>NC_037342.1:77013796-77653274 GCF_002263795.3 Bos taurus
GGAATGTAGCAATTAAGAACTCCCGAAGCAAATATATGGTTTCTCTCAGGAGATGGAGAAGGCAGTCTGACGCATAGTTTGAGGAATGGAATAAAAGCCCAGGGGTTTCTCGTGTTGGTTTTCATAATGGTTTTAATTCCAAACCGAATGTGTTGAGTCAAACATCACAGAAAGTGAATTGCTCTCTTCACTTCCTCTGACTCAGACTAAACTGCTCGCCTTTGAGTAGATTAGGTCAGGGTCATGGAGACCAATATGACACCCTTCCCTGCCAAGCTGGCATAACTGAGGCCTCAAAGGATGCCCACTTCCAGATTTCCACTGGATAGTGCCCCCGATTTAGCTTTCCCGAGGGCAGGTGCCAGAAGAAACTGGCATCAAGGTGTACAGCAGTGTAAAGCCCAGCCTGGGTATCTTTATCTGCTTTTTATTACACCTTTTATTACACCCTTGCTTGCCTCCAGGTCCCAACGAGCTCACATTCCTCTCCAGAGCTCCGGGGCTCTGCAGGCAGCTCTTTCCACTGTGAGAGCCCTGGAGGGTGGGTGGGTGTGTCTTAGCTCCGATCTGCCCAGCTGTGAAGGGCTTTCCAGGTGGCTCAGTGGTAAAGAATCCGCCTGCCAATGCAGGAGATGCAGGTTTGATCCCTGGGTCAGGAAGATCCCCTGGAGGGAGGAAATGGCAACTCACTCTAGTATTCTTGCCTGGAGAATCCCATGGACAGAGAAGCCTGGCGGGCTACAATCCATGGGGTCACAAAGAGTCAGACACAACTTAACGACTGAGCACACACTCATGCCCAGCAGTGAAACAGTAGCACTGAGACAATGCGTCCTTTTAGCCTGGCATCCACATGGCAGTCATCTCCTCGGGAGCCCTTTGCTGGAACGAGAAGTGCTAACTTCACAGACACCGTCCTTTGTCCTGTTGGGGCAAGACCCATGCCTCGTGTCAGGAGAGATATTAAAGATTAAAGCGCCTCCTCCACCAGGAAACGGGATAGTTTTGCCTGAATCTCTTACTTTGTCTTTCCCCCCATACAAGTGCGTTCATGTTGCTGGGCTCCCTGGCTCACTCCCCAGCAGTTTGTAGTCATTATTCTCTGGACTTTGTGGTCTCATTGATATTAGAATGTGTTTCATCTGCCGTAGGTGACGCTTCCACGCTCCACTGCTTTTGCTGTTGCATTACTAATGACTCTTCTGTTGGTTTCAGCCTTTAGCCAAGCCCACCCCATCCACACCCCACCCTCTCCCTGTCTTTTATTGATGCTATGTTGACTTTGTGTGTCTCTGTTAGTTCAGTTTTCTGAGCACCTGCAGAGAATTAACCATCTCTACTGGCTGCTGGGGATCACCCAGGCCTTTGATCTGTTTGGTTTCTGTACTTTGGGAGACGTTAAAGGACTCTGAAACCGCATAAAAGGTGCTGTTATCCCTGTAGCCTGACCTTCCAGACTAGCTCCACTTAGGGACCAGAAGGTATTCATGTCAACACAGATGTAGATACCGTCCGTTAAATGTTGGCTATGTACCACATACTGTTCTATGCACCTAACATGACTATCTTATTTAATCCTTACGTGTAGGCCTAAAAAGCCACACATGAACTGACTCCAGTTATCTCTCCAGCCTCATCCCTCGTCCTTTCTGCTTTGCTCTGGCTGTAGCCACATTGGCTTCTATGCTGCCCCTCTTACCCACCAGGCACGTTCCTCCCATGCGGCCTTTGCAGTGGCCGTCCCCTCTGCCGGGAAGGCTTTTCCTTCAGATGTCTGCCAAAGTTACTTTTTAACTTTCTCCAGGTCTTTGTTTGGTACCATCTTCATGAAACCTAACTAGACTCCTTTCTATAAAACGATGCTACAACTGCAACCTCACACGCCTTCTCCAATTTGCTCTGTTCTGTATTTTCCACTCAACTTACTATATAGTCAATTATTTTATGTCTTCTCCCAACATAAGGTAAGCTTCAGAAGGGCAAAGAACTTGTCTGTTTGTGCCCTAATGTATCCTAAGCACCTAAAAAGCAGTGTCAGGCACATTTTAGACGTTCCACGATTCCTGCTAAATGGATGAACTTTGTCCCTTCAAGAATCCTGTGAGGTGGAGGTTTCTGTTGTTTCCATTTTAAAGATGATGGAATTAAAGCTCAAAGAATGTAAGTAACTAATTTGCCCACATCACTCAGCTATTAAGTAATGGAGCTGAGATCTGAAGCCAGGATTGACTAACTCCAAAGAATGTGCTTTCAAACACTAGGTCAATAGTTCTCAGGACTTTGTGTTTTTTAATTTTGTGGCGGCGCCATGCAGCATGCAGAATCTTAGTCCCTGACCAGGGATGGAACCCACGGCCCCCTGCAGTGGAAGCAGAGTCCTAACCATTGGGCCACCAAGGAAGCCCCATCAGACTTTTTTTTTTTACATTATTTTAAAAGAGTTTTTTCTTAATCCATTTATTTTTGGTTGCACTGGGTCTTCCTTGCTGCAGGCAGGCTCTCTCTAGTTGCCGTGAGCGGGGGCTGCTCCTCTCTTGGTGCGGGGGCTTCTCGCCATGGCGGCTCCCCCAGTTACAGAGCTCTGGCTCTTATTGCTCGGCAGCGTGTGGGATCTTCCCAGGCCAGGGGTCAAACCCATGTCTTCTGCATCGGCAGGCAGATCCTTACCCACTGTACCACCAGGGAAGTCCTCCCATCAAACTTGGATACACATTAAAAGTCACCTGAGCTATTTATTTAAATGCACATTCACACTTCCTAACCCTGAGGAGTCTGATTCTGTAGGTCTGGGATACAGATGCTCCATGAACCGTACTGGGAGAGACGTTGGGATACACTATATTGCATTTAAGGGCTTGGGATCTTTATAAGGAGATGTAGAAATGAAGTCCACGGGACAGGTTCTGAGTGCCTACTATGTGCCAGTCACTGTGGCATATAAAAGCAAGTGAGATGGAGTCCTCACTCTCAAGATGCAATCTTTTGGTAGTAATGGGGCAGCCAGACACATATATTATTAATAAATCATGGAATACTAAAAACCACAGGCTTCAGATTCAGGCAGACCCACGGTTCAAAGCCGGAATGGCAAATGACTTAACCTCCCCGTGTCTGCAACTAAAATGAGAACAGCAGTATTTACCTAATACGACAGTGATGAGGGATTAAATGAGGTAATGTGTGTATAACATTCAGAAAGGTAGTTTAAAAACAGATAACCAACATCAGGAGGCAGTGGATAAAAAGTGATAAATAAGTGGCTTAGAAACAGTAAACATAGAAAAACTCAGATGGAGAGTTTTACCGTTTTACAGCCTTCTGTTTTATGGTTAGAGTACCAAAATTTTTTGTTGTTTTTAATATAACTTACATGGAAATCTTTTCAAAATACATTTAAATAAATATATAATACTACTCTCTGCATCCTTTTTTTCCTCCTGCATTCATAAATAGAACTTAGCTTGCATCTAAGTATATACTTATGAATTACATTATGCTGGAAAACACTGCTGCCATCAAAGCTCATGGAAGTGTACTTAAAAGCATCGATTGTCTTTTAAATATTTCTCCTCTCGATCAGGTTTCTGTCATGCTGTTAATGCCTAACTTCTCCCTGCTGTCCTAGCACCTACCTTTTATACCTCCTTTCCTCTCCCGGGTTACTTCATCTAGTCTGTACTGGGCTTAGGAACTAGACAGCCAAGCTTGTTAAAGACTATGAACATAATTAGGGCATTTCTCGAAAGCCTGTACGTTCACCACATAAGCTTTAGTGTGTGAACTTTGTGACATCTCTTTTGCCTACTTAGAGGCTTACTGGCATCTAGGTATTTGAGACTTCCTGTTAGTTAAGTTGTGAATACATTTGGTGGGACTTGCTTGGTGGCCCAAGGGTTAAGATTCCACCAACCAATGTAGGGTGTGCGGGTTCTGATCCCTCCCTGGTCAGGGAGTTGAGATTCCCACATGCCTCATGGCCAAAACACCAAAACACAAAAAAAGGAGCATAAAAACATAAAAAATATTGTGACAAATTCAATAAAGGCTTTAAAAATGGTCCACATCAAAAAAAAAAAAAAAAAAAATACTTAAACTGCATTAGGTATTATTGTGTAGGGTACAGACACCTAGAAAGTCCATATTTGTTCTCAGGATTGGAATTTAGTCCATTTTGTGGCTGTGTAACTTAAAAGAGCCTTGGAGATCACAAGGCCATAGATCTGGCCTCTTGCTCTCAAGTAGGTAACTGATCATTACCTCCATTTTACAGATGAAGAAACTGAGGCCTAAAGAGTAAGGAGCTTGCTCCAGTGAGGTAGCCCAGCAGAGCCAAGGCAGGGTTCCAAGTCTCCTGAGCCTCCCTTTCCCTCTGCTCAGCCACACTGTTCCCAGGAGGAAACAGAGAATCATCGTAGGCTGTAGAAAGGAAGGAAAACCATCAATAACTGTGACTAAAAGGCATGAAGTCTGATTAGTATTGTAACTGATCAGTTTTAGCCCTGACTTTGATAGGTGTCTCTCCCCGCCCCCAGCCCCCTGCTTACCGTGCCCCATGGGCCCAAACTGTGAGCATGTATAAGGCAGAGCCAAACAGCATTATAACAAGATCCAGAAGCATGTTAAGGATTTTAAAAGATGATTATCAGCTTTGCAAACCCTTTTCATTATGGACAAAACCAAGTGACAGAGAGGGCAGACAGAGCCACTGGGAATGAGGGACATGGAAGTGGCTTTCTGAAGGAAGATGCAGAATCGACATTTTCTCTGGATGGATGGCTGCTCTGCTTGCTTGCTTGGACAGCTTTACTGAGATATAATTTTCATACCATTAGCCTGGGTGCCTTTTGTGAAATACATTTTATTCTGATTGTGAGAAAATGCAAATCACCCATAATCCCCAAACCCAGAGTTAACCACCATTATTAACACTTTGATGTAGCCCATTCTTTTTTCTGTGCAAGTTTATAGTCTTTTTTTTTCTTTTAAAGCAAAGATGAGATCATACTGTATAGAATTTTTTTTTGCTCTCTCCCTGAATAATTATGAGGTTATCTAGTTTATTTCTTTTCATCTTCAACTTGTTTAGTCAGATGGCTCAAATCTTTATCGTAAATGCTTCCAGAGAGAAATTCTACATCTGGGGTTGAAAACTGACATGCCTGCAGCAGCCAGACAGGTAATATATGGAGCACAGGTGTTAGTGCAATGCATTGTGGGTACCTGACAAGGACGTCCTCTGCCTGGCTTAGCTGATCGTGGCCGTGAAGGAATGGCCTTTCTAAGAATAATTTTTTTAGGGCTTCCCTGGTGGCTCAGTGGTAAAGAATCTGCCTGCCAATGCAGGAGACACAGGTTGGATCCGTGATCCTGGAAGATTGATCCAGGATTAGTTGAGGAGCAACTAAGCCCATGTACTGTAACGACTGAGCCTGTGCTCTGGAGCCCAGGAGCTGAAGCTACTGGAGCCTGTGCCCCCAAGAGCCCATGTTCCGCTCCAAGAGAAGCCACCGCACTGAGACTCCCACAGTGCGTCTAGAGAGAAGGCCCCGCTCTCTGCAGTTAGAGAAAAGCCAGCGCTGCAACAAAGACCCAGCACAGCCAGAAATAAAATTATTTTTATAAAAGCTTTTAAAGGGATATCTGAAACCTAGATTGTATTATGGGAATTGTCTTCATTTCTTAATGATTTAACTCAAAAAATTAAAAAATACAGTTCAAACCAAACAAAACCTGTGTTACAGCCATATTCTGTCTCAGTGAATGCCAAGAGCTTCCCAAGCATCATCTCACTTAATCATCACGGAAGTCTTGTTCATCTAACAGTTACTTATTGAGAACCAACAGTGAATAAAAGAATCAAAATCTTTGCCTTCCTGGAGCTTACATTCTAGTAGGGAGATGAACAGTACTGTATCCTAGTAGGTAATACCGTTAAAAAATATATAATACATCATACAGTGATAAGTACTATGGAGAAAAATAAAGCAGGAGAATGAGACGGGGATAGGGGTAGGGGAGTGGCTGTTTTAAATCCTTGCGGCCCCAAAGGCTTTACTGCTAGGATGGCATTTGAGGAGAGACCTGAAGGAAGTCAGCGCAATACAGGGACAAGTAGAAGACAAGAACACGCGTGACATATTCAAGAAACAGCAAAGCCGTGTGGCTGGAATGGTCTGAGCAAGGGGTGAGTAAGAGATGCAGTTTGGGCCCCCACTGGATGGAGTCGGAGAAGGATAAAGTCTTACCCGATGTTACAGATGTGAAACCTAGGGCTCAAAGAATTTTGCCCATGCTACATAGCAAGGAAATAAGAGGCATTTTGAACTCAGGCCTGTCTTTTATTCCAAATCTCATGCTGTTAGTGACTACGTGTGCTGCACTAGAAGGCAAGCACATGGGTTTATAGCATCCCCATCTTCTAGCAAGTTCTGTGCTCAGTTCAGTTCAGTCGCTCAGTCGTGTCCGACTCTTTGCGACCCCATGAACCGCAGCACGCCAGGCCTCCCTGTCCATCACCAACTCCCGGAGTTCACTCAGACTCACGTCCATCGAGTCGGTGATGCCATCCAGCCATCTCATCCTCTGTCGTCCCCTTCTCCTCCTGCCCCCAATCCCTCCCAGCATCAGAGTCTTTTCCAATGAGTCAACTCTTCGCATGAGGTGGCCAAAGTACTGGAGTTTCAGCTTTAGGATCATTCCTTCCAAAGAACACCCAGGACTGGTCTCCTTTAGGATGGACTGGTTGGATCTCCTTGCAGTCCAAGGGACTCTCAAAAGTCTTCTCTAACACCACAGTTCAAAGGCATCAATTCTTTGACGCTCATCACAGTCCAACTCTCACATCCATACATGACCACTGGAAAAACCATAGCCTTGACTAGACAGACCTTTGTTGGCAAAGTAATATTTCTGCTTTTTAATATGCTGTCTAGGTTGGTCATAACTTTCCTGCCAAGGAGTAAGCCTCTTTTAATTTCATGGCTGCAGTCACCATCTGCAGTGATTTTGGAGCCCCCAAAAATAAAGTCTGACACTGTTTCCACTGTTTCCCCATCTGTTTCCCATGAAGTGATGGGGTCAGATGCCATGATCTTCGTTTTCTGAATGTTGAGCTTCAAGCCAACTTTTTCACTCCCCTCTTTCACTTTCATCAAGAGGCTTTTTAGTTCCTCTTCACTTTCTGCCATAAGGGTGGTGTCATCTGCATATCTGAGGTTATTGATATTTCTCCCGGCAATCTTGATTCCAGCTTGTACTTCTTCCAGCCCAGCGTTTCTCATGATGTACTCTGCATAGAAGTTAAATAAGCAGGGTGACAATATACAGCCTTGACACCTAGATTCAAATTTTGTCCTCCCTGTTTTTTAGGTTACTGCCTTAACCACAGAGAATTACAGTTAACGAATCCTAGAATGCTAGATCCAAATAGAACTCTGAGGATTATTGAGCCAAATAATTTGCAGTTTTTTATATAGTTCTGAATGGTCTTACTTTTTTTTCCATTTCTATGGTCTTACTTCTTTAAGAGCCGTTGATATCTGCCCACTGCTTATATTTTTGTTTGATTTTTCTAAAATGGGTTATACATGAATGTCACAAAATTCAAAAAGTTTGATGCTTACATACTTTAAAACATATTTACACTTAGTCTAATTGACCCTGATCATTTATATGTGAGGCATGACAGAAGAAGAAACTGAGACACAAAGAGTTGGTGCCCAGTTGGGACTTCCTTGGTGGTGAAGAATCTGCCTTGAGATGCAGGGACATGCGTGCGATCCCTGGTCAGCGCACTAAGATCCTACATGCCTCAGAGGAGCTAAGCCCAAGCACCGCAGCTAGAGAGTCTGTGCTCTGAAACTAAGACTTGAAGCAGCCAGATAAATATTTTTAAAAAAAAAGAGTTGGTGCCCAATTGAAGGCCACACATCAATGGGCACGCTGAGTACCTTATCCAAACTCTGTAAGACCAGACTTTGTCTTCTAGTGTATTTTTGACTGAAAGAAACTGGGTGGGTTCATCCTTTGATGCCACTGGGGTATTTTTTTTTTACCTGTTTCCTTTCCTTTTGTATGCCTGCCAGCTGCACTGAAAGATGAGGATCCGAGTTGAGACAGCCCAACCATTGTGTCGTTTCCCAGGATGGAGAGCCGCTAGCATTTGGTTCTTTATTAAAGTGAGATGAGTGATTCGCTCGTGTTACAGGCAAAGCCTCTCCTACCAGGAAAACCATACTCTGACGAACAAAGAGGATGGCTTTAAGGGACAGAGAGTGCTAACATCAATTTCCTTTCCCATCCAATCCCAAAAAACGTCAGACCCTCTCTGTCTCTGGACACCTCTTTCTCTGACCCACACAAATACATATAATTATAGAGACAGTGCATTATATATGCCCACAGAAGACAGAAAACAGCTGGAAAGACAGAGGTGGATTCATCTCGAGAAATGCATGTGTTTATCTACATCCAACCCTCTCTCTGCTTCCTGCTGGTTTTGTTTGTGAAATCTGTCTTTTCAGTTCATGGGTAGCCAGAAATGCATCATCCTTGGTGGAAGTTAGTGGATTCTGACAAGAGAACAGGCTGTGGTCTTTATAAATACGCCTACAGGCTGGCAACAGCCTTCCCCTACTCGCGCCATCATTGAGAACTAGGGAACTTAGATTGCTTTTTATTTTTAGTCTGTCTTGGTTCAGCTCACCCTCAGTGAGTAACTCTGTTAGCCACTGCTTCTTAGTATATTTATTTAGAAAAGAAGGAAAATGCATTTTAAGCAAAACAAATGCATAATCTGTCCCACTTCTTATTTATTCTATGGCTACTTTGGACAGTAGAAAGCCCAGAAAAATAATAACTTTTATTGGTTTTTGTTTTCTGTGGCTTGCTTTCTCAGACAAGTCATCAGACAGTTTTGCTGATAGCTTATAAAACTCCATGCCAATTTTTTTTAGCCTTATTTTATTTTTTATTTTTTTAACTATATATGTTTTATTGAAGTATAGTTGACTTACATTGTTTCAGGTTGTCAGCCTCATTTTAAATTGGAAAAGGAAAAAAGGTAGTTGGAAGTATTTTTTATGTACATTCAAATATACTTTTCTCTTGCTAACCTATGTCTGGGCCTGTTACCATTGCAGACACAGGCTTCTAATGACTCAGCGTGTTTATTGTGCTTGTTTCCCTTCTCTATTTTCTTTTAGAGATTAGCAGCAGGTCACCTAAAATAGAAGGGCCCTCTCAGTTTGAGGGGGTGGGGGGGGCGGCAACCAGGAAGCTGGGAGCCAGACAGACTACATCTGGCCCTGGGGTCAGCTTAGGAGAAGGATGCTAGAAAGAGGTAGAATGCTTGGCAGTAGACTTCAACGTAACAGAAATGACAGTAATAGCATTTGCAGCTAACATTTACTGCATTCTCACTACCAAATTCTCTAGGAGAAATAAAAGCAGGCCGAGAGCCCGGGGTCCCAGGGACCGTATGGACCGAAAGAAAAGGACATCACGGGGAACTGGCCTCCATAGTAGAAAGAGGCCATGCCCTGGAGTGGGAAGGCTTGATCTCATCCTGTCTCTACCACTTACTTGGTGATTTTATCCCTAAATGAGGCTGACTTTCCTCATCTATAAAACTGGGAATACTTTTATTACCACTTTCCTCTCTCTGCCCCACAGGTTTCTTATGGAGATCAAAAGTGGTAATGCATATGAAAATGGTTTGCATAATTATACAGTCTCTCTATAAATATGACTCATCATTACTTTTAATTGTAAGAAGAGAGGATTGGCAGCGCACTGACTATCCAGGAAGGTGGTGTGCACCTGCCTTGGGGCAGGAAGTCTGTTATTCACTCGTCAATAAGAACAAAGGCAGCCAGATAAAATAATTATGAGATAAGGCGTAAGATCGTTCTAGCCACCCACTGGCTGGAGCTGGAGAGCTTCCATGAACGGAGCCTTTTGTTCTGCAGGTGCCATCCCACCTGCGTGCCTCAGACACAGGAGTAGACACTCTACTGAACGTTTCCGCGTGCCGTGCACTAGAACGTGAAGTTTACTACCCCTCTCTTTTTTTTAATCGCCTGTTCGAATCCTCTCAAGAGCTCTTCACGATTAGTATTAGCATCATCTTTATTCATATTCATATGATGATGATTTACTGCCATTTCTAATGGGCATGCTCATTGCTACATGACTACTTAGCTTCAGCACCAGGATTTAGATCCTGGTCGGCTGATTCAGGAGCCCGCACCCTTAGCCATACGCTATATGAGACCCACTGAGCGGTCAGGGCCAGCGATCCTGCACAGAGCCCGGCATGTTGTTTTGCTTGCGTGGGTATTTGTTTCTTTGGTTGCGTCAGGTCCTGGTTGAGCACGCAGGGCGCTCGCTGAGGTACGCGGGCTCCTTCCTCTCCTTGCTAGTGAAGGCTTTCCTCTAGTCGCCGCGCACGGGCTCAGGAGCTGGGGTGCGTGGGTAGAGCCCACCGTTTTAAAGGAGTTCCAGGCCTTCTCCTCCAGCCTCCTCACCCCCACACCTCTAGTGAAGGCTGTTGAGGACAAAGTTAGGTAAGAAAAGGCTTGTTTTTATCTGTTATACGTTAAGTTTCCTTATAGGATTTCCTTCTTGGGGCGAAGAGCAGGGGGGCTGCTCCTCGTGGCTGGTGTGATCTCAGTTCCCGGACAGCGGACTGAACTCACACCCTTGGCGGTGAGAGGGCGGAGCCCGAGCTACCAGATGGCTGGGGAGCTCCCAAGGTTTCCTTTTTTTTTCTTTAAGTGCATTGTTGTATTGTTTAGTCACAAAGTCACGTGTGACTCTTTTGCGACCCCACGGACTGCAGCCCGCCAGGCTCCTCTGTCCGTGGGGTTTCCCAGGCTACAAGACTGGAGCGGGTTGTCATTTGCTTCTCCAGGGGATCTTCCCGACCCAAGGATCCAACCCACGTGTCCTGCGTTGGCAGGTGGATTCTTTACCACTGAGTCACCAGGGAAGCCCCTTTAAAAAGTGTTATCTATTTAAAAATTTTGTTCAGCCCTCACATACCACAACGTTCTTATTTTATAGGTGAGGAAATGGAGGTCCAGAAAACCTGTGGCCAGAATCACAGAATTAGTTCTCTGCAGAACTCAGACCAAGTTCTTTTCTGTACATCAGGAGGTATCTTTGTGGGAAAACAGACTTTTAAAAAAAAAGGCATGAAAATCCTCATTTCAGCCATTAAAACCCTAGGTGGCTCAGATGGTAAAGAATCTGCCTGCAGTGCAGGAGATTCAGGCTGGGTGGGGAAGTGCCCCTGGAGCAGGGAATGGCAACTCAGTCCAGTATTCTTGCCTGGAGAATTCCATGGACAAGAGGATCCTGGCAGGCCGTGGGGTTGTAAAGGGTCGGACATGACTGAGCGGCCAACACACACACAGCAGGAAATTAAAATACTGCCTGTTTTTCAAAACTTGAGTGAGGTGTTCCAGATACGCACCATCGAGAGGGCAGGATTTTCCTCTCACCTTTACTTCATGCTCCAGCTCTGGTGCCTGTTTGACCATTTCTGTTGTATTAAGAACAGGAGTGGCTCACAGGAGTTTGCGGTGGTCCCCGCTTCTTCCTGGATGAAAATTACACCTCGGCTCTGAAACCTCTGCCTCCAAAGACACTCCCTTTTGTGAGCAGTAGCGCAACGCTAGGCTTGAGATAGCTTCCTTGAAGGGCTACTGGGCCCTTTGGGAGAGCTGCCTCCGTGTCCTCAGTAAACCATCTGGAGACCATGCCCGTGCCCGAGGAGCTAGCCCTGTTGCTCCTGGAGAGACACTCTTCTTTTCTCCCGGCTGGTGCCTCCTTCCACAGTGCCACCTGGCTCCCCAGCCTGGGCACGGGCGGCCTGTTGGGTTTCACGTCAGCATCAGAGCTAAGGCAGTGCCCCCGCCAGCCCCAGGCCTTGCCCCGGTCCTCCACCTCTGAGCAGCTGCATCATGACGTCCAGAAGAAAGGGTGGCACCCTGAGGGTCTGGCCCAGTCTGGAGGGTTCTTCCGTGCCAGCCCAGCCCTCCAGTCCAGTCGCGCAGCCCCTCACCTGATCAGACTGCTGGGATGTGCCGAACACAATCCCTGGGGAAGAGTTTTCAGACCCTGATTAGAAGTGCTCACGTCTCTTTAAATCTTTGTATAATATAAAGAGTTTCTGGGGATTACGTAATTATCTGTGGATGTGCTGTGTCTTCACTGCTGTGCTCGGGGTTTTTCTAGTAGCGGTGAGCCGGGAGCTGCTCTAGCTGCTGTGCGCGGGCTTCTCAGCGTGGTGGCTTCTCTTGTTGCAGAGCCCGGGCTCTAGGGCCCACGGACTCAGGACTTGTGGCTCACGGGCTTAGGTGTCCCCTGTGGGATCTTCCTGGATCATGGATCAAAGCCATGTCCCCTGCATTGGCAGGTGAATTCTTAACCACTGGACCCCCTGGGATGTCCCCCTGGGGAATTTCTTTTGTTCATTCTAAAATTTGGGGTGAAATTGTTACTGTACCTGATTTAATACTTTGCCTAGAATGTATATACTGGTCAAGAAGTAATAGTCACTTGGTGTTGGGCTTTGTCATAATCAAATATGAAAAGGAAAGAGTCTGGCTCTCTGCCCCTGTTTGAACACACCTCGCATAGTCCAGAGACTAATGAGTTGGCAAAGAATAGTATTAATAATGCCCCACAGGTGTCACTGGAAGCCATTGCTGCTTCTCATTCCTTTTGTAAAATCATTTCCCTTTCAGTAAACTATCATTTCCCTCCATTTACAACATAAAACAACCGTGCTATCAAAGAAGATAAAATTTAAGAACACAGCCTGCCCTTCTTCTGAGGTTTTGCTGCACAAGAACATCCCCTGTGGCTGTTTGCAGTTTTCCTGTGTCTCATGGTACCCAGTGCTACATGAAGGGTGGAGCTGTCAGATGTCTCGCCTCCTCCCTACTCCCCCCTCTCTCCGTTCCCCTCCTTGCAGAGTAGCACTGAGATATTTACTCAGCTGCGGACTGGTACCAAAGCCTCAGTGCCCTGGGGAAAGGAAGGGGTGGTATGGTCATGCCCTGAATTATCCATGTCCTTCCGAGCATCTCTTGGCAGAGCAGCCTGGCTGGGGGGCAAGTGTCATTTGGAAGGAGACTTCATAACCCCTGCATGAAAGAACATAAAAACAATGGCAGCTGAAAATTGGAGAGTCCACTCATGGGCTGTGGTGTTCTCTGGGCTCTGTGGTAGTTCCTACCGAGATCATGCAGCCAACCAACTAGAGGCTATTCAGTCCTCTGGGATTCCCCGTGGCTTGGGAGCATTTCATTATCTCCGGCTCCTGTCCCAGCCCTCAGCCTGAAGGCTCTCGTGCAAATGAACTCAGACTAAACCCCAGTTCCTCCTCCAGACTTTCAGAGGTAAAAAAAATAAAAATAAAAACAACCCTCGATTCAGTCGGGCTTGGGGGAAGGCTTCTCTGAGTAAGGGACAAAGATATGGCCCTTGTTCCTTCATCCTTGCTTTCATGACACCACTGTGACACTCGAAAGGGCACCATTTCCCAGGAAGAGCAAAGAGGCATCTGAATCTTCAACCACACACCGCCACAGTTCTTCAGAGCAAATGTGTGGACCCACATGGTGGTCTGTGAGGAAGATGTAGAGATGACTCAGCTGCCCCCACAGAGCTTCAGAGCCTAGAGTTTCCACAGCAGGAAGGCAAGACCAGATGGAGAAAAGACAAGAGAAGGTCTTCAATCCTTCTTTTCCAAGAAAGGAGGAAGTGAGAATGAGTTAGCCTTTGAACATATTGGGCATGACTAATTTCTGACAAGATGAGTTTTCTTAGCCATCATAACCTCATCCATCACTCTCTAGGATTAGAGTGGGACAGCCAAGAGAATATTTTGAGTCGGGATGGGTATGTTGAAAACTCCAGTATTCTTGCCAGAGTTGGAACAGTGCATGCATGCTAAGTCACTTTAGTCGTGTCCAACTCTGAGACCCTGTGGACGCCCTCCAGGATCCTCTGTCCCTGGGATTCCCCAGGCAAGAATGCTGGAGTGGGTTGCCACGCTCTCCTCCAGGGGATCTTCCTGACCCAGGGTCAAGCCTGAGCCTCTTTGATTTCCTGCGTTGGCAGGCAGGTTCTTAACCACGAGCGCCACCTGGGAAGCTCCAGAGTTTAACAGTGGTAAACTGAATGCCTAAGAAGTGAACCCTAGGCTGCTTCTGATTTTCATGGTAAACTGGTGATCTGTTCCAGTGAAAATAAGTATTCAGGTTGACTGGACTGAGCGCTTGCTAAGAAAGTGCTAGGAGCCAGCAAGGCCATGGAGTGTAGTTACACCTGCTGTAATTCATTCAGTTCCCCGAGAGCCGGGTTAGCTACCCAGCCAGGACGTGTTCCATCCCCAGCACCCGGCACCTCCTCGCACCACCCTGAGTTTACAGTCACGCCTCCTGTGTCTGGAGATCCCCCGTCTCTGTTCAAACGCTGACCGGAAACTCGTCCCTGTGAATTTTCACTCGGGTCACTGAGCAGTGCGTGTTTTATTCCTTTGCTCTTTCAACGGGTGTTTAGTACTATAATCCGGACATTGTGCTGAGGACTTCAGTTAGGTCCAAAGATGCCTTAATTTCAGGACTTCAGTTAATAAGTATTAAACAGTTCTCCCATTTACTGAGCATTTTGATAATTTTTTAGAAAAACACCTCATATACAAAGTACCTCCTTTTCTTTTTATAACAATCCCTTTAGGCAGGTACTGTCATTAGTCACATTACTAAGAGGAAATCAAGGTTCAGAAAAGTTGTCTAGGGAATTCCCCAGTAGGCCAGTGGCGGGGACTCCAAGCCTTTACTGCTGAGGGCACAGGTAGGTTCTATCCTGGTAGGGGGACCAAGATCCCACAAGCTACAGCCGAAACCAGGAAAAGGAAACAAAAGAAAAGCTGTCTAACTTGTCCAAGTCGTGCTGGTGGTAACTAGTGGGACCAGGTTTTGAAGCCAGGTCATCTGATTACGAAGTCTGGGCTCTGCACTAACACAGCTGCCCTGGCCACCTGCAAGCTATCTGTGTTTTTGTTGTTGTTCAGTGGCTAAGTTGTGTCTGACTCTATGACCCCATGGCCTGCAGCATGCCAGGCTCCTCTGTCTTCCACCAACTCCAAAAGTTTGCTCAATTTCATGTCCATTGAGTCAGTGATGCTATCTAACCATCTCGTCCTCTGCTGCCCTCTCTTCCTCCTGCCCTCAGTCTTTGCCAGCATCACAGTCTCTTCCAATGAGTCAGCTCTTCGCATCAGGTGGCCAAACTATTAGAGCTTCAGCTTCAGCATCAGTCATTCCAGTGAATATTCAGGGTTGATTTCCTTTAGGATTGACTGGGTTGATCTCCTTACAGTCCAAGGGACTCTCAAGAGTCTCCCATATCACAATTCAAAAGCATCAATTCTTCAATGCTCAGCCTTCTTTATGGACCAACTCTCACATCCACGCATCCTGCTAAGTCACTTCAGTCATGTCCGACTCTGTGCAACCCC
This sequence comes from Bos taurus, assembly GCF_002263795.3. NCBI lineage: Eukaryota > Metazoa > Chordata > Mammalia > Artiodactyla > Bovidae > Bos > Bos taurus. The sequence goes on from NC_037342.1 coordinate 77,029,332, forward strand.
ATAGACGGCAGCCCACCAGGCTCCCCCGTCCCTGGGATTCTCCAGGCAAGAACACTGGAGTGGGTTGCCATTTCCTTCTCCAATGCATGAAAGTGAAAAGGGAAAGTGAAGTTGCTGAGTCATGTCCGACTCTTAGCGACCCCATGGACTGCAGCCTACTAGGCTCCTCCGTCCATGGGATTTTCCAGGCAAGAGTACTGGAGTGGGGTGCCATGCATGACTACTGGAAAAACTATAGATTTGACTATACAGACCTTTGTCAGCATAGTAATGTCTCTGCTTTTTAATACACTGTATAGGTTTTCATAACTTTCCTTCCAAGAAGCAATCGTCTTTTAATTTCATGGCTGCAGTCACCATCCACAGTGATTTTGGAGCCCAAGAAAATAAAATTTGTCACTGCTTCCACTTTTTCCCCTTCTATTTGCCATGAAATGATGGGACCGGATGCCATGATCTTCGTTTTTTGAGTGTTGAGTTTCTAGCTAGCTTTTTCACTCTCCTCATCAAGAGGCTCTTTAGTTCCTCTTCACTGTCTGCCATTAGAGTGGTATCATCTGCGTGTCAAAGGTTATTGATATTTCTCCCAGCAGTCTTGATTCCAGCTTGTGATTCAGCCAGGCTGGCATTCCTCATCATGCACTCTGCATATAAGTTAAATAAGTAGGGTGACAATATACAGCCTTGACATATTCCTTTCCCAATTTGCAACCAGCCTGTTGTTCCATGTCCGGTTTTAACTGTTGCTTCTTGACCTGCATACAGGTTTCTCAGGAGACAAGTAAGGTGGTCTGGTATTCCCATCTCTTTTAGAATTTTCTACAGTTTGTTGTGATCCACACAGTCAAATCCACACACCCAAAAAAATGAAATGGTTGGATGGTATCACCAACTTGATAGACATGAGTTTGAGCAAGCTCTGGGCCTTGGTGATGGACAGGGAAGCCTGGCGTGCTGCAGTTCATGGGGTCGCAAAGAGTCAGACACAACTGAGCGACTGAACTAAACTGAACACAAAGGCTTTAGAGTAGTCAATGAAGCAGAAGTAGATGTTTTTCTGGAACTCCCTTGCTTTCTCCATGATCCGACAAATGATGGCAATTTGATCTCTGGTTCCTCTGCCTCTTGTAAACCCAGCTTTTACATCTGGAAGTTCTTGATTCATATACTGCTAAAGCCTAGCTTGAAGGTTTTTGAGCATAACTGTATCAGCATGTAAAATGAGCACAATTGTGCAGTAGTTTGAACTTTCTTTGCCCTTCTTTGAGATTGGAATGGAAACTGACCTTTTCCAGTCTTGTGTCCACTGAGTTATCCAAATTTGCTGACATATTGAGTGCAGCACTTTAACAGCATCATCTTTTAGGATTTGAAATAGCTCAGCTGGAATTCAGTTACCTCCATTAGCTTTGTTCATAGTAATGCTTCCTAAGGCCCACTTGACATCACACTCCAGGATGTCTGGCTCTAGGTGAGTGACCATGCTGTGGTGGTTATCTGGCTCATGAAGACCTTTCTTGTATGGTTTCTCTGTGTATTCTTGCCACCTTTTCTTAATCACTTCTGCTTCTGTTAGATCCTTGCTGTTCCTGTCCTTTGTTGTGCCAGACCTTGCATGAAATATTCCCTTAATACCTCCAATTTTCTTGAAGAGATCTCTAGTCTTTCCCATTCTGTTGTTTTCCTCTATCTGTGTTTTACCTTAGATATAAAGTCTGCAAGTCACCTGGCATAAACAATCCTATCATCAGAAGTCAAGTGCCCCACAAAACCAGTCAGATCCTACCTGGTAGAGTACCACTCGCTGGACCTTGAATGCTAAACCAGCAAACATCTGAATCTCAATCTTCCCTCCTCTTATTAGCTCTGTCTCTTTGAAAAGTCATTAACCTTAAAGAAACCTTGTTTCTTTATTTCTGAAATAATAATATCAAATACTAACAGAGCACTTATGATGGGACCCTTGTTCTCAGTAGTTTAAACAACTGTATGATGTTGGTTATCCTTATCCCCACTTTATAAATGTTGAAACTGAGGCATAGAATGCTTAAAGGTCAGTAATTTGAAATCAGTGGCAAGGCTCGGATCTGGACCCAGGCAGTCTAACTCCAGAGTCCATGCCGGGAGCCACCATGCAGTACAGAGCTCCTCCTGAGATGATACGATGGAGCAGGGTTGAGACCTCTGGTCCCCGAGCCAGGCACACAGTCAGTGGGGCTCTTAGGAGGTTTAGAATAAGAAAGACGAACAGCTCTGGCCACCCACAAAAAAAGCAGCACCAGTTTGCAGGGCATGTTCTGATTTTGATCTTATACCAAACTCGTCTCATGTCTTTGCCTTTGAACTTTCAGGACCTGGGGGGTTCCTTTAGAGCAGGCGTCTGGCGGTGCGCCGCTTGCCTTCCTGCACCTGCCGGGGTGGAGCGCCGGCAGTGGGCGGGATGCGCGGTGTAGCCGCCCGCAGAGGTGTACTCGTCCCTGCCTCCCCGAGGCCCCCAGCCCAGCACACGCCGCGATGCCGGAGCTGCAGCCTTTCCTGTTGACAGTAATTAGAACCTTTCAGACTCAATTTCTTATGTGCAAAAAAATCCCAATTCACTTGAATTGTCTCCTTGATCCAGTTCACCTGGAGCTATTTAGTCCCTACAGTTTGTTTGGAGTGGAGAACAAGCTTTTAAGCCTTCACCCATTACGGTTGATAAGATCAAGGTGCGGAAAATGTTAGTTGGGTAAACTTTGGAGCCAGACTGCCAGAGCTTGGATTCCAGTTCCACCAGTTAAGCATGATCTGAGTGTCTGTGAAATGGGGATAACCACAGTGAGGACTAGATGAGACGGCACAGGTAAAACCCTTGGAAGAACTGTCTGGTCCAGAGTGAGTGCCCAGTACATGTTCACTCTAAGTATTATTATCATCATTAAGCCCATCCAGCCCTTAGGCCCCAAAGGCTACCCACTCCAGTATTCTGGCCTGGAGAATTCCATGCACTGTATAGTCCATGGGGTTGCAAAGAGTCAGACATGACTGAGCGACTTTGCTTCACTTCCTTTCCCCTCCCAGCCTAGGAAGCCAAGGCTCTGGGAAGCCAAACGTGCTCCTCCTGTCCCCCACGCTCTGGACCCTTCTCTCCTCACTTCCTAGATAATTTCATCTCTCTAAGCCTTCATGTCCTTATCTGTGCAGTAGGGCTGGGATTTATCTTATGAGGTTGTCATGAGGTTAAGCAAGCTACTTCAGAGCCTGAGCACAGAGCTCAGTGACTGACTCACTATTGCTATTCCTGAAGCACAAAGGGGCTGCCTGCAAGGCTGGTCTTCGAGATCTTGGAGAGCTCTTTAGAGCCAAAGGACCCAAAGGCAGGAGCGTTTAGGATTAACCAATGGCTGAGTTGGAGCCTCTGAGCTGGGGAGGCCACCAGCTTGTTGGGAATGGTGTGCGTGCTAAGTCCCTTCGGTCGTGTCCAGCTCTGTGCAAACCTATGGACTGTATAGCCCGCCAGGCTGCTCTGTCCATGGGCTTCTCCAGGCCAGGATACTGGAGTGGGTTGCCGTGCCCTGCTCCATGTGTTGTTGTTCTTGTTGTTTAGTTGCTAAGTCATGTCCAATTCTTTTGCAACACCATGGACTGTAGCCCGTCAGGCTCTTCCGTCCATGGGATTTCCCAGGCAAGAATACTGGAGTGTGTTGCCATTTCCTTCTCCAGGGGATCTTCCTGGGAACGGAGGAGGCATAAAATGCAGACTGCAGAAGAATATTCAAGAACAGGTTTGACTCAAACAACCTGACAGAATTTTCAAGGCAGAACTCTCCCAGGGGTTTAAGCTTTAAACTCAGCAAGAAGCTTCTTCCTCCTCTCATCTCCTGCCTTTGCCCCCAGGATTTAAAAAACAAAACCAAGCGATTTCCCTGGTGGTCCAGTGGCTACGACTCCGCACTCCTGATGCAGGGGGCCTGGGTCCAATCCCTGGTCAGGGAACTAGATTCCACACGGCCCAGCTAAAGATCCGGCATGCCATGACTGAGGGTCCCGAGTGCCACAACTAGGACCCAACACAGCCAGAAAAGTAAACAAGTAAATGAACGAACACTGAAAACAAAACCCAATAGCTCCTGTTGTTTGGCATTACTGTGTCCTAGACATTCCACCGAGTACTTTCTAGACATCATCTCTTTTAATCTTGACTTGAGCCCTGAAAGGTAAGTGTCATCATTCCCGTTTCACAGATGAGAAACTGAGATTTAGAGGGACTGAGCAATTTGCCCAAGGCTGCCTACCTGGGGAACCGAAGAGCCAAGGTTTAACTCCGAGCCAGAGGGCCAGGGGAAGAACAGCTCTCCTTTGCTCATCAATGCTCTGATTCGGGGACAAGACTTAACTGCTCACCCTTCTCCCAGATACCCAATGTGCAACCCAGGAGTGTTTCCAAGTGACAGATGCCTCTCCCTTGAAAGCATCTGGCCTTGATATTATCCTGAGTCTGCTTTAATAGAACTGCTGTCTTAAAGAAATAGAACTGCTGTCTTCCACAGTTAAGGTAGCCAAAGTTGTGTATTTGCCTGCACTTTCACTCATCTCTTTATCTGACTGTCTTCCTCGCTTTACATTTGGGAATGTCAAGTTCCAGAAGTGGTGAACAGGATCTATTCTGTTTTTCTGATGTATTTAGTATTTCCCAGAACTGTCGATGCTTTGGAGAAGAACAAAATTATTTTCATAAGTTACTCTTCTGTCCTTAGGAAGCAAGTATTTGAAACACGTGAGTTAGAATATCATCAAGAACCTAAAAAATGCTGAGGGCAGGAAAACCAGGAGGCTAGAAGCTAAGATGGAGTCCCAGCACGGTCTTTCTTGATTAAATAAGCAGGGGGTGGGGGACAGGTGTCACAACTGTCTCTCAGCTTCTCACTTTCCTTCATGTTGTTTATCTTCCCAAGAGTATCTTGCAGATAATTTGGGGGATAAATATGAATAACTGGGAAATACTTTGGCCCACCCTAAGAATGGTATCAGATCCATCCACCAAATCTTAGCCTCAGTTCAATTCAGTTCAGTAGCTCAGTCGTGTCCGACTCCTGCGACCCCATGGACTGTAGCCCACCAGGCTCCTCTGTCCATGGGATTGTCCAGGCAAGGATAAGGATACTGGAGTGGGTTGCCATTTCCTTCTCTAAATCTTAGCCTAGAAGAGCTTTAATGATCCAAAGACAGAACTCACTCCTCTCTGCACAGGGAGCTTTGGAGTGAGAGGAAAGCAGGAACGCATTCAATTCAGTGGCTTTTCTCCGCTTCGTTTTTCCTGTCCCTCACCCCAAGTCCACGAGCCCACAAGTAGCTGTTACTCTTTCTGCTGAAGAACAAAGCCTCCGACTAGGCTGGTGCCCGAGGTCAGGCGAGCAAGGAGAGGGAAGCGCACCCCCCGTTGTGGCCGAGACGAAGGCCGCAAAAGCCATCTTGTCCTCTGACCCACGCTGACGCTGTCCCCTTGCTGTCCCTGACTGGCAGTGTGGTTAGTCTGACGCTGTGCCCTCACCTTGAATGGAGCCTTGATGAAAAAGGATAGGAAACCCAGGCCTGTCCCTGGGGATTTGGGGTTTTTATCTTGGAAAAGCATCAACTGAACTCGCAGGGACAGGAGATCTGGATTCCTGTGGCTTGAGCTAACTTAGGTCCAGAGAAACCAAGTGCCTGTGATCACCATCTTTGTTCCCCCAGTGTGGCCTTGCCCTCGGGGCTCCCTCCTCTCACCCAGGCTCCCAGTTAGGAGGGCTTCTGGGTTGCTCCATCCTGCTTTACCGTCAGCACGTCCTTCCGTATTTGAAATGCTTTGGTATATGGAATACTTGTGGATTGAAGCTGCCTGACTGATCTAAAATCCCTCAGCTTTGGGACACACAGTAACAAAACAACTTTTTTTTTTCTTTTTTTAAATTTTAATATGGAAGATCTGGTTTCTGCCATCAGATCAGATCAGTCGCTCAGTCGTGTCCGACTCTTTGCGACCCCATGAACCACAGCACGCCAGGCCTCCCTGTCCATCACCAACTCCCGGAGTTCACTCAGACTCACGTCCATCGAGTCAGTGATGCCATCCAGCCATGTCATTCTCTGTCGTCCCCTTCTCCTCCTACCCCCAATCCCTCCCAGCATCAGAGTCTTTGCCAATGAGTCAACTCTTCGCATGAGGTGGCCAAAGTACTGGAGTTTCCGCTTTAGCATCATTCTTTCCAAAGAAATCCCAGGGCTGATCTCCTTCAGAATGGACTGGTTGGATCTCCTTGCAGTCCAAGGGACTCTCAGGAGTCTTCTCCAATACCACAGTTCAAAAGCATCAATTCTTCAGCACTCAGCCTTCTTCATAGTCCAATTCTCACATCCATACATGACCACTGGAAAAACCACAGCCTTGACTAGACGAACCTTTGTTGGCAAAGTAATGTCTCTGCTTTTGAATATGCTATCTAGGTTGGTCATAACCTTCCTTCCAAGGAGTAAGCGTCTTTTAATTTCATGGCTGCAGTCACCATCTGTAGTGATTTTGGAGCCCAGAAAAATAAAGTCTGACACTGTTTCCACTGTTTCCCCATCTATTTCCCATGAAGTGGTGGGACAGGATGCCATGATCTTCGTTTTCTGAATGTTGAGCTTTAAGCCAACTTTTTCACTCTCCACTTTCACTTTCATCAAGGGGCTTTTGAGTTCCTCTTCACTTTCTGCCATAAGGGTGGTGTCATCTGCATATCTGAGGTTATTGATATTTCTCCCGGCAGTCTTGATTCCAGCTTGTGTTTCTTCCAGTCCAGCGTTTCTCATGATGTACTCTGCAGATTAGTTAAATAAACAGGGTGACAATATACAGCCTTGACGAACTCCTTTCAACATAAATCGGCCACCGGTGTACATGTGTCCCTCCGTCTGAACCCCGCTTCCAGCTGCCTCCCCACCCTGTCCGTCCAGGTTGTCCCAGAGCACCGACTTTGAGTGCCCTGCTTCATACATCAAAGTCACACTGGTTATCTGTTTTGTATATCATAATGTATATGTTTCAATGCTATTCTCTCAAATCATCCCAAAACAGCTTTTAAGCGTCAGTGTATTTCCTCTCCCCTGACATTCTACAAAGCCCTCTGAGTTTACCTCTCTGGGTTTTCTGCTGAGCCACGGAGCGTCATCCTGGCTCATCTCTCCCAAAGCACTGCTTCTGTATATCAGGAGTCATTTGGTCGCCTTGATTGTAGATCTTGGGTCTTGGCTTCCTACAGTAGTATGACCAGATCTGTGTGTGGGCATCCAAAAGAAGCCAGCCTGCCCAGTACTGGATGAAGGGCAAGAAGGGCTCGGGCCGCCCTGCCAACTCTTCTCCCCTATACACTACAAGACTGCCTCTGCCTTGGCACTGCTTCCAGATATTCTGTGCATGGTCTTTGGGCATGTTGTGGTGAAGGCTACCGTGCCAGAGAATTTCAGCAAATGTAGCCAGCTTTGAAATGACTCATTTTTGTGGATTTTCAGACACCAGGAAAATCAAACTGAGAAGGCTAATAAAGTTGCGCCTCTAATTCTCCCTTCTTACCGAACCATCCCTCAAACCAGTGAAGCTCCTTTGGCCAAAATGTTGTAGCTGGGTGCCTCCCATCCTGGAAAAACTTTGTAGAAATATTGATCTTAAAATATCATCCTTGGGTTAACGCAACCTTAATAGTGACTCACCTTGATCCATGTTGATGTGTGGCAGAAACCAGCATAATATTGTAAAGCAATTATCCTCCAGTAAAAATTTGTTTAAAAAAGAGCAGTTCTACCTAGGGTAGGTCTGAAACCCCTGAAATGACCGAAAAGACTGCGGTGACTTCCCACTCTGAGGTCTGACGCCTTCCTCTCCATTTCACTGCAGATTTGCTGACCATGAGGGAGTATCACTGCTTGCTGCAATTACTGTGCCCGGATTTCCCCCTGGAGCTCACTCAGAAGGCCGCCAGGTATGTCTCCCGGGCTCCTGAAGTCAACTGTGCCCTCTCTCTGGCTCAGGCTTCTGAGAGAGAACTGCGATGTATGCAGACAAACACACGTTAGGAGAGAGTAACAGCGACGGGAAGGAATTGGCATTTGGAGAGGGGTCTATTTGGGATTTGCCCCAAAACATAATATTCACTTTCTGCATCTCCAGGAGGAAGCCAAATGATCTTTGGTGGTTTCTGTGGGGAGCCTTAGGGTCTGCAGATAGAGTTGGGGGTGGTGGTGAGATGAAGAGGCAAACACACTCACACCAGCTCGCACACTCACACGGGCACACACACAGATAAACATCCCTAGAGGGCATTCTGAGAAAATATGGCGCAAGCTTTGGCAGCGACTTGCGATGAAGGGGGGTGAAGTTCGAGGCTGGAAAGCGTGAAGGTGATAAATTCCGACTGAGGGGGAGATAAATTGTATTATTTATGCTAAAAGACGGTTTTAAGTATTAGTCCAGAACCAGGGAGACTTGGCAGAAATAGTTAGAGCCCCTAATTTCTGTGTTTGGTTTCACTGTTATTCGCATCCTTTAAGCAAATGCGGTAGCTGGGCTATGCCTCAGTTAACTTTTACTTATTTAGGTGAAAATCTGAGCTAAGGCAACAAATGGAAGTGTAGCAAAAATCTCGTCTTTTGAAAAATGCCAAAACAGAGGATTTTTAGAAAAATATTCTGTCTTATACACGGTAGATGGCCTTCCCTGGTAGCTCAGCTGGTAAAGAATCCACCTGCAATGAAGGAGACCCCAGTTTAATTCCTGGGCCAGGAAGATCCCCTGGAGAAGGGATAGGCTACCCTCTCCAGTATTCTTGGGCTTCCCTTGTGGCTCAGACAGTAAAGAATCCACCTGTAACGTGGGAGACCTGGGTTCGATCCCTAGGATGGGAAGATTCCCTGGAGGAGAGCATGGCTACCCACTCCAGTATTCTTGGGCTTCCCTTGTGGCTCAGGCAGTAAAGAATCCGCCTGTAATGTGGGAGACCTGGGTTTGATCCCTAGGATGGGAAGATTCCCTGGGGGAGAGCATGGCAACCCACTCCAACATTCTTGCCTGGAGAATCCCCATGGACAGAGGAGCCTGGAGGGCTACGGTCCATGGGGTTGAAAAGAGTCGGACACGACTGAGCGACTAAGCACAGCACACAGGGCACAGCATACATGGTAGATACATCTGTTCACACCCGTGGAATGTGGCTCCAAGAGTGAAGCGTGGCTCCAAACCTGGACTTGCGGTGACGATGCGTCCGTGGGTTCAATGGCTGGAGCAGATGTGCCGGCGGGGTGGGGGGCTTTGATTACGGGGGAGTCTGTGCACGTGTGGGGGCAGAAGCCATTTGAGAAATCCCCTCCAGTTCACTGTGAACCTAAAACTGCTCTAGGAAAGTCTAAGTAATAATTTTTTTAATGCCCAGCTTCCCTAAACCAATTGATCAAGTATGCGTACAGAGTAGAGTTGACTAGTAAACAAGGAAGAGGTGAGAGACACCGGCCTCTCTGTGCAGATGAAAACCCAAGTGGAACTCTTAGTCCACTCTCCATACGCACAGGACTTCCACACACGCGGTTCCATATATGCGGGTTCAGCATCTATGGACTCAACCAGCTGCCCCTTCTGTATTCACTATTGAAAAAATAGTGAGCCCGCGCAGTTGAAACACAGGTTGTTCAAGGGTCAACCATATATTCACATCGCCACAATCCATTTTAGAGCATCTTCAGTTCAGTTCAGTCTCTCAGTCATGTCCGACTCTTTGTGACCCCACGGACTGCAGCACGCCAGGCCTCCCTGTCCATCACCACCCCCTGGAGTTCACTCAAACTCACGTGCATCGAGTCAGTGATCCCATCCAGCCATCTCATCCTCTGTCGTCCCCTTCTCCTCCTGCCCCCAATCCCTCCCAGCATCAGAGTCTTTTCCAATGTTTCAACTCTTCGCATGAGGTGGCCAAAGTACTGGAGTTTCAGCTTCAGCATGAGTCCTTCCAATGAACACCCAGGACTGATCTCCTTCAGAATGGACTGGTTGGATCTCCTTGCAGTCCAAGGGACTCTCAGGAGTCTTCTCCAACACCACAGTTCAAAAGCATCCATTCTTCGGCGCTCAGCCTTCTTCACAGTCCAACTCTCACATCCATACATGACCACTGGAAAAACCATAGCCTTGACTAGACGGACCTTTGTTGGCAAAGTAATGTCTCTGCTTTTGAATATGCTATCTAGGTTGGTCATAACTTTCCTTCCAAGGAGTAAGCATCTTTTAATTTTAATTACCCCCAAAAGAAACCCTGCTGCTCTCAGCCACTGTCCCTAATCCCCCGCCCATCCTCTCTCGCCCGCAGCAACTACACTCTGTCTCAGTAAATTTGCATGTTCAAGACACTGAAATGGAAGCATACGATATGTGGGCCTTTGTGACTGGTTCCTTTCGCTTAGCCGTATGTTTTCAAGGTTCATCCACGTCATAGCAGCTCTCAGTATTTCCTCTTATCAAATATTTTTTAAAGGTTTCTTATGTGGACCTTTTTTTTTTTTTTTAGTTTTTACTGAATTTGTTACAATATTGCTTCTGTGTTAGGTTTTGCTTCTTGGCCCCAAGGTATGTGGGATCTTAGGTCCCTGAGCAGGGATTGAACGCGCACTGGAAGGTGAAGTCTTAACCACTGGACCGCCAGACAAGTCGTTCATCAGCTATTTATTGAGTGCCAGTTTTGTGCCAGGATCTAATCTGCACACTGGGGGTGCAGTGATGAATAAGATTATAGTTCCTGTACCAAGGAGCTTGACATCTGATTTAGAAGAGGGTCGCTTGGGTACCGATCACAGCCTGCCATCACTTTGTGACACACCGCCTTGGTCTCTGTCATTCCACAGCAGCTGCTGTCCCCGTTTCCCACACCTGAAAGGTAGTGGGTGGGCCCGAGGGTGAACCTTCTGTATGGTCTTCGGCCCCACCCACCTCCCAGATGCTTCCAAACAACCTGATGTAGTAAACACTGGAAGGTTAGACTAGAAGGAGCAGAACCCTCTAAAATCCACAGATTCTTACAAGTTTTGATATCCAGGGGCTTCTGGAGTGACCTTCCCCCGGCTGTGGTCAGAAGCTTACCGCCCCTCCCCATCACCACCACCACCAAGAGACCCTCTTGTTCTTTAGAACTTCAGACCTTTCCATTTGAGCAGGGGGGAAGCATGGTGGCCGGTCCATGCTAATAGCCAGCAACGAGAAGGGATGGTGGGGACGCCAGAATCAACAGCAGAAGGGCCCAGGGCAAGCGTCAGGAGACGGGCTACAAAATTAGAGATGACTTCAAGACTCAAGCTTCGGTGTCGACCCCGCCTCCCCAGCTCCATTCTCTCCCCACCCCACTCCAGCTGCTGTGTGCGTGTGTGTGTCTGTGTGGAAAAATCATATCCATCCCAGAATGTGCCCCTCTGACTGCCTGAGCTCTTCCCTTCTCATCCTGAAGGTCAGGATCCCAGCTTCCTCACACGCGAGCCCCGGCTTCCGACCAAAACTGCAGGCGGGGGTGCGGATGGCGAGGCCCCCCCAAGGCAGTGGCCATGGCTGGAGGACAGTCTTCGTGGCCCCGAGGTGGGGACAGGCCGTGGGAGCAGGCGGCAGCCCCTGATGATGTGTGCGTAAAGGAATGTGACCCACACGCAGCTGTGCACCAGAGCCTGCCGAGCACAGAGCAGCCCCACGTGCGCCCAGCTGACGGGCGGCACCTCGGCCGGGCCTGGGGCGGCAGGTGTGAGCCGGAAACACAACTGGGGAAGAGCCAGCAGACCCCCTGACCGCGCCCGGCCAGAGCCCCGCCCCACCCCCCACTCCTGCAGAATGGAGGTCGTTAAGTTACATATCCCTAAACGGTCACCATAGCATCTTCGTCTCCATCCTCCATGGACTGGGCAGCTTTCCTGACGGTTAAAAGCGCTCAACTAGAGCCAAACTGCTTCTTTTTTTAACAAGTGAGAGGCCACTTTTGATGGCATTTTAATACCACGCCTCCCCACCTTCAGGGAAGGTCCTTTTTATTTATGTGTGTTTTGGCTGTGCTGGGTCTTCATTGCCGTGTGTGGGCTCTCTCTAGTTGCACCGAGCAGAGGCTCCTCTCTAGGCGCGGTGCGCAGGCTTCTCTTTGCGGTGGCTTCTCTCGTTGCAGAGCACGGGCTCGAGGCCTTCAGTAGTTGAGGCTCACGGGATCGATAGTAGTGGCACATGGGCTTAGGTGCCCTGAGGGTTGCAGAGTCTTCCCGGACCAGGATTGAACCTGTGTCCCCTGCACTGGCAGGCAGATTCTTTTTTTTTTTTTGCTCCTTTCATCCTTTCCCTTTCAAGTTGTAAGAATAACACATTTGCAGTAAAGAAATCCAAGAAATTTCAGAAAAGCCAGAAGAACATAGAAATTACAAACACTTAGAATCAGGAGTTTTCTGATTAGTCAGCTTGTATCCATCCAGCACAGGTTCCTGGCATCCCAGTGCCTGGCTGTCATGTTCAGGCAGAGTCTGGGCTTTGCTCTGAACACAGTGGCAGGCAGATTCTAAACCACTGGACCACCAGAGAGATTCAAGCCAGAACTCTTGAGTTCAAATCCTGGTCCCAGCTTATATCCTGGGGAAAGTTATTTAATTTCTTTGAGCCTCAGTTTCCTCATCTGTAAAGTGGGAATAATTTTAATAGTTGTCATAATTGAAGCCGCATATCACGTGATTAAAACAATGCCTGGCATAGAGCAAAAATGTTAGAAGCAGTGGTGTTAACCCTGACCTCTAAGAGCACAGGCACCAGAGGATTAGAAAGACCTGAGTATCCACACCACCTCTGTCTATTGACTGCATGACCTTGAGGATCTTTCTCAACTTCTCTAAGCCCTGTTTGCCTTGTCTGTAAAATGGGGCTAATAATTAAATCATAGGGTGGCTGTAAGATTTCAACAAAATTATATATATATAAATTGCTTAGCACATTATGGACATTCAATAAATAATATTTTCTTGCTGTTAAAATAATGTTGGTATTATTATTACCAGACTTTTTTTTTAAATCAGTGAGAAGTCAGACATTGAGAACAGACTTGCGGTTGCCAGTGGGAAGGGATAGGCTGAGAGTTTGGGGTTAGCAGATGCCAACTGTTACATATAAAATGGATAAACCACACGGCCCTACTGTAGAGCGCAGAGAACCGAACCCAGTCTCCCGGGATAAACCATAATGGAAAAGAATATTAAAAGGAGAACGTATGTGCGTATGACTGAATCACCCTGCTGTACAGCAGAAATTAGCACAACGTTGGAAATGAACTGTACTTCGATGTAAAAATTAAATAAGTGAGAAGTTCCTGGGTTCCCTAAGGCACTGCTTTCTGGCCTTCTTCCCCTTCACAACACTCAGAAAATAATACGTAACAAAAAGTAGGGTAAAGACGAGACTGCCTGTGGTGAGCCCCCTGGGCCAGGGGGCCCCCACACTTGTAGCCCGTCCAAGGCTCACATGACACGAGTGGGAAGCCTCGCCCCAAGGGTGGAGATTTCAAGCAGTGGCCCTCCAATCTGAGAGAGCGCCAGACTCACCCGCAGAGCTTAGTGAACTGCAGATGGCCCAGGCCCTGTCCTCAGAGCTCAGGGGGTCTGAGATGGGGCTCAAGAATTCATGTTTCTTAGAGGTTCTCAGGTGGTGCTCACGGGTCTGGGACCACTCTGAGAACCTCTTTAGAGCTTTGCATGCCCATCTCATTCTGCCATTTTAGAACTGATTGCACTCAAAGGAATTGCGTTTCCTTCTCACTCTTGTCATCGGAAATCGTATTTAACTCGCTTCTCTGTCTCTGAAAGCCACATTTCCTAGTCAGTAATACATGTTTAATAGGAAGAGCTCTTCTGTCATGGTTGTATGCTGAATACATACAGCGCTTTGAAAGCATGTAGACCCCTAAAAAATCTAGAATGTCTTTCCTCATGCCTCTCGCCTGCAGCAGCGTCCTGCACTTCATGCCTCTCGCCTGCAGCAGTGTCCTGCACTGATCTCCCCCCAGGGCTGACCTGCCACCCGACAGCGTCGCTGTTGCCCCGAAGGTCTTTCTCCCCATCCTCTCATTTCCCAAATGTTTATTGAGTGCCTGTTACGTGCCAGTCAGCGTGCTTGTGGAGGAGCTGACAGTGAGCAAAACAGACGTGGGTCCAGCCCTCAAGGAGCTTGCCAACCAGTAGAGCAGCAGACGTTAAGTCAATGAAGAGCCAAGTGCTGCAGGGACACGTAAACAGGTTACAGCCTAACCTGGTCGATTAGAAGCTGGTCCCTAAGGCAGAGATAGACATGTTGCATCGGGGACCCGGAGGGTCTGTAAGAGATGAACTTGCTCTGCCAGCTCTGTGTTCTCTGAGTGCCTCATCGCTCAGGCGTGTCCAACTCGTTGCAAACCCCCTGGACTGTAGCCCGCCAGGCTCCTCTGTCCGTGGGATTCTCCAGGCAAGAATACCAGACTGCCGTGCCCTCCTCCAGGGGATCTTCCCAACCCAGACCTGGAATCGAACCCAGGTCTCCCATATTGCAGGCAGATTCTTTACCGCCTGAGCCACCAGGGAAGCCTGTTGGTCTTGCAATAAGTCTTAGCCCTTTCACCTACTAAGACTTACTGTAAGGCCATCATGACAGTGAAAGTCACTCAGTCATGTCCGACTCTTTGTGACCCCATAGACTATATAATCTGTGGAATTCTCCAGGCCAGAATACTGGAGTGGGTAGCCGTTCCCTTCTCCAGCAGATCTTCCCAACCCAGGGATCAAACCCAGGTCTCCTGCATTGCATCGGAACCACCAGGGAAGCCCAAGGCCATCAAAATGCCCACTAAAAATTGGGACTGCCATCTGTCTGTACGAAGATTAAGCCACTGCAGCAGCTGACCTTCAACACACCCTGAATGGGGTTAATTAGGAATGAGGCACTCTGTGTTCTGGGAAAAACTAGCAGAACAGGCCTTTAAATAGTTAGATATTTTCAAGAAAAGATTTTATGAGTCCAATCCTTGCCTCTCCTCATACCTAGAAAAGCACTAAAATCACACATGGAGACGTCTGCTCCTCATGGCTAGCAGTAAACTTCACAAGACTAGCAGCAACTTCTGCAAAAATGCGTGCTTGATGGCATGCTCCCCCTTCACCAAAACCAGTACATACGGAGCTTTCCCCCAGCTCTTCAGAGTGGTTTCTCAGAGCTCTCTGAGGTGCTGTCTCCCAGGTTGTAGTCCTCATTTTGCCCCAAATAAAACTTAACTCACAATTCTCACATCGTGCATTTTTTTTTTCAGTTGACGTTTATCCTCTAGGATAAAATAAAATTAGATCACTACTTCAGACCATATGCAAAAGTCAGTTTCATATAGATTACAGAAAAATCCTTGTGTGCATGTGTGATCAGTCTTGTCCGACTCTTTTGCTGCCCTGTGGACTGTAGCCCACCAGGCTCCTCTGTCCATGGAATCTGCCAGGCAAGAATACTGGAGTAGTTTGCCATTTCCTCCTCCAGGGGATCTTCCTGACCCAGAGATTGAACCCAAATCTCCTGCATTGGCACCTGGATTATTTATTAACTGTTGCCACCTGAGAAGGCTGGATTATAGCCATAAGTGTAAAATGCAAAGCTATAATACTCTTAAAAGAGATTAGAAGAAAATATTTTATTGCCACTGGGTAGTTAAAAAATTCTTAAACGAGATATAAATTCTTTAAGCCCAACCCCAATGGACGAGGTTGATAAACCGACCACAAAACTGCATTCAGTCATTCAGCCATCAGCCAGTGTTGAAGGAGAACGCATCACCTGCTGCTGCTGAAAGCAGCGAAGAAAACAAAGCCCCTGCCCTCGTGGAGCAGACATTCTAGAGAAAGAAGCATCTGCTGGGAAGCAGGAGCTCCCTGATGGCAGACTGAACCCAGGCCGCAACAGTGCAAGCGCTGAGCCCTTGCCCAGCGGAGAGTGAGGATGAAAAACGTCTGTCCAGCAAAAGATACCATAAACAAAGTTGAAGGACAAGCCAGAGACTTGAAGAAGATATTTATCACCTACGTAACTAACAACAAATCAGTCCACAGAATTTTTTTAGTCTCGAGATTGTCTATAAAGAACTCCTACAATTGCGTAAGAAAAAGATGAAGGACCTCAGTAGAAAAATAGTCCAAAGATATGAAGAGCTAATACACAGAAGAGAAAACCCTAACAACTACCAAACATTCGGGCATATCTTCATGGCCAAACTCGCTAGTTATCAGGGAAATGCCAGTTAAGTTGAGATACCCGCTCACAGTCATCAAATTGGCAAAAATTTTAAAGTGAGATAATGCAAGTATTGGTGAGGACGTGGAACTGTGGGAACTCGCACACTCGGCTAGTGGGAGTGTAAATTGGCATAATCACTTGGAAGCAATTTGGGCAAATCTTAAAAAGTTCAAGAAATGAGAGGGCATATGTGTATACATACAGCTGACTCACTTTGCTGTACAGCAGAAACGAACACAACATTGTGAGGCAACTATATTCCAATACATTTTCTTTAAAAAGAGGAAAGTGTTTGGAAAAAAAATTCCAGAAAGTTCTGAAAAACAAAATAAATTTGAATTTGCCATGTGCAGGGAACTAGTTACATAATAGTAAAAAAAAAAAAAAAGTTCATGAGGTGTGGCTGAGTCTAAGGAGACAGGCAGCATTATTTGTAACAGCTACCAGTGAAGCCCTATGCCTGTTACCACGCAGTAGAAAGGACAAAACATCTTAAATCCGTTCCTTGGAATTCTATACAGCAGCTAAAACGAATACAGGGACGTAGGACTTCCCTGGTGGTCCAGCGGTTAAGAATCCACCTTCCAATGCAAGGGACGCAGGTTTGATACCATGGGGATCCTACGGTGCCAAATGGATGTTTTTTCTTAAATAATAAGGTGAATACAGGGAGATATACATGCATCAGCATTGATATATCTCAAAATGGCGAGTTGCAGAAGAATACACAGAGCTTGATAACAGGCAAAGCAAAGTGATATCATGCTTTAAGAATGTAAACATTTGTGTGAGTCAACAACAGTACGAAAGCACGCAGAGGCATGCCAAGCCCAAGTTTCCGTGAATGAATGAAAGCTAAGCCCTCAAGTTCCAGCGGGATCTCAAGGAGGAAGGTAGAGGGAGGGTGTCCCGGTGTTCTAAACAGTACGTGTAATCGCTTATAAAGCTTTTAAACGTTGAAGCAAGGGTGGGAAAATGTGAAGATTGGAGAGGAAGTTAGCTAGTGGGTACACAGGTGTTTTTTCTGTTATTCTGTGTAATTTTCTGAAGTTTTAAATATTGTATTTAAAATGAAAAAGGTGTGGATAAAAGAACACTCTGTGTGATTTCAGTACCTTTAAACCATGAAGTTTTTCCACCTTGGTCTATGTCCCTGGATATGTTCCAGTGTCTTCTAGTTTATGATCTATGGTAACTTGAATTTATACCCTACTGTTGTGTGAAAATTGTGTAAGCTTTATGTCGAATTGGTCCATGGTGCTTTTCAGGTCTACTCCATCCTTCTGCTTTTCTGTATTCATTCTATTAATTTTGAGAGTTTGATATTGAAACTCCAACTAAAAATCTTAATTTATCGACTTAAAAAGTAGTTATAATATATAGTGAAACTATTATGTAACTTTGATCTGTATTTTCCACGCGTCCTGTAAATGTCTCATCATGCTTTCGTAATTCAAAATATAAAAACGAGAAAAACAAATAAAAGGAAGAAGGTGGGCAGGATTTAGGAAGGGAGCAGGGAGAGGGAAAGGCCATCTCGGGCAGGTAAGCAACCTGGAAAGGAGCCAGTGAGGACCTAGGTGCCCTGGGGGAACCAGGGGGCCGGGAGTTTGAGGAGCCTGGAGCTGGAAGAAGAAGGGAGGGCCCCGCAGGCCATGCACTGGATGTGGGTTTTATCTTAAGAGCGTGGAACAGTTGCCCCCAGCCCCAGCTATGAGGCTTCTGAGGAGAGACCAGCATCATGGAGCCAAAATGGCCGAGTGGGGCCTTCATGGTATCTGCAAGGAAGAAGCAGCACCCAGGCCTCGTCGGCGTCCAGCCCGCCTGGGGGCCACGGCTCTACAAGAGTGGGAGAAGGGACAGCGCCACCCCCGGCAGAAGGTGTCATGGCCACGTCTCACCTGGAGCTGCTGCAGCTGGCCCAGGAGCTGTGACTAGAGTCAGAGAGGCCTGTGTTCAAATTACAGCTCTTTTGCGTCTGGTTTGAAAACCCTGGTCAAGTTTCTGAGGCCCTGTGTTCTCAGTGAAGATATCCGTCGATCTCACGTCACAGGATCAATGGGAGAAGAAAGTGCAATACCGGATGCAAAGCGCTGACCAAGCAAGCCCTTACTGGACGCCGTGTAGCTGTCATTGTTGCTGCTGCCCAGGCTCTCTGGGTCCAGTTTCTCAGGCACTGCAGGGCAGGGGGCGTTGGGGCCCCCCGGAAGTGCAGCCCAGAGCCCAGGGAAGACCACAACCTGGACGCCCCACGCTGCTCGGAGGGCCTGGACTGGAAGCGGCTCGTGCAGCACAGGGGGGTCTCCAGTGCAGCCCAGCGGGCCGGTAGCCCTAAGGAAGTGTCGCAGGAAACCGTGTTAATACCTGGAGAAGGCAGCCAGGCTGTGGTTTCGCCCTCGCTCATGGCCCTGACATTAAGGCAGACTCCACAGAGGTGTCCCAGGATCCCAGACAGGCCTGGAGACGCCCTTCACCCTCACCCATGAACGGCGCGGCTCATGTGACCTCCCAGAGGAAGTGCCGGCATGGGAGGCTTCACACCAGCCCCAGAGCCCCCCAAAAGTGGACTTGAAACAGGATAGCTCGCTTCCGCCTGAGAGCCTGTGCCCAGCCAGGCACTGGCTGCACTACCTCTGAGCTATATTTTTATTCGCTATTTTGAGCTCTTCCATCACCTGAAACCAGCTAGAACACACTTATGGGTGGCCGCTAACACTGATTTTGAGTGATTACTATGTATACCAGTAATATATAACAGTAGAATAGACGCAGCGTATCACCATATTGAATCTTCACCAGAATCCTGTAAATTGGGAACTAGAATTATCTCCTTTCTGCAGATGAGGAAACTAAAGCTCCGAGAGAAAAACGTGACTTGCCGAGAAAAGGAAGCTTGGGCAGGGAGTTCTAGAGCTGGTGGGATTGGATCCCGCTGAACTGCAAACAAAACAAAACAAAACACGCCTTCTGCCACTCATCCCAGGGATGCTGACCTTTAAGGGGGAATAGGAAGTTGGCAAGTCGCAGATTCAGGCTGAAAACTGTTGTTTCGTTGGCACCCACCTAACATCCAACCAGCCAGCCCATCCCAGCTGTTGGAAGTCAGCATGGGAGGGCGAGAACAGCCAGCCCCCTCGGGACGGGCTCAGACCCTGCCAAGTGCTCTTTTCTTTCTCCATTCCAGCCTCTGCCCTGGACTCCACCCTCCACATGTTTCTGCTCAGAACCAGCCTCTCCTTCTCCCCCAGAGCCCCCTCTCTCCAGCCCCGAGGCCCAGCCTGCCAGGGTCCCTCCCCGACCCAGTGGATCTGTACAGACTCTCGCTGGCAGCCGCTCCCTGCTGGCTCCCCTTCAAAGCCAGAGCCGGCCCCTCTCCTCCAGGTGTCAGGAGCAGCTGGCACATTAGCAGCAGGCCGCTGGCAGGAAGGGGTGTTGAGCCAGGAAACTCCTCCTCCTGACCCTCAAGGGGGTGGGGCCAGGTTTGGTTCAGGGTGGAGCCGCTGTCAGTGGGGTGATGGGCCTACAGCCTGGGGTCATCACAGTCACCACAGGCAGAGACAAAGCTGCAGCCTCCTGCCTGCCTCTCCCCACAGTTGTGAGATCCCGGTGCCAGATGCCCAGGACTTACGGGTCAGAGCGCTAGCCTGGAGATGGATGGTGTGGCATTCGATGTTTCTAAAAGCACCTTTTTGTGAGGTTTTTCAATAGCAAACTTCTCCCCAGTGAGAATCAGAGTTACCAGAAGCTGTTAGTTCTCTCTGCCCTTGGGATGCCCTTCTGTCAGAGGTAGAAGTCCACTCAGACTTTGGGGAAGTATTCCGCTTGAATATCTCCAGCAGCAGGCGGCTCACTTGCTCACAAAGCAGCCATAATCCCAGAGCTGGGCATCTTCCAGTCTCCCAGAACCCTGTGACGTCTCCCTCAGAGGCAGCCCTTCAAGAGCCACGGCCCAGCGCCACTTACCCTTCATCCTCTCTTCCCACTAAAGGATCTAAAGGCAGTTGTTAGCCTGACATCCTGGTTTGCAGACTCTGCCTCACCGACCCCCTGTTCTGTGACTCTAGCTCATCCCTCTTAAATAAACCGCCCAGAGCCGAACGTAGTGCCCAGATGTTACCTTGCCAGGAGAAAAGAAAAGGGTACCACACCTCTGTTAGTTATGCGTTCACACTTTCCCTCTCATTCAACTAATACTGGCTGAGGGCCTACTGTGTGCCCCCCCCCCCACACTGGAGCATCATGGGGGACTGACTGGGGCCTCCTATGAGTCCAGAAAGGTGAGCGGGAGCCAAGGGCAGGGCATACAGGCTCATAAGCCAGGATAAGGATGGGAGACGTTGCTCTAAGGACAAGGGGAAGCCCGTAAAGGGTTTAGAACAGAGTTGTAAAACAGTCAAATTCGCATTTTTAAAAAGGTCTTTCTGGGAGGAAGGAGAGGGTGAGATGAATGGAGAGAGTAGCATGGAAGCATATATACTACCATATGTAAACAGATGAAAAGTGAAAGTGAAAGGCGCTCAGCCATGTCCGACTCTTTGCGACCCCGTGGACTATATGATCCATGGAGTTCTCCAGGCCAGAATACTGGAGTGAGTAGCCTTTCCCTTCTCCAGGGGATCTTCCCAACCCAGGGATCAAACCCAGGGATCAAACCCAGGTCTCCCGCATTACAGGTGGATTCTTTACCAGCTGAGCCACAAGGGAAGCCCAATAGCCAATGGGAATTTGCTGTATGATTCAGGAAACTCAAACCCGGGCTCTATGACAACCTAGAGGGGTGGGATGGGGAAGGAGGTAGGAGGAAAGTTCAAGAAGGAGAGAACATAGGTAAACCTAACTGTGGTGTTGAAGAAGACTCTTGAGAGTCCCTTGGACTGCAAGGAGATCCGACCAGTCCATCCTAAAGGAAATCAGTCCCGAATATCCATTGGAAGGACTGATGCTGAAGCTGAAACTCCAATACTTTGACCACCTGATGTGAAGAACTGACTCATTGGAAAAGACTCTGATGCTGGAAAAGGTTGAAGTCGGGAGGAGAAGGGGACAACAGAGGATGAGGTGGTTGGATGGCATCACCGTCGCGCTGGACATGAGTTTGAGTAAGCTCCAGGAGTTGGTGATGGACAGGGAAGCCTGGTGTGCTGCAGTCCATGGGGTCGCAAAGTGTCAGACACAACTGAGTGGCTGAACTGAACTTATGGCTGATTCATGTTGATGTTTGGCAGAAACCAACACAATATTGTAAAGCCATTATCCTTCATTTAAAAATAAATAAATTTAATTAAAAAAAAAACCAAAACTCTTTCTGACCACAGTATGGTTACCCAATTAGAAGGAGGCAAAAGTGTTACCGGAAACCAGGTAGAAGGTCGTCCCGTTGTCCTGGAAGAGGAGGTGGACGTGGGCATCAGTGGGGGCCTTGGAAGTGGAAAAGAGTAGACAGATTCTAGAGAAATGTCTGGAACAGGACTGATTGGACCAGGTGATTGGTTGATATGTGGCGGGCAAGAGAGGGCATTTCCTGGATGTCAGGAGGACTCCCAGGCTTCTGGCTGAGCAGAGGAGCATGGCTGTCAGTGACAGCTGAGACCCAACTGGCTTCTCTGGCAGCCAGGCCCACTGCTTGCAGTCAGGAAAACACTTCAGTCCTACGTGCACGTGCTGCCAGGGATCCAGCTACCTGTCCCCAGAGAGAAAGCCCCTGCACCGCCTGCCTCCTCCAACTAGCCCCATCCACGCGTCAGCCCCCCGAGAAGCAGGGGTCAAAGCAGAGTGCACGCCGGGCTTGCCCTGCTTCACCCTGACACCTCCGAGGCCTGTGCCCTCTCTCTTCCCCAGCTGCCCACCTCAAAAGAGGGAGCTGGCGTCACAGTCAAGACTGGCTGCTGACAGCGGTGGCCAGCTCTGGGGCTGGAAGGGCGGGCCCTCTGCAGCTGACAGTCCTGGCTGTGGCTGAGAAGGGGAGATGCTTACGGCAGTTGGCCTGGCAGCCCTGGCGTGGCCGGGAGCAGGCTGTTCAGCAAGAATGACCGCTTCTGGAATTAGATGGGGCTGGTGACTGTGCAGCTTTGTGAACGCACCGCCCTGTGCATTCTGAAAGGGTAAGTCCTATGGTATTGGAGTTACATTGCAATACAGCTCT
Organism: Bos taurus; assembly: GCF_002263795.3. Taxonomy (NCBI): domain Eukaryota; kingdom Metazoa; phylum Chordata; class Mammalia; order Artiodactyla; family Bovidae; genus Bos; species Bos taurus. The sequence continues at coordinate 77,051,759 of NC_037342.1, forward strand.
TCCTTGACTTGCAAGGGGGTTATGTCCTGATAAAATCTACTGTAAGTTAAAAATATCAAGTCAAAAATGCACTGACTACACCCGACCTACCAGAGATCATATCTTAGCCCAGCCCTACCTCAGCTGTGTCCTCAGCCCACAGTTGGACAACATCATCTAACCCAAAGCCTGTTTTTTCATAAAGTGTTGAATCTCACATGTAATTGACTGAACACAGTACTCAAAATGAAAATAGAATGGTTGTCCATGTCCCACCCTTGTGACTGCACAGCCGACTAGGAGCTGCCCCTGCCCAGCATCACAGGAGAGTACGTACCTTGCATTGCTAGGCCAGGGAAAGGTCAAAATTCAAAGTCAAAAATTCAAAGTTCTTCTTGCTTTCACACCATCATCGGTGTGATGATGACCTGTTGGGGACCGTCTGTATAAAATAAGTAAATAAATAGGTGAAGAGAGAAATAGTCAGACTTCTCTGATGGCCCAGGGGTTAAGATTCCGAGCTTCCACTGTGGAGGGCACGGGTTCGATCCCCGGTTGGGGAAGTTCTGCATGCCCGTAGCATGGCCAAGAAGAGAGAGAGAGAGAAATAGTAAAGGGAGGTAACTGCTATAAACAGGAGCACCAGGTCCCAGGTTGATGATAAACAAGAGGAGCCAAGTAACATCTTCAAAGGCTTTGGTTCCCCTTCGTGGTTTCCTGCTTGGGGATGTTCTCAGCCCAGCACTCTTCCCTAGCAATTAACTTCAGGCCATTCTGGTTCTTGGCTGTCCCGGGAATTGGGGCAGGAAGGAGCCAGCACTGCCTTCTCTCCTCGGGGGGCCTGTCCCTCCGCTGTGGGCCGGGGAAGGGAGGACATTGAGGTCCTGGGACTCTGGAAAAATGCACTCTCCCTCTGCAGTTTGGGGTGCCTCTGCTACCCCAGCCCCCTCTCCCCACCCTCTGTCTACCTCTCTCGCCCCTCTGTCCCCATCCAGATATTAAAGTCTGGGCTTTGTGCCCTCTCTCATCCCTTTTGCCTGCCCATTCTGCTCAGGTTATAAGAAAAGAGGTAAATACTTGGCATCACCGACGCAATGGACATGAACTTGGGCAAACCCCAGGAAATGGTGAGGGACAGCGAGGCCTGGCCTGCTGCAGTCCATGGGGTCGTAAAGAGTCAGACTCGACCGGGTGACCAAACAACAGCTAACTAGGCCTAAGTCTCAGCTCTTCGTCCCAGGAGCCTCTGCCAGAAAGACTAGGGCGCCCTCTTGTGGCCATTAGCAGCATTGCTTGTTCCCACTCTGGCCTTGAATTTTTTTTTTTTTTCCTAGAGGTAATTTTAATGTTGAATTCTGGAAGTTCAGTTCAGTTCAGTCGCTCAGTCGTGTCCAACTCTTTGTGACCCTATGGACTGCAGCATGCCAGGCCTCCCTGTCCACCACCAGCTCCCGGAATTTACTCAAACTCATGTTCATTGAGTTGGTGATGCCATCCAACCATCTCATCCTCTGTCATCCCCTTCTCCTCCCGCCTTCAATCTTTCCCAACATCAGGGTCTTCTGGTAGAGGAGGCAGCTTTTTTCTTCCCCAAGAGGTACATGAGAAACAATTAAGGCCCTAAGGTATAGGTGAGAAGAAAAAAAGATAAGTTAGGCAGATAATAAACTAAGAAATAAAATGCAGGTGATTGTATCCTGTGAAAGAAAGAAAGTGAAGTTGCTCAGTCTGTGTCCAACTCTATGACCCCATGGACTGTAGCCTGCCAGGCTCCTCCGTGTATATCCTGTATCTTTATTTTAAAAGAGGTGGTGAGACCTAGTAGGAAGCAAGCCCATGACATGTGAGTAATGTAGTAAATTTACCAGCTGTACAACCTTATTAAGCTGACTTCTCTGAGACTTAGTCTCTTCACCTGTAAAATGGAATAATCACAACACCTGTCTCATAGGATTGTTGTGGGTAAAATTTAATTGTTGTAATCGTTCAGTCGTTCAGTCATGTCCAACTCTTTATGACTCCATAGACTGTAGAACACCAGGCCTCCCTGTCCATCACCAACTCCTGGAATCCACCCAAACCCATGTCCATTGAGTCAATAATGCCATCCAACCATCTCATCCTCTGTCGCCCCCTTCTCCTCCCGCCTTCAATCTCTCCCAGCATCTGGGTCTTTTCCAATGAGTCAGCTCTTTGCATCAGGTGGCCAAAGGACTGTAGCTTCAGCATCAGTCCTTCCAATGAATATTCAGGGTTGATTTCCTTTAGAGATGACTGGTTTGATCTCCCTGCTGTTCAAGGGACTCTCAAAATTTAATTAACGTAAGTTAAATACCTTGTAACTCAGGGCTTCCCTCGTAGCTCAGTTGGTAAAGAATCTGCCTGCAATGCAGGAGACCCAGTTTGATTCCTGGTTTGGGACGATCCCTTGGAGAAGGAAATGGCAACCCACTCCAGTATTCTTGCCTGGAGAATCCCATGGATAGAGGAGCCTGGAGGGCTACTGTCCATGGGGTCTCAAAGAGTCAAATATGACTTAGCGACTAAACCACCACAGGTCCATCCAAATACCTTGTACGGTGCCTGCCATGAAGTAAGGACTCAGTAAATCCTGCCTATTTCTATTGTTATCGTTATTACACCTGGAGACTAGATGTAGGAACCATCTCTCTCTTCGGGGAGACCTGAAGCCAGGCCTTGCACACTCCCAGGGGCGCTGTCCACATCATAGTCTCTCTAAAACCCCTTCCCCAGAGGCAAAAAATGCCTGCAGTCTCTGGAGCTGATCCAGTCGCCAGTCTGGGGACTCTGACCCAGTGAGGTGGAGAGAGAATTCAAAAAACCCATGAAGGAGCAAAATAAGTTGGTTTCTTGGGGTTTTTTGTTTGTTTGTTTAAGGAAAGATAGGGCCCAGTCAGAAACAGATTGGGCAGGGAGGTGGGAACTCCCTGACGGTCTGGTGGTTAGGACTTTGCACGTCCACTACAGGAGGGCACAGGTTCGATCCCTGGTCAGGGAACTAAGATTCCCACATGTCTCATGGCTGGAAAAAAAGAGAAAAGAAACAGATTGGAAGCCCAGCTGCCCGTCAGTAGATGAGTTTGGCATAAGGATGGAGCCCGGCAAGTGCTCATTTCCATCTCTTCCTGTCCTCTCTCCAGCTAGGGCCTGAGCAGAGTATGAAGGGGGCTTTGGTCCACTCCCTCTAGTGGTCACGGGATATTCTTCCTGCGAGAAGCGGGGAGGGGGCCACCCTGTGCGCATGGACAGCGTGGAGGAGCAGCGGCCGCCTGGCGTCACTGGACCCCCTCAAGGGCAGGCCCCAGGATGTATCCCCGGCCCTCTGTGCCGCCCATGCCCCAGGATGGAGGTGCCTATGGCCCGTCTGGCCCTCGGTCGCCTATTAAATCTCGGGGCCACTTGCCAAGACTCTTTAAAGCTCTTGGCTGTTCTTTTTGCCTTTGCCGATCAGCTGTATTTATTCTGAACTAAATGGTCCTTGCCGCAGGATGAAAGGATTTACTGCTGAAGGATATGAAAAGAAATCTTGGCTGCATTACAATTGCACCCCCTCCTTGCCACCCCCGCCCCCCCACCAGCCCATGTTCCATCCACTTGCTGGTGCCACAGAGACTGAAGTGGGAGCCTGACCCCCCACGCCAGTTCAGTTTGGTGGCATAGCCCAGTTAACAGAGAAGTGCGGTGACAGGGAGGAGCTTGTCTGGGGGAGCCATCTCTCCTTGCTGTCCCAAGGGGGACTGGAGCCCCAAGAACGGCTCACTCCAACACCCCTCCATCACACACACGCATGCGCACACACGCACCCACTCTCTCTCATATTCTCTTTCTCTCTGCCCCTCAGGATTGTGCTCATGGACGATGCCATGGACTGCTTGATGTCTTTCTCAGATTTCCTTTTTGCCTTCCAGATCCAGTTTTACTACTCAGGTGAGAGTCTTCCGGGCCCCCGCGGCTCCTGTGGGACTACAGTCCCCCACTCCCGTCCGCCCTGTGGCCCCTCCGCCTGCGTCTCTGGCCCGCACTTTCTGCGCCGCCTCCCTTCATGGCGGGCTTCCCCGCAGGATGTGCCGTTCTCGCCGGTGGTCACAAGACTCGGCCCGCAGGGCCGACCCACTCAGCCTCCTCACGACACGGAAAGCCACGGTGCTTCCCGCCAGCGGGGGGACACACATCAGTTTAAGTGACAGCCACGGTCACACCACACCGGCACACGCTGCTGCGGGGCGGTGCCCGCGGCGTTTCCCGTTAGCGAAGACGTGCTGCGGGCCGGGCCCAGCGCTAGGCACCTTCGTCCTCACCGCAGCCCTGAGGGGCAGGTGGCCCTTTTAAGGGAGAAGCGGACAGAGGGGAGCTGCCAACGCGCCGGGCTGCCGGGCGGACCAGAGGGCCCGTGCCGCGTCAGCGGGGTCGGAGGTCTCTCCCTGGGCCCGACGCAGCCGTGTGAGCACACAGCTCATCAGCACACGCCAGTCCTCTCTCACACTTCCCCCTCGCCCCCCTGCTGCCCAGCAAGCACCAGCTGCACCCCGAAATCCCAGGTGGAATAAAGATGGCTGACTGGATGCCAGCACACACCGGCTCACACATGGCAGCGTCCGATGGAATGCTGGGCCCTGAAACTGCTGACTGTGTCCATCAGCAAACTTGTTTCAAACAGGCTCTTCCAGTAAACAGGGCTGGCTGTCCTTGGAGCCTGCCCGTGGCCTTCCGCCAGCGGCTGGCCCTGGCCGGCCGCAGCCTCACTCAGGTGCCGCTTCGTGTCCTCTTGAGGGCGGCCCCAGGGCCCGGTCAGGCAGGGGCCGCAGTCTGGGGTCTCGCCTCCTGCTCTCAGCAGCTCCCGGCGTCCATTTCCCATTTCTCTGAAGCTCTTGGGCCCTGGAGAAGGAGCAGCCGTGTGTGGAGACCCTGTTCCCCTCACCATGTGTCCGGGCTCTCTCCTCACAGCGCCCCCCAGAAAAGGCAGCCGTGGGGAGGTGGGCCGTAAGTCCTGGCTCACTGACGAGGGCTCGGGGACTAACACCTGAAAACTAGTTCAGCTGTTTAATAAATCAGCAGTTCCTAAGCTTTCCTGCATGGGTATCTCCAACCTGCTTCCCTTAGTCACAGAGGCAGGTGGCCTCACAAGAGAGGTTTGCCAGGAGGAATGTGTGCCTGTTCACCTTTTACGTTTTTCAAAAGTATTTATTGGATTTTCTATGCACCAGGCACTCTGCTGGGTGCTGGGGGTGGGGAAGGTGGACACGGCACGATTCAGGCCTGGGGACAAGATCTGCCATCCGAGCAAGGAGACAAAGCGAACCAGTCACACACAGATGCCCTCACTGGATAAGCACCCAGAGGAGTCCGGGTTGCCTGAAAGTATGTCACGGGGTCTCACCTGGTCTAGGAAGAACTGCCAGAGGAGGGGACGTTCGCGCTGAGACACGTGTCATCTCTCCTGAGCGTGGGCCATGAGGGCCCCTGCTCCCTGGATGCTGTGCATTGAGGACTTGCTGGGAGATGAGCTGACCTGGAAGAGAGAAGGGGCGCATGGTGAGGGGATCCAGGGTGCCCTCCCACCTGACCCGCGCCCCTCCACCCTGTACGCAGAGTTCCTGGAGAGCGTGGCCGCCATCTATCAGGACCTGCTGTCGGGCAAGAACCCCAACACGGTGATCGTGCCCACGTCATCCAGTGGGCAGCACCGCCACCGGCCTTCCACGGGCGAGGCGGGCACACCAGAGGGCGTGGAGGCCTCGCTGTTCTACCAGTGCCTGGAGAACCTGTGTGACCGGCACAAGTACAGGTGAGAACCCACCCCAGCCCCCGGGGCCGCGGGCGCGGGCACCGGCTCGGACCCCCAGCAGGCTCTTCTGACAGCCCAGGGTTCCGAGGCCCTTGACGGTCATCATATTGAATGTGAATCAGCCGCCATTTGCCCCCCATCAGTCCAGGCTGATGATTGACAGGCTTCCCAGGTGGCTCACGGGGGCCAGATTGCTTCCATTTGGGCAAGACCAGCTGTTAATGACCAGCTTGGGCCCCTTCTTGCCAGGAGATAGATTGGTCTTGACTTTTCAGAGAGAAGGAGAAAAATACCCACCGTGCGCAGAATTCACCCTCCAGAAAAAGAGGGTAGCTGTCCTGTGTAGCACAAAGTCCCCTTGGGGACAGAGCAGCCAGCTTGTGTCTCCTCCGAGAGGAGGCATCGCCCAGCGCCCTTTCCCCATCCCCCACCCCTGCCAGTGAAGCACCAGTTGGTGAACATGCCAGCCTTTCTGTCCACAGTCAAGGCCTTGCTCCAAGAGTTCTGCCAGGCTCCCCAGGGCCTTAGGGTTCCCAGGGCAGGCAGGTTCCTTGGTTTTCACCCTCCTAAGGGCTTCCCAGGTGGTACTAGTGGTAAAGAATCTGCCTGCCAAGGCAGGAGATGCAAAAGATGCAGGTTCGATCCCCAGGTCGGGAAGATCCCCCTGGAGAAGGAAATGGCAACCCACTCCCGTATTCCTGCTTGGAGAATCCCATGGACAGAGGAGCCTGGCGGGCTACAGTCCACGGGGTCCCAAAGAGTTGGACCCGACTTAGCGGCAGAACACAACCTCCTAAGCCTGAAGGTCTGGATGAGAAGATGGCGTCAGACTTAACTAGTGTTTGAATCTGTGTTGTCCCCTCTAGCTGCCCACCCCCGGCGCTGGTCAAAGAGGTCCTCAGCAACGTTCAGAGACTGACCTTCTACGGCTTCCTCGTGGCCCTCTCAAAGCATCACGGGATCAACCAAGCCCTAGGTAAGCCGGAGCCGGCCACCTCCGCCCTGACAGCAGAAGGCCACGTAGGAGCCAGAGTATTGGTGGACAGAGTTCCCACAGGGGACGCAGATTTGCCAGGTCTGCCTTGACTTCTCAGGGTTGGACTCTGAGGCCTCTCCCACTCCCGTGCTTACAGATGGCCTCCCCAACCTGGGTCCTGCCCCGACATGAAGCAGCCTCCCCAGGGCAGAGGCATGCTCAGCACCCCCCACCGCATAGGGTCCCCGGCTCTGCTGTGGGCACTGGCCTGCAGGCTGGGCAGACACAGGCTATTTAATAAGTGGCTCCGGAGCTTATATTTCAAAGAGGCCTGAACCCTATTTGTAAGCAGGGCAAAGGTGTGTCTTGGGAGACCTTTTTTTCCCATCTGGAAAAAAAAAATTCTTACTAGTCTGACAGGGAGTGGGGAAAAAAGGGCGGTGGTGGATGGAGGCCGGCTCCGCCCCAGTTTTTCCTGTCCATCGTTTCATCCTCACTGGTCCGCCTTCTCCCGCCCCCTCCCGCATGTGCTGCCCTCCCGGGGAGGGGCCACCAGGCTGACATCACCACCCACAGAGCTTGAGAGGGTTCTTCCTATTTTTTAAACAAGAAAGAGCACATCCGCCCGCTGTTTTTTTAAACTGTTTATTTTTTGGCTATACTGGGTCTTTGTCGCTGTGTGCAGTCTTTCTCTACTTGGGAAGCCGGGGCTCCTCTCTAGTTTCGGCACACGGGCTTCCCTTGGCGGTGGCTTCTCCTGCTGCGGCATGCCAGCTCTAGGGCCAGTGGCCTTCAGTAGTTGTGGAACGTGGACCTTAGTTACCCGACCAGCAATGCCGCTCACATCCCCTGCAGTGCTGGGCCAGTGGGAGACGGAAAGCAGCACAGGGTCTCTGTCCTCACCTGCGTCTCCCGTGTTTGAAAGAGAGACTTGAGCTACCCCAGGTGCAGCCAGCTGTGGAGGGAGGCTGTCCTGTTCCCTTAGTCCTCAAGGCAACACACACACACACACGCACACGAGGGCTCCATCAAACACAGCGTGATCACCACTAACACCAAAGGGGCCAGGAAGCATCATCTGAAAAGGTCAGGAACCGTAGAGCCAGATGGACAATTTTAAGATTGAGGATTTCTGGGGACCAGTGCTGTTCACTAGCTTCTGGCCAGGAGTGCGGCTCTTTTCTCGTTTGCTGGTAAGAATCTATCTGCAGACTCCAGCTCTACCTTCACTCCCACTGTTAACAGCCCCAGGGAGCACCCCGGACCCCTCCTGTCACCTTTCCCGATATCCCGAGAATGACTGCCCTGGGTTTGTAGCCGAGGAAACCTGCAGTGATCTGTCAGAGAAGGGATAGCGCCCCTCCTGGCGGCTCGTGGCCAAGGGAGGAGAGCTGGGTCTCATCCTGACCCCGCCTTCCCTTCTCGCCCTGGGACCCTCCCGGGAGGAGCTGAGACAGCATGTTTGACCATTCTGTCCCCAAAGTGGGATCCCCCTGATCTAGAGGCACAAAACTAGGTAACTTCTGGCCTTTGGGGCCTTGGCCCTGTCCTGTGTCTCTGGCTCCTTCTCAGCACAGTACCTGGAGCCCCAGGAAAGGACTAAACCCTCAGCACCAGCTCATGCATGAGTGCTAAGTCCCTTCAGCCATGTCTGACTATCTGCGGCCCCATGGACTGTAGCTCACCAGGCTCCTCAGTTCAAGGGATTCTCCAGGCAAGAACACTGGAGTGGGTTACCATTTCCTTCTCCAGGGGATCTTGCTAACCCAGAGATGGAACCCGTGTCTGTCTCGTCTCCTGCACTGGCGGGCGGGTTCTTTACCACTAGCACCACCTCACAACATCCCATCTAGTCTTGGAAGGAGATCATTCTCTTTGTGCAGTGACCTTGAGTTTTGGGGCTGTCTCGTAGTTATGATCGGGGAAGGTAGGAAGGGGGTTCACTAAATTTCTCCAGCAGCACCTAGGGCTTACTGCCCCCAGAGAAGATCTCTTAAACCTCTGTTCCCTGAATCTAGATCAGCTCTCCCAGGGTCAACAATGTAGGCAGACATGACGAGGAGGGGCACAGAGGCAGCCACTACAGGGGGATGTCTGGCTGAAGCCTGGGTGGAGGACCCTCAGGTTAAGTTCTGTGCCCCCAATTATTCCCTAGGAGCCTTACCCGACAAAGGGGACCTGATGCACGACCCAGCCATGGACGAGGAACTGGAGCGGCTGTAAGTGTTGGGTGGGAAGATGCTGCCCCCTTGTGGGCGCGAGACCTCAGTCAGATCAGAGCCCGACATGGGCCACACATCACTTGTCCGTCTGTCAGGGAAGGGTTGGGGGGCTGGCAGAAGCCTGAGGCAGAAGCCCGTGGTCTCACACGCGAGAGTGAGTGAAGGGGTACTGGTCTCTGGACAAGAGGCACCTCGCTCCCTCTGGGCATCTCCCCTTCTTCAGGCTGGCACAGATCCCAGGCCTGGTCACCTCGGTCACTGCCGGTCCAGAGGCCAGCTACCTGCCTCCCCGGACCCCTCCCCGGGTTGGCTCCCCCTGGAGACCCCTCCATCATGCTCGCAAAGTGGATGGAGAGAGCGATGGCTCCACTGAAGAGACAGATGAGTCCGAGACTTGACGAATCTGAAGGGTCCTGTCTACAGCACAGAACCCAGCCCTGGGTCCAGTTCCCAGCTCCCCACCCGCTCACCTCCCCACCCCCAGAACCCCAGGCATCTCTCCTCCCACTCCCTGTGCCAAGCTGCCCTCCACTGGTGAGAAGGCCAAGTGACAACCCTAGCCCAGAGACCCGCCAGAGAGGTGCTGATGAGCAGCCAAGCTACAGTGACCCTAGAAAGTTAACAGCCGACTTTCTCCCGTCAGCCTGCCTTTCACCAGGCCCCAAGCTGACGGTGGACTGAGCTGAGGCCACGGGAAGGGTGACTGGGTTTTACCCTTTTGCTGACCATCCCCATCTCCTCACAGCAATCCCAGAACCATGCAGTGCCTTGCATGGTCAAGGGTGACACCCAGTGATGCGGGTATTAGGATACAGCCATGGTAGCCTTCTTCTGGAGGACTAGCCACTAGCCGTAAGATGGAGGGTGGGCAAAAAGAAATTTCAGAAACCGCTTCAAGTCTCCTCTGTGTCTAATAGTTAAATATGTGAAACAAATAAAGTCCCTTGTGTCTGGTAAGTGGTGAGTCTAAAGCCATGAGACAGGGGTGAAGGGAAGGGGTGTTTGAGAATTTGGTGCCAAGTTCCAGCTTTTTCTGGCAGGACTGGGAAGTTGGGGGACACAGGACCACTTGACCTGGAGACCTGCCTCAGATCATGAGCAAAGAGGGACTCACCAGCTGCACATGAGCTCTGCCTTTCATGGGAAAGGTGGCCACAGCTGGACAGAGCTTTCAGGAACAAACTCAGATGGTTCAAGGTCAGGTGCCTATAACTTGAGAGACTGGCTACAAGGGGTTGCCATCACAAATTCATTAAACATTTTCTAAGCACCTGCTCAGGGTTAGGCCAGTAGGGATGCAGCTGTGAACAAGACAGGCGGAGGAGCACCAGCTTCCAGCCAAAGCTGGACAGTAAGACGGGTGGTCTGCAACTTCCAGGAAATAAAACCACCCCAGGACCCAAGCAGATCAGGCTTCCTTCTCTGCAGCTGCCAGACACCCACATTTTTCTTGGCTCATCCCTGCCCAGACCCACACCCCCTGGAGAGTTACAGGACTGGCTCCCACAGCTCTGCCAGGCCAGGGCCCAGCCGTTCCAGGCCACATGGTGAGCTCTTAGGGATCTGCACCCTCCAGCTGACTGGGAGCCACTCAAAGCCCCTGGCTGCCTCAGTCACCCCGGGGGGCTTGTGTACAAGGCCCACGACCACACCCCTCCGGCCCACGACCACACCCCTCCAGCCCGGGGGCAGGGCAGAGAAATCTCTTTATGAGCACCTCCCGAGGATTCCAAAACTTCTGATGACTCCGCACTTAGGACATCGCTGCCTTAGAGCCCTGTGGCTGCCTCCACCCATCCGTTCTCATCGCCCACCTCCCAGACCAGTGGCTTACAACTGTCGGCCGACGGTGGCAGAGCTGTTCCAGGAGTCCCAGCCGGGGGAGCTGCCAGGCCACGGGTTCACACGCACACATGCACACACCTGCCTAGGGCTCCATTCAGGTTTTTTTTCCTAACGCCCCTGAGACAGACAGACAGACAGACACACACACACACACACACACTGACACACACACACACTGACACACACACACACTGACACACACTCTCGCTCTCTCCCCCACCCACCCGAGACACCCGCCCCCAGCCAAGCCTACTGCTGGGCCAGTGGCAGGGCTGCAGAGGCTGCCCGCCCGCGCACAGCTCTCAGGGTGCCACGAAGGACCAACTAACGCCACCTCTTTCCCCCGCGTGCAACAGGGTGCTGAGGTGGAGGCCGCACCGGAGCTCGCGGCAGCACAGGGCCAAGGAGCCAGGGGCCTTTGGCTATCAGAGGAGAGACAAGCTGGAGGCCCTGCAGACAGTGCCCCCCGCTTCGGCACCAACGCCCTGCCTGTATCAGTGGGAGCCCAGAGAGTGAGGCCAGGGGCCTGCATGGGGCAGGGAGGCAGGATCCCGAGAGGACACTCCTCCACTCAAACCAGCAGAGACCCAGGGCCCCGTCGGGGCTTTATTCGACACCACTTTGTTTCAATACAGTCCAGAAAGAAAGTCACGTCCCTTTGGGGAGGGGTGCTGGGAACAGCGGTCTGCAGCGCTTGGGAGCCCAGCCCCCGTCACGGTGGGGGGACCCGGGCTGCCAGCAGCAGGGGCAGGTGGCACCAAGGATGGCACAGTGTGTGGCCCAGGGCCAAGACCTGCCGCCCCGCAGGTGCCACGAGCTCTCCGTGGGGGGTGCTGCCCAGGGTCCTGAGGCCAAGATGGTGCAGAGGAGAAAAGCCGAGCCCAGGAGCCTGCTTCCATCCCACGCATCCTCTGCCTCCTCGGCCAGCACTACGTTCACGGCATCCAGAGCAGAGCCCCGGGCAGAGCAGACACCATGGCCACCAAGCAAGGGAAGAAGGGGCAGAGTTTCCGAGGGACCGCGGTCCACCACGGATGGCATGGGAGGACTCCCTCACACCCGGGAGGAGGACTCCCTCACACCCAGGAGGAGGACTCCCTCACACCCGGGAGGACTCCCTCACACCCGGGAGGACTCCCACACACCCGGGAGGACTCCCTCACACCCGGGAGGAGAAGTCCTCCGAGCAACCGCTGTAGAAAGGGTCAGCGAGACAGGAGAAGATCACTCAGGCCTCTAGTCTGATCCCAAATGGAAGCTTTAGGTACCGGATCAAGCTTCTAGCCCTTCGCAAGTCTTAGACAGAGGGTCCTTCCCCTCCCCTGCCCTCTCCTGGTGCCGGAAGAGACCACAGGAGCAGCAGCACATCCACAGCCTCCCACCCTGGAGGCTGATCTACAGCAGAACTCTCCAGACCTCCTGCCGCTTCCAGAGCCAGGAGCCAACCCCCGGGACCACCTGGAAGGATCCTAGAGCCGGCAAAACAGCCTTCCACTTTTTACTCTCCCTCCTCGGGGAAGGCCTGAACCCAGAATAAGCCATCCTGAGGGAATGCCCTCCCCTCACCCCCAGGGTGGCAGGCCAAGTGAGCAGCAGCGTGGGGGGCAGGAACAGAAGCACGGAGCACACAGGGTGGGGTGTGTGGGGAGGGGAACGAAGGGCCCGATCTCCAGGCAGAGGTCAGTGTGTATGGGGAGGGGAACAAAGGGCCCAATCTCCAGGCAGAGGTCAGGGGCCGGCACTGCCCCTCCCTCACCGGAGCTCCTCGCAGGCCACCCCACTCACACCACAGGCATAAAGTAACAACGCCTCCCTAGCTTCCACAAGGCAAGCATCCCAGGCTGAGGAATCGTGAGGTTTCTGCTACTGCCACCACCCAAAGTCTGAGACACGGAGCCTGGGTCAGTAGGAACCGTAGCGATCCTGGGGATGATGAAAAAAAAAACCCAAGTCAGAGTCTCTGACCTGCAGCAGCTTCCCAGCGAGCACACCCTTCCCCAACACACCCCAAGGGCTGGGGGGCTGCGGGGAGGGGTGAGTGAGGGAATCAAGCGCCCATCTCACCCGTGCAGAGACTGTCTCCTATTTACTGTGGCCCAGGAACGGGGTGTGGTCAGACCCCCAGGGGCCCACCCTGCCTGATCTCACAGAAGCTGGAGAGGGAGGAGAGACAGCACAGAGGAGCAGTGTGGGGGAGATCAGTGTAGACACGACACCATCTCAGGGAGAGGCCCAGCCCTGGGCCCAGCTCAGAGGGAGGAAGCTGTCCTCCAGGGAGAGAAGAGGCGCCCTCTTGGGCTGAGGGCCACCCCGGGGCTGACTCTGGACGTGGTGGAGAAAGCCGCCTTCTCAGCACTACCCTCCAGTCTCCTCCCACCCCAGGCCATGCGGTCCAGACTCACCTGCAAAGAGTTCATCACGCCATTGGCCAGCACGGCCATCTTCCCGGCCACAGACTTGACGCCCTGCTTAAACTGGGCGATGTCAGCCGTGGGCAGCACATTCCCCAGGGACACGCTGCCTGTAAGCGAAGGGAGGGGGTGACCCAGCGCCTGCAGGAAGCCCTTCCCAGCCCACAGGGCCCTCCCGCTCGGTTGGCAGGCCCTCCTGGGGCCTACTCCGCCCCGGGCCCACCTGCTCCATGAGCTCCATCCACGTCCCCGAAGAGGTCTGACGAGCTGATGGCGCTGCTGCCCGAGAGCTGCTGGAGCCGGGACCTGGCTTCATACTGTGGCGGGGAAAAGGTGAGGTCTGTAGCTCTCTGCACCGCTGACCCTAGGATTCTCGTGGGCCAAGCCACCCAAGTGCCAAAGCCCAAATAGCAGGGCAGACAGTCCACTTCTGCCTGCTGCCTCCAGGCTCAGGGTGGACCACCTCACCTCAGTATCCACCTCCCGCCCGAAGAACATGTCGGAGGAGATGGCTTTAGCTCCTGCAAATTTCTGACGTGCTTCACTCGACTCCAGGCCCGAGCTCCGGCTCTCCACTTCCCTCCGGTTGGTGACTCTGAGGGGTGGATATGGGACAATGGCTCTGACTCTCCCACTGCCTCCAGGGAAGTGTCCCTGGAGCGCTGCGACCCTATGACTACCCGAGGCCCCCCCGGGGGCGCTCCCCACAGTCCCGCCTGACTGCAGCTCTAGACCGGGCCCTCTCTCCACACTGAGGCCACGACACAGAGAACCTCTGTTCCCTTCGCTAGGCAGCATGGAAACGGGTTGGAGGGGCCAAGGCTTCCGCCCCAAACCATGAGGATGATCCAATTCTCAGGCTGCCTGGGTTTATACCTCCTTTCTTGGTGTGATTATTAGTACCACCCTTTTACTCTCAAAAGCACCTCAGTCTGGCTGAAAAGGCGTAAGGTCACTGCCGCCTGACCCTGGCACACACACACTGAGCTTGCTGTGTTGTCAGTTTCATTTAACCCTAAGGCGGCCCTGTGAAGTTATTAGTTATGTCCCCATTTTACTAATGGGTTATTTTCAGATATTTATCAGTTAAGCATTACCCAGGTCGACATGGAATATACTTTTTAAAAATTCCCAGATGAGGGCCAGAGACACATCATCATCGGGAGGTCGGGAACCGAAGCATAAAATCAGGCTCCCCTGGCAGAAAAGGACCTCAAGCACAGCAGGCTAGTTCAGCCTCCTGAGACAGGAGCACTGCTCAAACCCAGGCCTGGCTCCTGCACTCTCCAGTCTGGCAGCCACTAGCGGCTATCCAAATTTATTTAAATCAAGTTAAAAACTCAGTTCCTCCATTAACACTGGACACTCCTGAAGGGCTCGGGAGCCGCGTGCGCAGTGGCCAGCACACCGGCAGGGCAGCTGCAGAGCGCGGCCACCAGCACGGGGCGTCCTAGGGAACAGGCCTCCACCTTTCTGAAACGGGCCGGATGCTGGAAACGGTCACTTCCGGCTCCTTCTCCTCCATCCTGTCCATACCCCAGGCAGTGTCCGTATCCCAGCGGGAACCGAAACTCTCCCCCAAGGAGAAGGGGTTGTCCTTGTACCTAGGGAGACAGTAGAGGGGCTCAGAGAACCTGAGTGGGGAGCACAGCAGCCAAGTCTGCACCTCAACAACAGCCTTACTTTGGAGGCCCAGAGGCGAAGGTGCCAACGTCGTCAAATAAGTCCAGCTGCGAGCGGGAGGACTTGGCACTCACTGGGGTTTCCTGCTCGATCACCTGCATCTCAGACAGCACCGAGTGCGAGACGGAGCTGCAGAGACAAGTGGGGCCGGGGCAGGAGAGCAGGGGTGGGCATCCGTGTCGCCGCACAGAAGGCGCCCAGCCGCGAGTAGAAACCTGCTTCTCCCTCACTGAGCACCACCCAGAGCCTTCCCCTCCCTGCGCCTGGGGCTGGGCGAGGCCCCGCAGGGAGTGCTAGAGCCTGTGCTGAACTGGAGCGCACCTCCCGTCAACGTATCAGCTCGTCTTCTCGAAATAGGGTTTCCCTGACCAATGACCGTCTGCCTAATCTCAGTGATACTATGCACCAAACAAGAGCGCTTTCTGTCCTCCGCCTGCTATACCATGAGCTACATCCTTCACCGTCAGGGACACAAACGAAAAGATGGAAAATGCCCCAGAACCAGGGGAATGAGTCTAATGGCATCACAGGATGAGTTCTTAATTAACCCATCCTTTTTTTGTTGTTTTAGAGAACAAAGCATTTCAAAGTAGAGAGTCCAGCCTTACGCACTAAGGCCTGAATCTGCCATGTGGTTTCCTAGGGGGAAGAGGCAGTGAATTCGGCAGGCAGCGCCGACTCGTGACACCTCTCTTCCCTGCTGTGTGACAACTCCACAGAGGCAGTTTAAGGACTAGTTTCATTTAAATAAATTCATTAAGATGTACAGCTTTTGGCTGGCAGAACTCCACGGAGTGACTATTTTGCTACAGAGTTTTAAACAGGGTAGGCTACGTTTAAATAAGATTCTACTGCACACAAAAAATAAAAAAAATTAAGTATAACCTTTAACCCAGTAACTCCTGAGACCAAAACAGGGACGAGAAAGAGACGCAATCTGGAGTAAAACTGTGTCTCCCTGATCAGCTGTGGGTCACACTAGCAGGGCACGGACTGACAGGGAGTGACTGGATCCGCCTCGCTGCAGCCTGGGCGATGGAGCAGAGACACCAGCTTTCTCTTTCACCTGAGGAGCACAGTATAATGGCTCCAAATGCTAAGTATGAAAGAGTTCTAGGTTCAAAATCTAGTTGGACCAATTACTAGTACTTTGGGCTTCAGGCAAATTGCTTAACTGCTCTGAGTCTCAATTTTCTCATTTGTAAAAAGGGATAAGAGTACCTCCCACGTAGGACTGTTGTGTTTAAGTAAATAAAGCCACTGGTGAAGCTCACACCCTGTGGAAAGGAGCAGCCGCCACTTGGCACAAGCTCACTGGAGCCAGGGTTTCTCACTCTGGCCCTGCCAGATATGCCGATTTTTAAGAAAAAAATCTCGTATTACTGAAATCTCCAAACACTCTCAGTGTAAAGCAGACAAAACACCTAAGAGAACTGGTGAGCAGCTCTTGTTTTTGTTTAAGAAAACCACAGCAACCTAAATCCAGTGGTCCTGACACAGGAAGGGCACCACCCAACCAGGGCACCTGAGAGTCTGGGAGTACTTCCAGGTGTTACAGGAGCTGTCAGCACTAATGGCCTTTAGAGGACAGGGGCCAGAATACTCAAAGCCCTGTGATTCCTGGGAAGACCCTCAGAAAGAAAGAACTGTCCTGCCATCCTAAGAGCTGTTATCGCCCTCATCAAGAAACACGACCCTGGTCTCTCGGACGTTCGAAAGAGCACCTGATCCTGTTTTGACTCGTTCAACAAATACTTGGCGAGCACAAACCTACTACGTGCCAAGCACTATACTAGGCGCTTGAAGACAGTAAAAGCAAGGCCATCTATTCAGCCTCAGAGGAAGACTAAGCTGAGAATACTAGGAAGAACCTCCAGGGGTTCCCGGGAGAACAATGGCATTTCCCTGCTGCACCCCAAAGCTGAGCCTCACCTTCGGGACACCAGTCCCATGCCCAACCTCTCGGCCTGCTCTCGCTTCTTTCCTTCCAGGTTCTGTAGCTTCTTCTCCTCCTTCTTACGGTCAATCTGGAGCTCCTGGTAGGCCAGACGCATGGAGGCAACCCTTCGAGGGAACGAACATGCCAGAGTTCAGCACACATTCTGACCTGTCCTGCCTGCCCGCCCAACCCCACGTAAGCTGGGGCCTCTCTGGCAGACACACACATGGACTCCTCGGCCTGCTTCTTGGCATCAGCCACCTGCTGCTCACGGAGCTTCTCTGCCACCTGGGCCTGCCGCTCAATCTCGCTGAAACTCTGGCTGCTCACCTTCTGGGCCCCTAGGCCCTTCTTGGCACCCAGCTGGGAGGAGAATCATGTGATGAGAGCTTTGCCAACCACAAAGTCCTCTGTCCCCTCCTCCCCTCCCTGGCATGGAGGGGACACCCCTAAGGAAAGAGCTCCTTCTTAAAGTGTTTATTAAAAAAAAAAACAAAAACAGGAGCCCATCCACATGGTAGAGAGGCAGAAGAGGGGCTCTGCCTGGAGGCAGGCACGAGGCGGCCCACACAACCCCAGCGGAGGCCCAATGCTGCCAGGCCCAGGATGAGCCAAGCACCGAGGCACACAGTCTCGCTCTTGACAGCCCTTTCATAGCTGAGCTGCAGAGAAGCTGTGCACCTTTACCAAAGTCACAGTCATCTACCAAAGTGGCCGGGTCTGACCCCAGCCCCTAACCACCCTGCCATACTGCCTCTCCCCACCTACCCCCTTCTTCGCTGCTGCTGGCTTCTTCTTGCCAATGAGGGAGGTTTTCGGTTCTGTGTGAGGAAGAGGGTGGGGCATGAGCAGAGACAAAGGGACTTCGGAGGCGGCAGCTCGGTCCACACCATGCAGCTTCGTGGCAAGAACTTCTATGAAGAACAGCTTCAGGCAGAAAAACGGAGAGCTGCCACCACCAGCTCCAACCAATGGTGTCAGGACGTCCAAGCCAAGACGGACACGGTTAGGGGCGGTTACTGACTCCCAGCACATGGACGTAAGAACCCAGACCTGAAGCACCAGAGACAAAGGCCCTGACCCAACACAAAGACTGCCAGGCCGGGGCGGCGCCACACACAGCCTCCGGCATGCAAGGGGCTCCAGAAGCAGCGGGCGGTTACCTCTGGCAGGAAGAACCCCTTTAGGTGACAGATACATGGACTCTGGAGAGAAACAGATTCGTGGCTAACAGCAGGCCCTACCCCAGAGCCTCCATACAGCTCCCAAGCCCAGAGGCCTCTACGGAGCCTCACTCCAGACCAGGCCACACCAGCCTTCTCACAGGGTCGTGATGGTCACTCTGCTGGTTTCCGGTCCCAACCCCTAAAGGTCAACAAAACCAACCAGGGCAGCAAATGGACTGTTCACCCTGAATTAAATCTGAAGGACATCAAGAAGAACAGAAAAGAGCCAAAAGGCGAGGAACTGGCTGAGAAAGGACAACGTCACCTCTAGCCATTAACAGCTCAGAGCTATCTCCCTGTATCATGAAATGGACCAGACAGGCCGATCCTGCGTCAGCCCCCAGGTCTAGGTGTCCAGCCTCATACTGGCCAGACCCAGGCCCACTCTGAAGCAGACCCCAGGCCTGGGACACCAGCCGCCAAGGGCCTGCTCTGAAGTCCCTTTGGTCAACGTTGAGGCCACAGCTTCAATCTCAGGCCCCACTCCAGAGACTAGAAGTTCAGTCTTCTGGGACCTCAGTCCACACAGGCAGCAGCATATCTGAAAAGAACCCCCGCGGCCCACCCTCTCCCAAGGCACCCCACTCCTGCCAGCTGGTATACTGACCCAGAGAGGCTTTGGGTGAGGTGCCAAGCAGGTCCATGTTGGGGCCATGCTCCGGCTCTGTGGATGCAATGGTGGGAATTAGGTGTGACACTCAAAACTTCCAATGAGCTACCCTTAAAAAGTGACGAGGTAAGAGCAGAAGCTCAGCTTTCTTCAGCAGCTTTCCTCAGCTTTCTGAGGCCACCAAATAGAAAAGGAATTCCTACCACTTTCCCCAGAGGACTTAAGTGACTCCCAGCCCACCCAGAGATAAAGGAGACTCCTCGTTTCCATTCCCTTGGTCAGGTGTCCCACTCCGCTGCCCCAAGCCCTTTGCCAAGACCAGGGTACATGGCTGGAACATGGGCTGAACTCACGTGCCAGGCCACTGCTCTCTGCAGATGGGGCTGGCTGCTGGGTCTCTGACAGGTCGGTGACTGGTGCATTCCAGGCAGGGGGCTGAAAGAACCAGATGACAGAAGCCTCAATGAGCCATTCCTGCTGGTAAAGAGCGCCAAGTACCTTGGGGGTACAAGGCCCTACTCCAAGCCCATGAGGAAAGGAGATTGGAGGTTAGCAAGTAAAATTATAGTTGCTATTCACTATGGAGGGCTTCCCCAGAGGCCCAGACATTAAAGAATCCGCCTGCAACGTAGGAGACCTGGGTGTGATCCCTGGGTTGGGAAGATCCCCAGAGGAGGACATGGCAGCCCAAGCCAGTATTCTTGCCTGGAGAATCCCCATGGAGAGAGGAGCCTGATGGGCTACAGTCCATGGGGTCGCAAAGAGTTGGACACAACTGAGCGACTAAGCACAATGGAAGAAAGCAAGATGAAACTACAGCCATCACCACCTCTTCGATACTTACACCCAGAACCCATTCCCCTAATTGAATAACAACAAACAAAGGCACTCATCACGTGCCAGGTACAAATCTAAGGGCTTTTCACGTATAAATACGTTTTAACTATCACAACAAACCTATGATGTAAATAGTTCTCCATCTTTAGAGACTGAGGTTTTAACACGTTAAGTATCTTACCCCACACTAGAAAGGCTAAGCAGAGCAGGGATCCAAACAGAGAGTCTGACTTGAGCACCCAGCACCAACAGAGGAAAACCTCTGGGAGTGGGTTGCTTGGGAGGAAATCCTTTCTCATAGGGGAAGAATCCAGCAAAAGTTATTTGGGTTCCTGGTATCTCTTGAGCCTTCAAGAATCTTCTCATCCTCCGTAACTCCCCAGTTTATAGGGTTCTGTTCATAAGGAGGGCCATACTGCACCCCTGTTCATGGAAGGAGGAAAAAGCCGGCTTTACCCAGCAGTGGGCCCCACACATTCCCCATAGGGAATATCACACCAAGGCAAACAGGATCCATGCCTGTGACTGTGGGCCTTGGCCTCAGTCAGTAAACCACCTGTCAGGAACAACTGTGGGAAACATTCCTGTGGGCACTCACTTGAGTGTGTTCCAAGAAGAAATCGGACTCCTTCTTCTCTGGGGAGTGACTGGGAGCAGTACTCACACTGTCTGTCCAAAGCTAGAAAGGAGAAGGCACCACTGAAACACAGGACTCTGAACATGCCCACTCCCGCCACCCCGACGCCAGCCCCAGGGAACAGGCACTCACATCAGTGCCATGCCGAGCCAGGGCCGCGCTGCCCAGCTGCCGGATCTTCTCTCGGTACATCTGGGCAGCTCGACTGTTATACTTGGTGTTAGCATCATTGGCTGTGCATCCATGTTGGCGGAAGAAGGCTGTCTGGTGAGCAAAGAAGCGAGAACATGCTACAGATTTTCCCAGAGCAAACGAGGCGCCCCCCCCACACACACACACACGCAACAGCCCTGTTATTACTCGAAGAGGGTGATGCACACTACTGACACCAGCAGCTTTTCACAAAGTTCCTCAGAAACTCCCGCAAAATAACACAGCATGCACCCACTAGGATGAATGTCCGAAGCCTAACCCTCACTCGACTCTGCCTGAGAACAGCATGATACACCCACTCTGCCCATCGTCCCTCCAGGCCAAAACCCAGTCGACCGTGGAGACCCCAGCGCCATTGGCCTCTCCCCAAGAATGTCTGTCCCGGTTAGTTCGAATCCAAAGCCCCTTTAAGAAGAACAGTGACCAATGTCCAAGTTTAGAGAACAGCGTACAGAGCTGCCATAGACTAGAGAACCCTCTGAACAGAGAAACAGGGCCTCCAAGAAGTCACTGAGAAGTCAGTACCCAGACAGAAGAATGGGGGCAGAAAGATGGTAAGAAGGAGCTTTACCGCATTGGCATTCCCGCCGACCTGCATACACCTCAGCTGGAACCAGCTCCAGGTGGAATCCAACTCTGTGGACCTGTGTGCAAGGGCTGTGTGTCACCTACCAGCAGGTTCCAGGAGACGCTTCCCTGAGTGACCCACACCTGTCATTTGGCCCCGGGTTGCAGTAGGCACCCAAAAACATTCACCAGCCACCACCCCATTTCCTCCACTCTACCCTGTCCGGGAGAACTCTGCTCTACCCTCATTTAGTCAAAAGGGTACTAATTATTTTCCAGATGCGAAAGGAAATGGAAGGTTGGACTCAGCGTTCCTCTTGAGGACAACCAGAGTCTCGCTCCAGCGTATCACCAACTAGATCAACGCAGGTAACTCTTCCCCCTGAACCAGGAAAGAGTTCTGAGCCAGACACGGAGACGAACCGCCAGTGTAACAAGAGGCCCACACCGGCGGTTCCCTCGCGTGAGAGTCTGGCGAACACCAAACTCAGCGCGGTCCAAGTCCTGGCAGCTCACTCTCCCCTGCTGAGCACTCAGTCCCGGCCGGCCGCGAGGAGACCCCACCTGATGAAGCTGAGATGGACGCCCAGGGAGCGATGCACCCCGGAGCAGTCAATGCACAGAAAAACACCGTACGTGATGCTGGCCCAACTCGGATTCTTAGCGCCACAGTCGAAGCAGGCCTGGGCAGAGAAGGAGATGAGCGAACGGTCAGGGGCCTCGAGTCGAGGCCGGGCGCTGACAACCCAGGAAGAGAAGCCCGCGCCGGCCCCTCCCCGTCCCTCAGACGCCAGGGGAGCCGGGAGAGACCCTCTCGGCGCCCCCCGGGCCCCGCACGCCTCCCTCTCTCGCACCTTGTTGGTCGGAATTGCGCGAAGCCTCTTAAAAAACGTCTGGATCTCGGTCTTGTTAGGCTCGGCCGCCATTTTCTCTCCTTCCCAGAACAGCAGCGCGACCGACGGGTCCCGCTACGGGCCAATCCGCGGCCGCCAAGGCGGGTCAGCGGGCGGGCCTCAGCGGAGGCCGGTCCGCCGAGGGGCGGGGCGACCCGGCCCGACGCGGGCCAACGGGCGAGCAGCCGGCGGAGCGTGCGCCGTGACGTCAGGGGCCCGGGCTCCACGCGCGCGCGCCCGAGTCCTCGCAGCGCCACGCCGGAGCCAATCCGCGGGCGGGGCGGGGCGACGGCTCGCCCACAGGCCCAAACCGCGCCGCCCGCGCGCTCCCCAGCCCCCCTGGGGGCGGGGGGCGGAGCCACCTCCCAGAAGCGTGTGTTCTGCGAGGCTCGGCCCTCGGCCTCGGTTCGGGCCAGTTCCCGACCGGTGAGTAATGATTAACAGTCCCTACCAAACACGCGGTGCCGCCGGCCTGAATGGGAAGATCAACTGGCCGGGCCCCCAGCTCCGCTCAGAGCTCAGCTCCTGACCTCCACGCATCCTCGGATGGCTCGCACCAAATCTGATCACGAGTCCCCTGCGGGACCCCAGGTTAGGTTAGGTTAGGGTCCCGAAGTCCCAGAGCAGGTAGCAAGCTGGCACACCTCCACCCAACCCCCGCCCCCGCAATATACTGCAGGCCCACCACCTACCCCCTAGTGCCTCCAGATGTCCACTGCCGCCTGACAAGGGTGGAATATCGAAAAAGATGCACAGAAGCCTTTTTTTTTCTTCGAAGTTTAATACACACTAGAACAAGCCGCAAGAGTGCTGCTAGCCCAGAACTACACTCACCCCAAGCCAACCCCTGGAACCCCAAACAGAGAGACTAGGAGCTGGGTCCACAGCTCCGGGGGAGACTGGAGGACTCTTTGGGGAGGCCCAGGCACCGGAGCCCTTCGGTCACTTCCTGACCTCCCCATCTTCTCCTCAGCCTAGACTCAGTTGGCCCTTCCGTACCAGTCCCTTCCCAGACACAAGGCCCCTCCCCTCCCTGGGTCCCAGGACTTCTCCCTCCTGGAAGGACAGAGCGGTCGCAGGGGGCAGGATGGTTCAGGGCCCTCAGGTCCGGCTGTGCAGACAAGCCGGGCTCTGACTCAGGGTGGAGAAACATTGCACAAGGGCTGCCAGGGCAGGTCAGGCCCCCACACACTCCACGTAGTTGGCAGGGTACAGGCCAATCCGGCCACTCTGCAGCTGGCCCTGACACCAGCCCTGTTCATCCTCCTCGCTCATCTTCAGCAGCTCCTCCCCTGAGAGAAGGGGGATTGGTCACTGGCAATTGCCCGCCCCATTCCTGTAATTGGGTCAAGGACTAAGGGGGAGGGGGTAGTCGGAGAACCCAGCTAGAAGAGACCTGGTTCAGGCAGAGGGAGGTCAAAGTCAGCCACTCCACCCCCAACCCCCACCCCACCCCACCCCACCCCCAGGCCCTGAATTCAGCAGTCAGGCCCCAGCTGGTGACTTTGAGAGGCAGGTGAGGCTCCAAGCAGACACTCTGACTCCTCGGGGATGGACCCAGAGCAGCCTTTTTTCTAATAGTTTTTAAAAAATATTTATCTGGCTGCACCTGTCTTAAAGGTCACATGCAATATCTTCGATCTGTGTTACAGCGTGCATGAAGGATCTTTAGTTGTGGCATTCGAACTCTAAGTTGGATCTCATTCAGGGATCAAACCCAGGCCCCCAGCACTGGCAGCATGGAGTCTTAGCCACTGGACCACCAGAGATGTCCCTAGAGCAGCCTTACAACTCAGAGCACTGACCCTTGAGAACTGAGCGTCTGGCTTCCCTTTCTCCACATTCCTGCTCAGGCTAGTAAAGGGGCGAAGGAGACGGGCTGCAGCCTGGAAAGGACCAGGAAAGGGGTTCTAGGGTACCTGCTCGGAAGCTCAGCTCATCGGCTTCTTGCCCCGCGTAGTCATAGAGCGCCCGCACCCGCACGCCTGTGGCAGCCTTCAGGGGGTTTTCCTCATCTGACCACTCCTCCTCATGTCTGCCACTAGAGAGGGGAGGACAAGGGGGCAGGCTTGAGTAGGAGAGCCTGGGACTCAGGGCCTAGGGCTCCCCCCTGCAGGAGCCTGGGGAGAGGCAGGTGGGGGGAAAAGCTGCAGGATTCTAGCCTGACTTCTGCCATGAATGCCTGCAAGCTCAAGCACACATCCTGCCACTCAGAGCTGACACGGGCAGTACATGAGAGGGAGTGTGGGGAGCGCCTGGCAGACCACCATATAAACTGGCATCTTTACAACTCAAAACATCAGCTTTGAAGCCACTTCAGGTGTGAAGGGCATGAAGGGAAGGGACAGAGGAAGGATGGCACAGCAGGGGGCAGAGCGGTGTCCTTCCCACAGCCTGGATCCTGGCTCTCACCGCGGGGACTGGGGTGGGGGTGCAGCGCCGTCTCTGGTGGGTACGATGCTGGTCAGGGTAACCTCGTCAGGGCTCCGGCCACCCTTCTCCTTCCGGCTGATTGTCCTCTGTGTGTCCAAGGACCACTCCTATGGGGACAGTGTTCAGGGCCAGGCTGGGCTGTAGGCTTGGTGGCAGCCAGGACCATCCAGACCACCTCTACCTCCTACATCCCAAACCCCAGCCTCCAGCCGGAGCACCAGGGTGAGCCCAGTGGGAGCCTACCCCACCTGCCAGCCCCAGCCTGCCAGGAACAGGTACCTCAAACTGGGGCCAGTTCATGGCCATGCCCGGCCCATGGGTGCTGCGCCACCAGCGCAGGTCCTCCTCGTCGCTGGCTGCCTCGATGCCCCGATGCAGGTCTCGGTGGAGTTCGTGGAACCTGTGTCCCGGGTATAAGCCTCAGGCCAGGAAGCCCTGGGTCTCGATTCCCCAGCCTACCCCTCTAAACACACCCTGCCTGCTCTCATTCAGCCAGCCAGAGTCCAGAGGCGAGGGGAGAAAGCCAGCCTCACCCAGATCTCCAGGCCCACCCAGAGGCCGTACCTCTCACTGCTGGAGAGGTCTAGGTGCTGGTGTAAGGTGAGCAGCATGTCCTTGAAGAAGAGGAGCCGCTGGCGCTCGGCCGCCTGGCAGCTCTCGAAGGCCTGCTCCATGTCCTCCATGTAGCGTGGGGTGTAGCGGTGCAGCTCCGCCAGGCTCTGCTCATACTGGGTCTTCGTCTGGGTGGGGAGAGGAGGGGCTCTGGTGAGGACAAGACCTTCTTCTTCTTCCACTCAGGACTCTGCTAGTCTTTCCTGCACACCTGCTGTGGGCTAGGCACCAGGGGCTGGAAACCTGGCTCCTGCCCGCTAAAACCCCAGGAGCCTAACAAGGGAGGTGACATTCAGGCCCAGCGGCTTTAAGAGTCCAGTGCAGGGACTTCCCTGGTGGTCCAGTGGTTGAGAAGATGCTTTCCAACGCAGGGGACGTGGGTTCAATCCCAGGTTGCAAAACTAAGATCCCATATGTCTTGGGGAAACTACGCTTGAGCACCACGACTAAGACCCAACAAATAAATGATAAATTTTTAAAAATAAATTTTAAAAAATTTAATAAAAGAAAAAAAAAAGGTGGTACAGAGTGAGATGAGGTTAACCTCATCTCAGAAAATGGCAACCCACTCCAGTATTCTTGCCTGGAAAATCCCACGGACAGAGGAGCCTGATGGACTATATCATCCTTGGGGTTGCAAGGCAGACACGACTGAGCGCACACGCACGGGCACACACACACGGGGCACCATGGAAGAAATCAGAAAAGGCTTCCGGGAAGAAGTGGAAACAGAGCAGCACCTCAGAGGACAGGGAGGCTCTGGATATGCAGGGCTGGAGGAAAAGCGCTCTGGCCGGGCGAGCAACATGAGAACTTGTCCCAGGGGGCACACCGAAAGGAAAGCAGCTGGGAAGGTCTCCTCAACTGCTAAAATTATCCCAGTGCCCCACACTGCACCATTTCTTTCCTGGGTAAAGCATCCTCTTTCCCTGGTGCGTGTGCACTCCGTCGCTCGGTGGTGTCTGACACTGCGATTCCATGGACAGTAGACTGCCAGGCTCCTCTGTCCGTGGGATTTCCCAGGCAAGAATAGTAGAGTGGGTTGCCATGCCCTCCTCCAGGGGATCTTCCCCACCCAAGGATCAAACTCACGTCCCCTGCATCTCCTGCATCAGTACTGGATTCTTTATCACTAAGGCCATTGGGACGCCCCATCTTTCTCAGGGTCCTATGTTACATGATAAGCTGGAGAGCAGGGGGCAAGTGAAGACGAGAGCAATGCTGGGGGCTGGAAAAGGCACTCAGGGAGCCCTGACCTGGGCTGGCGGGTCCCTCAGCCTGTACCTTCTCGGCCTCCTTGGAACACCGTTCCACCCGCTCCTGCAGCTTCCGCAGCTGCTCCTGAGACACGGCGCTGTCTGCCTTTGCGTGGCTCTCCCGCGTCTGGGCGGTCTTCTCCTCCTTCCGGGCCGCGTGGTAGCTCTTCTTGGAAGCCTCAACCTGGCGCACACGCAGAGACCGTGCTGGACCCAGGACCCTGCGCTGTGGCCCCTTCTAGCCCCAGGCCGACCCAGGAAGGGGGCGGACCTCTGCGGCCCCTCCTCCCTGCCGGGCTCACCTCCTTCAGCCTCTTGAGCCAGGGCTTCTGGGCCTTGCGGAAGCCGTCCTCGGCCGCCCGGCTCTCGCGGAAGCCACCCAGCACAGGCCGATGGAAGGCGCCCCGCTGCCAGGAGCGCACTCGCTCGCTGTCCTGGCCCTGCAGCTTCTCCCGCACCTCCAGGTGCAGCGCGCTCAGCCGCTCGGCCGCCGTAAAGAAAGCATGCCAGGCCTTCTCCAGCGTGCCATACTGGGGGCCTGCGGGGAGGGGTGAGCTGGGGCTGGGCCCACCTGCTGGCAGCGAGCCTTCCCCTCCACCAGCAGGGGCTTCTGGGCGCCAGGCATGGGGCAGAGATGCGAAGATGAACGACAAATGGTATCAGCTACTGCTGACTGAACACCTACTCGGTGCCTGGACACACGGTCCCACTGAGTGCTCGACTCATCCACCACCGTGAAGACGGCGTCACCAACAACGTGGAACAAGCGAAAAGGCAGCCCAGAGAAGTGAAATTCGTTGCCCAAAGCATTCCAGCTACAGGTGGAGCTCAGATCCAAACCCAGGTGTGTGGTATAAATCACTACACTCTGTTGCCCCAGAGAAGAACTAGTGTCTGTCCCCAAGGAAGGCAGCTTGTTTGGACAGAAGGAGCCCAAGCGCCAGAGCCAGAAAACCTGGGCGCAAGTTTTGCTCTTCTTAGCTGTGTGACTTCAGGCAAGTCAGTTGGCCTCTGTGAAGTATCCCATTCTCCTCTAGCAGATAGTTAGAACAAGACCGTCTCCATGATAGAGCTGTGATTGGTTGGTTCTAAGTCACATCTGACTCTTTGGCCACCCCATGGACTGTAGCCTGCCAGGCTCCTCTGTCCATAGGATTTCTCAGGCAAGCATACTGGAGCAGGTTGCCATTTCCTTCTCCAGGACATCTTCCCGACCCAGGGATCCAACCCACATCTCCAGATTCTCTACCACTGAGCCACCAGGGAAACTCATAGGGTTATTCAGTTCAGTTTAGCTCAGTCGCTCAGTCGTGTCCAACTCTTTGCAACCCCATGAACCGCAGCATGCCAGGCCTCCCTGTCCATCACCAACTCCTGGAGTCCACCCAAACCCATGTCCACTGAGTCAGTGATGTCATGCAACCATCTCATCCTCTGTCGTCCCCTTCTCCTGCCCTCAATCTTTCCCAGCGGGTTATTAGAAATATCAAAATAACTCATTTGATGGTGCTTGGCAAACCCTAACAGCACAAATGTAAAGAATAACTAGGAGGATCTTCTCTCTTTAAAGGGAGGGCAGATGGGGAAGCCTCCAACTTTCCACAAGAGGTGCAAAAAGAAGCTGCCCTGCCTGGCTGCCCCTGCCCCCCACCTCGGCGGTCCTCTCCTCTCCACGAGGCCCGAGCGCTGGCTCACCCTTCTCCACGGCGCCCCTCCACTTGCGGGCCCAGTCGGCCAGCTGCTGGGCGTAGGCCTTCTCGATGCGGGCGCGCTCCTGGAAGCAGCTGACCAGGTCCCCGCACAGCCGGTGCCCGTCCTCCACCCGCTGCACGGTCCGCCTGTAGTTGCCAGCCTGTGCAGGAGACGAGAAGCCTGGTGTCGCCCAGGGGAGATGCTCCCCTCCCCGGGGGCCAGGGCTGACGCGAGGCTCCTCCTTGGGACAGGTGGCTGGGCCCAGAGAGGGGTGGGCATTTCAGCGCCACCCCCAAAGCTAGCACCCAGCTGCTCACCTCCCAGAAACTGCCCTCCAGGGCCTCCCCTCCAGCCTCTTCCTCTGGAGCCATGGTGTCCCCGCAGCACGGAATGGTGGCGGATGGGGGCTGCAGAGGGCAGAGGGGTAAGCAGGAAAGCCAGGCGCACTTCGGGGGTGAGGCAAAGAGCCCCTGCTACCCCTGGGTTCTGCCCCTTCCCACTGCCATCCCCACTCCCCAAGGAACTGTCAAGAGCCAGGACTCAGGCAGGGGTCTGGAAGTCCCAGGAGGGGCCCGAAGGGGGCAAAGATGGTGGTTCTATGGCTGCTCCTCTTGCCCTGGCCTGCCCTCCCACCACCTCAGTTCATGTACCTGGGCCTAGAGTTCACTCCGGAGACCTGGGTGTCCGACCCTCACAGCTGCTACCGTGATCCTGCCTCAACGCTACCAAGAGCAAAGCAGGGGGTGAGGGTGGGGCTGACCGTGTCCAGGGCGGTGCCCAGCTCCCCCGATATAGCAACTGCTGTCAGAAGCGCCAGATTCCAGCCAGGAGAATGCCAGTCAGGTCACACGGTCCAGCCGGGGATTACATGGCAGGCGGGGGTGGGTAGTGGGCAGAGGGCCCTGCTGCCCCGACCGCAGATGAGATAAGGGGATGCCTGCCCAAGCCAGGGCTCTGTGGCCTCTCCTTGAACAAGGCGACCCCTCCCCAGACCCGGCCAGGTCAGAGGGTACCCAGCCACACCCCAGGAGCTCCTGGGGTGGCAAGAGCAGACTGGGAGCCAGGAGGCCTGAGGCTTATCTTGGCCATGAAGCTTGAACAAGTGCATTATACTGTCGTCTCCTAAGGGGCCTCGGCTCCCTCCCAAGATGGAAATCCCGCCTTCTTCCCTCTTTCTGTGCCAACACTGGCATAAGACTCAAGGCAGCAAACAAGAACTGTGAGGAGCCTGACGGTCACAAGGGACACTCGTCCTGCTCCACAGCATCCCTGAGGTCCCACAGGATTCCGTGAATAATGAGTAACTCAGCCCCACCCTCCAAAAGCCCAGAGTCTGGGGCAGCACAAGGTGTCAGACAGGTGATCAGCCAGTTACAATAGTGCGTTCCAGGACTGCGGGGGAGGGCAAGGCAGATTCCAGCCCCAGAGCTCCCCCTGGGGGAGCTAGAGGACCCAGAGGCACGCGGCCACTCCCTGCCTGTCCCTGGGCAGGGTCTCAGCTGTCCCCAGCATCAACCCCCTAGAAGGAAACCACTTCCTCCTCTGAACAAACCCCAGGGACATGGCCAGGCCCGGGAGAACAGTGTGTTCATTGCCTCCAAGGCAGGGCTTTATGACAGTTCTCCCCCAAACTAACTCCCTCCCCACCCTCCAAAACTCAAGTGAGGGCTTCCCGGGTGGCTCGGTAAAGAATCCACCTGCCAATACAGGAGACTTGGGTTTAATCCCTGGGTCAGGAAGGTCCCTTGGAGAAGGAAACCCACTACACTCTTCTTGCCTGGGAAATTCCATGGACAGAGGAGCCTGGCAGGCTATAGTTCATGGGGTCACAAAGAGTCAGACACAACTTAGCAACTAAACAAATGATACTTTAAATGGGTGAATTGTGTGGTATATGTCAATAAAGCTGTTATTACAAAAAAGAAAACTGGGTAGGCATCTTCTCCAGGCACCATCCCATTCCTCCATCCCCAATCCCCACCCCTCTCTCCGGGTATATATCACATTGGGTATATATCTCCGGGTATATATCACATTGGCTTGCGACTACAGGCCAGGATCTATCCTCAGTCACTGGCAGAGACTTCCTAAGGGTCCAGTTTGTGTTCCTCCAGGCACTGGAGTTAGTAGCTGAATTTAAAACACACACGACATCCACCTGAAGACCAGGAAACGCACAGGATAAGGCAGCTTTGAGAAAACATGGCCTGCGTATGCTTCTGCCTCTCAGCTCACAGCAGGGAGAGCTCAGGCCCTCAGGGGAGATGCCTGGGCCCAGAGTAGAAGGATGGAGCAGCCCGCCCCGCCGGGGTCCTCAACGCTTCCCCCTTGCTTCTGAATCTGTCCCATTTACCCAGAAAGGACATGCCAACCAGATGGAGAGAAACAGAGCTGCAGCTGTAAACCCCAGGGCCTCAAGAGCTGTCCCAGCCAGGCATCCAGGGGCCGGGGCCCCTTGCCTGCCCCAGCCTCCTGGCTCCCGGCTCCCAGGAGAGCTGCCCCCCACCCGTTCCCTCTCTCTGGCCCCAGAACAGAGCGAGCTGTGTGTGCAGGGCTGGCACCGCTCCCTCCGGCCTCCCAGAGCAAACACGAGCCCAAGCCCCAGGCACAGCCAGCCCCACTGCCCCAGCGGACCCAGCAATGGGGGAATGGGCCTGTGCCTTGACCCCTGCTCAGGAGGGCCAGTACCCTATGCCTCCTGACCCCGGCAGAGACCCAGCCTGCTCCCCAGAACACACTCTTGCCATGGCCAAGAGCTCGGGAAGCAGATCATGAACCTTCCCAGCCCAGGGAGCCAGCACCTAACTGGGCTGGGACTTGCCGCTGGGGCTTGGCAGGGTCTCCTCACAGCGTCCTGAGCCAAGGTAGGGAGTCTTGGGGTCCAGGGAAGAACCCACTTTCCCTTAGGAAGCCACTAGGTACCCCTGTCCAGACCGGCCCCAACCCTGTCCCGAAATCCCCGGGCATGGCCCTGGGAGGGAGCCCTGCTGTCCTGCCCTGCCCAGGCTCCGTCCTGAGTCACAGGCTGCGCCCAAGGACCTCTTCTCCGGCAGCCCCTCCCGATCTGCCGGCAGATTTGACCACACCGAGGTGGGCGGTAGACCGGTCCAGAGAGGGGTACTCAGGCAAGAGCCACTGGAACCTGCAGCCAGGGAGGCCCCGGAGGCTGGGGGAGGGGTGGCCCGGGAAAGGGGGAGGAGGCCGGCCCGGGAGGGGCATAACAAAGGGGCACTTTTGGAAACCCGACCGGCCCCGCCTGAGGTGCCAGCTCCCCGATGACGCACTCCAAACCGAGAGCCCTCACACCAAACCTCCGAACCCAGGGGCCGCCGGTCTCTCGCCTCAAAACCCTTATGGACGGGCGCTCTGCTTGCGGGCCAGGCGCTGCACACCTCGGAGCCGCTGGAGCCCACGAGGAGCGGCCGGGCCAGGCCTGGCCCTGGAAACTCCAGGACTTCTTGGCCAAACTCGCTGAACTCGGTCTCGGCGCGGGGTGGGGGCCCGCCGGTAACCGCTGAGGGGAGGGGGTGCACCCTGCCTTGGCCCGCGCCGCCGGCAACTCCAGATGGTGGCCCGGGACCGGCGGCCCCAGGAACTGGGGCTCTTTGCTAAGGGCGAGGGGTCGCTGGGGAGCGAGGCCCCTGCTGGGGTCCCAGGGCGGTCTGGGGCCTTTGAGGGACCCCAGGAGATGGGATGGCCCGCCAGCCCCGACGCCTCCCTACCCCCCCGCGGCGGGTCTGGGAAAGTGCCGGGCGCGCGGCGCCGCAGAAGGGTCACCCCCTCGGCGTGGCGGCAGCTCTTGCCGCGCTCCCGCAAAGCACAGCTCCCCGGGGGCTCCCGGGGCCGGAGCCGGTCCCACAGCAAACCAGGAGCGGGAGGAGGAGAGGGCGTGCTCTATCTAGCTGCGGCTCCCGCCACCGCCTCCCCGCCGTCCCCGCCCGGGCAGCACTCACCGCGTCCTCCCTGGGCGCCTCGGCGGGTGGGGGGGGGTCCGGCCACGCTCCGACCCAAGTCCTGTCGCTCCCGGGCCGGGGCCGCAACCGCCTCCCGGAGCGCGCCGAGCCCTCCCCCCGGGAAGCCCAGCCCCCAGCCCCGCCCTCTCCTCGCGCCCGCGGGCCCCAACCCCACCGGCCAGGAGCTGCCTGCATCGCGGCGACCAGCGCGGCTCCCGGGGCGCGGGCTGTGGGGTCTCGGTTCCCGCCCGAGGAGCGCCAGGGCCGCCTACCCAGGGTGGCGCTGTAAGCAGTCTGATTTCGGCTTTGCCTCTCCCCGGCCTCGGCAGAACCTGGGAGAGCCGTGGAAGCGGGAAGGAGTCCGGCCTGCACCGGCTGTCTTTGGAGGGAGGCCTGGGGGAGTGCTACACTGCCTTACTCTTTTTGCTGAGCACAGCTTTCTTAAAAGTTATAAGTTAACTTAGACGTTTACTTAGGCGTTAACTCTGGAGAGGCACATAACCATCCACTTGTAAGCGTTAGGATTCCCATTGTATAGATGCAGAAACTGAGGCTCAGAGACCTTTAGCACCTTGCACAAGATCTGTCGTCGAGCAGGGCCGGGACTCCAAAGCCTTGCCCTTTCCTTGCACAGCCCTCTTGGCCAATCTGATGGCCCATTCTGAGGACTGGGTACTACACGCGGTGGAGGTGGGGCAGAAAGTTATGACCTCCTCCCCCGCACGTGTTCTTATTCCCAGATTTTGTACCACGGTTCATTCTTAAATCCCTTCGCCCCTCCACCCCCTTTGTTAGTAGATCTTTCCAGATCGCCACGATGCGACCCCCCCCCAACCCTTAATAAACCCCTGCTTCCTCACCCCCTTGCCCCGCACCCTGGGATTTTTCGGAGCCTGCCTGTCGGTTATTTATATCCACTGGAGCGGTCCAAGAATGTTCTGAGTCTGACCTAATCGCCACCTGCTCGGTCTCCCGGCCCCTCCCGCTTCCTCCTGGGCCCGGTGACCCGGCGGCCGTGCCCTCCGCCTGGCAGGCGAGAGGGGGCGCAGGTCTGCGCGGTCCGACGCCCAGGGCGCTCAGAGGGTCTGGATCGCGCAAATTGCTGGGGGCCGCAAACCCTCCCGCGCTCTCGGAGGAGTGCGCCCCCAGGGGACGGCGTGCGCGCTGGGAAGCCGAGAGCCAAGCTGTTCTCTCTCTAGCACGTCCTCTCGGTCCCCACGCCCCCACCCCCACCTCTACTCTCCCCGAGGAGTGTGAGTCCCTGTGCACGGATTTTTAAACGACAGCTTTAAAAATAGCAAAATTATGTAGTTTCTAAATCCCCGAGGAATCACGGACGCGTTCTCTGCGTAGATAAATCCGCTCATAAAATGAAAAGGGGGCTTGCAGAGAATGAACGAGGATAATTTCAAACCGGCATCTAAGTCTCTGAGGACTGACTTGCCCCGCAGTCCTCGTGGGAGGGTGAAACGGCCCGTGGGGCACCCTAGACAAGCCGCGTTCGGCCCCTCGCACCTGAGGAGTGGATCCTCGCCTGGGCGCTCGCAGGGTGTGAACCCAGCAGGAGGTAGCTCCCGAGACAAGTTTCAACACCCACTCTCTTGGGGCTTGGACAAGTCCCTTTTCTCCGTATCTCTGTTTCCACCTCTATGAAACACGACATGTGACTGGGCTGACCTCCCAAAAGGGCCTGTGCAGCAGCTAATTAATGATTGTAAAACGACTGCGAATGAGAGGAGCTGAGGTAACATCTAACGACAGCCATACTGTTTTGTATTGTTTAAAATCAGTTACCATCCCACCTAGTGCCCGGAGGGGCTTTAGGCACCTGGACAGAAAGTGTGAAATCACAAGAAAGAAATGAATTACAGGAGCCACCTATCAAAAACCCATTAAAAATAAAGGCTGCAAGCCAGACTCTGGGATCTAGAGAAGTCACTCTAGAAACTCAAAAAAACAGGGCCGTTTGTCAGACCACAAAGAGAAGGGAATGCGGAGTGGAAAACATCTGGCATCCCTCAGGTTCAAATCTGGAGAAATGCTGCAGCTGATCTTCATTGCCCCTAAGGTACTGTAGGGAGAAAAAAATAACCCAAAACCCAGAGCATAGTGAGCTGCTTCAAGGGTCAGAGGAGACAGAGCTGACCTTGGAAAGCCAAAGTCCTGCTAGTGCTGCCCCAGGGTTCAGATTTCTGTGCTCCGCAGCCAGAGCCCCTGAACACTCACGGGGCTCCATCAGTGGGTTCCCAACTTGAACAGAGCTCAAGATGAGATGCCCAAGGTCAGGAGGACCAGATAGACAGAAACCCAGAGGGGCAGCTTGGTTCCCGGCACCAGGTGGCAGGTTGGTCCTCAGCCCAAGTTCACAACACTCACAGACTCACTCCCCTTGAGTTTCTGGAATGTCCTAAGGACTGTTCCTTTGTTTGTTTATTTATTTATTCACTCAGCCAATCAAGAAAACATTTGAATTTTTGCTTTATGCTAAGCCCTAGGCTGGGTGTTGGGAATACAAAAACAAAAAAGGCAGAGTCCGAGGTGTACGTTAATGATACAATATGCGCAGGAAATGCTATGGGAAAACAGAAGCAGAACAGACCACCTTTCACCGGGCGATGACACTTGACTGGTCTTGATGAGCAAGAATTAGTCATGTGAAGAGGCATTCTAGGAGGGAGCATCAGGGTGTGCCAAGCGCCGGAGGTGTTAGCATATGACATGGTGACCCAGCAATTCCACTTTTTGGTATCTACCCCAGCCAAAAGTGTACAAGTCTAGGAAAAGGTCCGAGGATGTTTGCATATAGTATTGTTTGCAGTAAGGGAGAAACTTGAAAACAAATGGGTAGTGGTTGGGTGACATCCCTGGGGGTCCAGTGGTTGGTTGGGACTCTGCCCTTCTACTGCAGGGGGCCATGGGTTCGATCCCTGATCAGAGCAATGAGATCCTACATGCCATGTGGTGTCGTCAAAAAAAATTTTTTTTAATGAAGAAAAAAAAAAAAGAGGCCATTGGTTGAATAACCTAAAGTCCATTCATGCTTTTGGATTACTCTGCAATAACCTAAGAACAGGAGAGATAAAGATATGTTCCTATATGAAGACATCCAAGATACTGTTGCATACAAAAAAACAAAGTGCAAAACACTCAAAAATTCAGAGAATATGCACCAAACTGATTTTGGTGATTTTCTCTAGAGAGAGGCTTCCCAGATGGCTCAATGGTAAAGAATCTGCCTGTCAATGCAGAAGACGCAGGAGACACCAGTCTGATCCCTATGTCAAGAAGATCCCTTGGAGTAGGAAATCGCAACCCACTTCAGTATTCTGGCCTGGAAAATTCCATGGACAGAGGAGCCTGGCGGGCCACAGTCCCTAGGGTTGCAAAAAGTTGGACTCAACTGAGCATGCACACACACTCTAGAGACAACTGGTGAAGGAGATCTTTGTAATCTTTGAAAATTAACGATGGGTATGTACTTAAGCGTAAATTGTATAAACAGTTTTGTTTTAGGAGATGGTGATGAGTCGTATTGTCTAAAATGGTGCTGCTCCTTTCACACTTCTCATAGACAATCTCACTGTGTGGAAGGAAGTGACTAGATCAGATTTGTCCTTTAAAAAGATAACTCTGGCAGCCCTTCAGAGTGTAGATTGGAGTGGGCAGAGGGCTGCAGGCAGGACTGATCTTCTCTGAAGGCTGCTGTTTGTCTCTGTGGCCTCTGGACATTGCCCCAGCATTCCAGACGGGCAGCTAAGTAAAGTATTCTGGTTCAATAGCTATGTTTTTAAGATCTCAGGCAACCCCAGGTGGAAAAACTGGTCCTAGTTATTGAGAAGGGTTAACCTCAGTCGGTCGTGGAGGGTGGGACTGGGGGGTGGCTGTTTCTGGGCTGAAACACAGGAAGAACAGCAGATGGATGGCATTAGAGTGAAAAATGTGCAGCAGATTTCAGAGCGGGGACTATAGAGAAAGCCTCTCTGGGTGGGTCAGGAATTTGCCTGGGGCAGAGTCTTTGGAAGGTACTATTGCACAGTCCACATTACAGCTCTGCAGGCAAGGGTTCTGCTCAGGAAGCCTGCCCTGCTTCATTGGGACCCTTCCCCAAAGTCCACTGGGGACCTCCTTTTTGGTAAAAGAGGAATTCTAGTGGGGGATCCATTCATTCAGCTGACTTTCAGAGAACGCCTGCTATGCCAGACGCCATGCTGGATGCTTGGTCCAGTGCAAACAAAGCAGATATGTTTCCTGATTCTGTGGATATGATAGGATAGGATAAAGCGACCCCATGGACTCTGTGACCCCATGGACTGTAACCTGCCAGGCTGCTCTGTCTGTGGGATTCTCCAGGCAAGAATACTGGAATGGGTTGTCATTCCTTTCTCCAGGGGATCTTTCTGACCCAGGGATCAAACCTGAGTCTCCTGCATTGCAGGTGGATTCTTTACCATCTGAGCCACCAGGGAAGCTTCATGGAGTTTCCCTAAAGTCAAAAGCCTGCATACACAATTAGAAATTGTGATATGTGTTTTAAAGGGGAATAAAAAGGATAGCATAAAAAAAAAAGGATAGCATATTCAAAAGCAGAGGCATTACTTTGCCAACAAAGGTCCATCTAGTCAAGGCTACGGTTTTTCCAATGGTCATGTATGGATGTGAGAGTTGGACTGTGAAGAAAGCTGAGCACTGGAGAATTGATGCTTTTGAACTGTGGTGTTGGAGAAGACTCCAAAGAGTTCAAGGAGATCCAACCAGTCCATTCTAAAGGAGATCGGTCCTGGGTGTTCTTTGGAAAGAATGATGCTAAAGCTGAAACTCCAGTACTTTGGCCACCTTATGTGAAGAGTTGACTCATTGGAAAAGACTCTGATGCTGGGAGGGATTGGGGGCAGGAGGAGAAGGGGACGACAGAGGATGACATGGCTAGATGGCATCACTGACTCGATGGACGTGAGTCTGAGTGAACTCCGGGAGTTGGTGATGGACAGGGAGGCCTGGCGTGCTGCAATTCATAGGGTCGCAGAGAGTCAGACACGACTGAGCAACTGAACTGAACTGAAAAAGGATACAGTGCTATGAAAGAAGAATAACAGGGGAAGCATAATTTCAATGCGTCAGAAGGTCAGAGGACACTTCTCTCAGAAAGTTTAAGCTTCTCTACCCCTGGAGGCCCAAAAGACAAATGGAAGTCAGCTAGGTAAAGATAGAATCTAGAAGATGGCGTTCCAGGCAGAAGGACTGATGTGTGCAAAGTCCCTGTGATGGGAACTTGACCTGGGAAAGAAGGGCAGAGTGGTGAATGAGAGGGCGAGAGGGCGAGGGTGAGGTAAGAGGGGCAGGCAGCTCTCAGACACTGCAAGCTTTGTTTTATACTGAGTGCAGAATTTAAACAGAAGAGAGACCTTGAAGATCTTTCTGGATGTTGTGTGAGGAATAGATTAGAGCAGGGGATCAGCAAACTGTAGCCTGGATGGCCCATAAGGTAAGATTTTTATTTTGGGGGTTTTTTTTGTTTGTTTGTTTTCAAAGCTATGAATCCTTTAAAGATTATTATTATTTATTTATTTGGCTGTGTCAGTTGCAGGATCTTTCCTTTTGGCTTGTGGACTCAGTAGTTTCGGAGTCAGGGCCTAATTGTCTGGTGGCATGTGGACTCCTGACCAGGGACTGAAACTGCAAGGCAGATTCTTATTTTTTTCTCTTATGGTCAATTGATTTTTTTCTTAATTTTTAAACACCAAAACCATTTTGTATTGGGGTAGAGCCGATTAACAATGTTGTAGTGGTTTCAGCTGAACAGCAAAGGGACTCAGCCATGCAAGGCGGATTCTTAACCACTGGGCCACGAATGAAATCCCTAAGACAACTTTCACTTAATTAAATGGTTGAAAAGAATCAAAAGAAGAATACTCTCTGTGTTACATGAAGGTTAGAAGGAATTCAAATGTCAATGTCCATAATTTCAATTATTTATTGAAATTAAAATTTTCCATAAAGTTTTATTAGCACACAGGCACTATCCTGAACCTCACTGGTGAGCCCGAGACCTGGGAGAAGGAACAGAAACGGTGCAGAATGGGAGCCCTCTGTACTTGATGTGAGCCCGTACCAACCGGGTGGGAAGGGGAGCTTACAGAGTGTCTATGGAGTTGCAGGTGATCTGCTGAGCATCTGGTCACCCCAGCCTCGTAACAACCCTGTCCAGTTGGATTTATTCTTCCCATTTAACAATGGAGGGAAGAGACTTTGAGAGGTGCGGGATCTGCTTTGGGACACAGCTAGGAAGTAGGAACCTGAGGGCTTACCAACAGCAGGGAATAATTTTTCCCTCTTGGTGATACCAAGCACCCACAGCAGAGATTGGATATATTAGCTTCTGAGGGCTGCCGAACAAAAAACGGTGACTTAAAACAGCAGAAATGTCTTCTCTTAGGGTTCTGGAGGCCAAAAGTCCAAAACCAAAGTGTTGGTAGGGCCACACCTCCCTCTCCAGGCTCTGAGGGAGAAGCTTTCCTGGTCCTTCTGCTGGCTGCTGGTGGCTGCTGACAACGTGGGGGCATATTTGGTGTCCCCTGGGCGACAGCCATATCACTCCAGTCTCTGCCTCGATCTTCACACCATCCTCGCTATGTGTCTGTCTCTGTCTTCTTCTCTCTCTCTGCCTCACTCCTATAAGGACACTTGCCCCTGGATTACAGTCTAATCAGATAATCCAAGATGATCTCCTTATTTTAAAATTCTTAACTACATCTGCAAAGACCCTCTTTCTAAATAAGATATCATTCACAGGTTCTGGAGATTCAGTTCAGTTCAGTTCAGTTACTCAGTCATGCCTGACTCTTTGCGACCCTAGGGACTGCAGCACACCAGGCTTCCCTGTCCATCACCAACTCCCAGAGCTTACTCAAACTCACATCCATTGAGTCGGTGATGCCATCCAACCATCTCATCCTCTGTCATCCCCTTCTTCTCCAGCTGCTTCAATCTTTCCCAGCATCAGGGTCTTTTCAAATGAGTCAGTTCTTCACATCACGTGGCCAAATATTCAGGACTGATCTCCTTTAGGATGGACTGGTTGGATTTCCTTGCAGTCCAAGGGACTCTCAAGAGTCTTCTCCCACGCCACAGTGCAAAAGCATCAATTCTTCAGCGCTCAGCTTTCTTTATAGTCCAAGTCTCACATCCGTATATGACCACTGGAAAAACCATAGCCTTGACTAGATGGACATTTGTTGGCAAAGTAATGTCTTTCCTTTTTAATATGCTGTCTAGGTTAGTCATAACTTTTCTTCCAAGGAGTAAGCATCTTTTAATTTTATGGCTGCAGTCACCATCTGCAGTGATTTTGGAGCCCCCCCAAAATAAAGTCTGTCACTGTTTCCACTGTTTCTCCATCTATTTGCCATGAAGTGATAGGACCAGATGCCATGATCTTAGTTTTCTGAATGTTGAGCTTTAAGCCAACTTTTTCACTCTTTCACTTTTATCAAGAGGCTCTTTAGTTCTTCTTCGCCTTCTGCCATATGGGTGG
Source organism: Bos taurus (assembly GCF_002263795.3). NCBI lineage: Eukaryota > Metazoa > Chordata > Mammalia > Artiodactyla > Bovidae > Bos > Bos taurus. The sequence goes on from NC_037342.1 coordinate 77,091,080, forward strand.
TATCATCTGCATATCTGAGGTTATTGATATTTCTCCCACCAATCTTGATTCCAGCTTGTGCTTCATCCAGCCCACCATTTCTCATAATGTACTCTGCATATAAGTTAAATAAGCAGAGTGACAATATACAGCCCTAACGTATTCCTTTCCTTATTTGGAACCAGTCTGTTGTTCCATGTTCAGTTCTAACTGTTGCTTCCTGATCTGCATACAGATTTCTCAAGAGGCAGGTCAGGTGGTCTGGTATTCCCATCTCTTTCAGAATTTTCCACAGTTTGTGGTGATCCACACAGTCAAAGGCTTTGGCATAGTCAATAAATCAGAAATAGATGTTTTTCTGGAACTCTCTCGCTTTTTCGATAATCCACCGGCTGTTGGCAATTTGATCTCTGGTTCCTCTGCCTTTTCTAAAACCAGCTTGAACATCTGGAAGTTCACGGTTCACATACTGTTGAAGCCTGGCTTGGAGAATTTTGAGCATTACTTTAGTAGCATGTGAAATGAAGGCAGTTGTGCGATAATTTGAGCATTCTTTGGCATTGCCTTTCTTTGGAAGCTTCAGCATCGGTCCTTCCAATGAATAATCAGGACTGATTTCCTTTAGGATGGACTGGTTGGATATCCTTGCAGTTCAAGGGACTCTCAAGAGTTTTCTCCCACACCACAATTCAAAAGCATCAATTCTTCGGCACTCAGCTTTCTTTATAGTCCAACTCTTACATCCATACATGACTACTGGAAAAACCATAGCTTTGACTAGATGGACTTTTGCTGGCAAAGTAATGTCTCTGCTTTTTAATAGGTTGGTCATAGCTTTTCTTCCATGGAGCAAGCATCTTTTAATTTCATGGCTGCAGTCACCATCTGCAGTGATTTTAGAGCCCAAAAAAATAAAGTCTCTCACTGTTTCCATTGTTTCCCCATCTATTTACCCATCTATTCTGGAGATTAGGATATGGGTATATCTTTTCAAGGGCCATCATTCAACCCTCCACACAAGGCTGGAGGAGCCCACAGCTGTTAGCCTTGGACATCTAGTATAATGCTTCTTGAGCTTAAAAAGCAGACTGCCTTTTCAGAGACCTTCTTCATCCAGTTTCATAAATCTATCTGCCTCTTTGCGGGATGGATCAGCAGCCTAAATGCTGTCAACATGAATGGGGTATGCGCTTCCAGATTGCCTATCTCTATGACAAAATGCTCAGATTCTGGGGCTTTCTAACACTGGGCAAGTCTAGCACAAAGAGGAATCACAGTTAACGTGCCAGCGATGATGCCCACGCAGGGTGTGGAGTGTGGGTGAGGGTGTGTGTAAATCGGTAGTAAGAACACCCCCTCCCCCAGGCTATCGGCTTCACCTGTAAGAACTACGGCTATCCTGGCAGCTTATCACCTTCCTTTACAAAGAGAATGTTAACTGCGGCTCCTCGGGTAAGTTTTTTGTCACATGCTGCTGGAGTTACAACGTCCTAATAACAAGACCTTGGCTCCTAGGGACAGGAGCCAAAGGCGGGCAGTGGGGAGGGGGTGGGGAAGAGGGAAAAGTACAGAGATGTAAATGCAGTTCTCCCGGTCCCACCAGCGGGTGACTCATCCACTCAGGGAGAACTGGCTTGTCTGTAACACAGAGAGAACCATTTTTATTTCTGCCACTTGGGATTTTTGCAGTCCCTAGAAGAGACCTTTGGCTTGAGAAGAGCAAGTAGAAGGCATGGCCTGAACTCAGATGCCCGCTTTCTCATTCTCTGGTCCCCGCTCTTTCCATGATGGCTCAGTGACTGGTGAGAATTCTGGAGAATAGTCTCTCCACCACCTTTTTCAAACCTTATCAGTAAAAAACATGCTGCCAGGAGATTATATAACAACTTCTATTTGTAGAGTGCTTTACAGTTTGCGAAGCACTTTCATGTATTATTTCAGCACTCTGGCGAATGCCCTGCAGCTCTGGCTGCCTAGGGAAGTTTTCTGGCATCCTATGCCAATGGTATTTCATGACAGGATATTGATTTAGTGTGTGGATGGTGCTTCATGCCCCACAGCAGAGAGAGAAGGTAGGGTTTGGGGGTATTTACACAGCTGTCTGACACTTCCAAAGCTACCCCAAATTATTATATTTTTGAAAACTGATGCTGTTCCCAGAGAGTGGGAGTCATGCCCTCACTTCACATTATTACAAATCTATTCATATTTGGGCAGTTAAATATGTACTGGAGATGCCAAGTAACAAGGACCCTGGATGCTGTATTCAGTCTGTCTCCAGTCTTTTAGGAGGAATTTAAACTTCAGTCTCCTGCAAATGCTGCCGAATCCTGGAGGCTGTCATTTGCAAACCACTGGACGCAGTAACTGTGTGTGGGAAGCCTGCACACGCCATCCATGTGGATTATGGATGGTTTTGCAGACTCAGCGGAGTGTTTGGATCCACAGACAGCTTGATCAGAATCGGAGTCATGTATCAGCCTGCAATAGGAAAATAATCCCTACTAGATGGAAACTTCCCACAGGGAGACCAGAGTTGAAAGCAGTCCCTGGTTTCTGCGGCTTTAACAGCAAGACAGTCACAGGATCACAGATTTTAAAATCAAAAAGGATCTGAGAGACCCGCCTCCTCTCTCCCTTTCATTAGATGATCAGGCACAGAGAAGCGAAATGACAGCTCCAAGACCACATACGCAGTCTCAGTACAGTGCTCTCTCCACCGTGCTACATTATTTGTTCCAGAAAACACCTAAGCCACACATTGTTTTGCAGACCAAAGAAACTGGCTTTATTTAGGGCCATGCTCACGGTCTGCCAGGCTTCCAGTGTGAACACGAGGCCTTGATTTGCTACCACCAGCAGCTTTTGAATGAATTACCTTGTGATGCCTTATGTCAAAAGTAGTGTCACAGATAGAACCCAAACATCTGTAAAGGGGGTTACCTGGCACAACCTCTCCACGGCATGAAACCAGAGCAATGCTGTGCCATTCACCCCATTACGAGAGGAGCCGCATCCAAAATATGTATGAAATAGTTTTGTCCACTGCGCACCCAATGGTTCATCAGATGGGAATGGACCAAGCCCCTTGTGAAACAGCAAAACTCAGGGTAAGAACGGCCCATGACACAACCTGAGGCAAAGAGCTTTACTGGTATGTGCAAGGTAGGTTTTCACTGCTCACATGTGGTTGGTTTGTTGTTGTTTTATATCCACCATGGAAGACGCCTCAGTCCTAAACAAAGATTGTAGGAAAATCTGGTATTAAGCGGGACGTTTCCTTTGCTTGTGAGTCCATTATGGCTAACAGTTACCTCCCTGCCATTCTGTCTTCTACTCCTCCTGCCTGGAAGGTTCTCCCCATCTCCCCTGCCTCAGTTTCCTCTCAAGATTTAAGTGTCACCTTCTCTGGGAAGATTTCCTTAACTCTGTTTGTTCACTTAGTAAACATTTTTTGGCACACCCACACAGCATGTGCGATCTTATTCTCCAACCGGAGATTGAACCCCCTGGGGGCATTGCATCTTAACCACTGGAAGGCCGCCAGTAAAGTCCCAACACTGTCCCTTATGTACTCCACTCCAACATGAGTTCAAGTGTCCTTTTCCTGTGCCCCCTACCCCCCATGAATCCCGTGCTTCCTCTCTCACCCAGCTTATCACACAATACTGTAGTTGTATGTTTACTTGTTGATTAAAAGGCATACTCCATGGGGGAAAAGAGCATTTTTTTCCACTTCAGCATTCTTTTTGACTGGAATAATGCCAGGAACAGTGTGGGTTTTGATAAATGTCAGTAGGATGAATTCTTCTGCTTACCATACCACCTCCCCCTTTATCTGATCTCTCTCTCACTTTCCACAATCCTTTATTGACTTACTTTTCATATTTACTTGGCCGTGCCAGGTCCTACATGTGGCACTCGGGATCTTCAATCTTCGCTGTGGCACACAAACTCTTATTTCTTGACCAGGAATTGAACCTGGACCCCCTGCATCGGGAGCACGGACTCTTAGCCACTGGATGGCCAGGGAAGTCCCTGCACAGATCTTTAACGTGATCAGTTGTCTCCTCTTCAAGCTGCTGCCTATCCTGCTCATGAATATTCATGCCCCCAAGCCAAATACCATCAGGGACACACATGGAGTTGAACTCTGAGTCTACTGCCATTGCAACAGAGGATACATACCATGGAGAAGGGCGGGACACCTCTGAAAGAAGGTGTTAGAAAGAAGTAGGAGGAAATTCCCTGGTTGTCCAGTGGTTAGGACTCCATGTTCTCACTGCCAAGGGCCCAGGTTCAATCCCTGGTTGGGGAACTTAGATCCTTCATGCTGCTCTGCTGAACCAGATGGTTTGGATAAGGGATCAGAGAAGTGGGCCTTTGCTCTGGATTGGAGGCTGTCAGGACACAGGAATGGTTCTATGATTGCATATGATTACATATCAGTAAGAATGAAGCAAAGCTAAAGCTGTGATTAGCAAAGAATCTGCGGTCATTCATATTAGCCAAAATCATAGGGGAATGTTTGGTTCATTTCTGTGGTTTGGGCAGCGAACTGAACTGATCAAGATTACACAGGCCAGTAGCTGTGGCGCACAGTCTTAGTTGCTTTGAGGCATGTGGGATCTTCCAGGACCAATGATCCCACTCACGTCTCCTGCATTAGCAGGTGGATTCTTTGGGTTTCCCACAATGCAGAGACACAAGAAACGTGGGTTCAATCCCACGTCTTCAATCCCAGGGGGTCAGGAAGATCCCCTGAAGAAGGAATTGGCAATCCACTCCAGTATTCTTGCCTAGAAAAGTCCATGGACAGAAGAGCCTGGTGGGCTACAGTCCATGGGGTCACAAAGGGTTGGACACAATTGAGCATGTGTCCACGCGCACACACACACACCATGATTATAGAATGGCCTCGTCTGTCTGTGCTGATATTTTGCAAAATTATTTCAACACATGACTAAAACCTAGCTAATAGTACTAGGTCAGCTTCCAGATGCCAGCAGCTGCTTTTTTTTTTTTTTTTTTAAATAATTTTACTTATGTGTGGCTGTGCTAAGTCTTCATTGCTGTGCAGGCTTTTCTCTACCTGTGGTGAGCACGGACTTCTCTTTCTTGCAATGTGCAGGCTTCTCATTGAAGTGGCTTCTCTTGTGGAGAATGGGCTCTAGCGCTTCAGCAGTTGCAGCATGCAGATCTTCCCTGATCAGGGATGGAACCTGTGTCTCCTGCATTGGCAGGCAGATTCTTTACCACTGAGCCACCAGAGAAGCCCAAGGAGCTGTTTCTCTCTTTCTCACAACCCACACCCACGTCTAACTTTTATCAGTCTGCTTCTCCTCTTAGGATGCTATTCTGCCTCCCCCAAACAACTCCACAAAACCCCATCTTTTCCATGAGGTTTTCCTAAATACTTCTTTCTCCATTAGATTATCTTTTCTGAATGCATCTAAAAGTATTGGTTGGCATACCACAATTTAGTACTCACCTGTGTTCTTTTTTTTTTAATCTATTATTTGACTGGGCTGAATCTTAGTCGCGGCATGAGGGATCTTCTAGTTGCTAACAGAACAATTTACTTGAGACATGTGGGATCTAATTCCCCCACCAGGGATGGAACCCAGGCTGCCTGCATTGGGAGTGTGGAGTCTTAGCCAAAGGATCACCAGGGAAGTCCCCTGTGTCCTATCTTGACTTGTTTCACATGTATTTTTCTTCTTAGTAGGTTGTAAACTGACTACAACAGTTTAGGGGCAGGACAATTTCTCATACTTCAGGATCCCCCAGAAATGAATGCCCGCTGACGTGAAACTAAGGACTGGTCTGAGGAAGGGAGAGGGGGCATCTTGCTTCAGTAACACAGCTCTGAAAACACAGCTGCAGGGAAGATGCCATCACCTTGCGCTTTTCCGTTGTCTGCCATTTCTAACACCCTGAGCTGATCTTCCCATCAAGAAACCATTTTCCAGTTTTTCTCTTGGAGCATTCCTTTCTTTCCAAGAGTTGTTTGTGGTTCTCTACCTGTCTGAAAGCTCCTTTAGTGCACTATCTACCACTAACACATTTTTGTCTCTGCTTGCTCTCCCAAAGCACCTGGCATGGGACAGCCGGTGGAACCAAAGAACCAGAAGTTCCCAACACGCAGTTCCGCCTGGATCGAGGCATAAAGTGGGATGTATCCTAACTGTCTCCTCTCGGGCCAGATAGGACACCGATGAAGCTCACCACAATGGCCCTTGGCTGAAGTCGGGGGCACAAGACCTCTCAGCCCAGGCAGTTAGCTTAGCCGCACTCTCTCCGGTCCATCATCACTGCCCTAGGTTACTCCTGAGGAGGACGCTAAGCAGGCTTCGGGAAACTTTAGTTAAAAGCTGAGGGCTTCAACTGTTCTCCATAGACAAGCTGAGTTTCGGCGGAGCTGGAGAAATAAGAACTAATTGACATCAACCGCAAAGCCAGCCGACAGACACAACTTAATTTCCCCCGCCAGGATGTGGTTACTTTCTACGAAGCCGCCTCACGCCAACTGTAGGGATCAGCCAATCACAAAGCCCGAGAGGGCGTGGTCACCAATTAGAAGGTAGAGAGGTGGAGCCGAAGTTTTGATTGGCATCTAGTCTAGGGGGTAGGGTGGGGCTAGAGGCCTGGCAGCGTGGCGTCTGAAGAGGCTTCAAGTCGGGAGGTCCAGCGCTGACGGCCATCTTTACTTCTGGCAGGTCAGCTGACTTGGACCAGCTCCGAGCCAACTTGTAGGCGGTATCCCTTTTCTCTAGGGAGCGGTGAGGCTCTGCCTTCACACACTTCCCATCCGTCCGCGCGCGCCCCCGCCTTCCCGGTGAGCCTGTTTGGCGGGAAGTTGGCTTAGTTGGCCTACCTGTGGCTGAGCGCTTTTCCTCGTCCCCGCCTTGTTCTCCCCAGAGGCTTCTTAATTCTTCCTCGGCATAGGGCATAGTACCCCTTCGCACGGAGGACGCCATGGCTCCCAGGAAACGCCCAGAAAACCAGAAGACCCCTGAGGTGGTTGTGCGCCCCAAGAGCAAGAGGAACAGAAGCCCCCGGGAGCTGGAGCCCGAGGCCAAGAAGCTCTGTGTGAAGGGCCCCGGTACTGCCTGTGCCTGCTGCTTTAATTAATTCCGCAATTTGGGGTTCTCACGCAGAAGGCTGGAGTGGGGGATGGGTGCGCATAGGTTCTGAGGCTGGCCCAAATTGTGGGCGCCTCAGGCTATGCATTTTGTCTGTAGGTCCTTTGACACCCTTAGAGCTTGGGTTTAACCTCCCTCAGGTGACGGGACGAGGCAGATGACCTACGTTACAACAGACACAACCGACTTTTCCAATTCCTTGTTTGCATCGGCATTTTTACACACTGAGAACTGCTTAAGATAATCCTGCCTTGCGTGGTGGGGTGTGTGCTTAATTTCGATAGTTACTATCTGCCCTTGGTTTAACTGCGGGAACCTTCAATTTCCTTCCTTCCTCTGAAAACTCACTCTTAGGGTTTCTTGGGGCTAAAACCTGGGGCTGTAAGGAAAGTAGAGAACTCAAAAGACGGGATTGTCGATGAAGTGTTTTTTTTGTTGTTGTTCATGAGAAGAAAGAAAGGGTTGTCCAGAGGCAGGGTTTATAGAGATCAGGTCCTCAAATACAGGTTAGTAATCCGGAGTTGCTTTATTCCTATTCTAGGTGGATCTTCCTCTCCAAAAGTAGCCTAGTGAATTTAGCCCCATGCCAGACCCCGTGGATCCTGCTGGTTTTCAGGAGAACAGATTAGACTTGGGGCCCACAGCTGGTCACTTCTACATTATTGTAATACAGGATTTTGGAAAAAACTGCTTCTCTTACTCACTTCCACTATATCATCTTAAAATCTTTTTATTGTGCTTTACATATGACTTTTAAATTGTCACTCAACCCTATCACCAGTTTTCCACCCCAAACTGAGAAGAGTTCTGCAATTCTTGTGTGTTTCTTGGGCTCACTTCTCAGGAACCCTGCAAGATCACAGTTTCACTAAAGAATTACTGTTTTGGGGAATGTTTTTTTGGAAGAGATTGAATCCCTGCTCACTATTTATTTGTTGTGCTGGGTGAGACTGAGCAGAACCTGAAAAGATCTTAGGAGGTGATAGAGATTGTCTCTGCCAAAAGAAGCAATAGGGCTTTCTTTCTGGCATATTCGGCAGAAAAATCTTGCCTTCGTGAGACTGGAGCGGAAAATATGTGTCTGTTCTGCTTGGCAGGTTCTAGCAGAAGATTTGACTCAGGCCTTTGGGCGGGGTTGGCTAGCCTGCGGGTCCCGCCGCTATGCAGCAGCATCGTCAGGGCCCTCCACCAGCATAAGCTGGGCACAGCTGCCTGGCCATCACTACAGCAGGTGAGGCGTTTCCTGGCTGAAGAATTCAGGGGTTTGTATGGTGCCTTTTTAAGCCTCTGGATGCTCCAAAATTAGATGCTGGGTTGGTTCACCGGGTTGTCAGAGAGATCATCCCCACCTTGGTGACTGGCCTACTGGGCTCTCAACAAGATAGAAGTCCTATGCTGTAGGGGTCCCAGCAGGAATGCACTCTGCCTCCTTGATTTCTGTGGTTAGATTATGTGTATTGCAAATCTTTTTATGCACAGAGCCAGGCAGTTAGTTTTCCCTTAGTGGGAGAACTTGGCCCCAGGCCTCATCTATGGAGGAGTCAGAGATAGGCAATTTACCCTTGTGTTTTAATTCAACTTAATTCTTTTCTCTCTGTATTAGGGTCTCCAGCAGTCTTTTCTGAACTCTCTGGCTTCTTACCGGATATTCCAAAAGGCTGCCCCTTTTGACAGGAGGGCCACATCCCTGGCGTGGCACCCAACTCACCCCAGCACCCTGGCTGTGGGCTCCAAAGGGGGAGATATCTTGCTCTGGAACTTTGGCATAAAGGACAAACCTACCTTCATTAAAGGGGTGAGCAGTACCCTCTGCCAGACAATAGTACTGAAGAGATGTTTGCTGAAGGGATGAAAAGTCATCCAGTAACAAGGAGATAATTGGGATCAAAAGTAACTGGGTATTTTCAAACAAGTAAACGGTGATGGTACTCAACTCTTTATTGAATGCCTGCCCTTAAAGTATTAGCAACTATGATACACTAATCATCCTCATAAGTTACTTATAGGATCTAAGCCCCTTCTTACCTCCTTGACCTTGGCTGTTGTCTTCCTCATTGCCTATGCTTTAGCCATACTAGATACTTCTGTTTCTGAAATTGGGTCTTTGGACTTGCTGTTCCTGTTGACTGGAGTCCTCTTTCCCGTGGTTTTTCTCATGGCTGGCTTCCTCTTACCATTCAGGTCTCAGCTTAATATACTTCTTCTACAAGGCTTATTACTGACCGCTCTGCTTACTCACTAATGACTCTCTACCTCATTATTATCCTCCATCACTTTCCCCCCACAATGTTTATCAATATCTGAAATGTTTTACTGATTTGTATGTCTTTGTCCATTATACAGTAAACTCCATGATGGCAGGGACCTTGTCTTTCTAACTCACCACCGTATCCCCAGTACTTAGAGTAGCTGCTTCGTATTTGCTGAATGAATGAGGGCCTTGTGATATAACTGGGCAAGTCAGATGTATACCTACAAGATCACTGACTGTACAGCAATACAGATGCTAAATGCTACAGAAATGAGGGAAGGAAGAATCTTTGGGGATTAGAGTCGATAGGGAAGGTTTCATGGATGAGTGAGATGTGAGGAAGAACAATATTTAGGTAAATGGAGAGAAAAGGAGGAAAGGCAGAGTGTGTTTGGGGCAAGGTGTGGCAAAGAGCTTTTTAGGGATGGTCTTAATTGTGCTAGTGTTTGCCATCAGTCGCTAAGGGGTTGAGAGTGTTGGTTTCTCCACCAAAGAGAACGCTCTTACCTTGCCCAGTAGGGGACTGAGATTGGAGGGCCATACTGTGAAAGGTGACACTCTGGGTTTAAAGCAGGAGCTGCAAATTCACATACCTAAAGAAGCCAGACAGATAAAAGAATGATGCAGGATGGTGGTTAGCGATAAATTGGAGATGGTTGACAGGTGAGAATTGAGGTCCTGTGGTATCAGGTCTGAGTTTTTCAAATGAAGTCTGAAATGTTTGGATTTTTAAAAATTGTAGTGAGACACGTAAAGTTTACCACCTTAGCCATTTTTTAAGTGTACCGTTCAGTGTGAGAACATTTACGTTCTTGCATAACCAGTCTCCAGAACTTTTTTGTCTTGCAGAACTGAAACTCTGTAAACATTAACGCAGACTTCCCGTTCCCCCTTCCCTCCAGACCCTGGCAACCGCATGCTGCTTTCTGTCTCTCTGATTTTGACTGACTGTCTCATACAAGTGGAATCAGACAGTACCTGTCCTTTTCTGACAGATTTATTTCACTTAGCATCATGTCCTCAGGGTGCATCCATGTTGCAGCATGTATCTGAATTTCTTTCCTTTTTAAGGTTAAATATTATTCCTCTGTATGTATACACCACATTTTTCTTTTACCCATTCATCTCTTGATGGACATTTGGGTTGCTTCCACCTTTTGGCTTTTGTGAATAATGCTGCCATGAACAGAGTTGCACAAATATCTCTTCGAGTTCGTGCTTTCAGTTCATTTGGTTTTGTACCTAGAGTGGATCACATTGTAACTCTTTAGTTTTTTGAGGAACCACCATACTGTTTTCCATAGCGGCATAGTCCCATTTTACATTCCTGCCAATAGGACACAAGGGTTTTAATTTAAAATACCTGATTTTTAATGTTGGGAATCAAATGAAATTGAACATGCTCTGTAGCTAAACAAAACACATTTGTGAACTGGATTCTTCATTAGCTCACTTTTTCTACCTCTGGTTTAGAGGCCATAGCTAAACCCACGATGAGTTCTTTGAAATGGACGGTTTGGAGAACAGCTCATCAGAAAAGGCCAGGTTAGACAGACTTGAGAGATTAGGATTCAAGCTATGAGATTATTCAAGAAAGTAAGTGCCTGAAGTCCGAAGAATGGCTTTCTGTCCAGCTGGTGAGACAGATGACCACCAGGAAGTGGAACTTTAAGTTGAAGTCAGAACCCAGAGCTCAAACAGGAAGAGATTTGTTCACTGCTGCTGCCGCCACCGCCCCACCCCGCCCCCACCTTCCCCAGCAAGCAGCCAGGATGTGAGAATAGAGAAATTTAAGAAATAGCCTAAGAGTGTCCTGGGGAAGGGCTTCCTGACTAAAAGAGGAATGATAACTGCTTTGAACTTGTGTTAGGGTGAAGGTGCTTTGGGATTTATCACCCTTCCTTACAATGTGTGTTTACGTGAAGCTTCCTCACGCTGTTGTGGAGATTGGTCTGGGCATTTAAACTGTGTGACTCGCAGGGAGGTAGGCTGTAGCAGAAGAAAGGTTTGGTGGTCTGGAGAACTGTCTGTACTCCCAGAAACCGACAGCAGAAGGTTGATTTGAAACCAGTGAGGAAGGGAGAAGCAGTGCCTCATTTTATCTTTTCTTTAGTCATCTGACCTTGGTTCTGATCTTGATATCTTTCAGGCCCTTGGCGAGGGGACATGTGTTTAATTTTCAAAATGATCATTCTCATTGTAAAAATTACCTGTGCTCATTGTAAGAAATTCACGCAATACAGGAAAAATACATATATAAAGAATAAAGTAATTGTTACCTGAAATCCCCATATGGGGCATCTTTATATGTGTGTAGACACTATTATACACACCCATTCTTTTATTTATGTTTTTATATAAGTGTTCTACCCTAGAATCTGTTGTATTTTACTTATTAGATCATATTCTGGTTTAGTCATCTTGTACCAGATGATGACCACTTAAAAATATCTTATTTCCTTTTTTTTTTGTAATGCCTTTGGTTTTGGTATCAGGGATGTGTTTCCTCTACTTGAATTTTCTGGAATAGTTTGTGCAGAGTTAGTACTATTTTTTTTCTTAAATTTTTCATAGGATTCACTAGTGAAGCCATCTGGATCTAGAGTTTTCTTTGTTGGACGGTTTTAAACTATATTTCCAATTGTTTAACAGCAGTAAGGCAATTTAGGTTATTTCTTCTTGAAGGAGCATGGCAGTTTGTCTTTCAAGTAATTTGTTCATTTTATCTAAGTTGTTGAATTTAGAGGCATAAAGTTGTTTATATATTCCCTTGTGCTCAGATGTTCAGTCATGTCCGACTCTTTGCAAACCAGTGTACCATAGCCCACCAGACTCCTCTGTCCTTGGATTCTCCAGGCAAGAATACAGGAGTGGGTTGCCATTTCCTCCTCCAGGAGATCTTCCCAACCCAGGATCAAACCTGAGTCTCTTAACGTCTCCTTCATTGGCAGACAAATTCTTTACCACTAGTGCCACCTGGGAAGCCTTGTTATCTTTTTAATATTCATAAGATCTGTTGTAATGTTCTCACTCTTTTTATTGGTACTGGTAATTTGTGTCTTTTTTTTCTTTTACCCCTGATCAGTCTTGCTAGAAGATCATCAGTTTTGTTGATATTTTCCAGCTTTTAGCTTCATTGATTTTTCTCCATTGTTTTTCTGTTTTCTTTATTTTTTTTTTCTTTTTGCCCCATTGTTTTCTTTCCTGTGGGTATAATTTCCTTTTCTTTTTCTGGCTTCTTAAGATAGAAACTTGGATTTTTATTTGATTTTTTTGTTGTTGTTGTTTTCTAATACAACCATTCAATGCTATACATTTCCCTGTATTTCTCTAACTGAATCTTACAGATTTTGTTGTGTTTTTGTTTTCATTCAGTATAAATTACTTTCCAGATTCTTTATGATTTCTTCTTTTACCTATGGATTATTTTGAAGTATCTGTTTGATTTCTATTTGGGGATTGTTGCGATATCTCTGTTACTGATTTCTAGTTCAATGCTGTTACGGAACAAAAGACATTTCGTGATTCCAGACCTTTTATAACTTAGCATGTTGATTGTCTTTGGAGTGTTCCATATGCATTTGAAAAAAGATGTGTACTGTGCTATTTTGGGGTGAATTACTCCTTAAATGTTAATTAGGTTACATTGGTTAATAGTGTTTGTATCCTTTTTTTAAATGTTCTATAGCCTTACTGATTTTATATCTCTTATCAGTTATTGAGAGAGGAATATTGGAATCTCCAACTATAAAATTGTGGTTCTGTTTATTTTCCTTTAGTTTTTGCTTCAAACGTTTGTTTGTTATTAGGTGCTTACACATTTAGCATTATGTCCTTTTGATGAATTGACACCTCTGTTATTGTGAGATGTCTCCTTTTATCCCTGATAATATTTCTTGTTCTGAAATTTTATTTCTTTGATATTAATGTAGCCATGCAGCTTTTTTATGATTAATACTTGCATTGTATATCTTTTTTCATCCTTTTATTCTTAATGTATTTGTATATTTGTATATAAAATGTTTCTTGTAGATAGCATTTAAAAAAAATGCAACCTGCTAATTCCCTGGTGAACCAGTGGTTAGGACTCTATGATTTCACTGCTGAGGGCTGGGATTCAAGCCCCTGGTTGGGGAACTGAGATCTTGCAAGCTGCATGGCATGGTGAAAAAGGAAAAATCCATTCTGACAGTCTCTACCTTTTAATTGAAGCATTTGTCCATTTACATTTAATATGATTAATTATAAATATGATTGGATTTAAGTCTGTCATCTTCTGTATTTGTCTCATTGTTTTGGTCCATCATTTTTTCTTGCCTTCTTTTTGATTGAGTACTTTTTGTGATTCCATTTTATCTTCATTATTGGATTATTAGTTACACTTTTCTTCTTTCCCTTCTCTCTCTTTTAGTAGTAGTTCTAGAGTTTGCAATGTACATCTTTTTTTTTTTGACCATGAGACTTGTAGGATGTTAGTTCCCTGACCCAGGGATTGAACCTGGGCCCTCAGCAGTGAAAGCACAGAGTCCTAACCATTGGACCGCCAGGGACTTTACCACAGTCTACATTTTTAATGTAAGAGTGAACATTCAAATAGTATCATACAACTTTATATGTATTGTAACAGTCTTACAACTATGTACTGACTTTCATTTTCTCCCTTCTCTCATTGTCTTTTATTTTACTTCTACATACTTTGTAAAGCTTACATTATGATTTTTGCTTTACACAGTTAATTATCTTTTTGTTTTTATTTAAATATTTATTGAGATATAGCTGATGTATGATAAATTGCATATTTAAAGTGTGCAACTTGATGAGTCTTGACATATATAAATATGTATACAACCATGAAACCATCACCACAATTAAAATAATGAACATATCCATCACACCTCCAAATTTCCTTACACCCCTTGGTAATCCTTCCCTTTATACTCTCTGTCCTGTCACCTGAAAACCACTGATCTGCTTTCTATTCCTATTGATAAATTTGCATTTTCAAGACATATAAATGGCTTGCATGCCAAGTTGCTTCAGTCATGTCCAACTCTTTGTGACCCCCATGGACTATAGTCCTCCAGGTTTCTCTGTCCATGGGATTCTCCAGTCAAGAATACTGAGGTGGGTTGCCATGCCCTCCTCCAGGAGCTCCTCCCCATATAAATGGCACTATATGATATAGACTCTTTTCTTTTCCCTGGCTTCTTTCATACAGTATGAATATTTGAGGTTCATCCATATTTTTGCCGGTATCAATAGTTTGTAGTAGTATTCCAGTGTATTGATATACCAGTTTATTTATCCATTCATCTATTGAAGGGCATTTAGACTTTTTCCAGCTTTTGACTGTTACCAATACAGCTGCTATGAAGATTTCACGTACAGTCTTTGTGTGGATATATGTCTTCATTTTTCCCGAGTAAATACCTGGTGGTGGGATGGCTGGGTTGCAGGGTAGGTATCTTTTAAAGATGTTTTTTAAATGAGAAAAAAACTTAATATTTACCCACGTATTTGCCATTTCCAGTTTTTAAAATTCTTTTGTATGATTCAGACTTCCTTTTGATCTTCTGTTTAAAGAGATTTCTTTAACATTTCCTATAATGTAGGTTGGTTGGTGATGCATTTTTTTTCCTTTTGTTTGTCCAAGGAAGTCTTTATTTTGCAGTTTCCTTTAAAGGTATTTTTGCTGGGTATAGAATTCTAGGTTTACAGGATTTTTTATTCTTCTTTTAGTACTTTGAAGATGATTTCTGATGTGAAGTCTGCTCCCATTCTATGTTCTTCTTCATATGATTTTTCTTTCCCTTTGTCATCTAAATATTCACAGGATCCAGGGATCACAGCATAGACATTTTGGGTAATTGAATAAATTACCCATTATTCAATCCACTCCGGTTAGCATGGGTCTAAAGCAGCCTATGGAGAAGGCAGTGGCACCCCACTCCAGTACTCTTGCCTGGAGAATCCCATGGATGGAGGAGCCTGGTAGGCTGCAGTCCATGGGGTCGCGAATAGTCAGATACGACTGAGCGACTTCACTTTCACTTTTCACTTTCATGCATTGGAGAAGGAAATGGCAACCCACTCCAGTGTTCTTGCCTGGAGAATCCCAGGGACAGGGGCGCCTGGTGGGCTGCCATCTATGGGGTCGCACAGAGTCGGACACGACTGAAGTGACTTAGCAGTAGCAAAGCAGCCTATAGTCTAGATTTTGGCCTCACCCTGAGACAGTACCCTTCTGAGGACTCTGCTTGAGCTATGTTAAGAATCTTTTCATTCTGGATGGTGAGAATATAGACCGTTCTGAGGATCCTGTTAATTTCTGATGTCTCCCTTCTGCCCTAGCTTTATATAGTTTCCTTATACACATTTACACAATATTATTTACTCAAAGGCCTGAGGGGACCCCTCTGAAAATATCCATAATGCTCTCTCTCTGCACATCAGCCTCTCCAGCATTTTGCCCTGCTGGCTTTCCCAAGTGTCTCCTGAGCCCATTGAGACTATTAGGCTGTTTGGGTCCTCCCTGCCTATGCTACAGCCTGGGTACGCTCTCCAAGCATTAAATTGGGGCAATCACATGGCTGCCTCACTCTTTTCCCTCTTGTGCTGCCTGTTGGCCAGTGTGTGAAAACTTATTTCATGTATTTTTCCATTTTTTTAGTTGTGTTAAGGCAGGAGGATATATCTGGTTTCTGACACTCCATCATGGTTGGAAGTAGAAATTCATATTAATTTTAATAGTTTCTCTGAGGGATTTAAATTTTTCCCCTATACAGTTTTTCATCTGTAAATCATGAGAGTTTGATTTCTTCCTCTACCATTTTTACACTTCTTTTTTATTTGCCTTATCTCATTGGCTGAGGCCTCTAGTACCTTGTTGAATGTTTGCTCTAACAGGCATTCTTATCTTGTTCTTCATTATAGAAGGCTTTTATGTTTTATCATTGAAATATCTGCTGCGTTTTATTGTGATAATCTATATATAACATGAGAATTACAATTTTAACCATTTCAAAGCATATAGTTCAATGGCACTAAGTACATTTATATTGTGCAGTCATTGCCACTATCCATCTCCAGGACTTCTTCATCCCCAAGTAAAACTCTATACCCATTAAACAATAACTGTCTATTACCTCTTCCCCAGCCCCCCTAATCTGTTTTTTGTCTCTGAATTTCACAGTTCCAGGTACGGCATGTAAGTGGAATTATACAGTATTTTACCTTGGTGGTCTGGCTCCTTTTCCTTAGCATAATATTTCCAAGGTCCGTCCGTGTTGTAGCAGGTTTCAGTACTTTATTCCTTTTTGAGGTTGAATAATATTCCATTGTACAAATATACCAAATTTTGTTTTGCCACTCGTCTGTCATTGAACATTTGAATTGTTTCTGCATTTTGCTATTTTGATTCAGCTGCCATGAATGTTCGTTTATGTACAAGTTTTTGTTTGAACAACTGTTTTCAGTTTTCTTGGCTATGCACCTGGGAGCCTGTTTGTTTTTAATACCTTTTATCAGATTAAGTAAGTTCCTCTTCTATTCTTAGTTTGCCAGAAGCTGTTATCATGAATGATAATTGAATTTTTTCAAATACTTTTGTGTCTGTTGAGGTCAGCATATGATTTTCCTTATCTGTGCTATTAAAAAAAAAACTACACTGTTTTTTGTTTGTTTTGGTTTATTACCAAATAAACCAAATTTGATTTTTTAATTTAAATGTTCTTTTCCCCACTTTTTAACCTTTACAATTATATTTCTAGCAAGTCGTACTGCTTCTTTTAAAAACTGTGGTAAAAGCACATAACCTGAAATGTGTCATCTCAACCATTTTTAAGTGCACAGTTAACACTGTATTTCCATTTTTAGCAACAGAGTTCTAGAATTTTTTTTTTTTTTAGAATTTTTTTATCTTGTAAAACTGAGACTGTGTGCCCACTGACTAACAGCTCACCATTTCCCCTTCCTTCCAGCGCTTGGCAACCACAGGTTTACTCTCTGTTTCTATGAGTCTGAACTACTTTAGATACCCTAAGTTTTGCTGGTTTTGCTGGGGCTATGTCAGAGAACATTCTTTTAGGAAGTACACAGTAAAGTATCTGAGTGTGATGGGACTTCATGTTGGGAATTTATTACCAAATGGTTCCAGAAAAAAACAGTGCTTTGTGCTGTTCTCACAACTTTTCTATGAGACAATTTGAAAATAAACTTTTTTTTTAAAAAAAAGATTGTTTCTTCCTCAAATATTTAGTACATTCACCACTGAAGCCATTAAGATCTGGAATTTACTTTGCGAAAAAGTGTTTAGTTGTGACTCGGTTTCTTTAACAGCTATCAGACTATTCAAATTTTTCCTTTTCATCTTCTGTCAGTTTGGTAAGTTTGTACTGTTCTAGGAATGTGCTTATCTCCTCTGAATTTTCAGTTTTATTGGCAAAAGATTGTTTATGATGTCCTCTTATTACTTTTTAAAATGTCTAGGATATCTTTTCCATCCACTAAATTGGTTATTTGTGCTTTCTCCTTTGTTTGGTCATTCTCAGCTGGGATTTATCAATTTAATTATATTAGTCTTTTCATGGAACTAACTTTTGGCTTTGTTGATTTTTCTTCACAGTGTATTTATTTCATTCATTTCTGTTTTTTCTTCTTACTCTCTGGTTTTAGCTTCTTGTTTGTTTTACAGCTTCTTGAGATGGATGTTTGGGTCATTGATTTTTAGGCTTTTTTAACTTTTATTGTGAATAATACTCCTGTGAATATCTACATACGAGTTTTTATATCAACATACGTACTCATTTCTGTTGACTATATATTTTCTTGGGTATATGTATCTTTGGGGCCATATGGTAATTGTGTGTTTAATTTTTTTGAAGAATTGCCTATGTTCCAAAGCACTCCATTTCACTTTCCCACCAGCAATGTAGGAGGGCTTCAGTTCCTCCACATCCTTGACTGACAAATAAAAATTGTGCATATCTAGTGTACATCATAGTGTGGTTTTGTTTTTGCTTTATTTATCATTTTTGGCTGTGTCATGTGGATCTTAGTTCCTGACCTGGGATGGAACCTGAGCCCCCTGCAGTGGGAGCACAGAGTCCTAACCACTAGACCACCAGGGACCCAACATGATGTTTTAATACATGTATATATTGTGAAATGATTTCCACAATCAAGCTAATTCGTTAACATCCATCATCTTACGTAGTTTTCTATGTGTATGCTGAGAACACTTAAGATCCATTCTCTTAGAAAATTTCACATATAAAATAGTTATTAACTATAGTCACCATGCTATACATTAGATCTCATGAATAGTTGAAACTTTGTGTCCTTTGACGAGTATCTCACCATTGCCCTACCCGCCTTCAGCCCCAGGCAACCACTATTCTCTTGCCTTTGTGAGTGACTTTTTTAGATTGCACATGTAAGTGAGGTCATGCAGTATTTATCTGTGTCTGACTTCGCTTAGCATAATGTCCTCCATGTTCATCCATGTTATCAGAAGTGGCAGGATTTACTTTTTTAAGGCTGAATAATATTCCACTTGATACATATATATATATCTCACATTTTCTTTCTTTATCCATTCATTGATCAGCAGACAGTTGTTTCTATATCTTGGGAATTGTGAATAATGCTGCAATGAACACAGGAGGACAGAACTCTGAGAAACTGATTTCCTTTCCTTTTGATACATACTCAAAAGTAGAATTAACCGGATAGTTTGGTAGCTCCCTTCTGAGTTGTTCATGGAGGAACCTCCATACTGTTTTCCATAATGCCCCTACCAATTTACATTCCCGTCAACAATATACCAGAGTTCCCTTTTTCCACACCTTGGCCAGCACTTGTTATCGCTTGTCTTTTTTATAATAGTCATTCTAACTGGGTGTGAGGTGATATCTCCTTGTAATTTTGTATTTCTGTTAGTGACGTTGAGCAGCTTTTCATATACCCTTTGGCCATTTGTATGTCTTTGGAAAAATGCCTATTCAATCTTTGTCCATTTTTTTTTATCAGATTATTTGTTTCTCCTTTTTTTGCTATTGAGTTGTCCAAGTTCCTTATATGTTGTTGATACTAATCCCTCGTCAGATATAGTTTGCACTATTTTTTTTCATTCTATAGGCTGTCTTACAACACTCATTATTGTCTTTTTGTTTATAGCCTCCTATGGCTATGAAATAGTATTTCACTGTGACTTTTATTTGCATTACCTAGTGACTAATGAGGTTGAGCATCTTTTCATGTGCCACTATTTTTATATCTTCTTTGGAGAAATGTCTGTTGAAATCCTTTGTCCTTTTTTTGGTTGCACCATGGGGCTTGTGGGATGTTAGTTCCCTGACCAGGGATTGAACCCCAACCATGGGAGTGAAAATACCAAGTCCTAAACATAGGACCTCCAGGGAATTCTCTTTGTCCATTTTTTAATTAGGTCTCTTTTTAAAATGTATACTAATTACAATTATTTTAAAGCCAATGTCTAATAGCACCAATACCTGGATCTTCTGTGTCTTTAAGCTGGTGTTTTTTCTCTTGGTTGGTTACTTGATCTTGATTTCTGATATGCTGGACAGTTTTAGATTTGATGCCAAATATTGCATATGAAAATTTGCAGAGATATAATTTTAAGTTTTGAGTGCTCTTACAAAAAGAATTTTTTCTCTCTGCCAGGCAGGTCAGGTAGAATCAGATCATCTTACTCAGAGACGGAAATGATTTGTATGTGGACTTCAGTCTTCATGAGGGAGGGTCTGTTTCGTTTGCTCTTATTTCTGGGGTTTCAGGGATCCTAACTAAAACCTGCATTTTTTTTTTTTTTCTAAAACCTTTCCTCTCTGACAGGTCTGGACTCTGTTTTTGCCTCCCTTGAGATTGACAGAACTTCTGCTGAACTTCTCAGCTCCTCAGCCATACAGCTTTCTCACCTGCATAGGCCTCAGGAGCAAAAGCAGCATTGAAATGTCAGACTTACCTCTCTGCTTCTCTTCTCTCTAGGAGGCTGGACTTGGTAGTCCTTGGTGCCTTGATAGCTGTTCGTTGACTTCAGAAACTTTCCTTTGAGAACATACACCTCATCTACCTTTTCTAGCTTTTCTTGACAGGTTGGCCTGAAACCAGCTAACCCACCATGACTGGAATTGGAAAGTCTCAAACACATTTTCTTTTTTGTGTTTTGTCCAGGTTTATGTAGTCCTTCTCAGTGCAAGAGCTGTCGTAACTACTTAATCCACCCTTGCTAGAAGAACACGAATGCATTTTACCTGAAAATGTTTACATAAGTGCTTATTACTAATGCTTTGACATAGGGCCAGTCCTTTCTTGTAGTAAGTGCTCACTGATTCGGGTTCACCTGGTCTTACATAAACCGAATCCATAATGCATACTTTACAGCGTCTAGTTTCCATTTCCCAAAAGTGGAGACATAATTTAAAATCAGTTGTGAAGCAGTCTGATTGCAGATTCTCTTAAGTTTTCACTATTTCCCACCCTAATTGTTTATAAGTATCTCTCCCATGCTTAATTCAGCAACTCTTATAAAGCTATTAGACATTGGCTTTAAAATAATTGTAATTAGTATACATTAGCAAATCTTTTTAATCTAGTTTTTCCAAAGTGTTCAATGTGGATTTCATAGAAACCACAGTGGTCATTCTTTTTGCACATATTTCATCAATTTTAATTAAATTACATTTTAATGAATGTTTTGTGTTTAAAGTTTAAATGTTTAATAAATTACATGTTAAGTTACATGATTACAATACAAAGTACAACTGACATATCTAGGTTTAAGAACAAACACAACTAACCCTTCATAAGCATAGAACTCAGCTAGTGGGAGCAGATTAACTTACTAGCAGCAAGGGTTCGATGAACCGTGGGCATCAGTTAGAACGTTTTATAGAGGGAATGGGAAGTACCAGTTAGTGTGCTGAGTGAGTTAAGTGAATGTTGTGTAAGAGGCCTTGTAGAAGTAAGGCTGGGAGAGCAACAACATACAGGAGAACTGGAGGAGGAGCCTGGAGGATATAAAGTTCTTAAAACAGTGCACTTGATATGTAATAAGCACTTAATAAGGTTATGCTGCCAATGTCATCATGATTATCTTCATCATCGTCTGGTATGTCTGCAAAAAATGAGCTCAGGTCTGACACCAGCCTACCTAACCCAGCCATTGTTCCAAGCTGAAGCTCCTCTGAAAAGAGCACTTGTATGATACATTATGGTACATCCACACAATAGGATATTCAACAATAAAATGGGATGAACTATAGATTCACAGAGCAGGCTGGATCAAACTCAGGGGCATTACACCGAGTGAAATGAAAGAAGCCAGTCTCAAAAGGCTGCATACCATGAGTCACTGATCCGACAGTCCATCAAAGGCAAAACTTGTATGGTGATGAAGAACTCATCCCTGGTTGCCAGGGGTGAGGAGTCGGGGGAGGATGTGACTACAGTGGGAGAACGTGAGGGATTTGGGGGGGAAGTGACACAACTTCTGCATCCTGATTTTGGTGGTGGTGGTGGTGGTGGTGGTGGTGCGAGTCTCTACATGTGTTAAAATTCATAAAGCTGTATACCAGAAAC
The DNA here is from genome assembly GCF_002263795.3 of Bos taurus. NCBI lineage: Eukaryota > Metazoa > Chordata > Mammalia > Artiodactyla > Bovidae > Bos > Bos taurus. The sequence continues at coordinate 77,113,058 of NC_037342.1, forward strand.
AACCAACTTACTGTATGTTCGTTAAAAAGTGTAAAATGAGAACCTTAAGAAGCAGTACTGTGGAGAGCACCCTAGTGTCTAGGCATCCAAGCTGGCCCGGCCCCAAGTGTGGCCTGGATGGCTCTTGTGTCCAATCAGAGGATGTGCGCCCAGGCTTTGTCCGTTCATGGGCCAGTATCACTCACTGACTTTTTTCTTCCTTGTGTTAGATTGGAGCTGGAGGGAGCATCACTGGGATGAAGTTTAACCCTCTCAATACCAACCAGTTTTTCACCTCCTCAATGGAGGGAACGACTAGGCTGCAAGATTTTAAAGGCAACACTCTCCGAGTTTTTGCCAGCTCAGACACCTGCAAGTGAGTAGTTTTAACTCAAGAGGGGAAAGGGCTTCTAGGCTCTCGGTGTAGTTGTGGCGAGAGCACCCGGATCCCATTTCTTTTCCCTAAACCCGGCACAGGGAAGAAAGGGATTAGCTCCTTTTCACCCTTCCCTCTGACTCTTTAGCTGCTATTCCTCTGGGCCAGGTGGGTTCCTGTTTCAGGGATGGGTTCTAGAACCTCAGCTTTTCTCGGCAAGGGAACAGTCTCAGCTCTTCTGTCAGTCCTTCCTGTATCCGACTAGACCTGGATTCTCACTGGACAAGCCAACGTGTCATTAGTCTAAAAACTACTTCAAGCCTGGAGCAGGAACTAAGACCTTAAGACTCCATTCCCTGCTTTCACTGGGGTGTAATGACCTGGCCAGCTCCTTGATGGAAGCCGAAATGGATAGAATCATGTCCACAAAGCACTTTGGACTCCCCAAGAGCATGTGGCTAGAGAAATTACAAAATGCTTGTCACTTTGGTTTTCAGTCAGAGATATGACTCTGCCCAAGTGTGTGAGGGTGCGGGGTTCTACCTAGCACTGGGCTGCCACACAGGGGTAAGAAATACAGGAGCAACGGGACAGGTGACAGGCGACCTTACTCTTCTACAAGGAGCCCTCCTCCTGCAAGATATTTACAAGGGATGCAGAAAGCAGGGTAGCAGAGATTTGAGGGGAAAATGTGAATCTGGGCTCTCCCGACTGGGTATCAGGATCCCTGACGTTCCCCCCACCCTGACCCGTCCCTTCATATCAAGTGGTCTGAGGGACAGAAACAGCAGGTAGTTCCAAGTTGGTGTGGTTTTTCCCCTAAGTGCTCAGAAGGGGGCAGGAGTTCCTTTCCAGCCAGCAGTGAGGAAGAGTTGGGCAGTCCCTGTGTGGAGTGTCCTCTCCTTTGACCCAGAGGGTGGAGAGTGGAGAGAGAAAACAACAGCTGAGTCTTCCTCAGGGCTCCAGGGGGCAGGCCCGGACTTGAGGACTCGCCTTACGGCTCTGGGTTTGGCTGCTTCAGGGACTCTTAGCACATGAGGATCCTGAGCCTAGAAGTAACTGGACAAGTTTCTGAGCCCCACCACCCCCATACCCTTTGTCGGAATGGTGGACGAGTCTTGAGTGCTCCTCACTGGGAGTCCATGACAAGATATTCACTCACTCAACGGATATTTATTGACTGTCTGCTGTGTGTGAGACATGAGCTGCAACAGTGAATAAATGCAACTTGCCTCTGTCCCTAAGAGTCTTACAGCACAATCTCTCCCTCCAGCGTCTGGTTCTGCAGCTTGGACGTATCTGTCAAAAGCCGAGTGGTGGTCACGGGAGACAATGTGGGGCACGTGATCCTGCTGAACATGGATGGCAGGGAGGTGCGTTCTCGCGAGCCCAGGCCCTCACTTTCCCTTCCCAACCCCCAGCCTCGGTTCTGCACCCCAGCCTGAACCGAGCTCTTGTCCGCAGCTTTGGAATCTGAGAATGCACAAAAAGAAGGTGACCCATGTGGCCCTGAACCCGTGCTGTGACTGGCTCCTGGCCACAGCCTCCGTAGATCAAACGGTGAAAATCTGGGACCTGCGCCAGGTTAGAGGGAAATCCAGCTTCCTCCACTCGCTGCCGCACAGGCATCCTGTCAACGCAGGTGTGATATACCAGACCTCGGCCTTCCTGCAGACCCCGCCGACCCGCCGTTTCAGGGCCTTTCCCGCAAAGCGTAGAAGCCACTCAGCCAGGCCTTAACCCCGCACAGCGTTGGCCAGGCCGAGGTCCCGAGCCCTCCTGTCTCTAGCCGCCCTCCCAGCCGCTGAGCCTCTTGGGTGTTTGTTCACGGCCCAGATCACGGCCCTGCCACCTGTCTCTAGGAAGCAGTGGGAGGGAGGTGCCCCTGCGGGCCAGGATAGGGCCCACCTGGGGTCCCTTGAGCTCAGGGGCTTTTCGCTTTGCCAGCTCACTTCAGTCCCGATGGAGCCCAGCTCCTGACTACTGACCAGAAAAGTGAGATCCGGGTTTACTCTGCTTGCCAGTGGGACTGCCCGCCAAGCCTGATCCCACATCCTCACCGCCACTTCCAGCACCTGACACCCATCAAGGTAAGTGATGGTGGGGAGGCGGCGCTGGACAGGGCAGCCGCAGCCGCAGCCCCAGCCCCAGCCCTCTTCTCACCGTGGCTCACTCTGCACCTTTGGTCCAGCTCTGTGAGCCCGTTTTGCTGAGTCTTCGTCATGTCTCTTTGATAAGTGGATTTTCCTGAGTTCTTTCCACGCAGCCCAGGCATTTTCTGAGATCCTGACCCTCTGTTCTGCCCTCAGTTTTGGTGACCTGTGTGTGCAGCTGACCCACGAGCTAACTTGGATTAGTTAGCCAAGCCATTTATGGCTTCTCTAGCCTTAACCCCCAAGGCTTCCAACCTTCAAGTCCTCCATGCCTGCTGCCCCCCGTCCCCCCCGCCGCTGCCAGTCTGAACTCTGCCAGTCCTCCTGCTGCCCAGGTTATACTCTTTTCTAGAACCACAGTCCCTCTTCGGACTTCCGGAGCTCATGCCTGCACTTGTGTAGTCAGGAGAGCACAGTTCAGGTGGGCAGAGCCCATTCCCCCGCCCCCCAGGTTAGACTCCTTCAGCAAATCACTCGCAGTAGGGATCCCAATGTCCTCATCTATAAAGAGGGAATAATAGTATCTGACTGACAGGTGGTGGTTGTGAGTTTGAACCCAAGTACTTAAAGCATGTGGCAACATGCTTGGCGCCTAGGAAGTACTCAGGAAATAATGATTTGGTATGAGAATGGCCCCCACGTCGTACCTCAACCCTAGAGTAGGAAATGGCAGCCCACTCCAGTATTCTTGCCTGGAGAATCCCATGGACAGAGGAGCCTGGTGGGCTACAGGGTCACATAGGGTCACAAAGAGTTGGATACGACTGAGCAACTTAGCGTAGCGTAACGTACCTCACATCTAATCCAAGCTGTCTGTAATGTCAGCCCTTCAGCGGTTGGTGTTCCCGTTGACCCTTTCTTCCTTATCTCCCTCTTGGTATCAATCAGCCAGACCAACTGACAGCATCCCAGGTGTGACCTGTGACTTATTTCCAAGCCATTGCCTGTAGCACCTCTTTCTTCCTGCTAACCGTGTCTTGTCCCCTTCAGAACTTCCTTGAAAAGCTTTCTTGGAAAAATCCCATCCAGTTCTGTCATCCCAGTAGCTGCTCAGTTTGTTTTGAGTGGGGTGATCTGGGAACAGAGAGGTCCTCCCCCGTTTCAGCCACTTGCCATTTTCTACTCAACTCCCTGATGTTGGAGGGAGAGCTGTGGGATGAGCTCAGAACCGAGGTCTAATTTGCAATGCAGATCCCTGGGTCGGGAAGACCCCCTGGAGAAGGGAATGGCAACCCACTCCAGTGTTCCTGCCTGGAGAATCCCACGGACAGAGGAGCCTGGCGGGCTACAGTCCACGGGTCACAAAGAGTCGGACACGGCTGAGCAACTATACCATCGCTTTCGCTCGGGTCGCGCTGATGTTAAAATACTTATCAGCTGGTGCAGTGTCAGAAAATGCAGAGAGAAGGCCTGCATGTGTCCTGAGGATCACAGGAAGGTCAGCTGGGGATTTTACATTTTCGATGGTAGATGCACGTGCACTTCAAAACCATTCTTGTTTCATGTAGGTCTTACCTCTGTTGTTAAATTGCTGGCAGTTGTATTAACCGTTGTTGTCAGTGGCAAAGGTACTTCTGCTGTCCCTCTCAATGCTGTTCTGCATTTACTCCTGTGACCTGCCTCTCCATCTCCTAGGCAAGCTGGCATCCTCGGTACAACCTCATTGTCGTGGGCCGATACCCAGATCCTAATTTCAAAAGTTGTTCCCCCCATGAATTAAGGACGATCGATGTGTTTGATGGAAGCTCAGGAAAGATCATGTATCAGCTGTATGACCCAGAATCTTCTGGTATCATGTCGGTGAGGCCTGGGCCCTCAAATAATAAATGGGAGGAGGCAGGGATTGAACCTCATGGATCAAAAATGACCAATTACTCCTCACATGCCCTTCTTCTGCTACCTCCACTCCCTCCTCATGCTCATCCCCTTGTCTCTGCAGCTCAATGAATTCAATCCCATGGGGGACACGCTGGCCTCCGTGATGGGTGAGTGTACATGAGGCCGGTCAAGCCCAGCCTACTCCCCAAGGTTCAGTGCAGGCTCACCCCAGCTTAGCATTGCTCCAGCCACCCCCAGGATATAGTCAGTGAAGATGGCAACCAGGAGCCCACGGTCTCTTTGGACCGAGGGCCGTCCTTCTCGCTGAGTCTTGGCCACAGCAATGCCTGGCTGCTGCCCGGATTCCTGGTGTCTCCTGACCAAGTGCTAGGTTCCCCACGCCAGCTCCAAGTTCTCAGAGGCTGATGATGGAAGGTGCCTCTGGTCTCACTCCTCCTAGGTTATCACATTCTCGTTTGGAGCCCGGAGGATGCTGGGACTCAGAAATGAGAGACGTTAATGAAGCGGGGGCGAAGCAGGGGCTTGGAGCCCCACGAGGACAAGTTCTTTGACGAGAGGCGGCTTCATGTTAAAGGGCCGAGGTATCAGAGTCCCAGCGTTGGAGCTGGGGCACTGGGACCGTGACATGGGGACCGGACACGTGCGTGGGCTGAGCTCCAGGAACTCCAGAGTTGGCAGACTTGCTGTGCCAAGGGCCTCTGCTGTACGTGGCCTGGAGCCGAGCTTCTCTCCTTTCTCCTCTCTGACACTCAGTGCTCAGGTAGTGGTTTTTGATCTGTGCTCGCTATTCACATGGCCAATAAAACATACCCAGCTGACCTTCTGAGTGGATCTTCCAGCTCCGATCTGGTCAAAGGGCTTCTCAGCTCCCCAGAATGAAGAAAAGGCATAGAACCAGCACTGGGAGTCCCAAACCTTCATTCTCTGGAAGCTGTCTCAGTCCTATTCTGGGCCAGTCTAGAGCTGTTCAGCTCACAACCTAGGGATCCCAGCCCCACTAAGGGTGGGGACAGTGGTTTCAGGATTCTGTACCACAACTCACCGTCCCCTCTCCGCCATCCCCGACTCCCTCCCAAGCACAAACCTCCTTCCAACGGCTCAAGGAGAGGGGTGACAAAGATGCTGAAAGCATCATGTCTCACTGGAGTTAACGGTGGCGTCAGCTGGACAAACCACTGGCTGGCTCCTGGGTGACCTGGCTCCCTGGCGGGCAGTGTTTGTGCCCCCAGTGTTGGGCCGTTCTTCCCGCTAAAATAAGCACTGAGAGGTGAGAGGCAAGACCGTGTCCTTGGGGCCATCTGCCAAAGACTCTGGGTTGGAAGACAGAGCAGGGTTTGATGGAGAGGCAAAGCAGATCAAGCCCCGTCTCCTTCAGTCTTTTTCTCCGAGGTCCTGAGTGAAACCGGAGCACTTGTCTACATTTCACGTCCTTAGAAGGGAGCACGGAGGAGGCAAATCCTGTTTGGAGGAAGCCAGTGTCCGACACAGTACTTGGTTAACGTCGGGCACGTGGATGCCGGGTGACAGGTGCCTCGGGCCAAGCTGAGCCTCACTTGTTCATCTAGGTGCGGTGATCAGAGGGAGGCCCAACCCAGGGTCTCCTGTCCATGGGCTGGGGAGCAGCAACAGTCAGGAGCAAGGGCCCAGCCCACCTCCCCTAGGAGGCAGAGGGAAGGGGGCTGAGTGGTTGTCAGGCGTGGTCCTCCCCATCTGGGACGTGGCGGTAGCCAGGAGGCTGGGCCTGCACCCGGAAGAGGACGGTGAGGAGCAGTACTATGAGGAGGAAGAGGATGGAGCCGCAGACGGCCAAGGCCACGATCACCTCTAAGCACAGCGCCAGGGGAGGAGAGAAAGGTCATGTCAGTGTTCGTTCAGCAAATGTTTGGGCGCCTACCACATGCCAGGTGCCATTCCTACAACGGGGAGACCACAGGTGGCCAAGACACAGTGTCCTGTGTGGCTTTTCCCTTCTAGGAGAGGAGATGCCATGACAGGCAAATGACAGAAAGGACAGGTTAGTGGCAGATGCCGTCGAGAGAACCAAAGCCAGGCAGGTCACAGGCAAGGTGTCACCAAGAAAGCAACACACTGACCTGAGCCTTGGAGTCAGTCAGACACACAGAAGATCTGAGAGAAGAGTGTCCTCAGGCCAGTGGGCGGGGGTGGGGGGAGGTGGAAGCAAATGCAAGAGGGACTTAGCTCGACATGGTCTAGGAAAGAGAGTCAGTATCACCGGAGCAGACCGAGCAGGGCCTGAAGGCCACCGTAGAGAATGTGGGTTTTATTCCAGATGACGGGAAGCCCTTGGACAGTTCTGAGAAGGGTAGTGATGTGAACCGATTCATGTTTTTAAAAAATTTAACTCTGCTGTGCTGACAGACTGGTACGGCCAAGAACAAAATCAGAAAGAACGTTGGGAAGCTTTTCAGTACTTCTGGCAAGAGATGATGGTAGACTGAGCCAGAGCACGGATTTTAAAGACTGGACTGGCAGGATATGCTGGTGGTTGGAGGTGGGGGTCTGAGGAGAGGGCACTCGGAATGGCACCTCGGGACATGCTGTGCACCTGCGTGGCTGAGGCTGCACTAACTAAGGCGGGGAAGCCTTCAGGGAGAGCATGTGGGCTTAGACCTCCACTGTGAGATGGCTTAGCTGACATCCACATAGAGACCTCGAGTCCACAGCTGGATGTGCAAACCTGCGGCTCAGAGAGAAAGAGGTCAGGAGGCATAAAAAGAACTTAGCATGGAAATCGTAACATGAGGCCATAGGGCTGGGTAAGCTCACTTGAGTAGAGGGCATCAGTGGGGAAAGAGCCAGGCTGATGAGCCCGGGGCCATCTGCTGGTTAGTGGGGAGGAGAAGCCAGTAAAGAAAGCTGCCTGCGGGGAGGAGGAAGGAAACCAGAGAAAGCAAGAAAGTGGTCAAAGAAGGAGTGACCGACTCCATAACGCCGCTGACAGGTGAGAGGAGCTGACTGAAGAACTGGTTAGCTGGCTTTGGGGCTAGAGGAGGTCACTGGTCCTTAACAACAGTGACTTCTGTGGAGTGGCAGGTGACGGAAGACTGTCCAGTGTGAGTCTGAGAATGAGCGGCAAGGAGGTGACAGCAGAGTCTAGGCAACTCTTTGAAGGATCCCATCCGAAAGGGGGAGAACGGGAGTGGCACCGGAGAAGGAGGTGGGCCAAAGGAGTCTCTGTTAGGCTCTGCAACGGGACTGATCTGGCAGAGCGGCGACACCGAGCACTGGGGCCCACGTGGAGGTCAGAGGAAACGAACCCAGGGTGTAAGTGGAAACGCGGGCCCCCAGCGGGGGCTCACGCCAAGGAGAGGGCCAGGACACCAGGTGGGGGAAGGATGAGATGGTCCTCTCCCTCCCAGCTGCAAGGCTTTCCTCACGCTGTAAGAAGGGCATTGCCTGAGGGTGAGGAGTGCGTCTCAGGGTGGGAAGGAGACTGTCTGGGAACCCGCACCAGGATTGGAAGTGCTCTGGAGACCTCTGGGTAGGAACCAGGAGCCGTTCTGGGCCTCGGCCAGCACAGAGGCAGACGGCAACTCACCTGTGTCTGCGGGCCCGCCTGCCAGCTGGCACTCCTGCAGCCAATCCTTGGGCACGACCGGCTCTGTGAGGCGGAGGAAGTCCTGCAGCGGGCAGCGGTGAGAGCAGCCGGGCAGGGTCAGGGGCCACGGGGCCCTGTGACTCTCATTCCGGAAGTACATCTCCACCGAGAAATTCCTGCGGGTGGGTGGGAAGCACGAGGGCAGTGGCTCCCCAGGCTAACAGCGTCCCCTCAGGCTGCCCACAGCCCCGCCCTCCACTTGGGCGCCCCTCCCGAGGGCAGACTGCGCGCTCCACTCACCCACTGTCCTCCTGGTACAACTCAAACATGTGGCAGGACGCATAGGGGGCCTGCTCGCCGTTGTAGACGCCCAACGCCATGTGCAGAGCCACCAGCGTGGTGTCGTGCTATAAGAGGAAGGGCTTCCCATCAGCACCGCTCCCCCCCGCCAACCCCAGATACCGAAGAGAGGAGGAACCCAGCTTCCGCGTGCCCTGAGCCCCCTGAGGGCCGTGGGAGCTCACCGCAGAGTAGACCAGCAGCTTAGGGAGCTGGGAGGTGGTTGCCATCAGCGTCAGGTTCTTCCGTATCTGAGCCAGCAGGACGCCTGAGGGAGAGAGTCCCCCCGTATCAGCGGCTGCGGTCTTCACCGTCTTCCGACCGACCTACCTGAGGGCCTCTCACCCTCTGCCAGCCCTGGGTCTGATCCCAGCAGAGAGGACACGTCAGAGGAATCCCACTTAAAAACTTTCAAATTTACAGAAGGAAGCAAGATAAAACAAGATACCCCTATTTCAACACAGACGCAGAAACCTGCCCATTTATTCATAAAGGGGCAATGAGGCCCTGCCTGTGTTTGAATGATTACTCCAGTTGGGAACAAACGTAAACCTAAGGCTGCTTCAGGGAGCATCAGACGGCGGCACCAGGCCAGGGGCACTCTGTCAGGGGCAAACTCGGAGAACCGAGATGCTGGGAAGGTCTGGCAGCTGGCATTCCCTTGAGCGCTCAGATCAGCGTGTGGCCTGTGTATTACTCTTGGCCTTCTTTCAGAATGGCCCCTGGTGGTCCTTTGGGGGAGGTGGGAAGTTACTTGAGGGGACAGAGGGTTTCCTGATATGGGTGAAACTAAGAATATGAATGGACACACACACGCACACACACACACACAAGATGCACACCAGCCTGTGGTCACTGGTACTAGTGACAGACGTGCTAAGCACCTGGGGGACTGGGGAGGCTTTGATGACTGACGGGATAACTAGGGTTCACTGGTCCTCAAAGAGCGGAGAACTCTTCAGGTAGAGAAGTGAGCGTGTGAGAAACCCCCCTGCAGAAGGTTTCTAACGCTGTTGGGTTCTTTCAGGGGAGTGACATGCTGGTCTTGTCACTTACCCCCCTGCAGCCGGGCCTTCTCTGCCTGCTTGTAGATCCCGAAGAGGAAGCGGAAGCTGAAGTCCTTCAGCCGGCTCAGACGCTGCATGGTTTGGGGCGAGGCCCAGGGCGGCAGGGGCAGCCCGTGTGTCTGCTGTGTGCGGCAGCGGGCAGGTTAGCTCCCCGGCCCCGGCCAGAGCCTCTCCCGGGAGCAGCTCTCTTCCCCGCTGGGATGGTGCCTGCGTGTGTGTGAGGGGAGGCAGAGGAGAGGCAGAGGGTCTGGAACCGGGAGACGTGGTGGAGGGTGTTGAGGAGGCAGGGAACAGGAAAGGAGGCTCGGGCCCCAAAAGTGTGACTCAGCAGAATGGAGTCGGATACCACGAGAGCTCTGGGTGGGGAGAAGTGGGAACTGCTGACCATCAACAAACTTGTTTCCCACTCTGAGGTTCTTTCTCACCCATGAGGGAAATTCTTCTGTTTCACAAGAGGTGGCTTGCCTGGACCACCCCAGGGGCATGGCATCCAGGCACAGTGTTTTACTTGGCCTAGCCATGCAGGCCTGCCAAGCTGTGAGAGAAGACCTGAGCCGGCTCACCTCGCAGAATAGCGTGTCGTAGACATTCCAGACAGTCTCCAGGGACAGGTCTGTGAGCCCCGTCTCATTGGCCACCATATCCAGGAATTGCTATGAAACACGATCAGGGGGTCAGTCCTGCCCGGGGCTGAAGGTCGGGGTGGTGCCCTCCACTTCAGCCCCACTCACTGCATTCTGAACACTCTCGTTCTGATACTCGGGCATCCGCCGGGTCTCATTCTGCAGCTGTTCAAAGCGGGGGCATGGGCCCAAGGGGAACTTCAGCAGCTGCAGGCCAGAGTGGGTAAGCAGAGGCAGAGAAGGAGTCAGGGATCAGCAGGCCAACGGCCAGAGTCGTTCCTACCGTCGCCTCGAGGGAAGGGCGGGCCAGGCTTACCCTGTCCTCGGCAACGGGCACAGTGTGGACGGGGATAGGCTGCCAAGAGATGTTTGGGTTAAAGCGCTGGATCCCGTCGGGCGGGAAGAGTCCAGCCAGGTTGGCCTCCGCACTCATAAGCGTCCGGTCAAAGTCTGTGCTTCGCACATAAACCTGCAGAGATGACAACACCAGTCCCACCTGTGGGAGTTGGGGGGTGGGGGCAGCTCTGGCCTCGCAGTGGAGCCCCAGTTCTTGCTGTTCACCCAGCAAATTGTAAATCCACCATGCATCTGCCCCTCTCCCCTTCTCTGGCCTTCCCCACCCCTCTTCCAGCCTAGACTGGTAGGGTTGCTATCCCCGCCATCTGCAAAGAATTCCTGCAGGAATGGCTATAGGTCAAATGCCACTCCCAGTCCGAAGTGCTTACTCAACAAGGCTCTCGGGTCTGCCGGCCTGCCTGGTTTATTACAACACCTGTCTCCCTTATCGAGGCCCGGGTCCTTGGGGGCAGAAACTGTCTTTAATCACACACACACACACACACACACACACACACACACAATGCCCCCCTCCCCACCCTTAATAACTGGCTTAGAGAGTAGGAGAGGAAATAAGATGAGGAACAGAGATAACTACTTGTGAAAAGAGAGGAAGAAGTGAGAAAGGGCAAAATCAGGATAGGGCCGGCCCTCAAGGAAACAGTAACATGAGAGATAAAGATTGGATCTGGCTGACACACTGTTACACACAGTGCCAGCACAGTGCCTGGCCCGAAACAGTACTTGGAAGGAAAGCCTGAGTTACTTCACAGAGTCAGAAACTACTCTGCGAGGCCCTTAAGTCTGGGCTTGGATGCTTGAACAGTTTGGCTTCTTCCCAAGCCAAGCAGGGGCAACTCAGCCTCCAGAGTTTTGCTCCAGACAGCCCGTGGACGTCTCGTCCTGCAGCTGTAACCAGAGATACATGGAGGAAGGCCACAGTGCCTGGGTCACTGGTAGTCTCCCTGAGGGCAGAGAGTGAGAACAGCCGATCCCCGCTCCCTCTAGAGTTCCCAGCCTTACCTCTTGTCGGTGGTAAGAGGTGTTGAGGAAGCCATGGTAGCGCTGTCGCAGAGCCTGGCCCAGCTCCCAGTGCTGCAGCATCCCCTCCTGTGGGCAAACCCAAGGGTTAAGAGGCCCAGGGGGAGGGGGATGGCTCATGAGAACAATAGGGCTTAGCCACGGCTGCTTTCCACCTTGTGGTTGGAAGCAGGAGTGGGTTAATCTGATCCCACAAGTCGTTTATTAAGGGGTTGATTGTGCATGCATTGTGTGTGCTCATTTTAATCTGGGCACGGATGAAAGTAAGCTGAAGAAATGTGGCCAAAGTTAGCATGCACATGGGGAAAAGCAGTTTGGTGAGTTCTGCAGCCTGCTCCAGAGGTCACCGGTTCTACAGCTCATCCTGAGAGAGAGCTGGCTCCTGACCCACCTTGGTTAGCTGACCAAAGCCCTGGGGCCATTTGTCTTCCTGATGGGGGTCCTTGGGATATGCTTTCACTGGAGAGCGGTCTCCATGTCGGTACAGCTGAGGAAAGAAAGTGGTTAGCCCAGAGGTCAGAGGGTCTCCTTGGTGTGGACACAGAAGCCAACCCCTGCCCCATGTTGAGAACCTTAACTCTACCCACTGTGAAAAACCCCAACCTAGAAGTCACTAACTTCTTGCAGCCTCCAGAGACTCTAACTTGGCTAAGCAATGCCGCTGGAGACGTTGGGAAAACCGAAAGTACAGGAGGGAAAGGGAAAGAAATGAAAGCAATGCAGGTGTATGTGTGGGGTGGGTGGGGGCGGGGGAACTGGGAAAAAAAATCACCAAAGGTTGCTTTAGAAGTGAATCTCTTATTAATCATTGAACTACATCCCAGTCCCAAGGCAGACTCACCTATCTATCCTCTAATACAGAACTCCGTGCACCCTGCCCCCCACCCTAAATACCCCAGGGCGTCACAGAAACTGCGAACCCTGGCCCCCAACCCCGCAGGCCAGTCGTCTCCCCACTACTCCAGACCCCAGACCCCAGCAAAGCCCCGCCCCTCCCTCCACCAGCAGGCCGGTGCCCACCTAGCACTGGCCAGCCCTTGGCGACCCCATCTCTCATTACCAAAGTAACGAAACGCAGAGTCCGGGCCTGGGTGCGTGGCATCACCATCAGGTTCACACCAAGAATGAGCTGGAGAAGAGCTGCCCGGCTCCAGCCAAACCGCCTGCCCGCCATCACCGCTGTAGTCTATGCAGCACAGAGGCTGGAACCCTCTGGGTGACACTTGCAGCAGCCACCCGGACGCACCCTTAAGAACACACGCCGGAAGTCCGCTCGCCGCCATCTTGGTAAAGGCGCGGGGCAGGGATGGTGGGAGGAGGAATCCCGGAGGGAATTCCTGTAGGAGGTTCGCGATCCTGCCGTGGAGGAGGAGCGTGGGAATGTAGCGCGACCTCGCCCTGCAGAAAGGGTTTGAAGACCTCGTCTTGGTAAAGAGACCCCTGAACGTGGATTTTGCCTCTGCTCACAGAGACCCCCGTACCAAGGTGGCTCTTGTATTCGGCTGGACCGTGGCCGGGAGAGCGAGCGCCCCCTCGGGCCTGGGGGTGCTTCCGGGCTTGACCTAGAGCCAGAGCCGGCGCCGAATTGAGGCGAGGGGTGGCCCAGGGCGGCTGTCTCCACACGCCTTACTTAGGGTGGAATTTGAGCCTTGGCCCGGGCTCTTATTCCCTGAAGGAAGGCTTGTTCGGGGTGTAGGGCACAGGGTGTACCAGCCCTTTGGACTTCCCGTGTGCCTGAGGTTGGTCCCAGTCTAGCCTGCTGCTCATTTCCTGAGCAGAGCTTAAGGTGCTCTCTCACTTCCCCTTCCAGTCCTTTTCCCTCTCCTCCCACCCGTCCACTTCCAAGTTTTAGATGATTAGAATCAAGATGCCGTGCCTCTTCTCAAAGGGGTTGGGTTGCACAGGATGTTCAGGCTGCAAAACCAAAGCAGTGAATCCTCAGGGGAGACGTTTCAGACCAGTGGGGAGATATAGGGGTAAGGGAAAAGAGAATATCATACAGTAGGAGTAGATGGGCTTTCCACAGAATCAGACAGAGGCCCGCTTGGCACTCATTGCTAGGATATAGATGCAGCCAGTCTGGCTTCAGATCTTTGTGACTCTGAACTTGGGGAGGGACTCACTGCTCCAGGAAGTCAGGTCAAAGGCCATTGAGATGCTTTGATTCAGATCTGCCCCCTAGTAGCCAATTACCTCAGATCATTGGAGAAATAAAACCTGATCAGAACATGTGGAAGAAAGCAGAGTCACTATTTTGCCCCAGGACTCCAGATTGAATTATTTACATGTATTTCAGGATCTAAACTTTGCTTCCAGAATTGTTACGGAGGAGTGAATAGAAATTGAGATCTGAAGGCTGGGTAGTCAAAAAGTTCTTAGCCGTATTTAGTCACAAGCCCCTTTATGAATTAGATGAAAATTTAGTCTCCTCTCCTCCAGAAAAATGTCCACACACAAATAGAATTTTGCACACAATCCCAAGAAGTTCATGAAGACCATTAATAAGCTTCATATATCAGCACCTCTGAATCCTTGATGTAACCTAGTCCCCTTTTCTTCACAGATAAGAAAACAAATCCTAAGAGAGGAAGTGACTTGTCCAAGGTCACACAATTCAGGAGACTGGATTAAAACTCAAGTTTTCTGATTTCTATTCAAATTTTCCTTATAATGGGCTATTTCTCACAGGCTACTCAAACTGCATTGTTTAACTATATTCAGTGGCCCCCAAATATTTTCAATAAAGAGATTTCTAGCAAAGGAAACCTTTTCACGTGGGTGGGGTTGAGTGGGACATGGTTAATTGGCAAAATTCTGCATATTAATGGGAGTTGTTGAATATTTCATTTTAATATGCCCCTTACTCTCCTTGCAAAGTAACCAGACTGTTGTGATATCAGAGTGTAAATCCCAGGCTTACTAAATTTTGGCACGTAGAACAAAAATCCCTTAAATTCATCTTTTGCTTTTCTTCCCACTTGCTCAAATATTTCTGTTTTCTTTGTGCCTGCAAATATCCAATGTAGGAAGTATTGATGGAGAAGATATTATTTCAGTTTTGATGGTGAGAAATAAACCCAGGAAGGGTGAGGATTGCATCACAGTGCATGTTAGAGCCGAGAGCAGAGCCCTGGCTTCTGGACCCCCAGCTTCCGCCTGTTTTCCACCAGATGGTTCTGTGGTTCCCAAACCTTGGTTCTTAGCTACAGCTGCTAAAAGAATGGATGTGTAGATGGATACATGGGCCTCAGTTCAGTTCAGTTCAGTCACTCAAGTCGTGTCGGACTCTTTGGGACCCCATGATTTGCAGCCCGCCAGGCCTCCCTGTCCATCACCAACTCCCGGAGTCCACCCAAACTCATGTGCATCGAGTCGGTGATGCCATCCAGCCATCTTATCCTCTGTCATCCCCTTCCTACCTCAGGCCAAATAAATCAGAATCTCTGAAAAGGAGGCCAGGTTTGGGAACCACTGCTCTACCCTTTGTTGGCAGAAGTGAACCTAAATCCGTGTGAGTTCATTGTTTTTCCCAGTTGGGAAGGTAGTTTTGTGTAATGGAGTGAGGTGGAAATTTTGTTTGAGTTTGAGCTTTTGAGTCAGCTACACTTGTGTTCAAATCTGAGATTTCCCCTCCTGCTAGTAACTACCTCTTGGGGTTTTATATATAAGGAGAAATAAAATAATACATGCAAAGATAAATGTATGTCGTAGGGCCTAATAAATGTTACTTTTCTTTTTTTCCTTTCTGCCATCTGTATCATCTCTGAACTCACCGACCTGGAATTCCTGGGTTCTTCCCTGTCCTGTGACTGGGGGTTTGAGAAGTTACTTGGTTGGCCTGAAAGATGACCGCCCCCCCACCCCCCACTCCCCACACTTTGCAGCCTTCCAGAATCGTGAGGGAGGCAGCAGGAAGCACTTGCCCCCCTCCTCCATACCACCAAGTGTACCCTGTGGCCTGCTTCACGGGAGCGCTTTGAGGGGAGTTATCTAGTGGTGCATGTGACCACGGGCTGGGGGATGTGCCTGTCTTGGCTTCAGATTCCCTCTGCAGGTTGTGGGGAGCTGGAAGATCTTAAATGGAGCTCCCAGGCAGGATGCCTCCTCTCGGGGTGGAGGAAGCACACAGGAAAGCCCCCTCGGGAAGGGGAGGCCTTGCACCTGACACCTCCTGGAGACTGGTAGATAGGTTTGGGGGTCTGGCAAAGTGAGAAGTGATGCCCGCTGCAGATAACTGACTGCTGGCCCTGGCTTGGGGAACATGTCCCAGTCCTTAGTCTCCAGGACCCCTGTGGAGAGACCACCAACAGGTTTTGGTCTTTGCCCATTTTGCACTCCCCTCATGCGGGGGAGGCTCCTGAACCCCTGTAACCTGAAGGGGTAACTCAGGCAGTCACGCTTCCTCCTCCTCTGAGACGAGGCTGAGGCTGACTCCCTGACGTGGGAGAGATGGCGCCCTAAGCTGCTTGTTCAGCAGCCGGCTCTGGCCCAGGTTAGAGGGTGACAGAACCAGCTCGTGTGTGGTCCTCGGTCCTGGCCTATGGGGAGATGAGGGCGTGAGGAGAGGAGTTGAGGATCTGGAGTGAACGAGGGTCTTCTCCCGACTCCCAGAAGACAAGTCATCAGACCCCAGACCAGAGTTCCACCCGAGTGCCCATCACCAGGTGTCTCAGTGGCACCGCTAACCCTCCCTGTGCACTGGAGGAGGAGGGAGCCGAGAGAGGGTGTGCGTGCTTAAGACGGAACCATTTCAGTTGCCCAAGAGCCAGAGTCCCTGGTTTTTTACTTTCCCAGGACAGCTGGGCCTTGTGCTCATGACTCAGAGATGCCCAGCCTGGGGTGCCGGCCTTGTGAGGGGATGACCTTGTGATGAGAGGGAACAAGAGCAAAAGCTGGAGGCAGAACTTTGAGATGGGGGATGTCAGAGGGGCTTTTCTGAAATGTGAAAATGAATACATGGGCAGATTTTGCAACACTGCCCAGCCTGCTGTCTTCTCAAGTTTTGGTCCCCAACTTCCACCCGTTCCCCCTGTCCCACCCTGAGCTTCCTCCCATCTTTCACTAAGCTCCTTTCTGTTTCTGCTTGCCTGGTGCCTCTCCCACCCAGTTCCCCCCACCCCGTGTCCACTCTTGCCCTGCTCTCTCTCCTCTTCCCTGGTGCCCTGTTCATATCCGTGTCTGTCCCTCTGGCTGCCCGCCCTGGCCTCCTGTCCTTCTCTGCTTTAATGTGGGACCCATGGGAACTGGAGTTCACAGCAAAACAGGAAGAGCCTGTGAGCAGGAAACTGGGAGTGGGGCGGGGTGGTGGGGGACAACCAGCAGTAACCTCAGCCCCTTGCTTCCCACATCTGCACTGAAGCATCCCCAGGGCCCTCTGCCTCTCCCACTGCAGCACCCCAGCCACCCCCCACCCCCGACCCCGCTCCCGCTTTGCCCATCTCAGTGCTTCACTGGTCCAGCAGACCTGAGAGGCATCCCGGACTCTGACGCAGGAGAAAGAGGACGGGGACTTGAGTGAGGACATCTGGATTCCGATCCCAGCTCAGCCACTGACTGTGTGTGGTCCCGGAAAAGGCTCCGCCCTGAGCTCAGTGTTCTCTGAGAAGAAAACGGAGCTCAGAGTTACTGTACCCTCCCTCCCTCCTGGGACGGCTCCAAGGACCAGAAGAGGGGGATGTATACGGAAATAAGCACTGGAAGGTTAATAGTGTTCAGAGCCAAGGTGATGGGAAGACCCATTGCTGAAGGAATTGGGAGGCTGATCACTGCTACCATCTCTAGTACTCTTACTGGGTGCGATACATCTGATATATTGTTTAATTGCCACGACAACCTTCTGTGGTAAAAATCATTATTATTATCCCTGTTATAAAGATAGGGAAACAGGTTCAGAGACATTAAGTAACAGTTAATCAAGTGCTGTGTGCTGTGGTTAGTTGCTCAGTCGTGTCTGACTCTGTGACCCCATGGACTGGAGCCTGCCAGACTCCTCTGCCCATGGGATTCTCCAGGCAAGAATACTGGAGTCGGCTGCCATGCCCTCCTCCAGGGGATCTTCCCCACCCAGGGATCAAACCCAGGTCTCCTGCATCACAGGTGGATTCTTTACAGCCTGAGCCAGCAGGGAAGCCCACTTAATCAAGATCACACAGAAAATAAGAGGCAGAGGCAAGGCCCAAATTTGAATCCAAAACCTGAGCTCAGAGCCCCTGCACTGAAGCAGTGTTGTGGGGATGAAACTGACTCGAGGTAACAAGTATAGGATAGAAGAGGATCATGCTGTTTTCCTTGTTTACTTATTCATTCAACAAACAGGACCACAGTACCTACTCTTGTTTCTTTCTCTATGTCAGGTTCTGTTTCAGGGGAGGTAAAATCAATAAAATGAGGCGTCCACCTTCAGGGTAGACCTCGGTGTTCCAGGCAGCGGGGCAGGAAGGCAGGGATATGGTCTCAGGAGCAGCGGGACAGGGCCTGCCTTCACTTGTGATGGAACCGTTCCTACATACACACCCTCTCAGGTCCTCCGGGCTGGTACCCAGATCTACAGCCTCCCATCCCAGACCATCCAGTGCTGAAGCGACTTCTTTCCACCCCAGCCCCCCCTCCAACCTCTTCCCCTCGCGGAGGGCCCCCACACCCCCCGCAGGGCACCCACAGTCAGAAACTCCCTGAAGGCCCAGCAACCTGCCCGTCTCCACCCCTGGAGATCTCCTGCCTGGAGATGGTGGGGAGAGCTGCTCAGCCCCTTCCCGAGGCAGGGAAGGCGGAGGAAGACTGGGAAAGCAGGCTGGGGCTCGGTGTCGCAATTCCGGGCCGGGCCGGGACCTTTGCTCTGCGAGATGTCTCCGGAGGGGAGGGGACGACTCTGGAGGCTGCGGGGAGTGGGGTGGTGGTGGGGGGTGGTGCCTGGGATGCAGCGGTTTGTGTAAGAGCCGCTCCGAGCCGCCGGAGTGAGGAGAGGAAGGGGAGACCCGCGGGCCGCTCTGCGGGGACATGCGGCCGCCGGGCTCGGGGGGCAGGGGCCGCGGTGGCGCCGGGCCGAGGGGGCGGCCGGCCGGCAGGGGCGGAGTCAGCGCCGGGGGCGGGGGCGAGGAGGCCCGGGCTCCAGTCGGTCGGCACCGGGCTCCCGGCCCCTGTCTCGCTCAGTTTGGGCGCCTCGGCCGCCGCCGAGGCCTGCGGACCGGGGGACTGCAGCATCCTGCTTTCCCAGCAAGGGGGCTCCAGAGACTGCCCCGGCCGGGGAGTCTGGCGGCCCGGGCACCGGTGGGTCTGCGCCTCAGTTCTGCCCTGGGGCTCTGCGTCTGCGTGTCCGGGAGTGGGGGCGGGGGTGCGGGGTGTCTCGGGGCTTTAGAAAGGGGGTCTTTGGGGAGCAGCGAGGGAGGGTGGTGATGGAAGCGCAGCGCTCGCTCTAAGCCCCAGAATAACTTGTCGCGATCAAGGGAGGAGGTCCTCTATGTGAACTGGGGTGACTCCCGGAGGCGAGAATTTTGTCCCGGGAAGTGGCAGGAGGGAGGTTTGTCTTAACTAGCGGTGTTTATCGCTGGGTGGAGGGAGTCTGGATCTCAGAACTTGTCCCGGGTTCGGCCCAACGCCTGCGGTCCCCAGTGCAGGAGTAAGGGGAAGGGGCTCTGACAGAAGCCGGGCGCGGGGGCGTCAAATGTTCCCTGACAGCCTGGAGCGGGGCCTGGGGAGAAAAGGTGGCACGGTAGCCAAGACATGAGAGTTTTCAGGTCGGAGAGACCAGAGTTGGGAGTCTACCTCGGCTCTACCGCTGCCTAACTGCGTGGCCATAGGCAGTTTTCTTCGTGTCTTGTAACTCCAGTTTCCTCATCTGGAAATTGGGTTTAAGAGTAGCTCTGACATCACAGGGATGTTGTGAGGAAGGCATGGCAAGCCTTGGCACAGGCGCTAACACATACATGGCAGGTAAACATAAGCTGATATGTGAGGATAGATAAAAGGCAGGATCAGGAGGGGAAGGGACCCAGTTTGGGAATAGTGTAACCTGGATCCTTCCTGCAGGACAGTCCCTTGGTAATGTCCAGGGCTCCGGGAAGAGATGTCTTTGTGGCTGGAGGCTCCTGTGCCTGATGTTTCTCCTGGTAAGCGTCTTCACTCCAGCCCTCTCCCCTGAGCCTGGGCGCTGGCTCCTCTCCTCCAGCGGGAATCAGCCTCCTACATGACCTGCCTTCTGCCCACCCCTGGAGAACAGTTCAGAGCTGCTCTGGGTGTTGCTGACCTCCTTCTGCCCGGGCTGCCTCTGTGCTGGTTCTCGTGCCTGGCCCTTGCAGATAACCTGCCATCCTTCTCAATCCGGGCTTGCTGCTGGGGAGGCTTGGCTTGTCCAGGGCTTACCCAGCTTGGCTTTCAAGACTTCTGTCTGATCTCTGAGATGGACGAACTTCAGCCCCCGCCCAAAGGACAGAGTTTAATGTCCTCATTTAAGGCATTGAGGTGCAGGGGACTACAAGTGGCTCACTCTAGAGCCCATAACAATCCCAGGATCCCAGAGCCAGAGCCAGCGTTTTGCTGCCCTCTGTGGGCGGAGATAGACTTGCAGTTTCCCAGGAGAATGCAGGAGGGGTGGGGGGGGGCCTGAGACCCCTTGTGTCTCTCTTTCGGGGTTCAGATTCTGCAGTGGAGCTGTGGGAACCAGATGCACAAGATGCAAGCAGCCAGCCCTTGGGAAGCAGCAAGTGCATCCTCAGGGAGGAGTCCAGCACGCCGCAGTCCGCTGGGGACACTTCGAGGATGGGGCTGGAGGCGCCAGAGCCCACGGCCCTGCTCCCTGGTGTAGAGGCCCCTCCAGAGTCCACAGGTGAGGAGCTGCCAGATTTGGAGGTGGGGGCTCCCTGGATCTGGGATCAGGACTCTTTACCTTATGAGATCAGGGTTAAGTCCAAAGGCTTTGGCGTCAACTAGACGTAAGTGATCTGAGTGTAAATCTTGCATCTGTCTTAGGCTCTTCACTCCAGTACTCTTGCCTGGAAAATCCCATGGACAGAGGAGCCTGGTGGGCTACAGTCCATGGGGTCGCAGAGAGTCGGACACGACTGAGCGACTTCACTCACTTTTAGGCTCTTCTGAGCCTCAATAAAATGGAAATAATAAGAGCACCCATCTCGTAGGTTGTTGTAAGGATCAGCACCTGTAAGGGCTCAGACAGTACCTAGGACAGCGTGGCGTATGAGAGCTACTTTCTTAGAATAGAGAGACTAGTCTTGGTATAATGAAGTGAATGAAGGTCACTGAGTACTCAGGGCAGTGGCCAACTGAGCACTAAGCCTTCTCCCCAAAGAAGAACATGAAGGCTCTTCCCTGCATCCAGAGCTTCGTCCACAAAAGCGGAAAAAGGGGCCCGCCCCCAAAATGCTGGGGAACGAGCTGTGCAGCGTGTGCGGGGACAAGGCCTCCGGCTTCCACTACAACGTGCTGAGCTGCGAGGGCTGCAAGGGGTTCTTCCGCCGCAGTGTCATCAAAGGGGCACGCTACGTCTGCCACAGCGGGGGCCACTGCCCCATGGACACCTACATGCGCCGCAAGTGCCAGGAGTGCCGCCTTCGCAAGTGCCGCCAGGCGGGCATGCGGGAGGAGTGTGAGTGTCTGGACACCGGAGCTGGGGGCGGTTAGGCTGATGGGGAAGAGGGGACATGTGGCTGCTAGGGTCTGGGGGCAGACAGGCAGCTGAGTTGCAGGCCTTCCTAAGAGTGGATTAAAGTTTCTTCTTTAGGGACTTCCCTGATGGTTAGGACACTGAGCTTCCACTGCAGGGGGCTCAGGTTCCATCCCTGGTCTGGCAACTAAGATCCCACATGCCACATGGCATGTGTTTTTTTTTTGTATCTTCTTTGTCTTTATCCAACACTCTCCACTTTTCTGGAGCCTCAAACTATTCCTGTGCCCCATCCCCGTTTCCTGTCTCCCCACTTCTCCCCTCCTCACCCTGTCCCGCTCTCTCCTCAGGTGTCTTATCAGAAGAACAGATCCGTCTGAAGAAAATGAAGCGGCAAGAGGAGGAACAGGCTCAGGCCACATCTGCACCCCCGAGAGCTTCCTCACCTCCCCAAGTCCTGCCCCAGCTCAGCCCAGAGCAGCTGGGCATGATTGAGAAGCTGGTGGCTGCCCAGCAGCTGTGTAACAGGCGCTCCTTCTCAGACCAGCTTCGAGTCACGGTACCTGAGAGACTTGGGGAAGAGACGGCTGTGCCCAGAGCCCCAGGTGGCTTCTTGACATCCAGCTCAGGGCGCTTTGTTTCCTTCCTCCTTGCCTTTCCGGGCAGCCTTGGCCAATGGCACCAGATCCCCAGAGCCGGGAGGCCCGTCAGCAGCGCTTTGCTCACTTCACTGAGCTGGCCATCGTCTCCGTGCAGGAGATCGTGGATTTTGCCAAACAGCTGCCAGGCTTCCTGCAGCTCAGCCGGGAGGACCAGATCGCCCTGCTGAAGACGTCTGCGATTGAGGTGACTGGCGGGGACAGGGGTGAAGGGAGGACCTGAACAGGATGTCTGTGGGAGGAGCCTCCAGCCAGCCCCCTGGAAAGCCGTGTCCTCCCCGCTACCCCCCGGCCCGGGAAGTAGGGTTGAGGGGCTGCCCTTTGCTCGAAGGTGCCCTGGCCCGAGACCAGCCTGATCATTGTGTGCAGGTGATGCTCCTGGAGACCTCTCGGAGGTACAACCCTGGAAGTGAGAGTATCACCTTCCTCAAGGATTTCAGTTATAACCGGGAAGACTTTGCCAAAGCAGGTGAGGACTGAGCTCACAAAGGGGCTGGGCTGGATGGACACATGCATTTTGTCCCATCATGCAGGGGGTCCATAGTGACTACAGAGCTGCAGGCCCAGGGTTTGAGCGGCTCCAAAGGGAAAGACCCACCTGTTTTTCCAAGATGGAAAGTTGAAATGCTGATAGTTTTCCCTTAACTGCCCCACACCAATTCCTGGTCTCTGTTGCATTAGGCCATCAGTTCTCAGACTGTGCTCCCAGGAACCTGAGGCAGGGTTTCCACAGTGTCACCTTAGAGCAGACATATCCTTCACCCTAACTTTAGCCAAACAAGAAGCTCCATTTAAATCTGCATTATATGTTGTGCTTATGAATAATATTTTGCTTGAAGAAAAGCTAGGAAAAATCCTCGAAAACCTCACTGAGCCCTTTAGTAGTCAATCACGAAAAACCTTTCACAGACGTGCTCTTTAAGGATCATGCGGACTGATTTCCTCCT
The DNA here is from genome assembly GCF_002263795.3 of Bos taurus. NCBI lineage: Eukaryota > Metazoa > Chordata > Mammalia > Artiodactyla > Bovidae > Bos > Bos taurus. The sequence continues at coordinate 77,135,592 of NC_037342.1, forward strand.
TTTCAACTGCGCTTTCTGAGGAGCCGTGGCATTGGCGTTAAAACACAGCAGACATGCCCAGATGGGGCAGTTTTAGGATAAGAGGGAACACTTCTGTCCCCATCCCATAGCTGGAGTACTTTCTCCAAGAATTAGTTCACACTGCGGTTCTCTAGCTGATGTTTGCTTGCAGGCTAAGCAGCGTTGGTTTCCTCATATTCGGTTGCTGCTGATGTTTGTGCTGTGGGAGAAGGGTTGGAAGGTAGAAGGTGTTTTGGAGAGACCAGACTGAGGCTGAACAAGAGACTGAGTGGTTTAACACCTGAGTCAGTGGGTCTGTAAAATAGGGCTGATGCTGACTCCATTCTCAGGTTTGGAGGATCCTGGTTTCCAGGGCAGAGTTCAGAAAGGTTTCTGGTGACTCAGGCCAGCTCTTGTCTGGTCACAGGCCACCCAGTGAGCTTTCTAGGTAGGCCTCTCTTCACCATAGGGCATGGGAGGGCTGTGTGGGCACCTCTAGCCTTCTATAGCACCCGGTGCGCTGCTTGAACGTAGAGACACCTAATAGGAGTGATGTAATGACTTTTTCCTGCTTTAGAAGCCCAGCCCTGCCCCCTTTCTCTACCCAACCACGGCCTTCTCCTTCATAACATCCTCCCTTCTGAACCCTTGCCTGTTTTCACGTCTGCACGTATCTTTCGGCACTTACGGACTTGGGCTATCTGAATCTGCATCTATGTATAGATTCGTTTATATAAGCGGTTTTCATGTCGTGGTGTTTGTCTTTCATTTCTCATGTTTTCAGTGAGGGGAGCGGTGCTCTTTGGGTAGGTCTCCCTCCCCCTCTACCTCCACCACCACATACTGCACGTACGTGTGAGTGGCTAGTGACGTGAGCCGACCACAGTGGGGGTGCTCACTCAGCGAGCAGCAGTGGACCCTCACAGGAGGTGAAACTCCAAAACTGGCTCGTCCTCCCAAGGGGCTGTTCAGCGCCGTTCAAGGCTGGACACCTCACCAAGAAGGGCTTTCTAAACAGAGCTTGTCCATTAAGTGTATCAAGACACACTTGATAAACATCGGGGTGAAAGTACAGGAAGTGACTAATCGAGAAGGCTGGAATGGAAAAGTTAGCAGATGGTTGCTAAAAGACATCTGAGAAAACCTAGGGGATGGGTAGGGTGGAGAGAGTTTGACTGTGTTTGGGAGAAACGTTCGTTAGAACGCTATCCTTTAGAACAAGTCATGATTTATTGAACTTCAGTCTTCTCAGTAAGAAGACTGGTTCTATTTTTTTTTTAAATTTATTCAACACTTATATGGCAGTTATTTTATGTGCCACTCATTATTCTAAGGACCCATTATGAGATAGGTAGTATTATTTCCATCCTAGAGATAGGAAAACCAAAGCCCAGAGAGCTTAAATAACTTACCCAAGGTCACACAGCCTAGGAAGTGGTAGAGCCAGGACTCAAACCCAGGGAGTCCAACAACAGAGTCCACACCCTCAACACACTGCTGTCTCCCCTGTGATGGAAAATGAAATGTTGCTACTATTCAAAGTAAGGCCACTTGTCAGTGAAGAAGTCTTTTTGTAAACAAACATAGAGTTGCGTCTATTTCTAGTAATGTGGGGCCCTGAAGAGTTCTAAGAAGAATTCTAACAGAATTATTATTGTGATTATTTAATTTAGCATGTCCTATATGCTGGGTTCAGTGCAAAGGGGTCTGTATGCTTTACCATTTAACCATCACAATTCTGTAAGTTCAGATATGATTCCCACCTCACATAAGAGACTTAAAGAGGCTAAGAAGCTTATCCAAGGTTACACAGCAGAGCCTGGGGACTTCTGACTGAGTTTCCTGGTATCTTCCTAAATTGAGCTGTGCTGCCCATGTCATGGGACTCACCTGGTGGCTCAGTGGTAAAGAATCCGCTTGCCAGTGCAGGAGACCCAGCTTCAATCCTGGGGTCAGGAAGATTCCCTGGAGAGGGAAATGGCAGCCCACTCCAATATTTGTGCCAGGGAAATCCCATGGACAGAGGAGCCTGGTGGGCTACAGTCTCTGTGGTTGCAAGAGAGTCAGACATGACTTAGGGATTGAACAACAAAGCCCATGCCACAGTCCCCAGCCTCTCTTCTTCCTCCCCAGGGCTGCAGGTGGAGTTCATCAACCCCATCTTCGAGTTCTCCAGAGCCATGAACGAGCTGCAGCTAAATGATGCTGAGTTTGCCTTGCTCATTGCCATCAGCATCTTCTCTGCAGGTGTGGAGGAGGGGCGAGAGGGAAAACCAGCGAGAGACTCAAACCAGAGAGGGCTGCAGGCGCCTTAGGGCAACGATCGTGGGGGTGGAGGCCCTTGCTGTGTTCCTGTGGGATAGGAGAGGTTGGGTGCGGCAGGTCCCTATTTCTGGGGTTGTGATTTGGGGTATGGAAATGAGACCCTGGCCAGACCTGCCACTCAACTCTGTTGGTGACCTGTAGACCGGCCCAACGTGCAGGACCAGCTCCAGGTAGAGAGGCTGCAACACACATATGTGGAGGCCCTGCATGCCTACGTCTCCATCCACCACCCCCATGTGAGTCTCCCCACTGCTCCTCCTCCGTCCTCTCCACAGCTCATCCCCAGAAAACCTGCTGTCCCTTCTAGAACCCCTCCCTGACTGCATCGAGCACAGACACTTCTCTGCCTCTCCCGCAACTCCCCTACCCCTGGCCCCTCTTCCCTGGGGAGAGACAAAAGGCCCTACTTGTCCCTCTCCTTTCCTAGGACCGACTGATGTTCCCAAGGATGCTGATGAAACTGGTGAGCCTCCGGACACTGAGCAGCGTCCACTCAGAGCAAGTGTTTGCCCTGCGCCTGCAGGATAAGAAGCTTCCCCCGCTGCTCTCTGAGATCTGGGACGTGCACGAATGACAGTTCCTCCTCCGTGTCTTCTGTTTTCCTGGGCTGGATGACTGAGGCTGGGTGGCTGCCTCCTAGAGGTGGAGCCAGATGAAGGACAAACATTCCTGAGGGCTGGGCAGAGGAGATCCTCACGTGGCATTAAAGGAGAGTCAAAGGGTTGGGAGTTCTGTGGCTGCTGAGTAGTCGGGATAGCCACACTGTGCTCCACGTGAACACTGTGTGAACCCTGTCAAATGGATGAACCTGGGGGCCCCTTTGCACTAGGCTCTCCGGGCGCTGCCCATGCTGCTTCTACCACTTCCTGTTTTTCCCCACAGGGCCCCCAGAGAAATTCTGCACTGTCCCTCCTTGGCTGTAAGCGCCTCGGGGCTGCCACATTGAGAGGTCTGGCACTGTTTGTATCAGTTCCCTTCAGTTCAGTCGCTCAGTCATGTCTGACTCTCTGCGACCCCACAACTGCAGCACGCCAGGCCTCCCTGTCCATCCCCAACTCCCGGAGTTCACTCAAACTCATGTCCATTCAGTCGGTGATGCCATCCAACCATCTCATCCTCTGTCGTCCCCTTCTCCTCCCGCCTTCAATCTTTCCCAGAATCGGTCTTTTCAAATGAGTCAGCTCTTCGCATCAGGTGGCCAAAGTATTGGAGTTTCAGCTTCAGCATCAGTCCTTCCAATGAATATTCAGGACTGATTTCCTTTAGGATGTTTGTATAGGAAGACCAAACTGAATTCAGAAGGATAGAAACCGATTTCTGGATTGGTGGGTGGGAGTGGGGGCCCGACCACCGGAGGCGGGAAGCTAGTGTGTCCTTGAGGGTCCGCTTCCAGACTCAAGAGGAGGGAGGCAGGTCACAAAGTGACAGCCTCGGCCGTGAGAGGGGACCTCCTTTTACAATTCCCATTGCGCCGTAAAGGGTCAATGAGGTGCTGAGGCTGGGAGGCCTGCTTCCCCTTCAGGAATCCCGGTGGGATCGCGCGTTGTCTTTCTCTGGGGGAGGGGTGTTGGATTTATTTTTCAGAACCAACGCCTCAGTCGCGCACCTGTATTAGCCCGTGCAGGTCCAATGCCTCGATTTTCCTGAAAATCAAAGGACAATAAGTCCTTCCTCTTGGCCCGCAGGCCCTGTGGGACTGGGGCGGGGGGGTGGAGGGGGGGTGGGGGTCATGTCCTCTGAAGCCAAGGGGAGGCTGCCGCGTCTCGGGTTGAGCCTCTCAGAAGGGCTGGACTGCATTTCCCAGCGGGCCCCGCGCGCCGCCCACGCCCCCTTCCTTGGAGCGCACCGGGCGTAGGTGATAACGCGGCCGCGCCTTCCGGCCTCAAGCCGCCCGGCCCCCCCCGCCCCCCCCCCCCCGCCGTCCCGAGTTGGTAGGCTCCGCCGCCTCAGCCGCCGGCTTCCCTGCACGGGCGGTTGGGCGCTTCCAAACCGCGAGCGGGGGGTGGGGAGGGAAGTGAAGTAAAGGGGACGGCGAGAAAGTCTGAGAGCAGCTTATGTTGAGAAGTCGCTTCCAGGGTGAACGTACCATCATTGAAATGGGCTCTATTACCGTGTCGAACTGAAATGTTTGCGCAACCCACACCCACAGCAGCGTTCCCGTGGGCCCTCCCCTTGGCACGTACGCGCCCCATCGCGCTCCCACTCCCTCACGCCTAGGTGTGTGCGTAAACGCCCTTCTCCCGAGACCGGCTCCGCCCTTCAGCGCTCGGCTTGGTGCAGCCCTGTCCCCCCCACCCCCGGGGGTGAATGGTACGGCCCCCGGCGCCCCTCAGCCTCCCCTTCCTTCACCTAGTCGGAGAGGTGCGCGCCCCCCTGGTGCAGACGCGGAACTGGCTTGCTCTCCGAGCGGCGCCGGGGCCGGGGAGCCACTGACGCCCGGCTTGCCCGGGGACGTCCAGCCGAGCCCGGCCGGTCCCCCTAGGCCCGGGAGGTAGGAAGGTCCGGACCGCTGGGGGCCCTAGGAAGGTGTTGGGAATTGGGTTCCCCGGGGGGAAGCGGATCCTGGGAGGGAACAGGAGCTCCATGGGGAAGGGGTCTCTAAGGAGGCCCCAGAGGCGTGTGAGAGGGTATGGAGGTCTCGAGAGGAAGAGCAGGGGTCAGTAAGGAATAGGGCCGGTGGGGCTGGAGGAGGGGGCGTCCGGGCCGCTGAGGGGGTTCGGGCTGCGAGCCTGGGCGCAGCTTGCGGCTGCAGGGCTGGGTTCCTACGGGGCGGACTGGCGGCCCTGGTTCCGGGGCGGGGGCGGGGGGAGAACTGTCCAGCAGGTGAGGGGGTGGGCAGAGCTGTCCAGCCCGGGGGCCCGAGCCGTGCTAAGCACATGGCGAGCCTGTGTGTGTCTGTTTCTGTGCGCGTGTGTATATGTGTGTGCGCGCAGGCGCGCGGCTTATCTTTGGTTAGGTTTTGAAGAAGGACATTTGGTTCTTCAAAAATATATATATTTTTTTTTTTTTTTTAATTCGGTGTTTCAAAATTGGCTTGTTGGTGAGTGGAGACGCCGTTGTTCATCTTTACTGCAACAGCTTCCCTGCTCGTCCTCGTGCACCTCTAAATTCGCCCTCCTATTCCTGTCTTCCCCTCTTCCCCATCCCTGCCTAGCGCCTGCCTCCTTGCTCTCATTCTTCCCCAAGCTGGACCAGTCTGTGCTGATGCGCTTGCAAGGTCACTGCCTGGGGAGGAGGGGGAGGGGAGAGAGCCTCCTGTCGTTGCTCACGTCAGCGAAGATGTCATATCGCTCTCTGGTTCCTGTGGCTTTACTATTAACATCCTGCCCCAAACGGGGGACAGATCCAAGGAGCTGGTCCGTGTGACCATTTGTAAGCTGAAAGACACAGATAATTTAAAGCTCTGTGGATGCAGTGGATGGTAACTGTGTAGAACTTCAGCAGGTAGGTTTGCGTTTGGAGCTTGATGCCTTTGGAATATAGGGGCTAATAATGATGGGTTCTACGTTTTGTAAATGTGGTTGAGGCTAGAGGCCGAGTGGGTGGATGTGAAGACAGAGTGTTGAGTTATAGGTCATGTTAGAGGATCCAGAGTCTTTGTGAGGAGGGGAGAAGGGTAGGAAAGCCTTAGTTATCTCTGCAATCTGAATAACTGAAGGCAGTGGCTGTTGATGAGATATGAGCCGAGGCTAAAAATCCATCCTGTCGCTAGTGGCCAGAATGGTCACGTCGTCTCTGGGTCCTTGTGGCTTTGGAGGGAGATGAACACTGTAGAGCATGATAATGATTTCAGTTTTATCAAGTGATTTTCAGTTCAGAGGGGGCTGGGATCCCACCAAGGATAGAGGTCCGATGCCTAGTATATCAGTAGAAAATGCTTCAGGTGTGATCTTCTAGATTTTTGGTTGTAAAGGGCTCCTGGTTTTCAGTGTAAACATAGATTTCAAGGCTCAGCCTTGAGCCCTGGTCCTGCGAGTTCTGTTTTATTTTAAGGTGCTTTGGCTCTCACTAGGCATTTTCCACATGATTCTTTTTTTTTTTTTGGAGCAAACATTTTTATTGAAGTGTGGTTGACAGTACACTGTTATGTTAGTTTCAGATGTACAACAGTGATCTGACGTTTAAATACATCATAAAATGACCACCACAAACACATAATTGTTTAGAGAATGAGTTATGCTTTTACCCATCTTCCCATTTCATTTCTGTGTTCCCCTCCCCTTCTCATTCCGCTTGGGAGGAGCTCTGTTAACAGTGCTCTACATTCTGCGGTATGCTCATGATTCCATAGCAGTGGGGAGACCCAGAGGGCTCTTGCGGTGGCAGTGATGCCTAGAAATGAGTATACGGCAAGCTTGGGAACTTGGTTGTGGTTGTATAGAAGGGAGATAATCTCTTAACAAAATCCAAAATTAGGACCAAGTGCAAACTAAAGGCACATGAGGGAGAAGATAACCTGATAATCAGTAGATGCTGTCAGTGGAAGAGGCTTCTCTAGATTCAAGGAGAATGAATTGTTACGGGCACCGGGCAGCTCTGGGGTAGCAGCTGCTAGCACTGTGCGGTCACCACGCAGGGGAGGGGTGGCAGCTCTGCTATAAATAGTGCTGGAGCCAGAGTTGCTATGGAGACAAAACCGAATCCTATTACCTGCAGGCCCTCTATGGGGAGCAAGGGAAAGGAGGGAGAAGTATTTTGAGGATTGGAGAGGGGTGCTGTAAATAGTTTTTAAAAATGGTTAAGTAGAGAGAAAAAAGATATAACTTCTCATCTAGATCAGGTAGAGCCTTAAGCCTACAGGGAGTGTTTGCATTGTACATGCAGCAGCAAAGAAGGGAGTGGTGTGTAAGAGTGTGTGTAGTGCAGTGGGGTTCTGTGTGTGCAGTGAACAAGGTCCTAGTGTGGCCATGTGTTGGGCACAGAGGTGCAATGCTGGAAGTGCTGAAAGTGGCCTTGGCATGGAGTGAAACATTTTATTTAGGGAAGTATATGGAAATTGAACAGGAAATAAATTGCAGTTAAGACATGGAGTAAGTGCTCAGTCGCTCAGTCATGTCTGACTCTTTGCGACCCCAAGGACAGTAGCCCACCAGGCTCCTCTGTCCATGGGATTCTCCAGGCAAGAATGCTGGAGTGGGTTGCCATTTCCTTCTCCAGGGCAAGACATGGAAGCTTTTCCTAATTTTGGACTGTGGTTTAGAAATTTCCCTGAGTACCTCTCCCTCTCCTCACAGAAATCCTGTTGTTTCTGCCTTTAGATTCTTTATCTCTAAGATCCAGAAGGACAGGGCCTCATCCGTGTGTACTGTATCACTGATTCAAATCCCGGAACCAGAGTAGAGGCGGAAGACTATGATTCAGCACCAAGGGCAGAGCTAGTATCTGTAGCCACTTGGCCCCTTTCTTGCTTAAAGAGGGAAGAAAAATGGAATGGAGGCAGCAGCGGGGCAGGGAGAGCCCTCGTTTGAGATCACATGGGGTAGAGTAGCCGTCTGTTGTTGTCTGAGTGCAATTAAGTATAGTCTATAGGGTGGTTTCACATCAAGCTGAACGCAGAATGTTGGAACAGAATAATTAGGTTTCCACCTAGAGCTAGGAGTGCAGATTAGTTCTGATTACAGAGTCTGGTTTGATCCTGATGTACCCTGCAGCAGTCCTGAAAGTGACTTAATTTTTGTTATTATGATAATTGAGTCCAGATTGGACTGACCAGGCCTCTTTTTCAGAAACAGCCCCAGAAGTGAGGCTGGAAACGCCCTGGTTTGTAGGGATGGGAGGTGAGCCATTATTTATCCTACTTCTTGACATGTGACTCTGTGAGCTCATAAGCCGGGACAGAGCTCTAGACTGGGAAAAGTGTCATGTTCTCCTATCTTTAGTAGTAAAATGGAAGATCTTCTGACCTGGGTTGACGTGGAGAGGGATGAGTCCCTTAGGTGAAGCAGTGGATCTTATCAGTACTTTTTTTCCTATTAGACTTGGCTTTTCAGATAACATCAGAATTCGTCCTGCGAACGTTGACTCCATGCCTGGTGCCTTGAAGTTTCTCTGAGATGAACTGATGAATTGGAGCCATGGTGCAAAAGAAGAAGTCCTGTCCTCGGTTACTTGACTACCTGGTGATCGTAGGGGCCAGGTAACCAGGAAGTGACTGATTTTGTCCAGTCATCTGGGGTAGCCACAAAATCTGTAAGGAATCCCCTTCCCTACTCCCACATTGCTTTGCATATCTCATTCTTCTGTTATTTGACCCTGATGGGAAATTTGCTGCCAGTTGGAAAAACAGAACAGGCGGATCGAGGCTACTGGCCTGGAGGAAGAGAAAGAGCAAACCTCTGCTCTTAGATAGCATCTTTGTGATTTTGAGCAAATACACTCTTATCTACTTCAGCTTCCTTATTTTGGAAAAAAGGAAAAGTACGTTGTGCTCCTTTTCTGTCTACCTATGCTCCTTGGGGAATTCATTAGCTAACTCACCTTGAAAGATGCTAGTCATCTTAAGGTGTGGTGACAATTTTACTGTCGCCACTTGCCTTTCATTTCAATATAGGCATCTTCATGGCAGCACAGACCTCAACGTGGCATGCTTTCCCAGGTCCTGCAGCTAGGTTACTTTATCCAAAGAGCATTTACTTCTCCACTGTGGTTAAATTATTATTATTATTATTTTTCTTTACTGTGGTTAAAACCCAAAAGAGCATGCTGTCCCTTCAGGCTGCTGACCTTGTCTGTATGTTCTCCAGGCACCCGAGCAGTGACAGTGTGGCCCAGACTCCGGAACTGCTACGGCGGTACCCACTAGAGGACCACTCGGAGTTTCCCCTGCCCCCGGATGTCGTGTTCTTCTGCCAGCCGGAGGGCTGCCTGAGCGTGCGGCAGCGGCGCATGACCCTGCGGGATGACACCTCTTTTGTCTTCACCCTCACGGACAAGGACACTGGTGTCACCCGATATGGCATCTGCGTCAACTTCTACCGCTCCTTCCAAAAGCGCGTGCCTAAGGAAAAGGGGGAGGCCGGGCCAGGGTCCCGGGGGAAGGAAGGGCCCCGAGCCCCCTTCGTCTCCGAGGAGGTGGGCCCCAAGACCTCGGAGAGCGGCCCATCCCTGCAGCCGCCCAGTGCCGACTCCACCCCAGACGTGAGCCAGTCTCCGCGGGCCAGACGCCGGGCCAAGGCGGGGAGCCGGTCCCGCAACAGCACGCTGACGTCCCTGTGCGTGCTCAGCCACTACCCCTTCTTCTCTACCTTCCGAGAGTGTCTGTACACCCTCAAGCGTCTGGTGGACTGCTGCAGCGAGCGCCTGCTGGGCAAGAAACTGGGCCTCCCTCGAGGCATACAGAGGTATGGTTCGCTGCCTCTGCTCGAAACAGGGGAGGCATCTGGAGTTGAGGTGTAGTTGGATGGTGAGGGGCGTAGGGATTTCCCTCTAAAGCCTGAGGTCCCTTAGACCTCCTTAAACACTTAACGTTAATCCATGGAAGCGAAAGACTGCTGCAGAGTTAGACCTCCTTCCATGATCGTGCTTGGAGTGATGCTGAGGAGTTGGGTGTTTCAGGATGGGCAGGACTTGAAGTCCTTGCTGCATGTACGTTTTTGCACTTGTCATCACCCTTGTGTGCATCCTGTGGTCCTGGCTGAGCCCATAGTGAAGTCTTCTCCGTGGCCATCATTAGACGCTCTGTGGTTACTCGGGGCTGCCGTGAGGTGTCAGCTCCCACTGCTTATGTGTCTGCTCCTTAGGGACACCATGTGGCGAATCTTTACTGGATCGTTGTTAGTGGAGGAGAAGTCAAGTGCCCTGCTGCACGACCTCCGGGAGATTGAGGCCTGGATCTACCGGTTGCTGCGCTCCCCGGTACCTGTCTCGGGGCAGAAGCGAGTGGACATTGAGGTCCTGCCCCAGGAGCTCCAGCAGGCTCTGACCTTTGCTCTCCCAGACCCCTCTCGATTCACCCTAGTGGACTTCCCGCTGCACCTCCCCCTGGAGCTTCTGGGTGTGGACGCCTGTCTACAGGTGCTCACCTGCATCCTGTTAGAGCACAAGGTGAGAGGGCAGCATTCTAGGCCGTTCTAGGGGAAGGGCTTCGAAGTGTGGCGGAGGCTAGACCATCAAAGATGAGGATTAGGGACCACATCTTTTTCATCACCTTATCTCCAAGAGATAACATGATACGAGGTATACAGTAGGTTCTCAGCAGGTGAGGGTCGAATTACGGTACCAGCATCACGTGGGTTAGGGGGCCCAGTGCAGGAGCCATGGATTCAATCCCTGGGTCAGGAAGATCCCCTGGAGTAGGAAATGGCAACTCACTCCAGTATTCTGGCCTGGGAAATCCCATGGACAGAGGAGCCTTGGTGGGCTACAGTCCATAGGGTTGCAATAAGATTGACATGACTGAGCAACTGAGCATCATGTGGGATATATTCAGAGAGCTTGACACTCAGCTGAATTATCCTCAACTGTACCAGCCTAATTCTCTGGAAATCTCAGTAATTCTGTACTGATGAGTGACCCTGGGATTTGGGGAACAAGAACTAAGAAGGTAAAGGAATGGCTCAAGGGAGGATTTGGGCAGTGCTTACACTGGGAGGTGACAGGCAGGGCGGGGTGTAGGGCAGTGATAAGTGTGGAAACTAAGATCCCAGGGCCATGGCCTTGGTGAAGAGAGATTAAACTGTAGTGTCAGAGGCTCTTTTCACTTCAGCCTTACTGATTCTGTCGAGAAATCCCTCTGGTACGGTTTGCGGCAGGTTGTGCTCCAGTCCCGAGACTACAATGCACTCTCCATGTCCGTGATGGCCTTTGTGGCGATGATCTACCCCTTGGAGTATATGTTTCCTGTTATCCCACTGCTGCCCACCTGCATGGCATCAGCAGAACAGGTGAGTCTTAAGGCGTCTTCTGGCTTTGTCATCTCTGTTCTGACACTGTCCAGGTGAAGGCTCCGTGCCCAAAGAAGTTGTAAATCAGTCCTGGTCCTGAATTCCTTGTCATAACTTATTTGTCCACAAAATGTGAACTGATCTGGTGGGAAGACTTAGGCCATTTAGGCTTTTTTTTTAAACTTCTTGTTTTGTATTGGGGTATAGCTGATTAACAGTGTTATGATAATTTCAGGTGAACAGCGAAGGGACTCAGCCATATATATACATGATCCATTATTTATAGTTTTTACTTGTCACAATTAACGTCAGGTATTATAGGCTACTGGCTACCTCGCTGCAGGTAGTACATAACATGTAATATATACTATTACTGCTCTAAGATCTGAAGCATTCTGAACTTTGGAACACATCTGCCTTCAAGGGTTTTGGAAAAGGGATTGTGGACCTGTGTTTTCCTCCCCTGGAAAAATCTTGACCTGATAAGTGATCACAGTAGATTGTGGTTTTGTTCCCTGTCTTTTGCACAGCTGCTCTTGGCTCCAACACCATACATCATCGGAGTCCCTGCCAGCTTCTTCCTCTACAAACTGGACTTCAAAATGCCTGATGACGTGTGGCTAGTAGATCTGGACAGCAATAGGGTGAGGCCCTTGTCTGAGGCTCCATGGGGCCTAGAATAGGCCAGGAAGCTCCTAAATTTGTGGGTGATTGCTACTGTGAAACTCACTGAAACAAATTTTTTTGAAAAAAATGCTGCTTTTACTTTATTGTCTTGATAGGCCCTTGGTTAGCACCCAGAGAATTATAAGGTTTAGTTTTTCTGGAGTTAAGTGTTTCCCCGCATCTTCCAAGAGAAGCAGAGCAGTTATGGTTGCAGAATTATTACCTACGGCGTAGGTCATTTACTGGTTTTCTGGGAGTGTAGTTTCTAGTAAGAAACTGCCTTTCAGTGCAGATTTTAAAGAAGTATATTACTAACATTCTGTAATGTGAATACATTCAAGCTTCGGTAGGTAGCCCTTATGTGTGTTTTCCATAAAACTTTAGAGAGTAAAAATAAAAGTACAAAGAACGAAACAAAAAGCATGATCCTGGTACTGCCCTGGTGGTCCAGTGGCTAAGAGTCCATGCTCCCTCTGCAGGGGGCCCGGGTTCGATCCCTGGTCAGGGAACTAGAACTAAGAGTTTGCGTGCTGCAACTAAAGGATCCTGCATGTTGCAACTGAAGAACGCATATGCCGTCACGGAGATGGAAGGCCCCAGTGCCCCGGCCAAGACCTGGCACAATCCCATGAGCCTGTGGGCTAGGGAGAGTCACCAAGAACATTTAGGTACACTGTTTCCCTTCAGGTGTGTATGTCTGTCATATACATGCATATATATATTTTTATGTACATGCATATATAATGTATGTGTTTGCATGTATATAACAGTATTGTATACATGTAAGGAGCTTCCCTGGTGGCTCAGATGGTAAAGAATCCGCCTGCCAAGCAGGAGATGCAGGTTTGATCCCTGGGTCAGGAAGATCCCCTGGAGAAGGAAATGGCAACCCACTCCAGTATTCTTGCTTGAAAAATCCCATGGACGGAGGAGCCTGGCGGGCTCCGGTCCATGGGGTCGCAAAAGAGTCAGACACGACTTCGTGACTAAAAACAACAGCATTGTGTATCTGAGTTCCTGCTCTTGTTCCTTACTCTTATGTAAGAGCAACTCATTCTAAGGCCGCACCTTTGCTCTTTCTCTGGTGCAGGTGATTGCCCCCACTAATGCGGAAGTGCTGCCTATCCTGCCAGAGCCGGAATCGTTAGAGTTGAAGAAGCATTTGAAGCAGGTGGGTGAAGAGGGGATCAAGAGGAAGGGGAGCAGCAGCAGCTGTAGCACTGCTGTCGGAAGACAGCTGTTGAGAGACCCAGTCTCCTTGCCGACTTCCAGTCGAGCAGGTCTCCTTAGCTGTGGGCGGGCTCCAGAGAAGTGGGGTGGCAGGGTGAATCTCAGAAAAGAGCCACTTAGATTCCTTTTCATTCACTGTGTGCGCCCCTCCCACCACCCTCTAGTGCATAAAACCACCTTCACCTTCTGCTGTTTGTCACAGCTGCCCTTCTTAACGGCCCCAGAATATTCTCTGTCTCCTAAGGAGGGAGTCAGCAGTTTGGACAGTCTGGCTCCTTTCATGTTTTTCTCTTGAATTGATCTCTGGTCCCTACAGAATCATTTCTTCAAAAATTCCTTCCTTTGAGTAAACCCCATAAACGCATTTTCATTGATTGATTTTCTTCTTCCCCTGCATGCTGAACACAGTACCTGAAGGTAAACCGTGATGAGACCCTGGCCCCCTGCCCTGCTGTGTGTCTTGTGTAGGACCACCAGTAGATAGCTCTGTGTTTCTTTTAGGAACTCCTCATTTGGAGAGTCTTCAGAAGTCTCTCTCTGTGTTGTCTCAGTTACTTAGCAATACCTCTAGGTGAAACCTGTTTGGATTTACACGAGTCATTTTGTGTCATCCCTCTCTCTTTCTCTCACTTGGTTCCATCACCACTGATACAATATGATATCTTGTTACAGCTGAGTCTGGTGAGGATAGCAAGTTCAGAAGATGCTCTAGCTGTCTTCCTGTGTTGTGCTTTCATTCTCGATGATTGTTTTAGTATGACTAATGGGATGGAGAAGTACAGTCAGAATTGTACTATACATGTTCATAGGAGCTAAGACCTCTGGGCTTACAGATCCTGTATTCTGACCCCTGTCACTCAAAGCGAGGTCCCTGGACCAGTGGCGTTAGTGTCACCTGGGCTTGTTAAACGTGCAGAGTCACCTCAGACACAATGAATCAGAAGCCACGTGCAGGCACATACCCAGGTGATTCCTGTGCTCGGTAGCATTGCAGAAACACTGCTGGGACTGCCCTGGTGGTCCCGTGGCTAAGAATCTGTTTGCCAGTGCAGGGAACACGGGTTCAGTCTTGGGTTGGGGAAGATTCCACATGCAGCTTCTGAAGCCCATGTGCCCTGGAGCCCACACTGTAACTGGAGAAGCCCCAGCAGTGAGAAGCCTCCTCAGCACAAGTAGAGAGAGCCTGCACGTAGCGACCAAGACCCAGTGCAGCCCCCCAAATAAACTAACTAAAAAAAACAAACACTGCTGGTTTAAACCAGTGGCTTTAAACTGGCCCACGGAGCCCCTGAGGGTTGATTTAGATCGGGACCACTGAGCACATGAGGCTCTGGGTTCCATATGTGCTTCAGAGAAGCTTTACTTTTACAGGTTTCAACTGTTGATGTTCCTGCCTAGATCTCAATTGAAAAACAAGATTTCATAACTAAAACAAATTTGAAAACTATCGCCTTGGACCTCAAGTGTGATCAAGTGGCCTTGATCAGATTGGCTTAAGCTGAAGATTGCGTAATTCAGATTGTTTTCTAAAGGTTAAAGTTTTTGGGTTCTTGTTTCAGAGAGGAAGGCTCTTTCCTAGGAATTGACGTTGGCTGGCTGCCCAGGACTCAGCCATTTGTGCGGGACTTTTTCTTCTTCCGCAGGCCCTCGCCAGCATGAGTCTCAACACCCAACCCATCCTCAATCTGGAGAAATTCCACGAGGGCCAGGAGATCCCCCTTCTCCTGGGAAGGCCTTCTAATGACCTGCAGTCCACACCTTCCACCGAGTTCAACCCGCTCATCTACGGCAATGATGTGGATTCGGTGGATGTTGCAACCAGGTACAGGCAAGCCAACCAGACAGTCACAAGCTCTTAAACTGGTCCCTCCTCACTCAGTGACCTTGGGGCGAATTACTTCCATGAGCCCAGAGATTCTTTATTTATAAAATGTGGATAATATCTAGTTATATTTGCCACTTTAGTAAAAGCAGAGGAAAATGGTCCATCATATTCTCAGGCCTTTTAGGCCTTGGGTGCAGAAGGGGGTTGATGATTCTTTAAGACACCTCTCCCCTGGCTGTTGGAAGCCTGTTAAATGATGACCTCGGGAGGTGGTCTGAGGCCTCAGATCATAGGGACCCTTGCTCTGCAGGGCGCGAGACTTGGGTCATCTCACCATCCCCTTCTTCCCCAGAGTGGCCATGGTCCGTTTCTTCAACTCCCCCAACGTGCTGCAGGGCTTTCAGATGCACACACGTACCCTACGTCTCTTCCCCCGGCCCGTGGTGGCTTTCCAAGCCGGCTCCTTTTTAGCCTCACGCCCCCGGCAGACTCCTTTCGCCGAGAAACTGGCCAGGACTCAGGCCGTGGAGTACTTTGGAGAATGGATCCTGAACCCCACCAACTACGCCTTCCAGCGGATTCACAACAGTGAGTCCCCATCCCTCTGCACTGCCCCACCTCCTGTTCTGTCCTCCTGACGGCTCTTCCCCTTGCTGTCTCCTCTGCCAGTCTGCAGGCTGCTCCTGCCATTCTGATTTTGCTTGAGACTTTCTCCCACCTGTCTTTTACACTTTGCTTGCTTTTACTCCGCCTGTTGCCCACTCGAGTCTCCTTTTTTTTCCTCCATGGGTAGACATGTTCGATCCAGCTCTGATTGGCGACAAGCCCAAGTGGTATGCCCACCAGCTGCAGCCCATTCACTATCGAGTGTATGACAGTGGTTCCCAACTGGCCGAGGCGCTGAGCGTGCCGCCCGAGCGAGACTCTGACTCTGACCCAACTGACGACAGGTGAGCAGCACCTTACAGCAGCAGGAGGGTTCTCAAAGGCTAGAAGGCTCTCACTAGCACAGTGGCCAGATTTCATAGGGTTTAGACATCAAGGAGATCCAACCAGTCCATTCTGAAGGAGATCAGCCCTGGGATTTCTTTGGAAGGAATGATACTAAAGCTGAAACTCCAGTACTTTGGCCACCTCATGCGAAGAGTTGACTCATTGGAAAAGACTCCGATGCTGGGAGGGATTGGGGGCAGGAGGAAAAGGGGATGACAGAAGATGAGATGGCTGGATGGCATCACTGACTCGATGGACGTGAGTCTGAGTGAACTCCAGGAGTTGGTGATGGACAGGGAGGCCTGGCGTGCTGCGATTCATGGCGTTGCAAGGAGTCGGACACGACTGAGCGACTGGACTGCACTGAGACATCAGTCTGCAAAGCCTTGTCATACATAGTTCAGTTGATTTTGTGTTCGTTTCCTCATTCTGTATCTTGTTCCCCGATCTTGAGTTACAAGTGCTCCTCTGTTGATTTTCCCTAATGCGGGTTGCCGATTCTTATCTCTGCCCCCTTTTTCCTGTTTTGTTTTTCTTGATCTTCGCTCTGCAGTGGGAGTGACAGCATGGATTATGACGATTCAAGCTCTTCTTACTCTTCCCTTGGTGACTTTGTCAGCGAGATGATGAAATGCGATATCAACGGTGATACTCCTAGTAAGTATACTTGGAGAAATTAGCCGCTCTGGGCGGGGTTTGGGGTTCTGCGATGGCGGGTCTGCAGCTGCCATCCTTGAAGTTTTTTTTTTTAAGACTTATAAAAATTAGTCTTTTAATTGGAGTACAGTTGATTTACAGCGATAGCTTCTACAGCACAGCACAGTGAGCCCACCAGACATGTCTTCCTTGGGTTTTGGCAGACGTGGACCCTCTGACGCACGCGGCACTGGGAGATGCCAGCGAGGTGGCGATTGAGGAGCTGCAGAACCAGAAGGAGGCAGAGGAACCCGGCCCGGATGGCGAGAGCTCTCAGGAAAACCCGCCCCTGCGCTCCAGCCCCAGCACCACTGTGAGCAGTAGCCCCAGCACCATTATCCACGGCGCCAGCTCTGTACGTGGGGACTCGGAGGAGGGGCTGAGTGAGAACGGTGACTTGGGGTGTGGGGCCTCATCTCTGCCAGGAAAGCTGGGGTGAAACTGTCCACTCAACTTGCTACTTTCTCCGCACTTCCCCCAGCCTCCTCTCCATAGATCCTGTAGTTTAGAGCCTATGAGGTACAGTCTGACCCCAGAAGGAGGACACACAGCCCTGTTCAGGGGTGAGCTGAGATTTCGCCCTTGCATAATTTGTGCAGAGAGAACAGGGGTGTCACGGAGATGTTTCTCACACACGCCTCAGGCTCAGAATCTACCAGGCCTGGCTTGGCCCTGCCCAGCTGAGAAAGATGGGAAGGCACCCCAGGCCCTGGGTGACCTCTTTGTATTTAATATGTTCCCAGGAACCTGTTGACTCAGCAGAGACCGACGATAAGGCGGCAGGAGGCGTCCCCAAGTCCGTACCCACCGTGCCTCCCGGCATGGGCAAGTGCAGCATGGACAGGCATCAGACAGAAACCGGAGAGGGGTCAGTGCGCCAGCGAGCCTCTGACAGCCCGTGCCTCCAGCCCCAGTGTGGCTTTCCCCCTGAGGAAGACGATGAGCAGGGTGAAAGTTACACCCCCCGATTCAGCCAGCATGTCAGTGGCCATCGGTGAGAGCCTGCGGATGCCCCTAGAGGGGTGACGGAAGGGCCTCACCCCCATGGGCTCTGGGGCGAGGGTGGACCAGAAAGTCCAGGCAGTCCGAAGGCTCGTGAGGCCCGGCGTCCCCAGAGGCTCATGCTTTGATCTAGACCTGCCTGTAGGCACTGCGGGAAGGGAGTGCAGTGTAGTCAGGCCCACCGCCCAGGACTCGGTAGCCCTGCCTGGGGCTCAGAGGTGCCACTGTGTGTTCAAGGGCTCAAAAGCTGCTGCGGCCCAGCAGCTTGAAGCTGGCAAGTGACTCAGACGCAGAGTCGGACTCTCGAGCGAGCTCGCCCACCTCCACTGTCTCCAGCAACAGCACGGAGGGCTTCGGGGGCATCATGTCTTTGGCCAGTAAGTGCCTGCAGCTCCCGCCCGCCTCGGCCCCAGCTCCTGTCCGGCAGGGCCTGACCACAGCAGACGCTGCTTACGACTTCAGACGTAGGGCTGGGTTGGCATTGTCAAGCTCCTCTTCAGGTCGTTTGAGTGATGCCAAATAAGGTATTTTCGGGGGAAGTCAACAGAGAGCAGGGACAGATTAGTCACTGTCTTTATGCCTGGAGGTTTCAGTCTGTTTGAGGGTAAGACAGCTGGCTGTTGAAATGAAAAGGAATCATTTTATTAAAATCATGACCCTTGTACATGTATTTCGTGGAAACGTTCTGGTCAAATTTGATTTGAGATTTATGTCTAATACCTTCTCTGCCTGGGGGAAGGACTTTTTCACACATATGCGTTGAAATCTACGTGACATTGACTTGTACATAGAGAATATTACCAGAAATGAGGGTGGTGTCAGTTCAAGATTAAAGACAGACTAGGGGCCAGAGAAGGCCATCATGGGGGGATCACTGTGATGGTGAGGGTTTTTTTTTTAGAAGCCCGGAAGGGACAGTACCAGCGTCAGACGGGAAGTACATTATCTGCCAGGCGTTTGCGCTGGGCTGGCAGTAGAGGAGAGGCTTGGGTGTTACCATGGGAGGCAGCCAGAGAAAGTGGTTCCTGGGGGTTCTGAGCATTCCTGGCAGTAGCTCTTCTGTTTGTCCTAAGTTAGCAGTGGTCCTTTCTAAGCTTAGATGAGGGGCTCTGGGATTACGTCTGAAGAGGAGGAGGGTGGAAGTGGTGCTCCAGCCCCTGGAGGGGAGTGCTCTGACGCTTCACCCCCCTGACGCATGGCTCTCGCCCGCCCCCTGGACAGGCAGCCTGTATCGGAACCACAGCACCAGCTTCAGCCTTTCGAACCTCACACTGCCCACCAAAGGAGCCCGAGAGAAGAGCACGCCCTTCCCCAGTCTGAAAGGTGACTACCGCCCTCCTTCTGCCAAGCCAAGGTTCTCCGGGAAATATTTCAGGCCCGTGGGTACTTGTCAGGAACCCCGTGTATGATGAATTATCTGACCCGGCCGTTGCCTCTCATGTAACGCTTCTCATGGCTCTCACTGCACATCGTACGAGTTCTCCTCTGGTTTTCAGGTGGAAACTGTCTTTCGTAGCTAAAGAAAAGGCCCTGTCGTATCATTTAGGATAATGGCAACCGGGGGATTACTGCTGCTTCTGGGAGCAACCTTTGTCAGAGGCACTTAATCCACATAGGGCTCCTTGGCTGCCACCAGTCTTCCGCCAGCTTCCTCCTGCAGGGGCTTAGGACAGACTCCATCCTAAGGAGCTGGCCCACCAGGGGATGGTTGTGAAAAGACTGGCAGTGTTCACAGCGTCAAGAGACCTCTTACTTTGGCTTCCTGTCAGCTCAGGGCTCCATGAGTGTAGCATTGGCTGGCATCGAGGGGCAATTAAGACCTCAGTGGATTTTCATTTGTGATCTCCCACAGTTTGACGGGCTCTTCTGAATTTACTCTGCTTTGTTTGTTTCCTTTGGAGTTTGTGCTGAAATATTTAATCAAAGAAGAAAGCCAAATGAGCAGCAGTTTCGTGTATTTTTTAACTGGCGTGTCTCCCCACCAATTAGTAAATGTTAGGGATCTCAGGAACGTTCTTTGGTGGGGATGGGGGTGAGGACATCACGTCTAGTGGCGCGTGTAGGGAGCTCACCAGGCCTGCAGGGCGGATCAGCCCAGGCACGGCAGGTTAGGGATGGAAAGGCGGCAGCGGCGCTGGCTCTCGTTTGACACAGCTGCAGGGGACAGGCATCGCCTCGCTCTCATTGCATGCGGGCGCTTCACTCCATCCGCTGCACTGGTCCCTCCCACCCACTCCCATCCTCAGCCCTGCCCCCTCCCCATGACGCATCGGGGGCACTTCCCTCTGCCTCCCTGTGGGCCCTCTGGAGCCCGGTGCTGGATGTTTCATGAAACAGCTGTCTCTCATGCATGCGTCCGTGAGTACCTAAAGGCTCCTGGTGTCGTTCCCCTGCCTCTGGCTAGGAGAGGCCATAGTCTTAAGGACAGTCTTTCCCAGAGCCTGGGCTTGTCCCCTTGGCCACTCGGCTTCCAGCCTCTGGAGGTGCCCGAGAACAAAGGTCACGGGCACTAAGCTTCGGGAGGATGCTGAGACGACCTGACTGGCAGCTCCATCGCGGGGTGCAGGGTGGTGGTATCACGGTGCACCTACTAATTGTGTATTTTGTGTCCCAGTATTTGGGCTAAATACTCTAATGGAGATTGTTACTGAAGCCGGCCCCGGGAGTGGTGAAGGTGGGTCTTGCCCGTGAGCTCTGCATGATCTTTTTTCTCCTAGCATCTCCTGTGCCTGCCCGAGGGCCATCCTCCTCCCGGAGCAAGCGGCATCACTTCGAGTGGCCCGCCTTGCCCCGCCCCCCCGTGCTTGCCCGTGGGGCGCGCTGCTGGTGCATGTGGAGTGGCCTGAGCCTCCATCCCCACCTCCTCCACGTGGCTGGTCTCCACCTGTGTGTGTGTGACACCCCGGGGCTGCCCGCACCCAGCCCCTCCAGGGAATGGGCGCGGAGCGTGGCTGCCCGGGGGCTGTGCTGAGCCTCGCTCCTGGACCCCAGGAGTGACGCCGCCGTCTGTTCTGCCTTCCTGACTGCAGGGCACAGGCGGGCGTTGGTGGACCAGAAGTCGTCCGTCATTAAACACAGCCCGACCGTGAAGAGAGAGCCCCCGTCACCCCAGGGCCGAGCCAGCAACTCTAGGTAATAAAGGGCAGCACTGTTTCCTTGTTTTTTGTTTTTTTCCCCTGTGTAAATATTGACTTACTTATTTGGCTGCTCTGGGCTTAGTTGCAGCACTCGGGACCTTTGATCTTCATTGTCACGTGGGATCCTTAGTTGTGGCATGTGAACTCCCCCATAGCATATGGGATCTAGTTCCCTGAGCAGGGATCGAACCTGGGTCCCTCGAGTTGGGCACGGCCGAGAAGTCCCCAGGGCCATTTGAAAGGTTCTCAGATGGAGGTAGCGATTCCTGTACCAAACCTGAGAGGTGCTGAAGAGAGAGAGAGAGGTGAAACCCCTCCCCACTCGACTCGGCCCCCGTGAGGCAGCCGTCACTGGTGGTGTGGAGGAGGGTGGGGTTGGTACTAGGTCCTTGGGCACACCTGGCCGTCTGGGGGGGGCTTCGCAGAGGACCTGGTGCTTTGGAAAGGGGCTTCGTGTTTTTGCCCCCGGGGGCAAACATCTAGCATGGTGAAAGTGGGGGATGCTCTGCCAAGGAGCCGCCGACCCCAAAAGTGGTGTGTGGACCCTCCCCACCCTCAGTGAGAACCAGCAGTTCCTGAAGGAGGTGGTGCACAGCGTGCTGGACGGCCAGGGCGTCGGCTGGCTCAACATGAAGAAGGTGCGGCGGCTGCTGGAGAGCGAGCAGCTGCGCGTCTTCGTCCTGAGCAAGCTGAACCGCACGGTGCAGTCCGAGGACGAGGCCCGGCAGGATGTCATCCCCGACGTGGTCAGGGCCGGGGGTCGCCCGGGGAGAAGGGGTGGGGACGCCACGCTGGAGAGAGCGGTGCCCACTCTCGGCCCCGGGCTGTCGTTGCAGGAGATCAGCCGGAAGGTGTACAAGGGCATGTTGGATCTGCTCAAGTGCACAGTCCTCAGTCTGGAGCAGTCCTTTGCCCACGCTGGCCTGGGTGGCATGGCCAGCATCTTCGGGCTTCTGGAGATCGCCCAGACCCACTACTACAGTAAAGGTAGGGGTGGGGCCAGCAGGGCGCCGTGCCATCCGCAGAGAAGGACTCGGCCCCTTGACGGGACTCCCAGCGCCGGCTGCTTCCTCTGAGGCTCTGGGCTTTTCTAGCGCGTGTTTTTACCTAGCGGGTGTTCTGTCGTGGGAGAGAACGAGGCCCGCTTTTCTTTCTCTGTGCTTCTTCCCTTCCACCTTCTCCTCTGTCCTCGCTTCTCTCACCTCATTCCACACCTGGACTCTCTCTCTTTTTTTTTAAAGAAACACTTATTTACTTATTTGGCTGCGCAAAGATGGTCTTAGTTGCAGCAAGTGGGATCTTTAGTTACAGCATGCAAACTCTCCATTGCAGCACGTAGGATCTCATTCCCTGACCAGGGATCGAACGTGAGCCCCCAGCGTGGGGAGCTCGGGGTCTTAGCCACTGGGCCGCCAGGGAAGTCCTCTCTGTCTCTTTTGACCTCTTCGTGTGTTTCATCTTTTCCTCAGAACCAGACAAGCGGAAGAGAAGTCCCACAGAGAGCATCAGTACACCAGTCGGCAAGGATCCTGGCCTGGCTGGGCGGGGGGACCCAAAGGCCATGGCACAGCTGAGGGTCCCCCAGCTGGGACCTCTGGCACCGAGTGCCCCAGGAAAGAGTCCCAAAGAACTGGACACCAGAAGTCTAAAGGAAGAGAACTTTGTGGCATCTATCGGTGTGTATCACGTGTTGTGTGTGCTGGAGGAGTTCTGGCTTCTTCAGTGTCCCTGCCTCCTTTCAATCCATCCAGAATCCCGCCTCTCTCTTCCCCACGCTTTGCTTTCCAGACAGGGAGACAGATTTGTGTCCATTCTAGCCATGTCTCTTTATACTTCTTTATCCCTGATGTTTCGTTTACAGTCACTCTCACCTGAGCCTTAAAGGAAGAGCGGAAGTTTTGTTTAGGGGGCCCAGTGGAGCTTACTGCCGGAGTCTGAGCTGGACTCCCCTCCCTCCCTCTCTTATATACATCGGGATTGCTTCACTTAGTGGAGAGTTCCTGGAAGCTATAAGGCAGTTTACGGATGCATCTCTGGGCTGTAACACTGTGATGGTTTGGGTCTCTACAGCCAGCTTCCCCCCCATCCAGGCATCACACTGCCCTCGGACTTGCTCCTCTGGGGCATGTCCGGCCACCCCATCTCCCTGGGCTCTAGACCTTGAGGTCCAGAGTTCTGAGTCCGCTCTTCCTCACTGGACTTGGTGTTAGAGTTCGCTCTACTTGTGCTGTTTCTCCGTTCCCACTGAGGCAGTGCCTTGGTGAGCTCTCGGGGCGTCTGTCTGACTCACTCCCCACCTGACCTGGAGTCATCTAGATTGTATCTCTCTCTTTTTCTGGTTCTAGATCCCTGGGGAACATGCTTCTAACTGAAGCGTGTTTTTGCCACATCCATGAGCCAATAACTTTTACCCCCTTAAATGGTAATGTGGAGCGGGAAACTGGCCTTCTCTAGCTGGCAAAATACTTTCCTAGAGGCAGCCAGCCTGTTGTGATGCTCTAGAAACTATACTGACCCGCCAGTCTGGAGATCTGGAGTTTTAATCCTAGATCAGCCCCCAGAAAAGAAAAGGACTTTGGACAGATCGCTTCCCTTCAGGGTCTGTATCTCCTCACCTGGGAAGCGAGGAGATTGGACCAAGTAGACTTTAAAGTTCTTTCAAGAAAAGAATTGCTGTGATGACTATTTCCTCTTCTCTACCCCCACTAAGATGCTCTTCTTGACCATTTAGGGATCTCTGTCCACCTCTACTGGCTAAGATGGGTCTTTTGGCAGGGCAGGCACTGATTCTGAGGGTAAGTTGGGTTTTTTGGTAGCAACAGGGAAGGATGCTAACTGCCTGCACAAGTGGCCTCTGTCCAGTCCAGAGAAGCACCAGATCTGTGCTGATGCTTCTGGGGCCCTTTGGCTGCACGAGGTGATCATCTGTCTGATCTGGAATCTTTAAAGTTTGCTGTTGCCCGGCTCATTTGGCAGAGAGAGCGCGGTGTGGTAGAAGTTTCCCCTGGGTTATGTGATCTTGAGCAAGTGTTTCAGCCTCTTTGGGATCAGTCTCCTCGCACCAGAATGAAGGAGCTTGATCAAAGGCTTCTCTGGCTCTGACATTCGGAGGGATTTTTACTGATGCATTGAGATGCGGAAAGGAATTTAGTTCTTGAGCTGGCGGCAGGGGGAAGGCTTTAGAGCTCTTGATGTTTCCCCCCCTTCCCCTCAGTGAAGATCTCTCTTGATCTCTTGATTTGTAGTCCTGTGCCTGAGACAGAAGCAGCTTGGGTGGTTGGGGTTTCCATTTCATCTGTCTGACCAGCCTCTGACTCTCTCTGTCTTTCTCTCCTGCTTACATTGCATCTGGGGTAGAATTGTGGAGCAAGCACCAGGAAGTGAAAAATCAAAAAGCTTTGGAAAAACAGAGTAAGGAACAAATGCCCCTTCCCGTTCCCAAGTCTCCCATACCTGCCAACTCCCCAGGCCCAGTCGGGGCAGGCCCCCTTGGTCAGCCCCACCCCAAATTTGCTCTTGGGGGGTATTTGGAACGAAAGCAGGTAGGTGGTGTGTGACACCTAGGTATGTGCTCGTAGGCTGCTTCTGCCCCTTCCCCTTGTGGTAAACCAGGCGGTGATCAGGGCATCCGCTGCGTAAAGGCCCCCAGGGCTGGGTTTTCTGTCGCCCCAGAGTTGGTGGGGAGAACATTTGCCTATTTCAGCGCCCCTCATTGGCTGAATCTCCCGCACCCACTGGAAGGCCTGTGGGCACAGTTGGCAGAGATGGTTGCTGTCCCTCCGTGTTGAGTCTGCAGCTTCCCGACTCTCTGGTGGCTTGCCTAGGCACGCTTTCTCGCTTTCTGTCATTCTGTCCTTCTGCCATACCATTGTGGATGGGTGGGAAAGACGGGGTTGCCTTTTAACCCTGGACGTAGAAGCTGTGGGGGTTGGTGGGCAGTGTCCACTGAGACAGCTGGTGTTCTTTAGTCTCCCTGGCTCCTCCTGCCCTGGTCCCTTCAGACGTATTTATGGGAAAGCACAGGGACCGGGGGACCCTGGAAGGCTCTCAGGCCTGGTGGAGCGCTGACCCTGAGTGCAGTGGAGCGTGGTTTGTCTGTGTAACTTTTCCTCCTTAGGATGATGCAGTCAGAGTCTTCTCTAGTTAAGAAGATGGCTGCAGAACCCCTTGAGACCAGGTCTGATTTTTCCCTGCCTGGTTCTTAAGGCATCTGGGACTTCTTCCAGTGGGGCCCGAGTGAGTGGCAGTCCCTGGAAAGGTGACTGGGACACGCGGAACAGGTCTGGGACCAGGCTGTGCCTCTGTCCCACTCCCTTGGCCAGCCTGCCCCTAGCCTGTATACCGAGTAACACAAGTCTTCCCCTCCTCAGGGCCTGAAGTAATCAAACCCACCTTTGACCTTGGTGAGACCGACGAGAAAAAGTCCCAGGTCAGCGCAGACAGTGGTGTGAGCCTGACATCTGGTTCCCAGGTTTGTGACAACCTTGTTCAGAATCGTGAGTGTTAACAGTTTGCTATCTCAGAATACTTTAAGACCAAAATAAAAAGACAACCTTGAAACATCATGAATATCCAGTCGCAGAGGAATGGTGAAATAAGTGGGAGAAGGCAATGGCACCTCACTCCAGTACTCTTGCCTGGAAAATCCCATGGACGGAGGAGCCTGGTAGGCTTCAGTCCATGGGGTCGCAAAGAGTCAGACACGACTGAGCGACTTCCCTTTCACTTTTCACTTTCATGTATTGGAGAAGGAAATGGCAACCCACTCCAGTGTTCTTGCCTGGAGAATCCCAGGGACGGCATAGCCTGGTGGGCTGCCATCTATGGAGTCACACAGAGTCGGACACGACTGAAGTGACTTAGCAGCAGCAGCAGCATCCATGTAATGGAGAAGGAAATGGCAACCCACTCCAGTATTCTTGCCTAGAGGATCCTGTGGACAGGGTAGCCTGGTGGGCTGCCATCTATGGGGTCACACAGAGTCGGACACAACAGAAGCGACTTAGCAGCAGCAGCAGCAGCATGCATGTAATGCAATATTAGTATCCATTAATGACTATTTTCAAAAATTTAGTGACATGGGAAAGTGTTTACAAAGCTATATACAGTGTGAATCAGATTTTACTTTTAAAATATACATAGAAAAGACTGAAAGGAAGTTTGCTAAGATTAAATAACAGTGATTAATGTGGGTGGTAAGTTTATGGCTTTTTTTTTTTAATCTCCTTATTTCTTTCATGTATTTTCCGTAGCAAGCGTGTATCTGTTTTACATTCATTGTTTTTCTTATTCTGTAAGTCCTACATATTTTATATTCAGGAAAAAGAGCTGATTTGTCATGACCTATCCGGGGATGACAACAGAAGGGTGGGGATGGGAGGAGGAAGAAGATACAGTGTTTCTTAGGGAAGCAGAGCATGGATGGGCCACCTCCCTGCTGTGTCTGAGTCCGCATGTCTCATTTCAGAGGACCGATCCAGACTCTGTCATCAGTGTGAGTCCCGCTGTGATGATCCGAAGCTCAAGTCAGGACTCTGAAGTTAGCACCGTGGTAGGGGAACACCACGCTGGCACCTTGGTGGGCGGGGTGTGGGTCCCCCTTTGGAAAAAGGGGGTTTCCTCTCTCCTATGGAGGCTGTTCTTAGTCTCAAGTCAGCTTGGTTCTCTCGGTGGAGACGTGTCCCTGTCATAGGTCTTTGTCCGTGGGCTCAGACCCTGAGATTTCACCCAGGGCGTCTCCTCATCTTATAAAGAAGGTATTTCCAGAGGCTATCTTAACACGCCTTTGATGCTGGGTCTTTTTTTTTTTCTTCACGGCAGCAGAAGGCTCTAAGAAGCTTGGCATCTCTGGGACGCACCCCTGGGGGAGATCCCTTACCGCCTTTCTTCTCTTGCAGGTGAGCAACAGCTCCGGAGAGACCCTGGGAGCAGACAGCGACCTCAGCAGCAGTGCGGGTGATGGCCCAGGCGGCGAGGGCAGCGCCTACTTGGCAGGCTCTCGAGGCACCTTGTCTGACAGCGAGATCGAGACCAACTCTGCCACCAGTGCCATCTTTGTAAGCTCAACGGGATGGGGCTAGGTTAGAAAAGGTCGAAACTTAGGAGGCAGTTAGGAGGCAAAAGGGAAGGCAGGCGTGGATAACCTTCATATATCTGACCCTCAGGAAAATGTTTCTTAAATTAGCTCTTTGCAGAGTCATCCAGTGCCATGCTCTAGGACTTTCAGAACCTTCTCCTGAATCATTGATGAGTTAGGCTTCCTGCCCAGTCACATAAGGGCTTCGACTCCTATGTGGCAATAACCCCTGCGCTTAAAATAAACAACGTGATGCCTTTGTGGCCGTGTCAGGGCAGCTGCAGCTCTCATTCTGTCCCAGTCAGCCTGTTTTCATTCTGGTCACTGCTTTGTTTATGTAGGACCTTAAAATAGCATTTCATTTTAGTATGTTCCTAACAGTTATTTGAAGCTTTCCTTTGTGAATAAATGTCTATTAAGTGATTGACTAAATGCCAGATTCTGTAAGAAAGAATCAGGGGTGACAAGGCATGATTCCCCTTCTCAACAAGTTTGCAGTTCTGTATGTTGCTATGACTGATCTCTTCTGATAGGTGAGGGAAACAAAGCCTTAGGGGGAAAAAAAAGATCTTGCCCTAGGTTATACAGTAAGCCAGTGATCAGCAGGAATTAAATGGGTTCTTTTTAGTCCCTGTCTGTAGACACACTGCCCTGCAGTGTATACAGGCATCCTCAGGCAGCGTTAAGGGTTCTGACACTCTCGCCGCTTGGTTAGGCAGAGCTCAGGATGGGTGTTCTCCGCCTGAGCTCAGAGGTCCTCATCTTTGGTCTGTGGGGAGAATGGGAGAGGAAGTTTAAATGAAATAAATCATGCAGCCCTGGCGATCACTCCCACCCCAGGGCCTTGTGTAGCCCTGCTTCTGACAGAGCCAGTGATATCCCAGAGTGGGGGGTAGGGGTAGGCACCAGAGCCATTCAAACTCATGCACTGTAACTTGCCCTGAGTCTAAACAGACCCTTTTAATTAAGAGCATCTTAAATCCTTCTAGTGTGCTTCTGTTCTGGAAGCTGAGGTACATGCTGTGCCGTAGCTGTCTTGCAAGAAGCCGCTCAGCTGTGGCCTCCCTTTCCTGGCACCTTCCCGGGACAGATTCTTACTTGTCCTGTGCTTCTGGGCGAGGGCGCTTCCTGCGGTTGAGTTGCCGAGAGCAGTTACCTAAATTTCTTGGCTCAAAAAAATAGGCTGCTTTGGCAAGAAATGGCATTATATTAAGTTAATACGGTTCCCTGAACGAAGTCTTTGGCTGTGAACCAGGCAGCTGGCGTTTGGACACACTCATCAGGTATTTATTGCCCAGGAGCCTCTGATCAGTGGCTTCTCTGCTTATGCTGCCTCACGTGTTGTGAAATGGGTGTGAGAGCTACCCCTTCCCCAGCTAAAAATCTTTCCCAAATGAACAGAAAGCCTAATGTTGTGCAAATGGCAGATAAAGTGCTGTTTTTATGTGGGAAGATATTTCTAAGAGATGGTAAGAGAGAAAACATTAACATTTGTCAAACACCAGCCATGCGCCAGGGGTAAAGAGCCTGCCTGTCGGTGCAGGAGGCGTATGAGACGTGGGAGTTGGAAAGAGTCCCCTGGAGGAGGGCGTGGCAACCACTCCAGTGTTCTTGCCTAGAGAATCCCATGGACAGAGGAGCCTGGACACAACTGAAGCAACTTAGTGCACGCACGTGTGCCAGACACTGAGTGATTTATATGTCTTTTCTCATTTTATCCCTGGAATAGTCTTGTTGAGTGGGTATTATAACCTTCCTTTTACAGATGAAGAAAATGAGTCTGAGAAGCTAAAAAGTTTTTTTTTTTTTTTAAACTTTACAATATTGTATTAGTTTTGCCAAATATTGAAATGACTCCGCCACAGGTATATATGTGTTCCCCATCCTGAACCCTCCTCCCTCCTCCCTCCCCATACCATCCCTCTGGGTTGTCCCAGTGCACCAGCCCCAAGCATCCAGTATCGTGCATCTAACCTGGACTGGCAACTCGTTTCATACATGATATTATACATGTTTCAATTCCATTCTCCCAAATCTTCCCACCCTCTCCCTCTCCAACAGAGTCCATAAGACTGTTCTATAAGCTAAAAAGTTTTGTACCAAAGATCACATAGCTAGCAAGAGGCAGGAATCTGATTCTTGGTCATTCTCAGTTTAAACCCAGTGTTCTTTCACTGTGTCACGCTGCTACAGAGAATTTGTCTAATTTTTAAGAGCAAAGAGTCTTATAGAAACGAAAGGAGGTAAAAATAAGTAAAACTGAAAGGTCGATTACCTGTTTCGGGAGGCAGTAACCGAAAGCAGTTTTATCAGATTGACTTCTTTTTTAAAAAAGTTTCTTTTATTTATTTTTGGCTGTGCTGGGTCTTTGCTGAGTGAAGGCTTTTTCTCTAGTTGCAGTGCATGGGCTTTAGGGAGCACGGGCTTAGTTGCCCCGTGGCATGTGGATTCTACCCAGACCAGGGATCAGACCCGTGTCCCCTGCATTGGCAGGTGGATTCTTAACCACTGGACCACCAGGGAAGTCCCAGAGTGACTTCTGTTTGAAGTGAGCAGAGTGGCAAAGGCAGGGCTACTGGAATACATGTGGCTAATGATGGTGGCCAGTGTGCGGGCCTCTTTTATAAGCTGCTTGGTTTCCTTTGCGCCTGTCCCTTGGTGCTTCGGCAGCTGACCTGTTGTCTCTTCTGTCTAGGGTAAAGCCCATAGCTTGAAGCCAAGTGTGAAGGAGAAGCTGGTGGGCAGCCCAGTTCGCTTTTCTGAAGACGTCAGCCAGCGAGTCTACCTCTACGAGGGACTCCTAGGTGAGAAACAGACCGAGAAGGCCTCTTGCACAGGAAGGAAGCAGGCTTCAGCCAGGGAAGAGGGTGGCACCGGACAAGTAGCTGCGTGGCCGTTGGCTGATCTCAGTGCGGACATGAAAGGGCATTTTTATATCTGAAGCCGGCGACTGTCTGGGTCTGGAGAGAGGAAGGCAGTGGGAGAACGCTAGGAGAGACTGAAGTCCAGTATTAATCAACAGTCTCTATCTTTCTGTCTTCTTTTACTTCCTTGCTACCATGGTCCTTCCTGCTCACAAACTGGCAGGAAGGGACAAAGGATCGATGTGGGACCAGTTAGAGGACGCTGCTATGGAGACCTTTTCTATAAGTAACCACCCTTCTGTGTGTGCTGTTCATCCCTCCTCCTCGGGAGGGGCTGGGCCTCACTTGGAGGCAGCCGGGGCTGGTGGCAGGAATGCTGCATCTGGGGTGGCGAGTCTGATGTTTCCTTTGCTCTGGAATTTGTAAAGACTCCCTTCTTTGCTGGAAGTTACTCTTTATCTTAGTTTGGCAGCCGCCTTCTTTATATGTTATATAAGCCACTAAGAAACCCTCTCTTCCACACAGGCAAAGAGCGTTCTACTTTATGGGACCAAATGCAGTTCTGGGAAGACGCGTTCTTAGATGCCGTGATGTTGGAGAGAGAAGGAATGGGCATGGACCAGGGTCCCCAGGAAATGATAGACAGGTGTGAGGTCTATAAACCCTTGGAAAAGGCAAATTTGGCCCCTTCCCCGTTAACTCTGCATCCTCCCACCTGGGGGCTGATGTGTCCTGGTCTCCCGTTCAGGTACCTGTCCCTGGGAGAACACGACCGGAAGCGCCTGGAGGACGATGAAGACCGTCTGCTGGCCACACTCTTGCACAACCTCATCTCGTACATGCTGCTGATGAAGGTAGTGTCAGTTCTGCTTACATCCAGCTACTGCCAATGCTGAGGACAAGGCTTGTTCCTGTTGCCTGGATCCTGGGGCAGTCGGGAAGCAGTCAGGGCGTCCTGCTAGGGCCCTCTTCCTCACTGAAGGTCCGAGGCCTCTCTGCAGCTCATTTATCCCCTTCCCTGAAGCAGCCAGGCTGCTGTACAGCTGGGGAGTGCTGTAAAGGTGAGGGATGACGGTGTGCTGTTTGTTTCTTTTGAATTTTAAGTGGGCTTCCTTTGCTGAATATTTTTAGGATGCCTGTCGAACTCCCAAGAGGATTCAGTGGAAAGAGAATGTTTTTTCAAGTAGTAGATTCTGAAACCTTAGAAAGGATGCTCAGAATTTACTTTTCAGCACTAGTCCTTCATCATATTGACTTTCCCGTGGATGTAAAAAGCACTACTCATTGGAAAAGCAGTGAATGGCAGATTCTAGTTTGACTTGGTTATATTTGGTTTTTATAGCAGTGGGAGAGAACTGTGTTCCCAAGTAGAAGAGTCCTGTTCTGAAAGGACCTGGTGGGTAGAAGAGAGTTGTTTTGAGAATGAGTTCCTGAGTTTTTCCTCCGCCTGTTCTCCCGGCCTCTCTTAATGTGAAGACATGAGTTGATCCAGTGGAGAGAATACCCTGCAGTCACTCTTGGTTATTGAGGTTCTGTTTTGGCTTTCCAGGTAAATAAGAATGACATCCGGAAGAAGGTGAGGCGCCTGATGGGAAAGTCCCATATTGGGCTTGTGTACAGTCAGCAAATCAATGAAGTCCTTGACCAGCTGGCCAACCTGGTGAGCACGTCTCAGCCATTCTTCAGGCTCCTTCCATCGCACTGGTCAGCTGCCTAGGCGTGGGCCCCGAGGCCTAACGGAGAGGCTTCCCTGTAGCTCATTTCTTGGCTCAGATGTTTTCAGAATTCCTAGTTCTGAACATCGGAGAAGGCAATGGCACCCCCTCCAGTACTCTTGCCTGGAAAATCCCATGGATGGAGGAGCCTGGTGGGCTACAGTCCATGGGGTCGCTAAGAGTCGGACACGACTGAGCGACTTCACTTTCTCTTTTCACTTTCATGCATTGGAGAAGGAAATGGCAACCCACTCCAGTGTTCTTGTCTGGAGAATCCCAGGGACTGGGGAGCCTGGTGAGCTGCCGTCTATAGGGTTGCAGAGAGTCGGACACGACTGAAGTGACTTAGCAGCAGCAGCAGCAGCAGCAGTTCTGAACATAGGGCTTGGCCTCTAGATGAGGCGTTTGCCCTTCTGTTCTGTGATAGGAGTCTCTGCACTGAAACCATCCCATTGCAGCCTTTTCAGCATCTGTGTGGTCTGTGGACCCTTGTGGATCCACAAGGTGAATACTGTTTTCTTGACAATACTGAGATGTTATTTCCTTTTTCACTGGGTTGACATGCACACTAATGGTTCAGAAGCAGTAGTGGGTAAAAACCGCTGGTGCCTTAATGCAGTGTAGACAGTGGCACCAAAGCATGCTGGCGGCCCCACCTCTGTACTCTCTCGGTTAGGAAGAAAATGAACAGCCAGTTGACTTGCGAGTGTCCTCGATGAAGCAGTTAAAGTCATCAGTTTTCTTAAATCTGACTATTGATGATACATCTTCCTAATATTCTGTGTGGCAAAATGAGAAATACACATAGAGCATTTCTGCCGCAAACCAAAATGCAATGATCATTTGGAGGAAAAGCAGTTTGTGACAATTTTAGCTGCACGGTGAACTGGCAGCTTTGTTTATGGGACATCATTTTCACTTGAAAGAATGACTAACAAACTATCATTGTTTGGACTTGGGTACTCAGCAGACTTTATTTATTTATTTATTTTTCTCAGCAGACTTTTGTGCTCAAAGCTTCCCAGTATTTTAAAGACTTTTCTAGTAAGATTGGTGATGGAATTAATGAATGTGATTTTTTTTATATTATGTCATGAAATGTGTCAGCACTTGAAAGAGCTTCATAACTTGAAAAACCAGTATTTTCCAGATGCTCAATGTGTGGTGTTGAAAATTCAACTAACCACTCCAAGTGTAACTCCAAGTGTCAAGCATACAAATGGATTGCACTGTAGCAAAGTACAAAGTGTTCACTGATGTGTTTTCAGATCCCACATTGCAACTAAGCTTAAGAAACTACTTGAGGTTCTGGTACAGCATCAGAGAAGAATATACATATACATATGGAAAGCCTGGTAGAATACTCCTCCCTTTTCCAGATAGATATCTTTGAAGTCAGGTTGTCTTTAATATACCTCTGCCAAAGCAACATGTCACAATGGATTGAATGTAGAAGCAGATATGAGAATGCAACTATTTTTTAATAAGCCAAACATTAATGAAACTTGCAAAAATGCAAAATAATGCTGCTCTTCACTTTTTTTTGTTCTGAGAGATACAGTTATTTGAAAAGTATATGTTATGTATATTACCATGCAATGGATTCATTGTTGTGCTCTTGTACCTAGTCGCTCAGTCATGTCCAGCTCTTTGCGACCCCATGGACAGTAGCCCAGGCCTCTGTCCATGAGATTTCCTAGGCAAGAATACTGGAGTGGGTTGCCTATTTCCTCCTCCAGGAGATCTTCCCGACCCAGGGATCAAACCCGCATCCCTTGTGTCTTCTGCATTGGCGGGCATATTCTTTACCACTTGCACCACCTTATTAATGAATTACTAATTCCTTTTAAATGAATTGGGTTTCCCTGATGGCTCAGGTAAAGAATCTGCCTGCAATGTGAGAGACCTAGGTTCAATCCCTGGGGTTGGGGAAGATCCCCTGGAGAAGGGAATGCCTATCCACTCCAGTATTCTTGCCTGGAGAATTCCATGGACAGAGGAGCCTGGCAGCCTGTGCAATCTGGGGGGGTCACGAAGAGTTGGACACGACTGTGCGACTAACACTTTAAATGAATTAATAAAAACTTAAAACTTTTGTCAGTGATAATTTCTAATATGGTAAATATCTATAAATTTAACTCACAAAAACATAAGCCCTTGGGGGTCATCAATAATGTTAGAAGAATCCTGAGACCAAGAAGTTTGTGAACACGTCCATGGTGGCCAGTGGCCAGCAGATGGCGCTTCTCTGAGGAGACCGATAGGAATTGAATTGCTGAATGGCGGATTCTGGGCCCAGACTGCTGAAGGATCTCTCTTTCCTCAGAATGGACGCGATCTCTCCATCCGGTCCAGTGGCAGCCGGCACATGAAGAAGCAGACATTCGTGGTACATGCAGGGACAGACACGAATGGAGATATCTTTTTCATGGAGGTAGGTGCTGCTGGTTCATGCCCAGAGGGACATTTGAAAGTCATTTGAAAGTCACAAGAAACTCCTAGAACGGATGCCAGAATATTTTTCCCCACTTATTCATTTTCATGGTCCATTTATCATTAATTTTCAGTTCAGTTCAGTCGCTCAGTCGTGTCCGACTCTGAGACCCCATGAACTACAGCACGCCAGGCTTCCCTGTCCATCACCAACTCCCGGAGTTAACTCAAATCCATGTCCACTGAGTCAGTGATGCCATCCAACCATCTCATCCTCTGTCGTCCCCTTTTCCTCCCACCTTCAATCTTTCCCAGCATAAGGGTCTTTTCCAGTGAGTCAGTTCTTCGCATCAGGTGGCCAAAGGATTGGAGTTTCAGCTTCAACATCAGTCCTTCCAATGAACACCCAGGACTGATCTCCTTTAGGATGGACTGGTTGGATCTCCTTGCAGTCCAAGGGATTCTCAAAAGTCTTCTCCAACACCACAGTTCAAAAGCATCAATTCTTCAGCATTCAGCTTTCTTTATAGTCCAACTCTCACATCCATACATGACTACTGGAAAAACCATAGCCTTGACTAGCTGGATTAATTGTCAGGCTCTTATGCAAATAAGTAATGTAATAGACAATTCCCTGTCTTGTCTTTTACATATAGATTGAGTAGATGATACGGTCGCATTGTCCATAAGTCAGAACAACATGAAATTGTATACACTGGCAAGTCTTGTCTCATTCTTATCCCCTTCCACTCGGTTTTCCAACCACCTCACCCCTTCCTCTCGTAGGCAACCACTTTTATTTATAACCACTTTATGTCCTCCAGTGGTTTTCTACGCAAACACAATAAAATATAAACATAAATTCTTATTTTCCTACTCTTACATAAAGGTTCAGTTCAGTTCACTAGCTCAGTCGTGTTTGACTCTTTGCGACCCCATGGACTGCAGCACGCCAGGCCTCCCTGTCCATCACCAACTCCCAGAGTTTACCCAAACTCACGTCCATTGAGTTGGTGATGCCATCCAATCATCTCATCCTCTGTCGTCTCCTTCTCCTCCCACCTTCAATCTTTCCCAGCAAAAGGGTCTTTTCCAATGAGTAAGCTCTTCGCATCAGGTGGCTAGAGTATTGGAGTTTCAGCTTCAATATCAGTCGTTCCAGTGAACACTCAGGATTGATCTCCTTTAGGATGGACTGGTTGGATCTCCTTGCAGTCCAAGGGACTCTCAAGAGTCTTCTCCAACACCACAAACATAAAGGTAGCACTTCATATCTGCTGATCTGAACCTTTTTCTTTTTTTCCTTAAACATATCCTGGAGATCTTCCGTATCAGTAGAAAAAGAATGTTCTCATTCTTTTTACAGCCGTGTGGTGTTCCACCATGTGACTAGACCGCACTTTATTTCGCCAGTCAGCATATATACACCCTGGTTTTCGCCCAGGTTTTTATATTGTTAGTAGTGTGACTCTGGGTGATGCTGTGCCTGCTTCATTTCATGCGTGAAAGGAAGCTTCATCTAAGAGTTCCCGGAAGTGGGATAGCTGGGTCAAAGAGAAAATGCATTTATAGTTTTGGTTGCTGTGACTCTAAAGTATCTCTTAACATCCAGTTTCTCTTCCGTGTTGCTGTTTATTTTGTTGGAAAGCATAGGCCTGTGGAGGGGCCATCTTACCTTTTAGGTTTTTTGCTGATTGCGTCTCCTTAGTGTTGTGTAGCCTGTTCCTCTGTCACTTGTGTTTGTACACACTAGCGGTTCAGTCTGGAGGTTTGTTCAGTTTTGGTTTCAGTATTTCAGAAGACTAGGTGGTCGCCTCGTATGGTCAGCTCTCTGCTTGTGGTCAGAGGGTTCACACGTGGGAATCTGGCCTCTGCTCTGCATTAGTTTTCTGATTTATGGTATTTTTTGTCGTGCAGAATTTTTTTTAACTTTTTTTGTAGTTGAATTAATTAGTCGTTTATTTTCTGGCTTCTGGATTTTAAGTCATAGCTATAAAAATCCTTTCTTAATCCAGTATTATGAAGGAAGTTGGCCACGTTTTCTTCATTTCTGTGTTTTTAATTCTAAAATGGCTAAGATTCTTTCTCAGTACTTTTAGGGGCCAAGTAAAGCTCCTCTGTAAAGCAGTGAGATTAGCTAACACCCTGTTGCCTTTTGGTTCAGTCAAATTTGATTTTCACAGTCACAGCTTTTTGAAGAGGTAATCTAGCAAACATTGGGGGGGTGTCTGCTCTGCAGCAGAAACTTACATGTGATGCAGCTCAGAAGGCTGTTGTGTTCATGTCCCCTTGAAGTGATAGAATTTGTCTGAGTGCCTGTTGGAGCTGAGGGCTACTTCAGACACCTGCAGCAGAGTAAATTTCTAAAGAGGATTCTCTGACGTGTAGGACCCACTCCCACCACTGTACAAGGAGCCTCAGACAAGGGCGGTGGAGCTTGGGGTGGGTCTGTCAACTCATAGATGCTCCGCCTTGTACTGCAAAGCATGGGCACCGCGCTCACTCTGTCAGCGCCTGGCTACTGTGAGGCTATCGGAGTTAACCGTTCTCAGCACAGGCTGCTGGCTGTGTGATCAGCTGGATAACAATTTGCAAAGACTTTTTAAAAATCACCTTTATTGCCTTTTATCTTAATTACAAAAGTAAGAGTATATGCTGGAAACGTTTCAAACCATGTAGAAGTGAATTAAGTAAAAAGTAAAAATTTTCTTTCACTTCCTGCCAATGCCATGTCTCAGAGGTAACCACTGTTAGAGAATTTGGTGTGAATCCCTTCAGATTTAAAAAAAAATGCGTATTTGTTTGAATACAGCTTACTATATGGAATTTTATTTCAGTGTTTCTAAAAGTGATACCAGATTACAAATATTATTATATAATTTGACTTTTTTCACTTAATGTATCATAGATATATTGATAGTATGTCTCCATATTATAGAAATCTGTCTTTTTTAAATGGAGGCTCAACCGTTAGGTTTTCTCTGGATGTGCCATGATGTATTTAACTAGTCCCTCCCACTTTTTCTTTTTTTTTTTTTTAACAAGGATTAACTGGTCATCCTTGAACATAAATCTTCGCACAGTCACATGAGAATTTCTACAGGATAGATTCTTGGTGTGAAATTTCTGGGTCAAACTATGTATAAGATAGATGACTAAGGAGAGCCTACTGTGTAACACAGGGAACTCGATGCTTGCGGTGATCTAAATGGGAAGGAAATCCAAGAAAGAGGGGGTAGATCTATACCTACAGATGATTGACTTTGCTGTACAGCAGAAACTAACACAGCATTAGTAAAGCGACTATACGCCAATAAAAATTAATTAAAAAGACATTTCTGGATCAAGCTTACAATATGTTTACAACTTTTTAAAAGCTTTTCATTTTGCACTGGAGTGCAACCAGTTAATGATGTCGTGGTAGTTTTGGGTGGACAGCAGAGGGGCACAGCCATACAGACACAGGTGTCCACTGGGTACGTTTACAGTTTGATAGATTTTGCCACCTTGCCATCCCAAAGACTACACCAGTTACCCCTCCCCCAGCACTGACGAGTGTGACACATCGCTACCTTTGTGTCTCTAGCCTAGAAATTGTGTGTTCTTCTCAGTGTCTTTTCCCCGCCGTTCTTTTAAAATCAGTTGTTTCCGGCTGCTCTGGGTCTTTGTTTCTGTATGGCCTCGCTCTAGTTGCAGCGAGCGAGGGCTGCTCCTCATGGCAGTGGCTTCTCTCTTGTCGCAGAGCACAGGCTCTAGGCGCACGGGCTTAGTTGCTCCGAGGCATGTGGAATCTTCCCGGACCAGGGCTCGAACCCATGTCCCCTGCATTGGCAGGCTGCTTTTTATCCACTCTACCACCAGGGAAGGCCCTACATGATGTTCTTAAAGGGTTATGCAAAGCAGAGTAGTTCTCTCCATCTTTCAGATCGAGAAGCACAGAGTTCAGCTACAGTAGAATTCAAGTTTCTAAATTCCCACTCAGCTACCCTGGCCCTTTTCTTCCTCGGGCTTTTGAACTCCAGTAAAGTCTTATGTAGGTGGATTAAACTGATAGTCGTGTGTTCCTTATTCTTTCACCCAGTTTTTAGGGAGCACACATTACAGCCAGGCACTCTGCTGGCTTTGCTGGCTTTGGGGTTGCAGTAGTAAATCAGGGAGGTAGGTCTCTGTTGCCCTTATAGGGTTGATAAGCCATTGGGAAAGTCAGGTAATTAAACACCCAGTGTCCTAAAGGATAATGAGCATTATGAGAGATTTCTGGGGGGCAGATGTCATGAGGATACACAGCAGAGGGCCTGGGCGTTGTGGGTGATGCCCAGAAGTGATCTTTGCGCTTAAGACTTGAAGAAGAGTTAGAACTTAATGGCTGGAGTAGGGGAGGGGAAGAGTGTCCTGGGGTGTTTGGGGCAGAATGGTAGGGTCTCACATCACACCTTCATTCCTGGCTCAGGCAGCTGGGGGGACAGAAATGCCAGTTACTCAAGCAGCTTAGAGGGAGGAGCTGCCCAAGAGATGTGGAGTCCAGGATGAGTTTGAGGTGCTGCCAGTGTGACACCAACACAGAGCAAGGTCAGGACTCAGGAAGACAAGTCTCCTATGCAGGAAGGTTTGAGGACCATCAGTATGGTCGTCAGAATTATTATTCTGTTTCCTACATCACAGTTGTATCACTGGTATAGCAGCTGACTCTTGGGTACTTTCTATGTGCCTGGCTTTATTCTGAGAATTTTATGCACATTAACTTACTTAATCTTCACAGTAACTCCATGAAGTTATAGCTGTCCCCATCTTATACATGAGGACATACAGACACGGATTAACTTGCTTAAGGTGACACAGCTAAGTAAGGTGATAGCCGGAATGTAAACCCAGGCAGTCAGATCTTAGACCGGTGTTCTTACCCATGGTGCTGAACTGCCTCCTCCATAACTGAAGGCAGATGGACATATTCATTGGCCTGTGGGAGAACGTTGAGCAAGAAAGAGGAGGAGAACTGTGGCCTGTGGAGGAGAACTTGGCCTTTGAATTTATACCATCCTGTGCTGGATAGTTTTTTATTATTGCATTAAGCAGTGTCCACGTGTCACTGGTGTAATTAATTTTTGAGAAGAATCTATGCAGAACTGGAGTTGAGCCAAGATTAGGAAATGTGTTCATGTCCATTTTTTTTCCTCCTGGGTTAAGTCTGCCCCAGTCCCCTGCCTTTGTGCCCCATCACTAAAGAGATTATTCCTAAGATTGAAAGGTAGAGGCGGGAGATGGCCTCCGCACTTATCTCCAGAACGTGTGAGAGGCAGTCGACCCTGAGGTGAGGTGCGGGCCTCCTTCCGGGCCTACGAGTTCCTCTCATTGGCCTCTCCCCTTGCCAGCAACCCTTCCGGTGGACGCGTGCCCAGCCGTTCAGGGTCTGCGTCTCCGCCAAGTTAGGCTGAGTGTCGGGTGAGAACCCTGACCTGGGGGATGCTCCTAGCACCCGGTACATCTGTCCCGGGGGCGGGGCGGCCCACAGCGTGGCCCGGGGAGGAAGAGACCCAGGAGACCAGGGCTGCCGACCGCCCCGCAGGTGTGTGACGACTGCGTGGTGCTGCGCAGTAACATCGGGACGGTGTACGAGCGCTGGTGGTACGAGAAACTCATCAACATGACCTACTGCCCCAAGACCAAGGTGCTGTGCTTGTGGCGCAGAAATGGCTCCGAGACCCAGCTCAACAAGTTCTATACTAAGAAGGTACCTACCCGTGAGCTCCGTGTGTCCGGGGCGGGGCAGGCGATGAGGGCCACACCTGGAGTTCCCTGCGGGGAAGGGACCCTTAAGGGAGCCACGCTGGCCTCCCCCACCACCATCCACATGCCTCTGGCTGTGGCGTGGGCCACATAAAGCTGCCTCCAAGGTCCAGGGTTCAGGGACAGAGGGGTGGGGCGCCCGGGGGCCTGGTCTGACCGGCCGGCCGCCCCCTGTGCCGCAGTGTCGGGAGCTGTACTACTGCGTGAAGGACAGCATGGAGCGCGCCGCCGCCCGCCAGCAGAGCATCAAGCCGGGTGAGGAGGGGGCGGCCCCGGAGCCCATGCCTTCCGTTGACTTTCATTGGTGTTCATCCGCCCGGAGAGCCCCGCGGAGGTCACGGGCCTCGGGACTCGCCCCCTCCGTTAGCTGATAACGCCCCTTCCTTGCCGCAGGGCCGGAATTGGGTGGCGAGTTCCCCGTGCAGGACATGAAGACTGGCGAGGGGGGCTTGCTGCAGGTCACCCTCGAAGGGATCAACCTCAAGTTCATGCACAACCAGGTGGGTTAGAGTGGCAGCCTGAGGCTTCCAGCCCCGGCGCTGTAGGCGTCGTGTCCAGGTTCCCCCGCGAATGGGAGCCAGGCCTCCGGGGCTAGTGGGAGCATCCGGGGCTAGTGAGCGCATCGGGGCAGCTGGGCCAGAGGGCAATCCGAAGGGAGGGCGCAGGGACACTGGCTGCCCCCACCCGCGAAGCCGCGGCAGGGAGCCGTTGCAGGGGGGCGGGGAGAGGGGGCCGCGCCCCGCCCGTAGACTCAGCTCAGTGTGAGTGGGAGCGTCTCCCCGGCCCTTCTCTTGCTCCAGGGTGTGCTTTTGCTTGTGGTTTCGCTGTGAGTCTAGGCCAGTTGGTCCTCTTGTGTGCGTGGAGTGTGTGTGTGAATTCGCCTTTCCAACCTGCTGATCCTCCTTCCTGTTCTCTTCCTTCCTCTGAGCGCCCCACTCCGTCCCCTGCTCCGCAGACCCCACTCCCCCGCCCGCCGGCCCGCGACCCCAACGGGGAGCACTTCGGGATCCATCTTGCCCTCCCTGTGGTCCCACCGTAGGACCTGACCTTTTCTCCTCTTGATCTTCTAACACAGCATTACGTTTTCTCTCAGTGGACGCTCCTTAAGCTAATTCCTTTCTGAGGCCCGCGCGTCATCCCAGGTCCGTTCCCAGTCCTGGCTCTTCACACAAGTGCCTTCCCTCACCCTCCCGAGGCTCTGAGCCAGACCCGAGTGTGCAGTGAACGCCTGGCCTCGGGGGCTCCCTCCCCGCTTCCATTTTAATTCTTCTTTCAGGACCCCCTCAGGGCAGCTCGGTGTGCTGGGGAGCAGCCCCCCGGTTTCCCGGCAGGGTACGTGCAGAAGCACGTTTACTATCGTCAGAGTAGTGCATTAAATAGTATACTCGAGACCCGAGGCTCCACCCGCAGAGGGTTTACTTAAGCGGTTTTCTGGACCATGAAGGCGCCAGCAGTTCTTGGGGACCAGGCTTCGGACTGCACTTGAGGGTTGCGGCCTCCCCCAGAGCCTCACCTTCCGAAGAACAGGTCTCAGTGAATGACCCCCGTCCTCCCCTTGGTCCGCCCCCGCCCCCACCCCAGACCGACCTCCTGTCTAAGCGTTACACGGTGTGTACAGGCCGGTCTGTGGATTACGGCTTTGCCCCAGGAGGTCAGACCCTGACTCACTTTGAGATCCTGGCCTCGGGGCCCATCTTCCACCTCCTGACAGTCAGCTGGAGTGGACGAAGCGGTGGTCCCCTGGTGGGACTCTGCTGAAGGGGGGAAAGCGTGGCCTTTGGAGTCAGGATGTACTCAGATTCAGATGCCAGCTGTTATCCTCAGGAAAAACCTTCCTGACCCTCAGTAGCCTCATCTGTGCAACATGGGTGATACCACACCTGTGCGGATGCCCCACCCCGGAGACACGAGGACAGACAGACAGACAGTGTGTGCAGACTCCCAGTAGGCTCTCCTGAGTGGTAGCTGTCACTGCCAGCACCACGCACTCCGGGGAGAACCTGGATCCTGTCTCACAGAAGATGCCCCCACCTCCCCCAGGACAGTGTGAGGAGAGCTTTGTGCGTGCCGGCCCTCTGCGCCGGAGGAGGACGCATGGCGGGGTAGAGCGCTGAGGGGCCGGGGCGGGGGCCCCGGGGTGCCGGGTCCTGCCAGCGCTGCCCTGGGCAGAGGGTGCGGGCAGGCAGCCCAGGCCGGCAGAGGGGCCTCGGGGTTGGCTTTGACCGTTAAAACTAACACCTTCCTTTCTCTCCCATGCTTTCTCCTCCGGCCAGGAGCGGAAGGTACTGCCCTTTCTGCTGTCTTTGCTTCTTGGCGCTTTTGAGCTGTGTGTGTGTGGGTTCTGGTGCCCTCCCTTTGGGACATAGGTTTCCGGTGTGGGCACGGGGCTACAGCTGGGAGAGGGGGCTCTGCGGGTGGAGGGGGAGCCTCTGGGCCTTACCGCTCCCTCCCTCCCTCTCTTGCAGGTTTTCATAGAGCTGAATCACATTAAAAAGTGCAATACAGTCCGAGGCGTCTTTGTCCTGGAGGAATTTGGTAATTACACTATTTTGCTCTTAGGTCTGGACTCACATGGCAGTAACTCAAACCTCGGAGCTCCAGAGGAGGGACTAGAGACAGAGAAGAAGCGCCTCTGCAGAGAGGTCAGGAGGAGCAGGAGCGTAGGGAGGATGAGAGAAGGGAGGCAGGAAAGCTAGCCAGTGCTGCCAGGGAACAGGCCCCAGAGCAGCGGCTTAACGCCGGCCCAGAGCTCTGCTGGTGCTCAGGGGGCTCCTCCAACCAGCACGCCTCCCCTGGCTGGGCCTGGCCAGGCGGAAGTCAGAAAGTCCTGGGGGCAGAGCGGCCCAGCCGCACCCCCGCTCAGCTGTGCACACGTAGCCGCCTCAGTCCCTCTAGCAGCCCAGTGCCTCGTCCAACTGCCCCGGGGCCACGCCAGGGTCCGTGCAGCCTCCAAGCCAGAGGAAGGCGCGCAGGGGCGCAGGCAGGCCTAGGGAGCCGGGAGCCAGGCTCCCCCCCACACCCAGGGCTGAGCGGCATCTGGGTTCTCACCCTGGGGCTTTGAGTTCCTGCTGTGTTTGTGCTTCATTCTTTTGTGCCCCTCATCGCTGCTATGAAAACCTTCGTTCTCCAGCAGGTAAAGTGACCTCGCCGCGCTGCCTCCCCAGGCCCTGCCCGCCACCTCGGGCCTGGGTGGGCGGGCTCCCTTCGCCCAGGCCGGCTGCTCCCATCGCCAACCTTCCCTAACCTTCCCTCCACCCTCTTCCTTCCCCACGTCCTCCACCTGCGCTGGCTCACCGGTTCTGTACACCTTCCTCTCTTCTGCCAGAGAGATGTTTCGGGGGGCGGGGGGTGTCCTCTGGCTCAGGAGAAGGACCTGGGCTCCTTGTTCTACCTTGGACGAGTGTATTTACTCCCTGTTAACCCTGGGCCCCAAACTCCCCTCCCAGGGTCAGGAGGAGGAGGGGCCCTCTGGGGCATGATGCCCCCCACTTCTGGTCTCGGGGCTGGGATGGGGCTGAGGCCAGGAGACCCGCTTCCCTGCTCTGGCCGCGCAGCAGCCCCGCAGGGCTGGGGCCAGGGGTCTCAGTCTTGGCCCCTGGGCCGTGGACCTGTGTGTATCTTGCCTGACGCTCCCTGTCACTTCCCCCGGGTGCCGTCCTCGCCTGTCTCTTCTGCTCGGTGTGTCTGCTCCAGGGCCCTCTGACGCTCTCCCTCACACGGGCAGGCCTGGGCCTCTCCTGCCATCAGGGAAGGAAACTCCCGAGTCTGGTGGGTTTAGTGTCCCGCCCCCGCTTCATCCCGCCTCAGGAGCCTCCGTGTCTGGGCTGGGAGCACAGGGCATCTGCTGCCTTGACCGGAGGGTGGGGCTGGGCAGGGGGCTGAGCGCTCGGGGGTCCCAGCAAGGCGAGGCACAGGCTAGAAACTGCTCTTCTTCTGGCCGAAAGCTGGGCGCACCCGCCGTGGTCCTTGGG
This sequence comes from Bos taurus, assembly GCF_002263795.3. Lineage (NCBI taxonomy): Eukaryota > Metazoa > Chordata > Mammalia > Artiodactyla > Bovidae > Bos > Bos taurus. Next base: position 77,179,191 of record NC_037342.1, read on the forward strand.
GGCCAGGACTGGAGTGGCGGCCAGCGGGGTCGAGCCGCAGCCGTAGAGCCAGGGGCCATTGCGGACCTCAGGGCGTCTGGGCCGGTGTCCCCTCGCAGGGGCTGGGTGAGGCCCAGAGGGGAAGGGGACCCTGTGCCGGGCGCCGCCGCCTGGGGGAGCATGGCGTCATTGCTCTGAAGTGTTGAACTCTCTTGTTTTGTCTCTTGCCCGTCCGGTTGTAGTTCCTGAAATTAAAGAAGTGGTGAGCCACAAGTACAAGACACCGATGGTGAGTGTGCCGCCAGCCCCACCAGCCGGTCTGCAGAGGGCTCCCAGGGCGACTCCGGCAGGAGGGGGGCGGGCCTCGCAGGGCGAGGGCGATGGCGAGTGGTTGAGGCGAGTGTGGTCTGGAGGCCAGAGGTGCCGCTGGAGTGGAGCAGGCCTTTGGCCCGGCAGAGGCGCCCGCCTCCGCTCCTGCAGCCCGCTCTGGCCTCGCGGGGGCTCTTCGGCTGGAGGCCTGGAGTCTCCCACTTGGCAGCCGTCCACGAGTGAGGATGGCAGGGCCTGCGTCCCCTGCGCTGACCCGGCTGGTTCTCTGCCCCCAGGCCCACGAGATCTGCTACTCCGTGTTGTGTCTCTTCTCGTACGTGGCTGCCGTCCGCAGCAGTGAGGAGGACCTCAGGACCCCGCCCCGGCCCGTCTCTAGCTGATGGGGAGGGCCAAAGGCTGCCCCTCGCTGCTGCCCTGGCACGATGCTGCCGAGCGCGCCAATGGCGTGTCCTCTGCCGGCCTCTCGCCGCAGCTCAGACGGCTCTCAGTGTGTGTGTGTCTCAGCGTGTCCACGGGGCTGAGCTAGTCTCTCCCGCCTTTCCCTCCCCTCCCCCAGAAGACCAGCCTGCTGTCCCCTCGGGGCTCAAGGGTGAGTGTGTGTGTGTGTGTGCGTGCACACGCGTGTGCGTCTCGGGCCAGTGGCTCCCGAGATCGCACGAGGCTGAGGTGCAAGCCCCTGCTGCGTGCTGTTGAGCTGTCCGTTGTGGTTCTCGTCCGTGACATCGTGGGTCTTCAGGGCAGACCTGGCCTCTCCTCCCTGTGACCCAGCAGGCTCGTCCCCGCCCCCGGTGAGGGGTGGGTGAGCATGGGAGGGGTCAGGGGCGGCAGAGCCAGTGGGGCCCGCCATGCTCCTCGGGCAGTTCCCAGGCCGAAGCTGCTGCCCGCGGGCACAGGCCTGCCTGGCGGCTGCTCCCACAGCCTCCCCCCGCAGCGGTCTGCGCCGACCCCCTTCGCTGCTGAGTGGCGAGTTCCCTGCGGCCTGCCCGCCTCGGTAGGAGACTCCCAGGGCCGTGGGCTGCCCCGCCTGGAGCTGGGTGGGGTGGGGAGGGGAAAGGCCATTTCGGACCCCACTCGTGTGTGAGGGCAGGCGAGCCTGGGAGTGGGCAGCAGGGGACTGTAAATATTTCGGCTCCACACTATTTATAGAAGGTGTACAGAGGTGTGAATGTGAAATAAACGTCCTGAACTCCCCGTGGGTTCCTGGCTGCCGTGCATTCAGTGAGGCCCCTCAGCCCTGTGCGAGGAGGGCCAGCCCTGGACTCCACAAAGGCACCTCCGCCAGAGGCAGTTGGGGAGGTGAGGCTGTGCCCGCCCCACCTTGCCCCGCCGCCCGCTCCAAGGGGCGGCCCCAGGGTGGCTGTGCTCGAGTGGGCCACTAGAGGGAGCCGCCAAACTGGGCTTTGACAGGGAGCAGGGATTCAGTGGGGCTGGACAGAGACCGAGGCCTGGGCCTCAGCTCCCCAGAGAGGTGTCAGGACTGGGCCTCCCCCAGGGCCTGGAAACCAGGAGTGTCTGAGGCAGGGCAGGAGTCCTTGGACCAGCCTTCATGGAACTTCTTTTCTATACCGTGGAAAAACCACTCTATCAGAGGACCTCTGAAAGCTGCTGGCTTCCTCCTCCCAAAAGGACATCCGTGGTGGGCTTCTGACTACTTGGCGACGGGGGGAGCAGGGCCCTGGCCCCCGCACACCTTCCTGGTCCTGTCTGGTCCAACAGCAGGACCCTCTCCCCGTGCAACACAGCTGTGTGTGGGCAGCGGGTTCTTTGCCTACTGGGACCCCAAAGCCGCTGGGATGCTTTCACCCCAGGCCTTATGGGCAAAGAAACACAGACGCCCGTCACTATCCCTCACCAGGCCACCGTGACCACGGTCGCCAGGACGACAACGGCAGAGCCTGGGGCTTCTGGCCTTTTTGCTAATAACAGTGCACTTTCCTCTGTCACAGCTCCTTGGTTTCCTCAACGGAAGGTCGGGGAGACTGAGTTCCTTCTATTATTGTTTCGTGAATTTAGGACCCTGTTCTGGTCCTCGTTTAATTCATCCAGGAGAAAGAACACCGGCCTTGTTTGTTTTCAATATAAATTTTCCTGTGCTTCTTGTGAAAACAGGCACCTTGGACAAAAGTCAGTTCTCAGTGGCTGCACCGATCTTTTATTGCCCTTACACGCTGAGAAAGCACGGCAGGCCAGAAAGGCCCGTCCCAGCAACCACTTCCAAAGCCCACACAGGGTCTGAGAGCTTCCGCATGGAGCTCTGAGGTCAGAATGTGCCCGCTTGTCGTGACTATGCTGCCCTACGGGTGCCCCCCCCGCCCAACTCCAGTGTACACACTTGCACACACATCCAGCAGCAGGAAGGCGGCCTATCCAGCTTCCTTCCAGGCTCCTGGCATACGGGCCAGCTCCAGCTGCATCTGTAATACAGGTTCCCATCTGAGTGAGCTGGGCTGAAACCCTAACAGCCTCTTGGACCCCACCTCCTGGTGGCTGCCCCTGGACCAAGGGTGATCTGGAGCACATACCTGGCCATCCACAGGGAGCCAGCCCGGTCACTGAGGCACTGTGGGAGAGGAGTCGGCCATGCCGAATCTGTGCTGCAACCTCCCAGCACCACGTGTAGCCCCCGCCCCCACCCCCAGCCTTCGGGAAGGCTCAGGGAACAGCTCTGGCAGCAAAGTGCAGGGGCCAGTACCACCCGGCTGTGCCAGCCGCGCTCTCAGCCAGAGCAGCAGCTTGGGCCCGCGCAGCAGGGCAGAAGCCCAGCGTCCCCGGGTCACCCGGCCTTGGCCCGGTGGCTCCTCACCTCGCACCTCCAGGCGGCACTCGCACTGGGCCTCCCCTTCTAAGTTGGTGGCCCTGCAGGCGTAGATGCCCCCATCGAAGGGGCAGGGCTTTCTGATCTCCAGGGTCAGCACTCCCTGCTTGCTGAACATGCGGAAGCGGGCGTCTTTGCCCAAGTCCAGGCCATTCTTGAACCAGGAAATCTTGGGCTGCAGATAGTAGGGCGGGAGGGAGCGCACTCAGATTGAAGGAGACCCGACGTTTGTTTCTCCTCTGAGCACCTGCTAGAGTCCCAGACTGGCCAAGGCTGAGGACAGACGGAGCCAGCAGGACTGTCTCGGCCCTGTTCACAGAGACACCTGACCCCTGGGGTGGAGAGGAAGTAGGGGCAGCCCGCGAAGAGGACTGCTCGGGGTGGGGGCCCACAGGCAGCTCTCCTGGATTGGCCTGGACCAGCGCCCCCAGGTCCCTACCTTGGGGCTGCCCCGAACGGCACAGCAGAGAGTAGTGTTATAGCCGGCAATGACCGATCGGTTCACCAGCGGGCGGGTGAAGCTGGGGGCCTCAGAGAAGTCCAGGGCCTTGTACTTGGGCAACTCATACGTGATGCCTGTGGGGGTCAAAACTCAGCACCCAGAGGGCCGCACCCAGCCAGGCTCGCCTCCCAGCCCTGCCCACCCCGGGGACCAGAGTGAAGGCCCAGCACCTGGTCTGGGGATAAGGACCGGCTCCTTGGTGGTGGCGGCTGTGTCGCTGGGCCCCACTGTGTTATGGCTGAAGACCCGGAAGTAGTAGCTGTTGCCGATGATGAGCTCCGACACGACGCAGTGGGTGTGGCGGTAATGCTCCAGGACGGTGAACCACTCCTGGTGGGCAGCGAAGGAAAGGTTCCCTGAGGCAGGCCCTACGCACTGCCAGGGCCTCTCTCGGGCACCCCTTTGTCTGCGCCCTCACTGTGGAGGGAACCAGGGCAGAGAGGAGGGCCCCGCCCAAGGGCGGGGAAGGGCAGCTGGGCCCCGGGCAGGGACCTGGGGCCCGGCCCCAGGCTCACCATGGTCTTCTTGTCGGCCTTCTGAACCGTGTACCCCCAGAGCTCTGTGTTCCCATCATCTTGGGGTGGCTTCCACTCCAGAGCCACATTGAACCCCCACGCCTCTGCGACCTGGATATCCTGGGGCGGACTTGGCTTGTCTGCAGGAGACAGATTCAGCTGGAAGCCCACGCCTCTGACACTGAGTACAGGCAGGGGATGCAGGCTCCAGGGGCCCCCCTGCCTGCCAGGACCCGGCCGCCATCCTCAGCAGGGGCTCTGGGCCTCCCAGAGGAGGGGCCCCGGGCCTGCAAGATGGCGAGCGGCAGCCCTGCTCGGGCTGGAGGGGCTGCAGGGGTGCCCTGGGCCACGCACCAACGACCTGCAGCACCAGCTGGGCCTTGTCCTCCATGTCCTCCACACGCAGCGTCACCTGGTAGGTGCCCGAGTGGGCGCGGTGCGCCGCCCGGATGAACAGGATGGTGTCCGTGGGGCTGTTGCGGATGCTCACCTCCTCGCCCGCCAGCGGCTGCCCCTCCTTGGTCCAGGTCACCTGAGGCCGGGGCTTGCCCTGTTGGAGGAGCACAGCTCAGCGGCGAGCCTGGCCCGCCCTCCCGGCCCCTGCCCCAGCCCTGCTGAGGACGTGCGAGTGTGCCAGGGCAGGGGCCAGCCAGCCCTACCTGGAAAGGAATGAGGAGGTTCACGGGCTCCCCGACCTTCTTCTGGATGGTCTGGCGAAGGTGTCTGGGCAGCTGCAGCCGAGGCCGCTCTGTGGGCACAGGAGAGCGGCTTGGTGGGGCCTGCAGGCCCAGGCAAGGCTGGAGAGCCGTGGCTGGGCCCCCCTCTCCTCCCGCCGCCCAGCCTCAGCCCCAAAGGTCCCAGGGCTCCCGCCACCACCAAGCTTCATGCTGCGACACAGGCACGGACCAGAGCGGGTGAAGGACTTGTTCACTGTCCGACAGCCAGTCTGCCACAGGCCGGGATGCTAATCTAGGCCTTTGCCTCTACGCCCCCTGCTGTTTTCTCTGTCCACTCTGAGCAGCAGTTCCTCAACGATCCACTCTTTGCTGGTGACAGACTAATGGAAAGTGGATCCCCCCAGGGGCCAACCTGACGCCAAGTGACCTCACTGCTCTGTACTGAGCACGTGGACAACGCCGAACTGATGGAGCTGAGAGACCCCCAGAACAGCTCGACGGTGATGGTGCAACAACCTGCGCCTTCCCTGGTCCGAACCGGGGACTGACAGGGAGCAGCCAGGCGGGAGGCCCCACACGTGCCACCCCCGGGGTAAGGGGGCCGGCCCCTCGTCCCTGCCCGGCACTCTCCTCCCTCTGGCAGGCTCTCCCCAACCGCCCCCACCTCCCTGCATGCGGGGGCCACTCACGCAGCAACTCCTGCACCGTCACAGGCTCCTTGGTGGTGACGGGGGGTCCAGCCCCCGCCAAATTGTGCGCCCGCACACGGAAGAGCACGCGGGCGCCAGTGGGCAGGTCCTTCACCAGCAGTGAAGTGCGCTCTATCAGCCCTGGCAGGGCAGACACCCACGCCGAGCCTGCGGGTGGGGCGGAGGCGGCCGTGAGGCGGCAAGGCCGGCAGGGTCTGCAGCCTGCTGCCCACCTCCCGGTGGCTGGCAGGCCCGGCAGGGGGCAGGGGGCAGGGGGCCCGGGCCCTGCAGCGCCCTCACCGGAGCCCTCCCGGCGGTACTCCACGCTGTAGCCGTCCAGGCCTCCGGCTCCCGCGCGCTCCGGGGGCCTCCACTTGAGGGAGACGGTGGTGTCGGAGATGTCCTCCACCGCCAGGTGTGTGGGCTCACTGGGCGGGCCTGGGCAGAGGGGAGGCAGACGGGGTCTGAGCGAGGCTGCACCCGTCAGTGCAGCTGAAGGATCCAGGGAAACCCTCCCCCTTCCACTGGCCTTCAAGCACTTGAGAAATAGCCCAGCTTTGTTAAAAGACATGTCTCTAGAAAGACTTAGAAACAAACACGCACCCAGACAGCACCAGCAATTACAGAAGAAAGATCTAAAAAGACACCCCAAATACCAACATGCTTAGAAGGAGTCGCTTCTTTCAGACGGAGCAGAAGACGCTACAGATGTAATTTAAGGGAAAACTAACCCAAAACATGGAAGTTTCCTGGCATTGTACAAGTGAGCTGAGAAAACTGCAGTCAGTCCCTAAAGAGGGAGGCTTGAGCCCTTGCCCCCAGAGCACCTTCTTCCTGCCATCTCACCAAACCTTGCCCCTCCCTGTGTCTGCCCCACTACGGCCAGCCACCCTGTCCCCTAGACTCATGGGTCCTGACACTGACAGGGATCCTCAAGAGTGCCACACCCTCGGGGGCTGCTCTAACTTCTCAACCCCCATTATACAGATGTGGAAACTGAGGCTCGGGGGAGACCATGACTCCAGACATTCCTCCTGGGGACTTTCTCAACTCCCATTATACAGATGCACAAACAGCAGCTCGGGGGACACCATGACTCCAGACATTCCTCCTGGGGACTTTCTCAACTCCCATTATACAGATGCACAAACAGAGGCTCGGGGGACACCATGACTCCAGATATTCCTCCTGGGGACTTCTCAACCCCCATTATACAGATGCAGAAACTGAGGCTCGGGGGAGACCATGACTCCAGATATTCCTCCTGGGGACAAAGGTGCTGGCTCTGGTTCCTGGTCCAAGGTGCTTTCCACAGACAGACATCCCTCACACCCTCAGCAGCCCCCTGCCCTCACCCCTTCCCTGGCTCACAAACCCTGGCTGAAGAGAGGGGGTCTAAGGGGGGAAAAGAAGCATCTATGCCAGATGCTCCCCCTGCGTGCTCTCACTTCATCTTAACAGCAGTTTTGTGAAACAGACACTGTCATTACCCCCACTTCACAGATGCAGAAAGTGGGGCTGGAGAGGCGAGTCTCACCCGCTGCCAGCTGGGCTCCCAAGTAATTTACTTCCCAGAGCCTCCCTTTCTTCACCTGTGAGATGACGGGAATGAAGGAAGTCGAGGGCTGTGAACGCAGCCCGAAGAATGGCTGTGGTTACTGCACCCTGGCCGTGGTGGCCCGGGGCAGGGCTGGGGGCACTCGCAGGCTCACCGATGGGCATGAAGGGCTGGGAGGCAGGGCTGGGCCTGGACATGCCCACGGCGTTGACTGCGTAGACCCGCATCTCATAGATCACGCCCTCGATCATGCGCCGTGCCTCGTGGCTCAGCTCCCGAAGCAGGTCAAAGTTCAGCCGCATCCACCGGTAGCTCTTCTTCTTCTTGCGCTCCAGGATGTAGCCTGGATGGGGAGGCCGGCGCGCTGGTCTGCCTGCAGCTCAGCCCCCCACCCCACGCGCCCTGCCCAGGGCTCAGTCCCATGCCCGCAGCTCACCCAGGACCGGCTGCCCGCCGTCGTAGGCCGGGGGCTCCCAGCACACCGTGCACGAGTCCTCGCCCACCTTGCTGATCTCAGGGGCCGCAGGAGCATCCGGCACATCTGGGGGAGTGTACCCTCATGTGCCCTGCCCAGCCGGGGCCAACGGTGCCCATCCCCTCACCACCCTAACCAACAGGCTCCCCCGTGCCCCCACAGGCTAACACCATCTTTCCAGAATGCAGTTCTCATCAGGTCACCAGCCTGCAATCAGCCGACTACGGCTCCCCACTGCCTGTGTGCCCCCAGGTCCAAGTCCCAACCCGCTCTACCCATCTGAGAGGGCCCCGCGACGTCTGCTGAGAGCCTAAAGGACTGAACAGCCGGGTCCTCCCTGGTTACCTCCGTGCTCTCCCCTGGACCCCCGCCTCACCGATGACCTTGACCGTGAGGCTGACTTGGTCCTCCCCCACGGGGTTCTTCACCGTGACCACGTAGACACCCTCGTCCTCCCGCTCGGCCCCCTCGACGGTGAAGATGCTGCGGTCCTTGGTGGTCTCCACTCGGACCCGGCCCTCTGTTTCACACAGCAGCTGGCGGGGGAGGAGGGGTTGGGGGGGGCTCAAGTCAGACCCCAGGGGTTCCTGCAGCCGCTGACAGCCCTGAGGTGGACACGCAGCTCAGCCCGGGTCTGCTGGGGAGACACAGCCTCAGTGGAAACCACCGTGTGAGTGTCTAATCCAAGACCCTTTCCCACCACCTGCCGGAGCACGGCCCTCACTTTGTCACGGAACTTCAGGCAGTCACCTATCCTCTCCATCCTCAGTCTGACTTTCTGACCTAAACGACCTCACACAATTACTGTGAGGGTCTCAAAAGACCTCAGCTGGGCAGAGGAAGCAGCAGTGCGTGGAGGAGAAAGAAAAGCCAAGAGCGGTGCCCTGGCTGCGACTCCGACCGAAAAGGGCCAAGGACCTACTCCCCCACGGGGAGGGAGCACAAAGTCAAGGTGGGCTCAGGAAGACAAGAGCCAGGGAGCCCGCAAGTCCGAATGACTTCCTGGGGTGTGGAGGGTGGAGACCCTGCCTGGGGCAGGAACACAGCTGGCCCAATGGGGCATCTCAACAGAGACCTCGCCTGAGGGCGGATCCCACGTGGACAGAAACTCACGGCAGCCAAACGAGCCTCCTCCAGCCTCACTCACCTTCTTGTCAAACACCCACTCGTCACCGGCACCTGACTCCTCTGATGCATCAGGGGCTGGCCCTGCTGGGACCTTATTCCCCTGGAAACAGGACGGGAAGGAAGGAGGGAGGGCGGAGGAGGAAGGTCTGGTTTGGCCTGGAGGGAAACCTGCCAAGCACCCTGTCCTTGCTCTGCCCACCCCCGGCCAGCTGTAGGGCGTGCGCAGGTGGGGTGGGGAGCGTGCTGGGCCCACGCGCCCATTTTACAGATGGGGGCGTGGGGGGAGGGGTCCACAGTACCTTTGTGATGGCCTTCTGCCAAATCACAGTGGGAGCAGGATCCCCGGAGATAGGGACGTCCAGGCGTAGCTTGTTCCCGGCCACAACCACGATGGTGTCCGGCACGCGGCCCGGGCAGTCCAGGTGGATCTTGGGAGGTTCTGGCAGGGAGACAGAACAGGTCAGAGAAAGAAGAAAAGGGCCCCAGGCCTCTGAAAGAAGGGAGAACTGGAAAAAGCACATGCCCCTGGGAGTTGGTTTATCTTCTGAATTTATTTTCTCGAGGTATAGTTTGCATACAATCAAATGCCAACACTGAGCACACTGCTTAATGAGTACTAACACACATATACACCTGTGTAACCCTGCCCGATCACACCTAAAACTGCCATCTGCCCAGGAAGTTCCCAGGGAGGTTCATAACGTTGGGTCACCTAGGATGGCATTTCTCAGATGGTGTTTGGGGGAACACCAGTGTCTTGCTAGAAAAAAAAAGTTTCCATGGAAAATATTTAAGAAACCCTGGGTTAAACCAACTTGAGTAGGACTTTTCAGAGCCTCTGACATGCCCATGCGCTTTCTGAAACAACAAGCAGTAGGACAGACGGACGGCTCAGAGTTTCTCAAACTTACTGAACCCTGTTTGGAAAGCCCTGGCCTAGAGCCCGCCTCAGCCTGGACAAGTCTCCTGAAGTTAAAATCCTAAAATGCCTGATCACAGTTTAATCTAAATGCAGGAGAGGTACTTCTTAAAAGCAAAAAAGATTAATAATAAAACCCCACAACTGTGATGTCCTCTGCAAGCTCACACATACCACCTTAGGTCATCATTCCTATCACCCCACTGGGGAGCCACTTCGGGGTCCCCGTTTTAGAGGTGAGGAAACTGAGGCTGAGATAGACTGCAGCTGGCCTGCGGTCAGAGTGGCAGAGCTGAGGCTGGGCCTCAGGCTGAGCCAGGTCCCGACTCCCGGCTCCCTGCTTCTGTTGAGTGGAGAGGAGACCCTGGCGGGGTGGGGGAGGCAGCATGCCGGGGTCCGAGACTCACCCTGCCTGGGCACGAAGTCAATCTTGACCTCTGCAAGAGATGGAAGAGCAAGTGGCACCAGGGTGCAGGATGGGCCCAGCAGCAGGGGCCCCTCTGCCCCTCAGCACCGGCTCACCCATGAAGTGGAGCTTGGCAGACAGGTTACAGGCGAAGCCTTCCGGCACAAAGCTGTAGTCCGCCTCGTCTGCGGGCGTGACGTCGTCAATGGTCAGCTTGTGGACCCTACAGGGCAGTCGTGGCTCAAGGGACGCTGCTGGGCCACGTACCCCTTGCCTCACCAGACACCCCAGCCAGGGCTCCAGGGAGCCCTCGCCCTGCCCTGGCTCAATGGTGTGCAGAGTGTTTTCTCGGACTTCCCTGGTGGTCTAGTGGTTAGGAATTCACCTGCCAACGCAGGGGACATGAGTTCGACCCCTTGTCCGGGAAGATCTCACATGCTGAGGAGCAACTAAAGCAGGTGCACCTAGAGCGGGTTCTCCTCAAAATGAACCACCACCGCAATGAGGAGCCCCAGCACTGCAACCACAGGGGAGCTCCCGCTTGCCGCAGCTCGAGAAAGCCTGTGCACACCAACAAGGACCCAGAACAGCCAAAAAATAAAAATTTTTTTTGAGTGCTTTCTCTGCTTTTGAATTTTTCCGCTCCCTTGCCTGCTTTCAGAGGTAGGCAGTGTAGACGTGTCCCTTTGGCTGGGCCCTTGGAGACTGGGCAGGGGCTTGTCACATTAATCTCTGTGACCTTGGGCCCAGCACGGGCTGGCCCAGATACTCAGGGTATGAGTAAGAGAGTGGGAGACAGTGAGGGCCCCTGGCCAGAGCCATGCCCCGTGCGCCCTGCCTCGCCCTGGTCACGAGCTGGGGGTCCCAGCCTGTCTCTCTCACTGCCTCATCTGTCTCCGACTTCCCCCTCCATCTCTAAGGGACCTTCCTTTTCCGTACGCTTCTGCCTCTCCACACTTGGGTGCGTCCCTTCTCCTCTTTGTCTCTGTCCTGACCGTGTGTCTGTCCCTTTCTGTTCATCTCTCTCTCCCGTCTCTCAGTCTCTGTCTCTAGCTCACTCTTAGCTCTCTCTCTCTCTGTTCGTCTCTTTTTCTTTGCTTCAGTCTGTTTTTCTGTGTGTCTGTCCCTCCCTCTGCCTGTGTCTCTCTGTTTCTTGCTGTCTCTCTGTGACTGTCCCTGGCACATCCTGCACACTCACCGCCCGATGTGGGACACCTTTATGCGGCTGTCAGGCACCAGCTCCTTTCCGTTCTTCAGCCATACGCCCCGCACGTTCTCATCTGACACCTCACACTTGAACACAGCCTGGTCCTTTGAGCCCACCGTCAAGTCTGCGATGCTCTGGTACACCTCCAGCTTCTTCTCTGTGGGGCAGGGCAGAGCCAGTGAGCTCGGGCGGGTGTGTGTGGGTGGGAATCCCTGCGGAGATCTCCTGGGCTTGTGAAAACACATGAGTGCATGCATGAGTGCAATGCCTGTGTGCCTGTGACGGTGCTGTGTACACAAGGAACCTAAGTGCACCAGGGTGGGTGACGCTAACCAGGCCCATCTGAACCTCCCAACACTCTCCAGGTGGTCACCCCAGCATCCCCATTTTATGGATGAGGAGAGTGAGGTTTGAGGTATTGAAGTGGCGTGTCCAGGACCACGCGGGCCTTGATGCTGGCTTTGCTTGATCCCCGCCCGTGGCTGGGGGCTCACCCTGCACGATGAGCTCAGCCAGAGCCTGGCCCCCACTGGTGCGCAGTGCATAGTGCCCGGCGTCCTCCAGTGTCGCCTCGTTGATGATCAGATGGTGCTTCTGACCGTCCTTCTTGAACCGGTATTTAAAGGTCTCCTCCCGGGTCAGCTCCACCCCGTCCTTCAGCCTGGCCAGAGGGTGGGCAGCAGGTGCCAGGGCCCCCTCTGGGGACACCCCAGGCCCCCGGCCCTGCCCCACGACCCCCTGCCTCGGCACTCACCATTTGACCTGCGCCCCCTCCTCAGACACTTCACACTCAAACTCCACTCGCTGTCCCACCATCACCAGCTGGTCCTCCAGAGGCCGCGTGATCAGCACGGGGGGCTCTGTCAAGCGGAGGGAGCAAGATGGGCGGGCCGCTCTGTGGGTCCCCTCTCGGGGTCTCAGGGCCCCGGGCCCACCTTTGACGAAGAGCTCGGTGCTGCACTTTTCACCACCCACCACGCACTGGTAGGCTGCGTCGTCCGCCAGCGAGCACTGGCTAATGGTCAGCGTGCGCTTGGCGCCGATGGACTCGAAGATGTACCTGGGTAAGGCCAGGGTGGGGGCAGGAGACCCATGGACTCCCCGCCTGGGCCCTGGGTGCCCCCTCAAACCCCCATCGGGACCCCTGTGCCCCCAGCCCAAGGAACCTTACTTGCTGCAGAGCAGAAGAGGCCCATGGAGCATTCCCGATGCGAGGAGCGAGATCGAGAGAGCCGGGAAGAAACAGAGATGAGAGTTAGAACCCAGAGAAATGGGGAGAGACAGAGATAGGGAGTGAGAGCTGGCCAGAGGGCAGGGGCGGAGAGAGAGGCAGGGAACGCAGGTTGGGGGGCAGCCCTTCCCGGCCCCAGCACCCCCAGGCCCCAGCACCCGCCCTCACCTGCCGCTCATCTGAATCTCCTGTCCGTTCTTAAGCCACTTGACCTCGGCGTCAGGGTCGGCCAGCTCCACCATCAGCCGGATCTTGTGGCCCTTGCTCACCTGGTAGGCCGGCTGCAGCTTCTTCTGAAAGGCTGAGCACCCCCACCCTCAGCCCCCGGCTCCCCAGGCTGGCCCAGGCCAGGAGGACACGGTCCCACCTCCCCACGTCTCTCTCTGTGCCTCTGCTGTGACTGTCTCCTTATCTCTGTCAGCTTCTTGTCTCTCTGGCTTCCTTCCCTGGGGTCCACTTCACCTGCTCAGCTCAGAGCTAGGGTTCAGGGCTTCCAGAAAGGTAGGAGCTTGGCAGGAGAATGGGTGGTGGGACAAATGGGCCTTCTCTTCCTCTCCGGTCTGTTTTTGTGGCAACCCCCAGGTTCATGCCCTCCTTCTAGGTGCCTCCTCCGTCTCAACTCGGGGTCTCCATGTCAAGCCCGCGATGGGGAAGGGCTGACCCGAGCCCTCGCCTCTGACCCACCTGGGGTGGGGGCCGGGGGCGCTCACCTGCACCCACCTGTTCTGTTGGCCTGTGAGGGGGCTTAACCAGGGTTTTCTCTTCCCGGGTCGGGGGAGGGGGCGGTGTCCTCTGGGCTAAACTGGCTTCCTCCCCTTCTGGGGGGTATGGGGAGAATCAAGCAGGCTACTTTTTTCCCCAAGGGCGGGTCGGGGAGGAAGGGGCCTCCTGGCTTTGGCTGTGGAGAGGAGGGCTGGCCTGGGCTCCGTCCTCTTCCTGTGGCATCTCGGGGCTAACTGCCCTTTTCTTTTTCTGTGTGACCAGATGCCAACCCGGGCACCCCAGCTTTTTACCCCCACAGAAGAGGACGTTCACCCAAATGGTCCCTTCCCGGGTGTCTCTGAGTCAAGCTGGATGCCGCTCTTTCCCGGCAGCGCGTCTGCGTGCCGCGCTGTGTGCACATGCCTGCGTCTGCGCGCCGCCGTGCGTGCACGTGCCCACGCACATCTAGGCAGGCGCTCAGCCAGCCTTCGCCTCGCCTGGCTCTGCGCTGGAGGCTCACCTGTGCTTTTCTTCTCGTCCCGCTTTATGCCCTTGAGCCTCTTGAGCATGCCCCGCAGGTCGGTGACTCCATGCTGGAAGGCGATGCGCTCGTACTCCGACGGGGGTGCCTGCCGCAGGATCTCCCACACGTCCTCCTCGGCGGGGGCCTCCAGCCTGCGTCCACGTGGCAAGGCCTCAGAGCCCCCGTGGCCAGGACAGAGTTGCTGTCCCCCTGCCCTCCCCTCCGCAAGCGGGAGCTGCCCCCGCCCCGCTGACCCTTCCCTTCTGGTGGGGCAGCTTGAACTGGAGTGGATCCTGGACCAGTTCTGGGGATCATGAGGCCTTAGGTGCTCAGTGTGGGGGACTGGGACGGGGAGGGGCTCCTGGCTGAAGTAGGGGTGATAAGGGCGGAGGGAGGGGGGCGGTGCTTCCTGGGACACTCACCTCGGGGTCCGTAAACTGCTGCTCCAGGCAGGAAAGAAGGGCAGTGTACACATTAGAGACGGAACAGAGAACAAAGGTGACTCCATATTGAGTCCATGCCTTTAGCACAACCCTTGTGCTCTGTTGCCTGTGCTTCGTCAAGCTGGCTCTGCACCCTTGTAAAAGCATGTTGTCTATACCCTGAACTATAAAGTATATGACATTCTCCATTCTCAAGGCTGTGTCTCCCTGGCTGGACCTTTAAAGGTATAGAACGCTTTTCATTCGTATGGAGATAAAAAGTTACAAAAGATAACAATTATCTTGTGGGGAGTTTACAAGAACAGTGTGACCAAATCTACCTAGAGGGCTGCAAGAACAAAGCATTCTTCTTAGAAGTCTGCAATAACCAGCCACACCCCCTCCCCCTTTCAGTAGAAGAGACCAGAATTCTAACTGGGGTAAGATGGTTCTTTGGGACATTAGTCCACCATCTTTGGTTTGCTGGTTTTCTGAATAAAGTCCTTATTCTTTGCCCCCGACAAGTTGTCCTTCGACTTACTGGCCTGTCATGCAGCACACAATGCAAGTGTGGACTCAGAAACAAGGCACGGTCATCCCTCCGTGACCCACAGCACATGGGGCCTCACCTCCACTTTCCTCCCTGCACTCACACCTTTCCGTTTACAGGGCACCCGTGGCCTTGTTTATTCCTCCTGAGCTCTGATAGGTGAGTGTCAGGAAAGCCGGAGGCTCAGAGACTCCCCAGTCAGTGGAGATCCTCGCCCGGATCCTCACCCAGGTCAGTCTGATCCCCAGCCTTGTCATCTGTCATCTGCCCTGGTGGGGATGGCCCTGCTACCCTCAAAGCACTTGACCCCAGTGCCCATTCTCTGGGCTGAAGCAGCACTGGCCGTAATGCAGGATGCAAGAGAGGGAGGGACAGGACACAGAGCACACGGGTCAGTTGCACTGTGTGGCCTAGGTGGGCAATTCCTGAGGCTTTGGAGCCCTCTCCCAGCTTGTGGGTCTCCAGAGCCTATTGGGAAGAGCCATCACAGACTCAAGTGTAGGCTGGTAACGGGAACAGTGTGAGGATGTTAGTACATGGGATGTAACCTCTGCTGAGCCCTCTGACTCTTCCCAGCACCTGGACTGTCCCGTCCGACAGACAAGGAAACTAGCTCTGAGAGGTGCATGACCTGCTCGGGGTCACACAGCTGGAAAACCACAGGGCCAGCATCAGGGAGCCACGTGTTCTGGGAGCTGCTTCCCTGGGCTTACCTCTTCCTCAGCAGCGAGCTGAAGTCCAGAGTCCCAGCGTCTTCATGGCTGTCGCTGCGGAGAGGAACCCCCAGTGAGGTCACGACAGAGCCAACTACGAATAGAAGGGTCTGGGAGCGGGGTGGGGGTGGGCTGGGGCGAGGGAGAGACAGGGACACTGACGGAGCGGGCGTGCCCCCCCCCGCCCCGTCTCAGACCCCTGGAGTCACCATACAGGTGGATTGGAAGGGGCACCTGATGCGCCGACTGCCTCCAGCCAGGCTCCTGCGGGGATAAGACTCAGATTTTTCACCTGCCCAGGGAGCTTACTCTCTTCCACACCCATCCATTTCAGTCTGGCCATTCACATTACCACAAGCCCTGGTCCCTATGTTATGCCCCTGCTCTGACCCCCGTATCAACCCCAGTCCTGGTCCCCCCAACATCCCACCCCAGCCCTGGGCCCCCACATCACCCTGGCCCTGACCCCAAGGGGCCACAGACCCCAGCACTGGCCTCCCCCACAGCCCCGAGGAGAGAGGGCCACTCACGTGCGGCGGAAAGTTGATCGGAGGTCCACATCTCCAGGGCCAACGGCCTCTGGTTTCAAAGAGGGGGGACGAGAGTCAGGGGGAAGGCTTTAGAGGGGGCCTGCCCAGGAGCCCTGCCCTGGGATCTCCTGGTGTCACAGGCCTGCCCACCTATGACCCCTTGACAGTGGGCATCTGTCCCAGGAACCTGCCCTCTGAACCTTTCCCAGCCCGCGCTGAGGAACCAGGGACGTGGCGCAGTTCATGGTCCCCAATACCTTCCAGATTCATCTCCCTCCCATGTCTCGACTCACCCTTCACCTCTTCACCAGTGCCTAATCATCAGACACCAAGATGATACCCAGAGGAGATCTGAGGTCAAGCCCCACCCCAAGCCTAGAAGCCCCGATGTATTTCTTGCATGCTTCTGTGTGAATAGCACTGAGCGTGTGATCAGCGGGCGTATGGCCAGGCCTCAGCATCCCCGTTAGTACTGGGAAGTGGAGGCGGGGGTGGGGACCGGACCCACGGGGAGCCTGAACCCAGCAGACGCCACAGGGCCCCTCACCATGGACAGTGAGGTTGAAGTTGCAGCTGTCAAATTTGTCCTTGGTGGACACCTCACAGCGGTAACCGCCGGCAAAGGTGGTCTGGGCATCCATGATGCGCAGCTCAAACAGGTAGACCTGTGGAGGGCAGGTGTCGGGGAGGCTGGAGGCCGGGAGACAAGGCCCTGCACCCGAAAGGAGCCGGGGTGGCTGGGGACCACCGACCTTCTCACCCTTCGGGGCTTAAATGAATCCATTCCGTTTTGGATACATAAAAAAGGGACCCCTTCTCAAGACACATTGCTGTCTGCTGGCACAGGGTGGTGATAAAATAGAAATCAGGGGTGGCTATAAGGCACATGGCATTCGCTTAGGATGAGGCATTTTGGGGGAATTTCCTGGCAGTCCAGTGGTTAGGACTCCATGCTTTCACTGCAATGGGCCCAGGTTGGATCACCGATTAGAGATTCTGAGAGCCACGCAGTTCAGCCCCCCAAAAAAGGCATTTTTGCTCAGGGAACTGCCCACACAACTGAACATGTCCACCCTATCCTTCCAGAAGCCCCCTTGCCTGGGCCAGGACTGTGGAAGAGTGGGAGGAGCAAAGGCTGGGAGTCAAAGCACAGGTTCCAGGCCTGGCTCTGAGTGACCTGGGACCAGCAACAGCAACCTCTCAAGCTTTGGTTTCCTCGTGTGTGTAGAGAATTGTGGTTGCTCATCGAGGGCCCCGTGAGCTGATAGCCTTCCATATGGGGCCTTTGCACCCTCACTGACTGGTGCCCCCAGGCTTTATTATGCTCCCTTGAGACTATCACAGCTTCCCTAGTGGTTCCGTGGTAAAGAATCCACCTGCCAATGCAGGAGACACAGGTTTGACCCCCAGGTCGAGAAGATCCCCTGGAGGAGGAAATGGCAACCCACTCCTGGGAAATCCCATGCACAGAGGAGCCTGGCGGGCTACAGTCCATGGGGTCGCAAAGGTTGGACACGACTGAGCACACACATGAGACTATCACGCCTCTGAGCCCCCATGTCCTTCTAGGCCCCCAATAACCCTCCTCTGAGCCTCGCCAAGCTCACTGTGTGCCGCTGACCCCCCAACCAGCTTTGCAGGCTTTCCACACCCCTTCTCTGCACCTCCTCTGTGGCTCAGGTCTCAGTGCCTCCCTGCCTCTCTGTGCCCCCCCGGGCCTTCCAGGGGCTCTCCACATCCCCTCGCTGTGCGTCCCCGTGACCCTGTGCCCGCGGGCCCCACCTTGCTGGTCCGATCGTAGCTGTCGTGCAGCTGCAGATGCTGCCCCACCTTGCTGCTCAGGTCCACCCACTTGCCCTTGAACCACTTGACTACGGGCGGTTTCAAGAGGCTGGCTCCGGCCACGCGGGCTGAGAAGGTGATGGTGCCACCTGCCGGAGAGGCGTGACCGTCTGGGCTTGGGGGACGCCCTGTGCCTCCGTCCCCCACCTCGCCCCTGGGGGCAGCAGCCCCACACTCACCCACGGTCACCTCGCCGTCCTGTGGCCTCATCACAAAGAGGCCGATGGGGTCGCCAGGGGCACTGGGGCCCTCAGGGGCCGCTGAGCTGGACTCTGTGGTAGAGGCATTTGAGACCTGCCCTGGGACACCCCCATCCACCGACCCGGCCTCCCTGCCCCGCTCCTCTCACCTTCGGGACTGGGGGCGCCTGCTTCCACCTCAGGGGCAGAGGTCGGGGCCTCTCCCGGGGCTCCAGGGGCCTCGGTGGGGGCGGGAGCAGGGGCTGACACAGGCTCCGCTTTCCCTGGAGGGGATCAGGTTGGGGGTTGTGGAGCAGCTTCTAATCAGAGCCCCGCTGCCCCCACGCCCCGGTAATCTTGTCCCTGGTCCTTCCCATCTTTGCAAGAAGTCCATCCAGCCTGCGTTTCACCTTCTCCCTGCCCTCACCAGTTGTCTGTGCCCTCATCTCAGAGGGTTGGCCTGAACATCCCTCCTCTCCTTCTCCAGGCTTGGGTCTTGGTCCAGCCCGTCAAGCTGGGCTGGGGCTCGGCACACAGCCATAGGGGCTTCCCTGCCAGCACACCCAGCCCACCAAGTTCCCATCCATGTGGGGGTGTCCAGCGGGAGGTCAGTGTTACGTCTGACTCATCTCTGAACTTCCCCCACCTCCAGATCGGCCCAGATGGGCCAGGGAGCCTCGCGGGGACACTCAGAAAGGTCTTGCTACAGAAAACGGGAAAAGGCCACGGCGGGCTGAGGGTGCAACCAGGGCCAAGGCGAGAAAGTGGGAAGACAGCTCCTGTGCCGTGATCGACAGAGAGCTGGCGGGGCTGCTCCAACTTCAGGGAAGGCTGCCCAGGCGCTTACCTGCGTCTACAACCTTGAGGTCAAACTTGACCTTGGAGGAGCCAGCGATGACCGCGTAGGAGCCCTGGTCGGCGGGACCCACATCCCGCACGGTCAGCGTGTGCCGCGTGCCCTCGGCTGCCAGGCTGTATTTGTCGCTGGCACTGATGTCGCTGCCCGCCCGCTGCCAGCGCACCTTCAGTCCTGCCCGCTCTGTCTCGGCCTCGAACACAGCAGAGCTGCCGGCGGCCACCTCTGCGGACCGTGGCTTCTTGCTGAAGGCGGAGACTGAGGGGCCAATGGAGTTTGCAGGGGTCCCCTGGCTTGTCCCTGGACCCCACTCCTACATACCCTCTTATTAAATAAGGTGGTGAGCACTTTAATGGATCACCTCGTTTAATACTCCAACGGCTCTATGAGGTAGGTGCAGTTATCATCCCCAGAGGAGGGCTCTGAGGCTCAGAGAGGTTAAGTGACTTACCCAAGATCACACAGCCAGGAAGTGGGAGAGCCAGGCCTGAGGAATTTTGCTAGGTGTGTCCCTGAAGAGCCCACCCTCTCTGCTTGTGGAAGCCCAGCCCCCACCAACTGCGGCCCTTGGCAAGGGGCCAGCACTCTGCCTACTAGGACGTGGCTAAATTTGTCCTCTAAGGGCCTGGGGCTGGGAATCAGCAAGTGAGATAAAGCTGGCCTGGGAGAGGGCTGGGGCTGGGGGGCTGATCCCTGACCTGGACAACCTTGGAAGGCCAGGGCGGGGACTCCGGGCTGTGACTTTCTCTGCCCTTGGCGGTGGCTCAGGGACCTCTTGCCCACCCTCTCCCCAGAGCAGAGGCCCTGCATCACCTCAGTGTGGGGGCCATGCCTGGTGTGGGGGCCACAGGGGTGCAGGCTGGCAAAGCAGAGACTCTCAGAACTAGAAGCAACCCACCGAAGCCCTCTTTGTACAGTTGGGGAAACCAAGACCCAGAGAGGGGAGGGGCCCATCCAAGATGTTCAGGGAGATGGGCTCAAGTCTGGGGTCATCCTGTGGTGCCTCCTGTGGCAGCCTTTCCCCAAAGGGCAAGCCGGGACCTAACCTTGCTGCAGAAGATGGGGATGCAGGCAGGGAGGGGTCCCCGGGCATCCTGAGAGTGGGGCGATGGCCCTGGGGGCTTCCTGCCTTGGCTGTCTCCCCCTCTGGGCCCCTGATCCTGGTTTACCCTCACTCTCATCAGAACGATGAGAAGGAGAAACTGAGAATCGAAAAAGGACCCAGGAGGACAGAGCCCCTGTCCTGGGAATCCCCTCAGGAGCTCATTCCTGGGCCCACCCCCTAACCGAGGATGTCCCCAGCCCTCCCTGCCCCACGGTCGGCCCCCAGCCCAGGCCTGGAGCTACCTGGTTTCTTCCCTGGCTCGGGCATCTTGAGAGAGGTCACAGCAGGAACCAAGCAGGCACGGGCCACCCAAAGAGACTCTGAGCAGGGCTCCGGTCCCGGACTATATAAGGGGCCGCCCCCTCTCCAGACCTTCCTTATCTGCACCCTGCCTGGCCACCTGCTAAATATAGACAAATTCCTGAGATCAAGGGCTCTCCAGGAGAATGTGTGGCCCTGGCTTTCTCCGCTGGCCCCGGCCCCTCCCTCAGCAACCCCACAGGACAGATCCTGCCCCCCCAACCCTCAGTGAACACAGGGGCACCCCAAGCCCTGCCGTGTGTCCTTGTGACAAGCAAATTGAGCGGTGGGGGTGTGTGGGGCCCAGAACCCTGAAGCTGTCGGGTCAGAGGCGTCCATGTTGGGTGATGGTTACACCCACAGACCCCGAGTCCCGGCTTCCCTCCTGAGTGTCCTTCTGAACCCCCGCAACTGCCTCCACACCCCCACCCCACCAAAGTCGCAAAGAACATCAGCTGCTACACAGGAAGAAGTGAATCACGTGTGACCTACTGTGAGCAAGACCCACTAATCAGGGAAGGTCATTTGTCCACCCCCATCATCAGGAGAGAGGAATTCTATATACATTGTCCGTGTGGTCAACACTTGCCATCCCTTTCAACATAAATCCATTCTCTTATGCCATTTTAACCATGTTTAAACTGCCTCTCATGTCCCTGGGCCGTCTTTCAAAAGCAATCAGGACTTTGGGACTTCCCCAGTGGTCCAGTAGTCAGGACTCTGCGCTTCCACTGCTGGGGGAACCAAGATCCCGCATGCCATATGACACAGCCAAATATTTAAAATAAATTAATCCATAAAAATTCAAAGAGACAGGGCTCCACTCTCCCTCTCTCTCTCGGGGCTCAGAGATCCATGCAGGGGTGTTATGATTGAGTTTCTCCAGCCTGAGGGCTCAGGGCACTCCAGAGGGTATCTGCCCCAACACAAACGGCCCCAGAATCTGGATTCTCTGGGGTCTGCAGATTGCTGACGAGAGTTCCCTCACTCCCAGACTGCCGGCTGCCTCTTCTTGCTACTGTTGGAAGCAAAACCCTTACAGGTTTCACGGCTCATGTTTTTCTGCCTCTCCCCTGCTGTGGGCCAGAGGCCAGCGCGACCAGACGCCAGGGTACGTGGGAGGAGTTCACTTGTCTCAGGGTCCTGCCAGCAGGGATTCCGTGAGCTGCTCTGCTGCTCACGGGAGCTCTGGGGCTTCATTCTTGCTCCTGATCAAGCTGCACTTTACCCTCTTCCAGACACATGAAGCTTCCCGCCTCACATGGCCATGGCAGCCTTTCACTGCATGTGTAACCTTGGACAAATGAGTTGACTTCTATGAGCTTCAGTTTCCCAGTCTATAAAATGGGGCTTTAGATTCCACTTCTCAAGGTTAACATGCGGTAAACGGCTAGAATATCCAGTGTTGTTGCCCTTATCATCATCATCATCATCAACATTGGGCTTATAACAGAAAGACTCAATGAGTTTAAGCCTCACTGAAGCATTAAAAAAACAGCCATTTATCGGGTACAGAGAGCTTTTTAATGATTTATTCCTTAAGAACAACTGAGAATTCGTTCCTTCCATGGATCGTGACTTCTGGTCAGGCAGTGTCAACTGTCTAGACAACCAGGCAAAGCGTCAACCATCCTGAGGTCCGCAGCATCCAGCATTGGTGCGTATCCTGAGTAAACGCACAGTGGATACACGAGACGGCAGATCAGATGTCGGGGGTGGGGCGCATCAGACAAGGTGCACAAAAGATTCTAAAAAACGGGTCTGTGCTGAAGAGAACTGACTGAGAATAACTTTAGGTAAATGGGTTTCTTAAGAATGCTGATGGAGGGGGGGAGAGGTGCGGGGCGAGAGGGCCACTGAAAAAAAAAAAAGGGGTTCAATATACACAAATAATGATGGCTTCCAACTCCCAAGGCCGTGTGCCCGGCACTAAGCAAGCTGACCCTTCGCTGGGGCCAGACGCCCAGATGGCCTTCTGGAACCCGGGCCGGTGCCCTGCTGGGAGGCGAAGCAGGGGATGTGGGGCGGGCAGGGGCCTTGGAGGAGGAGGGGGTGGGCAGGGAGGCGAGGCCTGGCCCGCCACAGTCCTGCCCCTGGCCCCTGGGAGCTTCCCTCCTGTGTCCGGCCGCCCGGGCGAAGGGGTTAATGCTATGGCCAACGGGGCGGCCTGGCGGGCCCGGTGGGCTCAGGCCTGGGCTCAGTGGGGCGGGTGGCGCCGCTCGGCCAGGCCCCCGCGGCCCAGCACCTCCCCGCTGAACTGGTAGGTGAGCTTCTTCTTGACCTTCTTGACCTCGCCCGTCTTGCCGTAGTTGCGCAGCGCTCGGGCCATCTTCTGGTAGGTCATCTTCTTGCGGTTGCCCTTCTGGATGCCCCAGCGGTGCGCCAGCGCCTCCTTGTGCTTGGACGAGAACTGGAACGTGCCCTTGTCCTTGTCCACCCACCAGATGCTGTCCTTCATGTCGCCGCTGCGCAGCAGGTCCAGCAGGAACTGGTACAGGCGGATCTTCTTCTTGCTGCCTGCGGCCGGAGACGGTCAGCGCCCACGCGGGGGACCCAGCCCGCCTCCCGGTGACGTGGGACCGCCCCCTCCTTCCCTTCCGGGTGGGGTGGTCGCAGGGGCGGGGCTACGGCCAGCGTGGCGCATGCGCACGCCCACAGCGCAGGTGCTCACACCCGGACGGGGGGACACAGGCCTCCCCACCCCCACCCGCGGAACACACGCGAAGACACGTGTTGGCAAACACACACCCATATGCAAGCACTCTGCTCTGTGGCCAGGCTGCCGCGTCCGTGGGCCTTGATCGGGGTGGGGATGGGGCACAAGGGTGGCCAGGGTCAGGGCTGGTCCCAGGCTGGGTCCCCTACCTGTCTCCCCGTGCAGGAGGCCAGGCCCTGGCTCCAGGCCGTCGGCCTCCCCGTCGGACACCTCCAGCGGGGGGCTCTGCCGCTCCCCCTCCTCTTCATCCGAGCTGGGCCGGGCGGGAGACAGCGAGGGGTACGGCAGGCACATCCGGGGCAGGTAGACCTGGAAAGGAGGCAGAAGTAGGGTTGGGGTCCCTGAGGGACGGTGCAAAGCTGAAGGCGGCCAGGTAGGGGGGGTTCCGTGGGGTGAGAGAAGAGGGGGTCCTGGGGCAGGGTGGCCAGGGAGGGGCAGAGGGATATGGGAGAAGGCTGGGGACCCTGGAGGTCGGGCTTGTTACGGGGTCAGACGGGGTCCCCACACACACAGTGCCGGTTGTGGGGACAAAGTGGCTCCTGACACCCAGCCTGTCTCCCTGGTTTGGGCGGAGGAAGGTGCCATGTGGACAGGCAGCTGCCCTGGGGTGAGGGGCTGAGGAGGAGGGTCGGTAAAGGGAGTCAGTGGGGAGATGGAGAGATCAGCGGATTTCAGGACTCAGTGACTTGGATGCCAGACCCACGAGGAGCCAGTGAATGGGGTGGGGGCACTAGCCCCGGAGTTTCAGAGGGCCCGTGATGAGGCCCCAGGGGGTCAGAAGGACCAGTGTGTGTGTGTGTGTGTGTGTGTGTGTGTGTGTG
This sequence comes from Bos taurus, assembly GCF_002263795.3. Classification (NCBI taxonomy): domain Eukaryota; kingdom Metazoa; phylum Chordata; class Mammalia; order Artiodactyla; family Bovidae; genus Bos; species Bos taurus. The sequence goes on from NC_037342.1 coordinate 77,202,881, forward strand.
TGTGTGTGTGTGTGTGTGTGTTGCGGGGGGCGGGGTGGGAATGGTCCGGGCTCTGTCCTCGGTGGGGTGAGAGCAGATAAGGGGTGTGGGGTCACGAGGTCAGCCGAGGGGTCAGGAGGCAGCCGTTGGGGCTCCGGCCACCGTTGGCGCTGTGGGGCAGGAAGCCCAGTTGAGTAAGAGCCTGTGTCAGCTTCCTGCGGAGTGCCCGCCTCACCACAGGCACAGGGCCGGGCCGGGGCGGGGCGCGGCGGCCCTGCAGGCACGCACCTGGTGACTGAGGTTGGCGTGGGGAGGAGCCATGGGGGGTTCGAGCACGTGCATCTGCTCCAGCTCCATGTGGCGGTAGAGCTGCTGCAGCTGTGGGGGCTGGACGCTCTGCAGCTCCGTGAAGTGGTTCTCGGGGAAGCTCTCAAACTCGCTGTGCACGTGGTGCGGATGAAAGTCCCAGTAATGGTCTGCGGGCCAAAGCAGGAGGGGCTTATGATTGTATAAAATATGAGCAATAATAGTATACATTATATATCATTATATATAATAACGATATTAATATATGTAACAATAATAGCATATATAAAAACAATAGCACCAGGCTGTGTTCCCTATCATAATCACCACCGCCATTCTGGACTGCAGATTGGCATTAATCGTAACACCACCCACCCTGCTATTTTCCGACCCCCAATTCCACAGATGGGTCTTCCCCAGGTAGCTCAAAAGGTAAAGAATCTGCCTGCAATGCGGGAGACCAGGTTTCGATTCCTGGGTCGGGAAGATCTCCTGGAGGAGGGCATGGCAACCCTCTGCAGTATTCTTGCCTGGAGAATCCCATGAACAGAGGAGCCTGGCGGGCTGCGGTCCATGGGGTCGCAGAGAGTCAGGCACGATTGAGGGACTTTAGAATACTCAGAATATGCTATGGATGAGGACACCGAGGCTTGGAGAGGCTACATGACCCACCCCCGGTCAAAGGCCACATTGGAGGCAAAGCCTTTGTTCTCAACAACCAATCTACCCTGCCTCCCACGCCCATCACGAGGATGCTGGCTTTTGAGCCAGAGTCCGAATCCGGGCGTTTCCTTTCTGTGTGGCCTCAGGCACAGGCATTGACCCCTCTGTCAAATAGGAATGCTAGAAACTAGGAGGACCCATGCAAGTTCACATTTGTAAAACCCCCTAGCCCCAGAGGCCGCACTCGGGAGTATGTGGAGTCGCTTCTCCTCCCCTTCAGACGCAGCAGAGGTTCCTGAGCTGACTGGCTGCCCGTAGTCACAGCTCACCGCCCCGTCACATGGCCGAGGTGTGACTGCAGAGTCACAGGGCTGACATTCCTCAGCCAAGCCCCTCCAAGGCCGTATCCTTGGGGAGCTGCACCTGAGTCCCAGGGAAGTCGCCACGGCACCTGAGGCTTTCCCGGAAAGCCCCTGGTGGGTGCTTTCAGAGTCTGCGGTAGGGTGGATTTGAGTTTGGGGAACAGCTCCATGCCACTGGGAGCCCTGCCTGGGCCTAGAGCCGGTCTTCAACGTGGCACCTTTTCCAGGAACAAAAACCACCACACGTCTGAGGACTTCCTGGGTACAACTTGGAGTCCAAAAGAAGACGTGACAAAGTGCCAAGAGGAATTTTTCTCGTGTCACCCAGAGAGGGAGAGTACAGGATGCTAAGGCAGGCCACCATCTCCGGGACTGGCACAGGGCCCTGCAGGGGGACCGTCACCAACGCCTGTGCGTGTCTCTGTGTGTCTGTCTGTCTCCCCCCTCTCTTTCTCTCTCACAAACACATCGCTGCTCACGCATCCCTGAGAAATGACACGTGTTGTCTTGGCTCTGCACTGGCTCTCAGAAGACTCACTCATTTTCCAATCCTGCTCTGTGGTGGCTTTGCCTTGTGACCCTGAGCAAGACATTTTATCTGCCTGAGCCTCTGATTCTGCAAAAGTCAGAGACCCAGCTGGGCGGTTACTGAGGTCCGATTCACATGTGGAATTGTTTGAACCCACAGTCCAGACTCCCACTTCCGTGAAGCTGCATGGCATAGGGGAACTAATTGGGGCAGAGCTGGGTTTGAATGCTGGCTCTGCCACTCACCCTTGAGTGACACTGGGCAGGTCGTTCTGCTTCTCTATGCCTGTTGCCTCCGCTGTGAGATGGGGTTAATAACTACACCCAGCTCACGTCATAGCCTTGCTGTGAGGATTAAATGAGCTAATGCTTGCAAGGCACTTTGAATGGAACCTGGCACAAAGTAAGACTCAATAAACATTAACTATTATCATTCCAGGTTTCCCAGGTGGCTCAGTGGTAAAGAATCTGCCTGTGTAGGAGGAGTTGCAGGAAACACAGGTTCAATCCCTGGGTTGAGAAGATCCCTTGGAAGGAAATGGCAACCTACTCCAATATCCTTGCCTGGAGAATCCCATGGACAGAGGACCTGGTTTGTTACAGTCCATGGGGTTGCAAAGAGTCGGACACATGAGCGACTGAGCACACACACACCCGTTATCCTTATAGTGATAATTATTATGAATGTTTAATGCTGTCTTAAGAGAGCCTAAATCAGCACCTGAGCAAACAGCAGATACTTTAATACTTATCAATTCCTCATCTTCCCCTGCTCTCTGCCACCTTAGTCCATGGTCCAGAGAAGTAGTTTGAGGGATCCTGGCTGTCTCTTTCTCCCAGAAGCTCAAGTTGGGACCCCAAGGTTGCACCAAGGGCAGAGGACTGTTTTTTTTTCACCTTCATATTCCCAGTGCCTGGATGCAGTAGGTGTCTTGATGCTTTTGAACTGTGGTGTTGGAGGAGACTCTTGAGAGTCCTGTGGACTGCAAAGAGATCCAACCAGTCCATCCTAAAGGAAATCAGTCCTGAATAATCATTGGAAGGACTGATGCTGAAGCTGAAACTCCGATACTTTGGCCACCTGATGTGAAGAATTGACTAATCTGAAAAGACCCTGATGCTGGGAAAGATTGAAGGTGAGAGGAGAAGGGACGACAGAGGATGAGATGGTTGGATGGCATCACCAACTTAATGGACATGAGTTTGAGTAAGCTCCAGGAGTTGGGGATGGACAGGGAGGCCAGGTGTGCTGCAGTCCATGGGGTTGCAAAGAGTTGGACACGACTGAGAGACTGAACTGGACTGAACTGCAATGCAGTAAGCACTGAACAAGCATTTCCTGAGTGAATGCATGAATCCTAGCTTCTTAAGAACTCTGACTCTCCTCCACCAAATTATCCAAATCTGAAGGGAAAACAAAACAAAATGACACTTATTTTGTACTTTCATCTTGCCTTGCATTAATAAGACCCAGAAATTCTCCCCTTGCTGAGAGAGAGTTGGCTCTCTGGGGCTCTGGGGTGCTTGAGTGGATCCAGGTTCCTTTCAGCTGTAGATCTGCCCTGGAGCCTCACTCCAGGCCCTTCCCATTTTGCCTTCTCCTGCCCAGGCCGAGGTGCCCAGATCTTCATAGAATGCCTTATCCTGCCCGTGCATGCATGCCAAGTCCCTTCAGTGGTGTCCGACGCTTTGCCACCCCATGGGCTGTAGCCAGCCAGGCTCCTCCATTTCGGGGATTCTCCAGGCAAGAATACTGGAGTGGGTTGCCATGCCCTTCTCCAGGGGAACTTCCTGATCTTTATAGAATGCTTTATCCTCCCCCTCAAATCTTCACACCTACTCCAGGTCTTTTTTGGGTTTTTTTTTGGAGGGGGCGGGTTTTGGCCGTGCCGTGTGGCATGTGGGGTCTTAGTTCCCCTACCAGGGATCAGACCCGTGCCACCTGCATTGGAAGCACAGAGTCTCAATCCCTTGACCCCCAGGGAAGTACCCCCTACTCAGTTCTGGCTTGAGGGCTCTGAGTTCTCTCTCTCTCGGTCCCCGCCTCTGTCCCAGCTCCACGTGAGACCCACGGGCTTGTTCTGGTGATCCCAGCTTAAGGCCAGCACTTCCCACAGCAGGTCTCAGTACCCCCCGATTCAAGTCACTTTGGGGGCCAGAAAAGCTTGCAGATTTGGGGCCCATCGGAGACCCATGCGATCTGCAGTGATGGAAGGAGACGGGAGAGTCTGGCCTTTCACAGCACCCTGCAGAGGTTCGTTTGCTCACTGAGGCTCAGGAATCCTGCCCCAGGGTCGCCGAAACCTGCAACAGAGACTCTTGGGCTACAATTAAGGTTTCAAAAGGCCCAACGGAAACCTTTCCTCTACCCTTGATTTTGAGTGCTCCGGCAGTTATATAATAAACACTGGTAGGCAGAGATGAGTCGTCTGAAGGAACATCATGCCACAAGTCCATCCTTAGGCAAAGGTCGGCACTCTGGGCTCTTTGACTGCCCAGGAATGCTTTGCTAAACCCCTGCTTGTCACTTTGAGAGGTCATCCAGACTCTCCTGCCACTTATGTCCCCTTAGTATGACTTTCTGCTCCTCAGAAGGACATAGTGTCAGGACTTCCCTGGTGGTCCAGTGGCTAAGACTCTGCGCTTCCGATACAAGGGGCCAGAGTTCAATCCCTGGTCAGGCAACTAGATCTCACAGGCTCCAGCTAAGACTTTGAACGCTGCAACTAAAAGAAAAAAAAGAAAAAAGATCCCACATGCCGCAATTGGATTAAAAAAAAAAAAAGACCAGGCATGAAGCAATGAAGATCGAAGTTCTGTGTGCCACACCTAAGACCAGGTGCAGTCAATAAATAAATATGAAAAATTATAATACAGAGTATAGAGTCATTCGCATATCCAGAGAGAGCTCTGGACCTTCCCTTCTGGAACCTGTATGGCATTCAACACGTACTAGGCTTCAGTCAATATTTGGTTAAATGACCAGTGGAAGCTTACTTTTAACGTGTTTTTTATGTACCAGGCACTGTCCTAAGTACTTAATCCACATTATGTCCCTCAGTCCTCACCATAGCTCGGACAAAGTGGCCACTATGGTCTGATCTTCCTTTTGCATATGAGGAAGCTATGACTCAGAGACATAAAGTCCCTCGCCCACAGATAGTCACTGGTAGAGTCAGGATCCAAACCCACCTGTGTATGACTCCAGGGACTAAACTCTTATCCCTATGCCATACCTCCACTGAGGACCAAGACAGCCAGTGAAAGCTTTAAGTAAGACGCACGGTGACAGAATTTACGGACTGCTACTATCCATCTGTCTGTCTACCATCATTTACCCCTCATTCATTATTCATCCTCTATCCATCATCCATCCACCATCCAGCATCATCCATCTGTTATCCATCCATCCGTCTATCCATCCATCCATCCATCCATCCATCCATCATCCAAATATCATCTATCCATCGTTCACTCATTCATCATCCATCATTTAACCCACCCATCCATCCATTTATCCACCCATCCATCACTGAACCTTTATTCATCCAGCCAGCAATGACCCATTCATCAACATCTTTGACTTCCACCCTCTAAACCAGCTTCCAGTCTGGAACCAAAGTCCTACCCACACATCCTATTGCTACTCAGTTTTTTGTGTCACTAACACCTAGATGTCACTAGGACAAAAATAAAATGATATTCAAAACAATCCCCCCCCACACACACAAAATGCAAGCCTTAAGTGTCATTCAGTTGACCTTATCTCCTTCAAGCAGAAACCCCAGCCTGAAGCCATGGCTCTCACCAGGAGAGGAGAAGTAAGATCAAGACTAAGAAGGAAAATGAGGAATTAAGAAAGCAAGGAATGAGGAAAAAAAACCTTCGCAGGAAATCACAGACCACTGGACAAGGGCTCCTTAATCCCAGCCCTCCTGCACATTATTCAAACACGGAAACTGAGGTCCCAGCAAGCAGAGAGCTCCAGGTCTCACGATCCTTATTATTTCTTACACTGTATCCTAATTATTACGATTTTAGTTCTTTCCTTTGTTAAAAAAGATAAATCTGGCAGGGCCTATGTTTTATTCATCCTACAGCACCTGGCAATGTCCCTGGGATGGAAGCAAGGTTTGGTAGGGGAAGGAAGGACACTTCAGAAGGTGAATGAAATGAATGGATGATTAGAAGACTCTGAATAAACTGTGGTATGTGAATAATAATAAACTGTGAATCTGTGGGATGAAAAGATGAAAAGTGTGTAGACAGGTGGAATGGTGGAGAGAATGGTCGTACTTTGGAACTCTATTTCCTCCATCAATCCCACTGCAAATAGCATTAGGATGGCTATTATCTAAAAACAGAACAACCCGGGCTGACTGTATAGCGCAGGGAACTACATTCACTATCCTGTAATAACAGAATGAAGGAGAATCTGAAAAACAATACGTATATACATGTATATATACATATATATAATCAGTGAGTCACTTTGCTGAACACATGACATTGTAAATTAACTACACTTCATTTTTTTAGTGGTTAAAAAAGCAGAAAATTATGAATTTGGGCAAGGATGTGGAGCAGTGGAATCCTTGTGCACTGTTGGTAGGAGACTGCAATGGTGCAACCGCTAAGGAAAAACAGCATGCTTGGTCCTCAAACAATTAACAATAGAATTATCTTACAACCCAGCAACTCTACTTCTGGGCATATAGTCTCAAAGAACTGGAAGCAGGATCTTCAAAGAGGCATTTTAACACCTATGTTCACAGCAGCGTTATTCACAGCGACCAAAAGACAGAAGCAACCCACGTGTCCATCAACAGGTGAATGGGAAAACAGAATGTAGTATATCCACACAACGGAATATTACTCAGCTTCAAAAAGGAAGGAATTCTGATGTACACTGCAACACGGATGAATCTGCAGGTTTTATATGTTAAATAAAAGAAGCCAGTCACGAAAAGAGAAATACTGCATGATTCCACTAAGATGAGGTACTTAGTGCCGTCAAAGTCATAGGAATGGAAAGTAGAATGGTGGTTGCCGGGGGCTGAGGGGAGGGGGCAGTGGGAGGCACTGTTTAATTGGTCCAGAATGCCAGTTTCGCAAGATGAACAGCGTTCTGGAGCTGGATGGTGGGGGATGGTAGCGCAGCAACATGTCCTTGAGCCGCCGAACTATACATGTGCAGATGGTTAAGATAGTACATGTTATACTGTATACATTTTAATCACAACTTAAAAATGATAAACAGCAAGTTCTATGAGCCCTACCTTGAGAATCTATCCTGAATCCGTCTGCTCTTTTTTGTCTGTCTCGTCACTGCCCTTGGCCAAGTCACCGTCATCTCGTGTCTGGATTATTCCAGTGGTTTCCTCCTGGGCTTACCCCTGTTCCTACTCTTGCCTCCTCTCCAGCTATTCTCCACCCAGAAATTAGAGTGATTTAAAAAAAAACAAACTTATTCAGTGGAACCACTAGGTATTGGGAGAAGACACTAAAAACTTCCAGAGAGATAAAACAAAACTAAACAGGAAAAAAATTAAACAAAACCCCAAAATGGTTACATTCAAAAAAGAGGATATGGAATGACATCAGATTTCCTAAGAAAAACTGTAGTAACCTGAAGACAGTAGAGAAATGCTTTCAGTTTCAATGAGAAAAAAAAAATTTTTTTTCAACTTAGACTTCTATACACAGCCAAACTACTGTTAATCAGGTGAGACCAGAAAGACAGCAGGTGACACAAACAGCAATAAAACCTTACCTCCCAGACATCCTCTCTTAGGAGAGCATAATGCTATGAGTAACAGATCCTTACATAATTTTCACTTTCTAAGCCTCTTATATGGAGTAGCTCACTCCATCCTTAGGGCAGTCCTGTGAAGTAGGTCTCATGAGTGAGAAGCTGAGGCCCAGAGGGGTGAGACATCTTCCCTGTGGTCACCCCACCCGATAATGGGGAGATGGGGCGTGACTCCCGGCAGCCTGGCTGCGGGGTGGGGGCCTCCGTCACTGCTGCTCAGCCCTCACACACAGCGATGAGAACGTACAGGTAATCAAGGCATGCAGCGTGGCTCAGCTGTGGGCCATGTTCACATGGTCCAAACCATGGAAAATTCAGGCGTCAATTTAACAAACTTAGAACACAGACAAAGGGACTTCCCCGGTGGTCTAGTGGGTAGGACTTCATGCTCCCAATGTAGGGGACCAGGCTTGGATTCCTGATCAGGGCACTAAAAGCCCGCATGACGTGAATGTTGAGTGTTAGTTGTTAGGCCGTATCCGACTCTTTGTGACCCCATGGAAAGTAGCCCACCAGGCTCCTCTGTCCATGGAATTCTCCAGGCAAGAATACTGGACTGGGTAGCCATTCCCTTCTCCAGGGGATGTTCCTGACCCAGGGATCCAACCCAGGTCTACCACATTGCAGACAGATTCTTTACCCTCTGAGCCACCAGGGAAGCCCCCACAGGTGGGACATGGCCAAAAAGTGAAAAAAAATTATTAAAAATAGAATACAGAGGAAGACAAATGCTGTATGATCTCACTTATATGTGGAATCTTTAAAAAAAAAAACAAAAAACAATTCAGAAAAGGAGGTCAGATTTGTGTTTGCCAGAAGTAGTGAGAGATGGGGGAGATTGGGTGCCAGTGGTCTAAAGTGCAAATTTTCAGCTGTGAGATAAATAAGCCCTGGGGATGCCAGGCACAGAATGACTAGGGCTAACTGCTATATGGTAACTTCGAAAGCTAAGAGTAGCTCCTGAAAATTCTCATCACAAGGGGAAAAACTTTGTAACTGTATGAGGAGACAGATATTAACTAAACTTACGTGGTAATCATTTCCCAACGTATAGGTGTGTGAAGTCATTAGCTGTTACACCTTAAACTCATACACTTATGTTGTATATCATAACAGCAATAAAATGAAAAAAAGGGGAAAAGTTACTGTGACTATTTTGGTATGTGTGAAGAAGTATGTGTGTGTGCTATAAATAACTAGAAAGTCAAATACTCATCTTTCATAGTACAATAGATTTCTCTAAGTAAAAAATCAAGCTAGATTCATCTCCACCTGGCATATAGAAAGTCCTCAATAAATGTTTGTGAATTAATAAATAAATGCTGTTCTAAGTCTCTATTTCAAACTTTCATGTATATACTTCCATTGCCCTGTAATAGAAAGACTGGAAAAATAGCTTTTAACTGTCTCTGATGTGCTGGATAGGCCATAGGGAAACAACTCTGATAAATTTATGTAAAAAGTAGCAGATTGCAGAACAGCATGATACTGCAGTTCATTTCTGAATGGATAGGATATGTGTGGATGTATACACTTACAAACATGCAGGATTATACACCTCAAATAAGTATCTGCTAGAATTGACCAAGATGGCTATCGGTGCGGGGTGAGAATGAGAAGCAGGTAATAATATTTTCCTTCATACGCTGCTGTATTTTAAAATTGTTTGCAACGGGTATTTCTTGTTTGAATAATTAAAATTAAACATCTATAATTTCTCTGGATATTTACCAGACACACACACACACACACACACAAGGTTACTCAGATCGTGTCATTTCTTTCCTCAGCCCCTCCAGTGGCTTCCCGTTAGGCGTGGGAACCACGACAAGCTCCCGTTGCAGTCCTCGGGCCTGTGCGGTGCTCCCCTGCAGACCGGCCTCCCTTCCCGTCCTTTCTGCTTCCCGTGCTCCCTGCCCACCCTGGTCCCCACCCAGGTCCCTCCTGCTCTTGCACCTGCTGTTCCCACTCCTAGAACACTTGTGCCTCCCTGTCTGTGCATTCATGTGCCTTCGGGGCACTCAGATTTCCACCCGAGGGCCTCACCCGGGGGCCGTTCACCCCTGGAGCTCTGTCCTGCGGGCATACCCCTGGCAGCTTAAACCTGACATCTGTACCCAGAGATGCCATCTGTGGCAAGTCCTTCTTTAGGGCCCTCACATGCAGATGGCAGAGCCTGACTCACGGTACTCTGCTTTCTACAGGACGTCTTTAGAGCATGTCTGCTAATTCAGCTGTTCCCCGTCTCTCTCCCTCACTGGACTGTAAGCTCCACGAGGGCAGTGGCCTTGCCCGGCCTGCTCCTTGTGGCAAATCCAGCGCCTAGAACAGGGTCAGGTCCACAGCATGTAATCAGGGGCTATTTGGCAGATGGACAAGAGGGGGATGAGTGGACAAGTGGATTGGACAGCAAGCGTTGGAAGGACAGGTGGCTGAGGGGGAGCTGGGCGGATGGCAGGGAGCGGACGGCTGGGTGAATGTCTGCTGGGTCATCGGGAGATGAGCCTGTTGATGTCACAGAACCTTCTGTGCTTCTCCACTCCCTGTCGACCTGCTGGCTTTCTCTACAGTGCTCACTCCATGAGCCAGCCCCAGGCCTGCCTGGTTTCTAGAGTATATACATAGCACCCCTGTATTATAGGAAGGGAGAATGCAGCTTCAGTAGACCCAAAGGAAAGGCACCCAGACCCAGGGAGACTGAGAAGCGGTCAGGCCAGGGGAGAAACGATCCCTGACGCTAGCTAAAAGGGGTCAGAGGCCTCCCTGAGTTTGCAAGGACCTGAGCGGACCTGCTGCCTGGAGCCACCAGGGGGCGCCAGTCCTCAAGCAGGGACCTGCTTAGGTCCCAGACTGGGCAGAAGCAGGTGTAGGGCTGGTGTGGAGTCAGGGAGAGTCAGCCCCCGACCCTGGCAGTGGGAGCTGGAGGTAGAGCTGGAGAAGGGAGACTCTCTAAACCGTCTCTGGATTTTCCCCAGAAAGGGTGCATTTCTTGTAGAAGTATAAAATTTAAAAGTATGGGGGTGGGGCGGGGGGGAAGGATGTTTTTCAAGTCTTTCTAGTCCTCAAGTTCTGAAAGGAGTTTGTGTGTTCCCAGATATGGCCTCAAAGGATGTCCACCCCTTACTCCCAAGATACGGTTTCCAGCTGTAGTCTTTAGAATGGATGTCAGGTGTGAGTTCCAGGCAAAACTGTTGGCAGGCTTTGCCATCTGGATGTGAGGGCCCTAAATAAGGACTCGCCACATATGGCATCTCTAGGTACAGACATCAGGCTTAAACTGCCAGAGGTGTGCCAGCAGAATGAAGCCCCAGGTGTGAGCGGCCCCCAGATGAGGCCCTCGGGTGAAACCTTCCTTGGCTGAGGCAGAGCATGCCTGTCCCTGTGGGGTTGCAGACACCCCGCTGTCTGGCTTGCCTAGGCCTCCAGACCTCCTGAAGAATCCCTCAGTGAAGACCCAGTAACCAGGCCACCTCGCCTTTGGTTCAGAGATATTCCATCAGTACACCGAGATCTACCACCGGTGATCTCTCTTAGCGGTCCCAGACACTGAAGGTCTCTTTCCCTTCCCCTGAACTTGCTTCAGGATTGACCTGGGCTTTGGGGTGGGGGGCAGTTAGACCCAGATAGAAAAAAGCCCTGGCCCAGGCCCCATCCTCACCGCCCCGCGCCCCCACCAGCAGACAGGGTTTCAGCCCTGCTGAATGAACAGCTCTCAAGTGGGAGCGGTTCTGTCCCGCCGCCCCCACCGCCAGGGGACATTTGGCAGCTCTGGAGACATATTTGGTTGTCATGATTGGCAGGAATGCTGGCAAATACCCTACAAGGCGCAAGACAGACCTCGCAGCGTGGACCTATCCAGCCCAAATGTCAATAGACAGACGCTGTTAGTCACACACAGCAGAGCCTGGGGCTGCACCAATGGAGTTCAGGGTCACGGGCGGTGACAAGAATGGAGAGGGAGAGGGGGGGTTGGGGGAGGAGAAGACCCAGGGTTCGATCCCTGGGTCGGGAAGATCCCCTGGAGGAGGAAATGGCAACCCACTCCAGTATTTTTGCCTAGAGAATCCCCAGAACAGAGGAGCACAGCAGACTACAGTTCCGTGGGGCCGCAAAGAGTTGGACATGAATGAGCGACTAAGGAAGCCAAAAAAAAAATGAGAGAGCACTGGACCTGGAGCAGACAGAGCTGGGTCGCAGCAACCAGTTGCACCTCCTTGTACAAGTCCCGTAGCCTCTCCGCCTGTTTCGTCAGGTGTAAACAGGCCAAAAGGATTGGATGAGAAGATAAGACAGGGAAGAAGCTCACCATGCCTGCACACCAAGGCTGCTCCAGAAATGCGCGCTGGAGGTGTGGGATATTGGTGGGGAGCAGGAGCATGGGGATTTAGGGTAGGGAATTCATGTCCCTGAGAGCTAACTGGATCCGATCCTCGGGATTCCAAAGAAGCCTCAGGAAGGGTATGCTTTTCCCTCCCCCAGAACGCAGCGGCGCTGGGGCCAGGCCAGGCTGGGGAAGTCAGGGCAGGGCGGGGCCCGCTACTCACCGCTGTGGCTTTCTCCATCACTGCTGAGATAGGGGTAATATTCGTGCGTTTGGCGTTGGTAGAGATCCGTGTCATAGGGAACTAGGTCTTCCGATGGCTGCTGAGAGAGGAGGGGGTCAGAACTCGGAGTGCGGCGGGGAGACCCCAGCCAGGTTGGCAGGACCCCCCCCCAGGATGTTGGGTCCACACTGAGCCTCTTTATCAGGCCTACAGCCCTCGCTCTGCTTGCAGCTGGGAGAGGCCACGCAGAGCGCAAGCGGGGGACCCGGGGATGCAAGGGCCTCGGCTCCGGCAGAAAGGGGATGACAGAGACCCTGGGGGTCAGAGGTCAAAAGAAGACAGGTCTGAGGGGACAGCCCAGTGGCTCCCCTGGCCACCTTACACTCACGCTCCACTGAATGCCCAGGTCCCAGCCTCATACACTCACCCGCTCACGGTCACACTGACATGCCCACACCACCCCCCACACACACATCCACTCACAGCCCTCACACTCACCCCGGGCACACATGCCAGTACACACCCGCCTGTAGGCGCTCGCAGAGTCCCTGGGGTTGACACGCGAATCCAGCCCCTTGCCTCCAAGCGCACTGACACACACACTCACGCCCGTGTCCTTGCTCGGTCACTCATGTTCCTGCACGCCCATCGCCTGCACACAGGCTTGTCCTCCTGCCGTAGCCCCCCAGGCCCCCAGGCTCTCTGGCTGCCCGATGTCCAGGTCCCAGGCCGGCTCAGGGCCCCCACCCCCACGCTGGCTGTTCACGCCGATGGGCTTTATAGGGCTCACCCTGCGCAACGCTGGGGCCATGGCTTTGGGGGCCTCTCCCTCCTCTCCTTTCCTCCGGGGACACTCCCTGGTCCCCCTCCTTCCGTCTCCCCATCCCTCTCCCCTCAACCCCACTCCCTGGCCAGGCACTGGGACATGCACCCAGAGGCTTCCCAACAGTCACCAGGCCTCTCCCCACCCCCGCTCGTGTGCCCAGGGATTGCACAACTGCCACCCCGGCCCTCAGGGCTTGATTTGGGGGCCAGAGCTGCCTTGGGAGCCCACCCTCCCAGGACCCACTCCGCGTCACACCTGGACTGGGCCAGGGGGCTCAGGGGGCTCGCGTGGAGCCCAGGAGGACATGTCTCCCGCTCAGCTCTAGCTGGGGTTCAGGGATTGAGAGGTCAAGGGTCAGAGACAGGGTGGCCGGGCCCCGGGGCCTCTGACTGTCTTGAGGCAGAGTGGGCTCCTCCTGGGACCACCCCCCTGTCACCCCCTGCCTGTCCCCCCCCATCTTCTAGGTGCCAGGTGGGGGTGGGGGTGCCAGGGCCAGGTCAGAGGCTGGCTGGCTTGTCCCATCTGTGGAGGCCCTGCGTGGAGCCTGGCGCTGGGTCTGCAAACAGCACAGCCCTACAGAAGGGTGTCAAGCTGGGGTGCCTCCCTGGGGCTCTGGGGCCTGCCTGGGGTGGGGTGGCCGGGGGTAGGGGGAAGGGAGCTGCCTCCAGGCCGGGAAAGCTGAGTCAGATGGGCAGGCCCGGCCAAGCCCTTCCCAGTTACCCCCAGGGCTCCCCGTCCCCAGCTGAGTGGGGAAGGGGGTGAGGAAAGGGAGAGGGGTCCTCTCAGAGGGGACCGGTGGTGTGACACCTGCCAGAGGCTGCAACTGTCACTGAGGGCGGGAGCGGAGGGGCTGTGCCCCAGACGGCTGCCCTGCCGTCCCTGGGGTCCCCTGGGACGCCCGCTTCTTCACCTCCGGCCTCAGCCGCTGCCCTCACTCCCGTCTCTCCTTGGACAAGGTCCTCCCCCAGCCCCAATCTCAGCCCCAGGAAGACGCTGCCCTCCTCTCCGCAGTCCCAGCCCCAGCTGCCTGGCCAGTCTCTGCTCCCCTTGCTGTCCCGGCCCCTGCCTCTGCCTCCACCACTCAGGGCCCAAGGCCCAGACCTCTCGGGTCAACAGGCACGTCCTCTGCGCCTGGTGGCGGGGACCCAGGTTTAAGGCAGCCTTGGTCTCTAGGGCACCCAGTCCAGGGCCCGAGACCTCCAGCCTCTTGCCTCCTGCCCTCCAGCCCTTCACCGTCCCAGGGACCGGCTTCCCTCCACACCAGCCTTCCCAGCTCCTCCACCACCAGCTCCCCGCTGCCCTCGCCACCCTCAGCCCAGCCCCCCCACCAGGCCCTTGGAACCCCGGCTGCCACCCAAGCCCCATCTATAAATAACCGTTCAGGCCCCATCGATTACAGCCCCACCGTGGGCCCGGCCCTCAGCCCGCCGGGGCGTGCTTGCTCCAAGGAGGCCGATGGCCCTCTTGCTTGGGTCTCAGGCCCTGGGGCTCCAGGGAGGAAACACCAACTTCCCACTGATAGGGGAAGGCAGGCGGCGGGCTGGCGGGCAGGTGGCGGGCGTCCGAGGGCCGCGGGCTGGGCTGGTGGAGGAGTCCCGATACTCACAGGGGGGACGAGGGGAAACCCTTCCATTTTGCACGCCTGTAACATCCAGCCGAGCTCCAAGCCGGTCAGGTCCCCTGCCTCGGTGGGGGCCAGTGCGGAGCCCCTGGGGATGGGGCGCCCCGTCGGGGGGTGTTGGCGGGGGGGCTGGACCGCTTCGGGGCGGGTGCAGGGCTCAGGCCTGCCCCTTGAGCTACAGGAGCCCTGGGTGAGCCCCCTCCCTTGACATTGCAGGGCCAGCGCAAGTTCCTGATTTTATCGAAGGCCTGCCGCTGGGAGATAGTCCCCTTGGGGTGACATCACCACCCCAGCCCGTTTGCATAAATCTCTTGCGCTACAGGAAGTCTCTGGCCGGCTGGGGCAGGTGGTGCTCCAGGGGCTGGCCTGGGAGGCTGAGGGGGCCAGGCCCCCTGCCCAGAGGAAGCTGGGACTGTGAGGGGCGGCCTTGAGGCCTGGGGTGGGGCGGGAGAATGGGAGGGCGGAAGGCTGGCTGCACCACCACGAGGAGGGCCTTGCTGCCCCCCGGGGTCTGCGGAGGCTCTTTCACCCCAAACCCCGCAGATGCCTACTACTTTTGAGACCCCCCACGTGGCCAACAGTCACTTCCTTGGGGGATCGGAGCTGGTAAGGGTGTCCTCTTGGGGCCTCCATGCTCTGGGGTCAGCCTGGCTAGCCGAGGGCTCTGGTCCGGCTAACTGCCAGGCCTGGCTCTTCCTGGGCCCCTAGGCCCCCAACGCCTCAGTCTTACCCAGCCTGGGGCTGGGCCCTGGGGCCTGGTCTTCAGCATGGTGCTGGTTTCTCTTTCGTTCCACCAGCTTCATTTCCACCAGAAGGATTCTTACACCCTCCCCTCCCAGCTTCCTAAGGATCACCATGCCTTCCACATCTCTGTTCCCAGCCCAGATTTCTCAGTTTCCCCACCCCTTACCAATGCCTGACTGTCAATCGAGTCTTCCTAGTTTACAAACTTTGTCTGTCCATCCATTCATCTATTTTCCCATCCATTTACTTATCTGTTTTGTCAATCCATCTATTCACCCATCAAGCCAGCCATACATTTGTCTTTTGGTTTAATCCAGCTCTTCATTCATCCATTAATCTGTTAGTCTATTATCCATCCACCCATTTGTTTATCTTCTCATCCACTGAGCCATCTATACGTTCATTTATCAGCCCATCCACTTCTTACTCATCCACATTTCCATCTGTGTATCCATTGCATGTCCAGTGTCAGTCTGATCATTCATGGGTCCATTCATTCATCTAGCCATCCATCCATTTATGCATTCTACCATATCAGTTGAGTTCTAGGCTTCATGCCCATACGATATGGCTCAGATGGTAAAGCGTCTACCTGCAATGTGGGAGACCTGGGTTCAGTCCCTGGGTTGGGAAGATCCCCTGGAGAAGGAAATGGCAACTCACTCCAGCACTCTTGCCTGGGAAATCCCATGGACACCGGCGAGTGGCAGGCTACAGTCCATGGGGTTGCAAAGAGTCAGACACTACTGACTGGCTAACACACACAGGGCTTATGCTCAGTCCTGGGGAAAGAGAAAGGTGCTGGACAAGACTCCTGCTTCAGGGAGTTCCTGGTCTAGTCTGCAGGGCAGAAGGAAGAATAGAGGTAATTTTTAAATCTTTGGTCTCTGGTAAGCCCACTTCTCCAACTCACTGAGAGCTCACTTTCCTCTCCTGTGTCGTCTTACCCTTTGCTCTAAGTCCCATTCGCACTAACACTGCGTTCTCCCTGTCAGTGGAACCCCAGATACCCGAGTGCTTCTTCACTTGCAGCAAAAGCCAGGGATTCGCAGGCCTGGATTCACCATTAGACACAACCCACCTACATCTTCACTGATTTTTTGCCTCCACCTTTGGGACTCTCCAAGGAGTTCAGGTCACTGGTCCTCAGGACGCCCTAGGAACCTGACCAAGGCCCCTCCCCAAGAAGAGGGGAGAGGTGGGCTGACTTGGCATCTGTGCCATCCCTGACCCCACTTTCTCATCAAGAAGGCCTCGTCCCCACTGACTGCATGGCTGTGAGGGTGGGCTCTACTGCACGAGAGCCACGTCCTGCTTGATGTGTTCCAGTATTCTTGCCTGGGAAATCCCATGGATAGAGGAGCCTGGCGGGCTACAGGGGTCGTGGGGTCACAAAGGGTCGGACACGACTGAACGACTAGCATACACACACACCAGGAGGGAGTGCGTCGCTCTCCTCCATGAGTGCAGACAGCAGACCAGGCCGGCTCTGTCTTCCTGAGCCCTAAGTCTCAAAGGGCCACAGAGAAGCAAGAGACTCCGATGTTCCAAGTCTGGCCAAGCCCAGGGTAAGAAAAGCCCCAGGGTCCCAAATCTCGGGAAACGGGCTGAACTGATTCCTACTTTCTGTGCAGCTCGAGCATCCTGTATCCATTCCCATGTCATCAAGTCCTCCCCATCCTTCCTCCCAATGCCCGTCCTCCCTAAGTGCACCAGAAACCTCTGCCCAAGGCTCGGATTCCAAGGGACCTGCTGAAGTCCGAAGCCTTAGGAATAGCAGGACCCAGCTTCTAAGCAATTCCAAGCAAAGCAGGAACGGGCTGATCATCCACAACCCCAGGAGCTAGCAACTCCTTCAAAGGGGTGAGGCGGAGATAGTTATTTTCTGCATGTCCAGCACTGGGCTGAGTGCCTCCACCCTTGTGATCTCATGGAATGGGGACAATCATCTGTTATCCTGAGGCCCAAGAGGTTGATGACTCGCCCAGGGTCACACAGCTTGTGAGTGGGGAGCTGGGGCCTGGACCTGCTTTCTGGGGCTCTCAGAAGGGCCGGATCCCAGGGCAGGGGAAGGAGGCAGAAGGAAGAGGAGCCAAGTGTGGAACAGACCGGGGGGTCGGGGGGACACAGGGGCCAAGGCAGTCAGAATTGGGGAGGAAGAGAAAGGCAAAAACATAGGAGAAAGAGTCACAGAAGGCGGTAGAGCGGAGTGAGGCGAGAAAGAGCGGGGAGGCTTTGGGGGGACACAGAGGAGGGCGACAGGGGACAGCGCCGTGGGTTCTGGAAGGCTGCAGGCCCTGAGGAGCCCGCCTCCGTCTTCCTCAGCAGAGGAAAAGGGACCAGAGAGAGTCCACAGTTTGCTGGAGGTCACCAGGAGCGTCTTGTTGACCCCACAGCTCGAGTTTTTGTGGGCAAGAAATCGGTTTGAGATTAAAAAAACAAAACAAAACACTTAGGTGCTCCAGGGAGTGAGAGGCGAAACTGTTTTTTATTTTTATCTTTTTATTTGTTATTTATTTTTGGCTGTGCTGGGTCTCTGCTGAGGCATGTGGACTCTCTAATTGTGCTGTATGGGCTCAGAGGCCCCACGGCATCATGCAGGATCTCAGCTCCCCAACCGGGGATTGACCTCGTGTCCCCTGCATTGGAAGGCAGACTTTTAACCACTGGACCACCAGGGAAATCCCTGAAACAGTTTTTTAAATTACGTTAATGTTTGAATAGGTAAAGATACACATGGTATGAAATTCAAAAGATAACAAAAGGGGAAATGGTTCTGTTCCCTGTTACCTGATTCTTGGATATTTTTTCTGGAGGAAGTCTAGCAGACAGAAGCACAGGGGCAGATAAACTCTTTTTTTAATTTCACACAGCAAGTAGCACACCAAACACACCATACTTTGGTTGTTTTTCCCCACTAAATCCATGCCCATGCCCATGCATATAGAGCCGTCTTGTTCTTTTTAATGACTGTGTAGTATTCTACTGCTTGGGTAAACTGTGGTAGCTTCACATCCTGAGAGACCTCATTCATTCAAAAAACTGCAGGAAACATTTACGTACAATTTAAAAGATAATTATAAAGCGCACACGTATGTAACCACCATCCAGGTCAAGAAATAAAACACTGTCAGCACTCCAGAAGCTTCCCCCAAATGTCCTGCCTCTCTCTAGAAGGAAGACTATCCTAACTTTTCCAGTAATGATTTCCCTGTTTTCTTTACAGCTTTCCCACTTAAGTAAACATCTCTAACAATATAGTTTTTACCTTAACAGGTTTTAATCTTTATATGAAGAGAATCATGGTGTAAACATTATTGTTGCACGTAGCTGTTGTCCATTTTCATTGCGTATAGCCTTCCATTGTTGCAAAAAGCTATTTAACCAGTCTCTTACTGATGGATATTCAGGTCATTTCCAGTCTTCTGCTATTACAAATAATACTGCAATAGGCAAAATTTGCTCATTTACGCACACGCAAGTATACGTCTAGGATAAATGCCCCAAAGTTGAAATACTGGGTCAAAGAGTAGTGCTTTTTTTTTTTTTTTTTGCAGGAAAGCTAGAGAGGAGTGTCTCCTGGAATAGTTGGGGGACGATGTGAGTGAAAGTTCATTTCCAGGACTGGCGGGATTGCAGTGCTGGCTCCAGGCAGCAGTCCTCACGCCTTTGCCTCTGCTTGTTTCTAAAAAACATCCTTCATCTGTAAAGAACAAAACCCATGTTTCTGCCTTACACGAAAACCATGTAGGAGAAAGGCCTGCTTCTGCAGAAGCAAATGCTCAAAGGGAGAGACACTACAATGTTACAAAGTCTTTCTCTGTATTTAATTTTCCAAGTCTAATCTTGACAGTTAAGAGACTTGACAGTGCCAAGAAAATCACCACAACCAAGTACAGGCTTGAGTCAAAAATCTTTGTGCACCTCCCTGCAGACACTAATAAATAGTATCAGGAATTACCTAAAATAGAAACAAAAAGTCCTTCAATTGTAAGTAATATTGAAAACGCCACAGCTTTCCATCTTAACTCATTGGAAAAGAGACCAGAGAGTTATTTAGATGCTATCAATGCAGGTGCCCAGATAGTTCTTTAATTTTTAAATTTTCATTTTTATTTTTTTTATTGAAGTACACAGAAATTTTTGACTTACCTCTTTTGAAGTCAAAAGAGACATTTTTTTTCAGTTGATATATAAGTGATGTATATAACATTTTATTAGTTTTAGCCTGTGTGCTGCATGCATTTTTAACTCTTAAGTAAATAGGTAGATAAACATGGGCTTCCCAGGTGGCTTAGCAGTAAAGAATCTGCCTGCCAATGCAGGAGACACAGGTTTGATCCCTGAGTTGGGAAGATCCCCGGGAGGAGGAAGGGGCAACCCACTCCAGTATTCTTGCCTGGGAAATCCCATGGACAGAGGAGCCTGGCAGGCTACAGTCCACGGGGTTCTCAAAAGAGCCGGACACGACTGAGCGATTAAACAACGAGACGCATGTAGAGATACTGTCGCATTGTCTCAAGTGAAGGTTCCCCCCACTTATCCTCCCACCAGCAGCCAGTGAGATTGCTGTTCCCACCCTCGCTGGACAAGCGGGCGGCCACGCAGGGCTGGGCCCTGCAGAGAGGGCCAGGCGGTCAGGCAGGCCTGGGTGGTGGGGCGCTGGGTGGCCTTTGCCTGCACT
This sequence comes from Bos taurus, assembly GCF_002263795.3. NCBI lineage: Eukaryota > Metazoa > Chordata > Mammalia > Artiodactyla > Bovidae > Bos > Bos taurus. Next base: position 77,222,950 of record NC_037342.1, read on the forward strand.
GGGCTGGGCGACTGCTGGGGTAGGCTGGGTGCTATTGCAATCACAAGGCAGGCAGGCAACAGGAAACACGGGGCCCACGTCCTCGACGCTGAGCGCACATGGGGGAGCGTCGTGGCCCCTTCTCTCGCAGGCCCCTCAACCTCAGCCCCAAAGAGCTCCAGACGCCCTCCACCCTTGCGAGCGACTGGTCCCGACGGGACGCGACGGGGCGCATGGGAGGACTCAGGCCTCGCACAGCGAGCTGGGAAAGGTGACCAGAAAGAGCTGAGCCCGTGTACAGAAATGGCCGTCTTGCAACTTCCTCTCATGGTTGAGACACTGGGAGGGCTCCCTGGGCCCCTCCAAGCTCTGAGCTCCGGTCCGAGCGCCGGGCTGGCTCTGGAGTGTGTTAGGACATCTTACAAATATTTGCTCAGGGCCTCCAAGGGTCAGGCGACCAGACAGGCAAAGGCCCCTGTCCTCCGGGGGCTGATTCTGGAGCAGGCGGGGTTGGTGGGGGGGGCAGGGGACACACGGAGCAGGGAGGAGGAGGCAAGCGCAATAGGAAAGGGGATTGCCCAGTTTAGGGCTGCAGCAGTGCGAGGGAGGGGGGCGCATTTGCAGTGTGAAGGGGAGCAGGGCAGGCCTCGTGGAGAAATGGAGCATGGGGTCACTGAACCACCCCTGGGAACAAATGGACGAACCAGCCAAGCAGACACCTGGGAGAAGAGCTCCAGGCGGGCGGACCAGCAAGGGGCCAGTGTGAGCAGAGCCAGGGTGGGAGGGGGAGGAGGTGAGAGGCCTGGGGAGCGGGTGGCGGACGCTGAGGAACATTGAGCATCGTGTGGAATACGGTCCTGACTCCGGGAGAATAGGAGCACCACCGCAAAGTTCATTTTCTCTTTCAGATCTGAAGTTGGGGCTCTTATCATCCCCCCGGGACAGTGGAGGAAACTGAGGCTCAGAAGGGGGTCCATGACTCAGCCAATCGAGAGACAGGCGAGGCTTAAACCAGGTCTACTGGAGACCCGGGTGGTGCCCAGGGCAGGTGCCCATGAAGTGCCAGGGGCCGGGACCAAGGAGACCAGCACCGCTGGCTGAGGCCCTCATCGCCCGGCACTAACTCGCCCCACCTCCCATGACCCTGTGAATCTAGTACCAGTACCGTTTTCAGACAAGGGTCACGGGGTGCAGCTGGCAAGGGGGCTGCCCAAGGACACACAGCTGGCCCAGGGGGTGTGTGCGGGTGGCCCTGGGGCATGTGCTTCCGCGGCTGCCTCCATCTCGAGTTTCTCCTGTGGGTGCTTTCCTACCTAAAAGTGCTCCTTAGCTCTGGCCTGTTCACAGGCTGAAGTCCAAAGCTCTGAGTTCTGTGCCGGAGTCCACCGCCCCCCTCCAACACCCTGGCCAGCCTTTCCCACCCTCCCCCACCCCAAGTGGACCAGCCCTGCCCCCACCTCCAGCCCAAAGACACTACTCAACATTCCCAGAACCTCTTTCTCAATCTCCCACGGCCTTTGCTCACAGTCCCACCCCCTTTTACACTCAAAGGCCTCCTCCATCTTTTTTTTTTTCTCCTCCATCTTTTGACGGCTCCCCTTCTCCAGGCTAAGACGCTCCCTTCCCAGGTCACACCTCCATCTCCCCCCCAACCTCCACCGCCCTGCTGAGTCTCTCCTGGCACTCTGCACCAGCTCCTGCCCACCTCCCCACTCCCTCCCACACTCCCACCGGCTCCCTGGCCCCAGGGGCTAAGCAGCAGAGATCTTCAGAGTGGCCCGATCTCCCATGCCCTGAATCTCAGCTCTCCCCCCACAACCCCCCTCCACACCCTTGTCTCCTGTTGACCAGGCCTTTCAGACGGGGAGCTCACCTCCTGGCCACATCACTCAGCCTCCGGCACCTCAAACCCACCGCCACCCACAGCGACTTCCTCCTGCTCACCACGGGCAGCACCCGCCCTGCTCGCTCAGTGAGGACAGGAGCCACTCTCCCCCACTCTGCAAGGCCCCCCCCTCTTCTGTGGAGCCCCCGACACCATCCTCTCCTATCTAGGCACCCCTGGATCCTTCCCTACCACTGGCTGTGTAGCCCCTTCCCCTCCCCGAAGCTCAGAGGCCTCGATTCTGTAGAGGTGCCAACAAGACTCAGCTGCAGCATGGTCCAGAGGGCAGAAAGAGACAATCTGTGTGAGCCTCTCCCTTGTATACAGTAGGCTTTCAATTAGTGCGCGTTTCCCTCACTGGCCTCCACAATGCTGAGTGACCCTCGTGGAGGTTAGAGTATGGCTCTAGAGACCTTGATTTCAAATCCTATCCCTGCCCTGTGTTTGCCGTGTGGCTGGGGACAAGTCACTTCTCAGAGCCTCGGTATTGTCATCTATAAAGTGGGGGCAACAGCAGGATACACCCCAGGAGGCTAAGAGAATTAGAGACCACACTGGATATGTTTCTATCTGATGCGCACACCCAGCCTCCCTCTGGAGGAGGAAGGCTCGGCCCTGTCTCCAAGGGCTCAGGATCTCTGCGGCCCTCAGTTCCTTGGAAGCTCCCGCCCCCTGGCCTTCCAAAGACTCCTTGGAAAAGCTGAGCAATGTGAGGAGCCAAGAAGCTGTCGGACGAGAGCCTTAAGAGAGCAGCCTCTCGCCCTCCTTTGCCCTGCCTGCCCTTCTCTGCTCCTCCCTGCCTGAGCAACCAGCTCTCAGGAGAAGACTGAGGAGCCCCAGGTCTGGAGTAGGGATGCTGTGGTAGGAAGAGGCTAATCAATACCAAGCTCCTGTCATGGGCCAGTGCGCTAGACGTTAACAACAAAGCGCCGGCACAGGGATCGATTTTAATAGATGAGAAATGGGCCTCAGAGCCAACCCTTATACCGCTTCAGGACGGAAAGCAGAAAGAGCCAGAATCAGGGTCGGACCAGGCTTATCTTACTCCACAGTCTGTGCTCTCAGCCCAAAGCTGCCCCAGCGTGTGTGCTGGGAGCCAGCAGGACAGGGGCCTCTGTGCCCGGTGCGTGAGTGGGACGGTGCTGAGGGGGCCGGTGAGTGAGGCGCTGACTTGATTTCCAGGCTGTGGGATTCCAGGCTAGTCTGAAGCTAGGGGTCCCTGGGCAAGCGCGAGGGGCAAGGAGTAGACAGGCCTGGACCCGGAAGGAGTTAAATGCATAAGGGGCCTGGGTGAATCAGAGGCTCCGCAGGCTGAGATGGAAATTCCCTGTGCATGGCGTGTGGTCACCCAGAAAAGGGAAACGGTGCTTTTCGGAGCAGAGGATGGCGGGGGCTCCAACCCGGGAGCAGATGCCTGCCTGGGTGGGGCTGGCGAGGGCGTCGTGACCAAGGAGGCCTGGCTTCCGGGTGGGAAGAAGGAGGCAAGGAGCCATGAAGCCAGGCCAGGCCTGGTCATTCTGTGGTGTGTCCATGGGCCTTGACAGATGAATAGGAGTTCACCGGGCCCAGAGGAAGAAAGGGCACTTGACTTGAACTGTGGGAAGCACTAGAGCCCAGGCCCAGGGGTGGGACTCAGCATGGAGAGCCCGTCTCCCCGGGCTTTTGTTGGGGACCTCTTTCCCATCCCACCCGAGGGACCCCTCCTTGCCCGGGAACCACCCATCGCCCTCTCCTGGGTCTCCCAGACTCAGTCTCCCTTCCAGAGTCCTCGCATCTTGTCACCCATCTGCCTCCCGCACAGGACTGTGGGCAGGCACCATGTCCTGGCTCCAGAGACAGCTTCTGCCTGCTGTGTTTGAGCACTGACAATCCACGGAAGAGGATTCTGACGTTCAGAGAAGTTAGGCGAAATGCAGCCCGCTGGCTGGGGCTGAGGGGGATGCGGGAGCCAGGGCTCTGCTTCAGCTGGGACTTGGTGGGAGGCATGGAGTGGGGCAGGCAGAGCCTTCTCCTGGGGCCGTGGAGGGGGACCTGGGCCGCTGATGACCAGGTCTGGCAGCTCCAAGGTCCAAGGCCTGCGTCTCCCTCAAGCTTCGGGACAGCCTGGCTTCCTGCCTTGTCCCCGGGGCTGGGAAACTTGTGTCCTCCCTGGGAAGGAGATGGGCGGATGAGATGGAGCCAGGGCCAGTCAGATGGACAGACAAGGGGACTGGGTGTCGGGAAACCCTGACTCCCGGTCCAGACACTTGCCCACTGCGTAGCCTGGGACGCGCGCCTTGCCCTCTGCGTCCCAGCATCCATTTCTGATGGAGACGGTGGGACAGGCTCTATCTGGGGATGAAAAGAACCGACCCGCTCTGCGCCATCATGAGAGAGCTTGTTCATGATTTGAAACAAGTGTTCCTTGTGCTGTCTTCTGCCTCTTCCTAGAACAATCCCCCGCTGCAGCGTGAGCCGTGGTCTCAGGCCCAGCATCCATCTGTCCCAGCTCAACTCTGCCCCGCAAGAGGGCCTGTGACCCACACCAGCCGGATGAGGGGGCTGAAGCCCATCTCACAGACAGTAGATGGCTGGGGCTTCCCACCCAGAAACAAGCCCCCTGGAAGGCCCCGGGTGCCCCCAGGCCCACTGCAGTGCCCCAGATTCCTTGCCCCCACCATCCCCCCCAGAAAAGGTCAAGGAGCTGCTGGAGCGGCTACCCTCGGGCAGGGCCGAGCAGCGTCATGGCGGCCATCAGGGCTGGAGCTTTTCCAGTCACGAAGGGGAACTGAGAACTGTGGGAATGTGCTTTGGGCAGGCCAGAGTGGGCCGGGCCCTGGTGGGAGGGGGCTGCTCCAAGAAGCCCAGGCTCATGGGGTCCTGGGTGGGGGTGAGGAGTTGAAGGGGACCCCCCCACCTCCAACCAAGAGGCTGAAGGGCCGGGGACGGGGTGTGTGGGGGTCACTGTGAGGTCCTGGCAGGTTGTCCAGAGAGAGCTGGCCGGGGCAGTGGGAGGTTGGGGAGCTGTGTGGGGAAGGAAAGAGGAAGCCGTGTGGAGCGGGGGAGGGGGCCGCGGGGGATGGAGTGGGGGCCGGGGGGCCTGGAGCCACTCTGGCCGCAGCCACTTCGCTTCTCCCGGTTTCGGTTTGTAAATAGCTGCTGGCTCCGTGCGGGCGGGATGGGTCCTGCCCCTTCTGTGGCCCGTGTCCAGGCAGGTCCAGGTCTGAGCTGCACAGGCTCCCGCCCTGGGTTTGAGGACCCTCCACCATGGGCATCGAGGCTGGCCCGGCCTTTGGCCTTGATGGGCAGGTTCTGGCGGGCCCAGTTCTGGGCAGCCCCAACCTGTGGTCACTGAGGTAATACAGCTGGGATAGAACTTGATGACTTGGCCAACACTGGGCTTATTTATAACTGGGCCTCCGTGGGCAGAAGAGCAGCTGCGGAGCCGCCAACTCAGCACTTGGGCTGACCCCAGGCACCAAGGCAGGGGACACGATGGCAGCGGCCAGGCCAGCCTCCCAGCCCCTCAGGCTGAGCACCAGGGTCTTGGGATCCTGGAGGCCTCTCTGGCTGGAACCAGTCCTTGGCCGTCCGCGATGGACAGGCCTTGAGACTGAGGAGAAGCCACTCAGGAAGTGGGCCCCTCAGAACCTCCTGGGCCGAGTGGGGTGGCTGAACTCAGTCAGTGGACCGGTCAATTCCCCCAGGGGCACCCAGGCCTCGGCCTTCCTGCAAAGAAATTCTTCCTCCAGACGTCAGATGCTGTCAGCAATCTCCACAAGCAGCCAAGTCATCTGCCCTCCCCTTCTTGCAAGAGCAGCTTGAAAACAAAACAAAACACATTCGGGGAAAAGGCAATGCCAAGTTCCCGACGCCTGGCCCTGGTGGTGGAACCTCCAGGCACCTGATGCCTGGAGAAGGCTCTGGGCCCTCCCGAGGCCCACGTGTCACGCCACACAGGCACCCACCTCCTTGCCAGACAGAGGAGAAGGGCTGGCCCTGCCCCTAGCCCTACTCGTCTTTCTCCTGAGAAAGAATGTGAGGGCGTACCAGACCCTTTCCTAACATTTGTAGGAATACAGAGGATCCGGAGATCTTTCTCCCGCTCGGAATCCTTCCGAGTCAACCTTGTCTGCCACCATTCTAGGTCTGTCCCATCCGCAGCCTGTCTCCCTAACCTGGTGCTGGCCTTTCCCGGCCTCCACACCTCAATTGGAAGTCTGGTTCCCCCAGCAGCTGTGCTCTCCCCTGCCCCTGTCTCTCCAAATCCCTCTCTGTCCAGGCCTACGCCAAGCCCCACCTTGGAGGGTCCCAGTCTCAGGGCCCATCTTGTCCTCAAAGCTGAGGCTCTTGGGATGGAAAATATCAAGGAACGTCAGAATTGGGCCTGAAATGCGTGAGGGATTTTAGACTCTGAGTACCATGATCACCTCACGTGAAAGAGGAAACCAAGGCCTGGGGTGGGTCAGGGATGGCCAGAGGCACTCAGAGAACAAAGGACAGAGCTGGGACCAGAGCTCCCGTCCCTGGACCTCGGACCCTCTGGACCACCTGCTCGGCCTCGGGCAGCCCTGCCTGGCCCCTTCCTCTTGGCAGAAGCTGTTGGGGATGGGAGGCATGGGGGCCCTGGGGTTGGGGGGTAACTCGGGCCATCTACTGCCCGGGTCGGGGCCTGGGGTGCGGGCCCACTCAGGCCCCTCTGGGCAGGGTCGGCGCGCCGCCCTGCCTGGAGCCACCCCGGCTGCAGCTGCCCCTGTTTCCACATCGGCAGCAGCAAGTCCGGCGCCTGAGAAAACAGGAAGCGCCCAGTCACCACAGGAAGCGTGTGTGCGCAGCCTCCCCGCCCCCGGGCCATTGCAAAATGCCAACAGCCCGGTTACCACAGGCACCACACCGCGGCAGCCGGGACGCTCCGCCGCCAGGTCCGCCCCGGGGGCCGGGCCGTCGGACTTCAGCCCTCACCTGCCTGGCCCCGGCCTCGGCCGATGTCCAACGAGGGCAGGGGGGCGGCCTCGAGGAGCCGGAGGCCTGGGCTTCGGGCCTCCCGCCTTCCTCTGGGTGCTCAGCCCCATCCCCCAGAGGCGGCTGAACCAGGCCCCCTCTGGCCATCGAGAAATCAGAATATGGGGTCAGGGGTCACAGAGAAGCCGCCTCTCCGGCCTAAGGGTTAGCGCGGGAGGACTATTTGATGGCCTTCGACCTGACCGGGCTCCATCCGCCAGCCTCCCGAGGCCGCGGCCTCAGAGCCCGCCACCCCCACAGCCCCTGGGAGCTGTCTGCCGTCAACCCCACACCTGCCACACCCTCTCGGCCCGGCCCCAGCCCTTCCCGACCGAGACTGAGCCCGCCCCTGGGGTCCTGCCCCCGGGCCAGCCTTGGGGGGGCCGGGAGCGGGGGTGGGAGACTCTCCTCGTCCACCCTACCTGCGCCGACTCACCTCTCCTTTACGGCTCCCGGCGCCGGGGCTCACCCTTTGGAAGGAGATGGGAGTCCCGCAGGGCCTGCACTGCTCCAGCCCCGCGGACAGCAAGGAAAAGAGAAGAGAGCAGAGCATTTCATGGCTATAATAAATCAAAGGGGGAAGTCGGAGCAGGAGAAATAAGAAACTTCCCTACCCTGGGCACAGGGACCTGCCAGGCGGCAGCCCCCGGCACCCCACGGCTTTCCCTCCTCCTCCCTGCATCCCTGGCGGGGGGGTGGGGGGCCGGATAGGGTGTCTTTTCCCCTAGGCCGAGGTACCCCACCTGCCCGGAGGTCCCCTGGGAACCCTGAAGGCCCAGGCTCAGCACTGGGCCTCAGTTTCCTCCAAATGGGCACGGGGAGATTCAACAAGGCTGTTCCTCTGAGGAGGCAAGGGCTTAGACTGCCCTACATAGACAGCTGAAGATGGGTAGGGACCCTCTGGACAAGGACCCTCAGGGCGTGAAGGGGTGGGGGGCGGGGGGGGGGTGAAGCATCTGAGAAGTCCCAGTGGGACGGCTAGGCTGGGCTGGACAAACGTCTGTGAAAGGAGACGGGAGAGTCAAAGCAAGAGGCCAAGAGGCAGGAGCACGGAGTGGAGGTGGGGAGAGCCCTAGACTGTGACAACAGGCAGGACTGTGACCTCAACTCTGTCCCTGCACTTTCTCAAACCAGACCAGGGGCCCAGGGCCTGGGGTCCACAGGGCAGGCCCCAGATACACGCAGTCACTCAAGACATCACGTCTTCTGGAGTGTCCACGCAGGTAGAAAATGAGAGTAGAAACTGATCTTTTTAAAATTGTGCGTGGGGTGGGGGAGCCCACCTTTTTAACAGGATACAAATCTGTATGAATTTTTAAGACAAGAAGAAGGAATTTCAGAAATACGTTGGCTAGTTTTGGCCCTGTTGTGAGCGACGCCTCCAGCTTCCCCTGCTGTTGGGGTATCTTTACTGGAACCCTCCTGAGAAGGCAGGCTCACTCCCCTTTACTCCAGGGGTCTCTGCTCTCACTCAGAGCAAATGCTTTGGGCCCCACCTGGGCTCCCAGCCCCCAGGGTCTCCCCGCAATATCTCCTGAACAGCTGGCAGCCTAGAGCTCAGAGTCCTAGGAGACAGCAGCAGGGCCCAGGATCCCTCTGCGCCTCTGAGATCACGCTGCTTCACTCACAACCTCGTCGGGCAGATAAGATAAGAAAGTGGCTGTGACTGTTGGAGAGTCCGGGCTGCAGAGCCAGACAGATTGGGGAGCCTGCAGTGTGTGACCCTAGGCAAGTGATCTCGCCTCTTGGAGCCTTGGTTTCCCCACTGGGGAAAGGCCTCACTTGAAAGCTGGTAATGTAGGACAAAGGAGATCATGGTCTGGGGCCTCACGGTGACCGTGTGGCCAGCAGCACACAGCGACCGCCTCCTCCCAGAAGCCCCCACTTCCTCCCTCCTTTCCCTTTCACCTGCCTGAGAACCTCTGCTCCCTGCTCTTCTCTGCACGCCCAGGGCCCCTGACCTCCCTCTGACCTGTCCTGATCTGGGAGAGTACCGGAGCTGGGGTTCCCAGCCCTACCCCAAGGCACTACATCTGTGAGGCGAGGTCCTTGGACGCTCAACTCTTGCCCTGGCAGGACTCCCCACGTCTACTCACACACTTCCTGCCCTCCCAAGATACCACCTTTCATCCCCAGACAGCCACACGGTTTGAACAACGGGTAGTGTTCACCAGGCACTCTGTGCACACCACATCTTGTAATCCTTGCAGTTGAAAGTATTCTTATCCCCATTTCACAGATGAGGAAACTGAGGCTCAGAGAGGAAGAAGGATTGGTGTGAGGTCAGCTGGCTAGAGAAGGGCAGCTCTGAGCTGAGAACTCAGTTCTCTCATCAATTAACCCAGGAGAAATCCTAAGCAAACCGTGAGGTGAAGCAGCACCTCTTTGTTTGGAAGACTTTGAGTCCTTTGGGACGTCACTGTTGCCCAGGCTCATGTGTGCGCCCATGCGAAGTAGCTTCAGTTCAGTTCAGTTGTTCAGTCGTGTCCGACTCTTTGCCACCCCATGAACTATAGCACACCAGGCTCCTCTGTCCATGGGATTCTCCAGGCAAGAGTACTGGAGTGGGTTGCCATGCCTTTCTCCAGGAGATTTTCCAGACCCAAGGAAAGAACCCATGTCTTTCACATCTGCTGCACTGGCAGGCAGGTTCTTGGTTCAGTCATGGCCTATTCCCAGTTCCCCGGCTCTGTCTCCATCCCCAGAGTCTCCTGCTTCTCCTGGTTCAGGCTGCAGTATGCCAGAGTTAGAAAAATTCCAGCCTCAGGTGACCATAAGATCAGAGATTATAAAATCCAGAAAGGTGAGCAGCCTCCTGAATCAAATGCTCCCCTGGCTCCCTGCCCTATGCATGTGCGCCTCGTAGTGGATGGAGCAGGCCCAAGGGGGCAGTGTTCCCCAGTGGTTAGAACCAGGGCCTTGCTGCCACACATTCATGGGGTCTAAATCTCAATTTTACAACCAGAGACACACCACTCCACCCCCCACTGCATAAGTTACAACCCTAATATGGAGAGAAAGATGCCTCTCCTGACCTGGAGATTTCACAGAAGGGAAATTTGCTTCTAAAGGCCAAAGGCTCAGCCCTTCTTCATGCATGGCCTCATTTAAGCCTTGTTACAGCTCTGACGAGTAGGTACTATTATTACTCCCATTTTACAGATGAAGAAACCAAGGCAAAGGAGTCTTCCCAAGGTCACATGGTCCTGCAGAGACTTGAACCTCAGGCCCATGTGACTCCAAGTCAGATGCACTTACCCTGCCCTAGACAGGTCCCCCTTCCTTTTTTTCCTAGGAATTTTCCCTACCACTGCCAGCCCACAAGTCAGAGGCCCTGAGTGGCAAAGTAAACCTCGACTGGCTGGGACTGAAGGGCTGGGCCCTGCCCAGCTGTGGTGCAGTCCCCAAATGCCTGACTGCTCTCACTCTTGGGCTGGGCTGGGCTGGTGGAGGGCCGCCTAAGCATGCAAGGGGTGCGCCCAGCTGCAGCGGGGACTCCTCTAGGCTCCAGCTGTCCTTCCTTGGGCCAACCCTGCAACTATATTGGTGTCCGACCTGCTCCTATAGGAGGGGTGTAAAGTCCTTCCCCGGGGGGTCTGCAGGGTGGGGCCAGGAAACCAAGAAGCTGGACTTGTGCTTCTTGCTTGCTTGGACCCCTTTCAAGGCCGGGGGAGAGGCCTCAGCAAATTTGTATTTGTGATTTTGTAATCTTTTTCTTAAAGAGGGCCCCCAGAGTGTACAAGCATACCCAAACCTAGCTCTGTCCCCGGGGTTGGCGGCAATACAAAGAGCTCCATTCCGCTCCCCACTTGTTTCCTGACGGCCAGCTCTGTGACTTAAGGCAGGCCCCTCAAATCCTCATCTACACAGTGGGGATCAAGCCTGGAGAGTCAGCAAGAACAGGCAGGGCCATGCGAGGAACTCAGGGTACCCCTTCTTTACAAAAGGGCCCAGATCTACAAAGGGATTTCACCAGCCTGCGCCTGTCCCATCCCCAACGGCCCTGGGGTGGGTAACTGGAGTTCCTACCCCCATTTTCCAACGGAGATGACTGAAGTTTGGAACGGAACGTGCAGGCTGGAGCCCCATCCCCCACGGCTGCAGGGGGGGCTGACCATGGCTCCGGGGAGTTGGGACCGGAGGGTGCGGGGGCGGGCTGGGCGGAGGCTGGGGGGAGGAGGCGGCGTCCCGCACTGTCTCACCGCAGGACCGACCTCGGCCCTTATCTGCTCGGGCAGCTTCCGCCCCCCGCCCAGCCCCCGCCGCAGGCCTGGCCCGCGCCTCCGCCTCCCGAGGGCCCGGCCCGGGGCGCCCCTCCCCCGCGGCCGCCCGCCCCCAGGGAGTGCCCGGGCTGCTGCCCAGCGGAGCAGAGAGGGGCCCGGCCCCCAGGTGAGCAGCCGGAAGTGATAAACAACTCCTGGGAGGGGGCATCATCGCGAGGAGGCCCTCCCTGGGGCAGCACATCCACCCCCACCCCGACGGGGGCTCCCCATCCGGGCCCCCTCGACCAAATACGGGAGGGCTACCGAGGTCCCTTAACGCCCCAGGGAGCAGGAGAGGCAGTGGCGTTGGTCTGCAAGGTGTTCTGAGGGACAGGAGCCCACCACACACACACCACACACGCGCCCGCGTGCACACACGCACGCACGCACACTCGCATCCCTGGCACAGGTGTGGGAGGGAAGAGAGACGTGGAGACACCTTAGAGAAAGTGAAATGCAAGCCACAAACTGGAGGAGACGTCTGCCTGTCTGCCAGGTCCAACTCGTGAAGGATAAACATCAAAAATACATAAAGGACTGTTGCAAATCCATGGAGAAAAAAATAAAACAAACAACAAAAAACAACCCTCGTCATGCAACAGAAAAACAGATATAAGACATGAACTGGCCTTTTTATAAAAGAAACACTTTTGTCCAATCGACATCTAAGGGATGCTCAAGCTCATTGGCAATGAGAGAAATGCAAATAAAGACCACAATAAGATGCTATTTTACACCATGTGAAGGGCAAAAATGAACGAGACTGACAGCACCAAACGTTGGAGAAGAGGTGGGGCCACGGGATCTCCAGTGCATTAGTCAGAGTGCAACTCCAGACAACCTCTGGGGAAAACAATCTGGCCTTATCTTGTAAAGCCCAGCAGATCCCCCTCCAGGCTAAAATCAAGAGAAACTTTGGCATGTGCTCCAAGAGACAGGGAACATTCAAAGCCGCACTGTCCTGAATAGCAAAAATCTAGGAAATATGCCAAATGCCCATTGACAAAGAGAATGGGTACATTACAGAGGACTCATTCACACAGTGGCACATGGCTCAGCAGTGCAAGAAAACAAGCTTCTCCCAATATTGTGAATCAATCTTAGTACCCATGAAACTGTTAATTGCTCAGTCCTGTCCGACGCTTTGTGACCCCATAGCCTGCCAGGCTCCTCTGTCCGTGGAATTCTCCAGGCAAGAATACTAGGGTAGGTAGCCATTCCCTTCTCCAGGGGATCTTCCCAACCCAGGGACTGAAGCCGGGTCTCCTGCATTGCAGGCAGATTCTGTACTGTCTGAGCCACCCAGGAAGCCCCTCGTACCCATATGGTTGAGGGAAAAAGCCAGTTCCCAGATACTTCCTATGAAGTTCAAAACCAAGCCAAACCATGTCTCTACAGCAGATGATGTGGGTCCCTTCCTTCTGCTACTTTTATTATTAGGAAATGATGTGATTACCCACCCAAAAGACTCAAGAGTAATACTGAGAATTGACCAGAACCAGTAAGAAAATGTGGTTGGCTTACCAGTTATCAAAGGAGTGCATAAAAATCATTTGCCTTCCTGTGCACTACATTTAAAATGTAACATGAAATACATTCTTTTAACTACCTGCAAAATGTAAAGTATTTAAAAGTAAGCTTATCAAAGCAGGAGGAGAAGGGGATAACACAGGATGAGATGGTGGGATGGCATCACCAACTTGATGGACATGAGTTTGAGCAAGCTCCAGGAGATGGTGAAGGACAGCGTGCTGCAGTCCGTGGGGCTGCAAAGAGCTGGACACGACTGAGCAACTGAAATGAACTGAAGTTTATTAAGAGTTAGGCAGGACCTATATGAGAACAACTTTAAAAAAAAAAAAAAACAAAATTCTGAATAATGTAAAAGAAAACAGCTCTTTTTCTTATTAAAAAAAAAAAAAGAAGCAGATTGGACAGAATATTGTATTGCCTGTCATGTTTATTTATTTTTTCTTTTTTTTCATGTTTATTAAAAATAAGGAAAGAATTGTTAAAACTCAGGTTCCCCCAAGAAGGAAGCAGAGATATGGGATTTGAACGGGGTAACACGCAAGGAAATCTATGAATAAACGTGAATTAAATGGGGTGATTCAGGAGACTCCGCCTCCCAATGCTGGGACTGTGGGTTCAATCCCTGGTCGGGAAACTGAGATCCTCTACGCCTGAACTAAGGTCCTACTTGCCACAACTAAGACCTGGCACCGCCAAATAAATAAATATATATATATATTTAAAAATACATAAATAAAAGAGAGCCCTGCAAAGTCTCAGAACACAGTGTGTAGCGCACAGGAATTTTATCCCATTCTGTGCTCCTGAGGCAGGAGAGGGGGAAAGGGAGACATTAAATTGATTTGGACAGACTTCTCCTCAGGGTTATTGGCAAGAGCTTGTATTTCTTTCCAGAAGCCCACAGTGGGGCGAGGCTGAGGAGGGTGGTGGGTGGAGAAGCCCTGTGTATTCAGGGGACAGGTCTCCGGGCTCCAAAGACACGACCACTGACGGCCTGGACAGACCCAGAAGGCTTCAGAGAGGCGGCGGCCTTGTAAACAGGCTGGATTCCAATCGACAGAGACCAGAGACAGTGGAAGGGGCTGGAAGGGGCTGGAAGGGGAAGGCCAAGCCAGGCCTGCCGGGGTGGGATATAGGCACACGGGGGCAGTAAAGGCAGGGAGGCCACACCGAAAGGAGTGAGGCAGGGCTGCACTCCGCCGGGGAGGGAGGGAGCCTACCCACAGGGAGCGCCATCAGTGGAGTCACTGGGGCACTGCCAGCCAGGCTTGGAGATTCAGAGGAGACAGCTCCCCAGAAACTCACGGGGAGCTAAGGCTGCCCTGGGAAGAGCAAGTTGAGACAGTTAGGGTCGCAGGTTCCAGAAGGGCACGTCCAGTGTGGAGAGGCAGAGCCGGAGGCCATGGTAAGAGCAGCGGGGCCCCAGGTGAGCCCTGGGCTCCACCTCACCCCACCCTGGGCCCTTCTCCAAGCGACTGCTGCCTCCCTGCAGGCCCCCACGGAAAGCCCAGAGAAGGCCGGCTCTCTCACAGAGGCCACGCTCTGGAAGCAGAAGGAAGGTGTCCGGCCTCGGGCCTCCAGCCTGGACTGCCAAAGGAGGAGAGGGTTGGCGGGGCCTGGGCAGTGCCGGCCATCGCCCGATGAGGAGCAGCCCCACCTTCCAGAAGTAAGGGGGCTGAGGCTGCTGAGAAAGGCCCCCCGGTAAAGGTAGCAGAGCCAGGAACAATGTGTTAGTCAGACCCTGGGCAACTCAGTGAAATCAGAGAAATTGGTCTGCGCCACCCCCACCCCTACCCCGAGTGCCAGATGTCTCCCAACCACAAAGAAAGCAGTGTCCAGGCTCACCTTGCCCTGCTGGAGTGTGCCGGCCCAGTGCCGTGACCCAGGCAGTCCCTGAAGCCTCCAAACCGATTGATAAATGTGTTGGAAGCCATTCATCTGTGCTCAGCAAGGAGAGGAGGGCATGGGCCCCACCCTGTGTCATCCTCTGTTCATTACTGTAATACCTTCTTTTTTATATATGTATGTTTTTAAAATTTTTCTCTTTTTAAAATTTAATTAATTTGGCTGTGCCTCGTCTTACTTGCAGCACACAGGATCTTTGATCTTCATTGTGGCCTGCAGGATTCTTTTTTTTAAAACACTTTTATTTATTTACTTATTGGCTGTCCTGGGTCTTCGTTCCTGCATGGGGGTTTTCTCTAGTTGAGGCCAGCGGGGGCTACTCTCTAGCTGCAGTTCATTGTCGTGGCGTCTCTTCTTGTGGAGCACAGGCTCAAGGCGCCCACGGGCTTCAGTATTTGTGGGGTGTGGGCTCGGTAGTTGTGGATCCCGGACTCCACAGCACAGGCACCGGGGCTTAGCTGCTCCACTGCATGTGGAATCTTTCTGGATCAGGGATCGAACCTGTGTCTCCTGCATTGACAGGTAGATTCTTTACCACTGAACCACCAGGGAAGCCCCAGCATGCAGATCTTTAGCTGTGGCATGCGAACTCTTAGCTACAGCCTGTGGGCTTAGTTCCCCGACCAGGGATCAAACCCATGCCCCCTGCATTGGAAGCGTGGGTCTCAACCCACTGCCTGGGAAGATGTGATTTTCTCTAGTTTTTATTTAGACTTCCCTGGTAGCTCAGACAGTAAAGCGTCTGTCTACAATGTGGGAGACCCGGGTTCAAGCCCTAGGTTGGGAAGATCCCCTGGAGAAGGAAATGGCAACCTACTCCAGGACTATTGCCTGGAAAATCCCATGGACAGAGGAGCCTCACAATTATACATGGGCTTATATATATATATATCTCAATACCTTTAATCATCCTCCTTGTCATGAGTTTAAACTAGTGGATATATTTAAAGATATTTCTACATTTCTCTTTTCTTACTCATCCACATCCAGAAACCCCTGGCAGATCTAACTCAACATTTTTAACAGCCACACTTTGGTTCCCCCACTGAACTCTACCTGGGCTCTTCTGGCTCATGACCATTTTCCAGTCTCATCCCAACCCCCAATACATTAGGGAGTCTAATGATGGAAATTCCGGCCCGAGTGAGAGAAAAGGGCAGAGAGAAGGCAGCATGTGGTGTTTCTAGCCGGGTCTTGCCCATCCCCTTACTGGCGGCCAGCAGTCCTCAGCTCCTAGTGGCGGGAATGCTGACTGTGTTATTGTGAAATCATTTGTATATTGTGAAGTGCTTTGCATGTGATGGAGTGATTTGCATAGGGCAATGGGGAGGGCATCTTAGAGATCCCAAAGCAGCATCCCTGAGTGTCCTCCTCCCTTTACAAAGTAAGTTGGGGCTTCCACTTCAGAACTCAGGAAGCGGAACAGGAGGGCGCCCCAGCAGAACTAAGGGCCTGGTGGATGAGGCAGACAGGACTTTCAGAGGAAAGCTGATCCGCTGTGTAGTTGGGGGTCTAGGAAGGGCGAACGTGGGCGAGTGCCGTAGAACAGGGCAACTGGTGTAGGTGTAGCACGTGACAGCCCTGTGCTGTCGGAGCCCTGGTAACAGAGTGACACATGACGGATGAGGACCCGCCGCAGGAGCAGATGAGGGTCAGAGGCTCGGAGACTCCCACCCCGGACACAGTCTCTACCCAAGGGGGCACCCAAGCGCCCCTTTCCTGGTATTATATGGTCCTGGCAGATTCCCCAAGAAGAATGCAAAAGTGGAAATGCCAAACCAGATTCCCATGATCCTGCAAGTGAGAGGTGCTCTCACATGCTCTGGGTCCAGGGACACCCAGGTTTGAATCGGGCTTCTGCCATCTGTGCCACCCTGCGCTAACAGTCCCCACCTTAACGGGACAGACCCGAGGATTCAGTGAAGACAGTACGAACAGAGTGAATGGCACGTCATCGACGTTCAGTTAAACTGCAATTATAATAATAATTATGCTAGTTTGCTGCCCTCGTCTAAAGTGACGGAAGCACAGAGTCTCTGCTCCCCAAGGTTTGAAGTTTACCGGGCAGCAACGTCGGGCCACCGTGCATTGGACTCCAAAGGGTTACAAGCCCTGGAGACAAAAGGCTTGAGGTTCCCAGTGAAAAACCAAAGCATAAAAATAATTCGATGAGTAAGAATAAAATTCCCTCTTCTGAGGTTCCCGGGGCTAGGCCCCTCCCTGTGGCAGGAACTTCCCCTTTCCCTGGCTCATGGAGGAGCCAGGCCCGGCTGACTCAGAGCAGGAGCGCGGCAGCCGTCCCCCGCCCTGCACACCCGGACCCCGGCCCGGGGCGGCGCCGTCCTGCGGCCGAGCGCGCCCCCGTGCGGCCGCGGCCAGCACCGCCGCCCGAGAGAGGAAGCGGCGGCCGGGCCCCGCAAGCCCAAGTGCCCCGGCCGCTCGCGGTCCCCGCGGGGGCCGCTGCCTCCTCTCTCGCGCAGCCAGGCCGAGCCGGGCGCCCACGGGGCTCCCACTTCCGCCCGACGCTCCCCGCCGCTGTCCCCGGTCCGGCCCGAGCGGAAGTGCGCCAGCCTCCTGGGTCCCCCATAGCCTCGAGGCGGAAGCGCGCCCCTTTACCGCCGCTCCCCCCGCGACCCCGCGGCGCGCGGCGCGCCGGGTTCCGGACAGGTCCCGTGTGACGTGGCCGCGCGCTGGGGGCGGCTCCGGGCCCGGGTGGAGGGGGGCGCCGGGCCGGGCGGGGCAGAGCCGGGGCGGGGCGCGGTGCCGCAGCTGGATGGCCGGGGCCGCCCGGAGCGCCGCCGCCGCCGCACGGTGAGTGACCGCCCGACGCCCGGGGCCCGAGTCCCGGACAGGGCGGACTCTGCCGATCCCCTTGTCCAGGTCAGACCTGGGCCTCTCGCCCGGGAGTTAAAACTTCCTTGGGCTCTTCTCCTCTGTCTCCCCACGCGTCGTCCCCATCTCTCCCCGCTCCGCATCCGTCTTTGGCTCTCCCCCTCTTCACTCTGCCGCTCTTGCTTCCCCCGTTCTCTCTTCTCTCTGACTCTCTTCGGTAGCCCTGTCTCCTGTTCCACACCTGGGGCCCCCTCACCTCTAACCGTGACCCGCCTCTGCCTCCCAAGCCCGGCCCAAGCCCGGCCTCCTGGCCGCAGTCCCGCCTTTGGTCCCCAGTGGAGCCCAGTGGGTTTCATCAGGGTCCCGTTAAGGCCTGGAGATCCCAGACCCTAGCGTCTCTTCCAGCTGCTTTCCCTTCCTCCCATCTCCATGAGGAGATGAGGAAACTGAGGCAAAGACATCACCGGCTCAAGGTCACAGACGGCCTGAGGCTGGGAAGACCACATTTAAACCTCACGCCCGAGTTTCCAGGTTGAACTTCCCTCTTGGTTGACTCACATCCAGATCCTGTGATCTGCTCGCTGGGTACACTCCGGCTGCCCCTTAACACGAGGAGGGCTCTCTGTATCTTCACCATGCCAGGCAGGCTCACCCAACGGGCAAATTCATCTCACCCTCACGACCAAGTGAGGGAGGCCATACTGATCTTCCTCGGAAGAGGAGGAGACTAAGGGCTCAGAGAAGGGCTTTAGGGACTTGTCCGCAGTCAGGCGAGGAGGGCACGGCAGCCCACTCCAGTATTCTTGCCTGGAGAATCCCCATGGACAGAGGAGCCTGGCAGGCTACAGTCCACGGGGCCGCAGAGAGTTGACAGGGCTGAGCGACTGAGCACACAGCACCGCAAGCCCAGCAGCTTTAAGCGTGGAGCACAAGGTTAAGGGTGGGTCTTGGATGCCCGTGCCCCGTGCATCTGGGAGGCCTCTCGTCACTGAAGGAGCCTCTCTCTTCGGTCTCACCTCACCTCCTGCCTGTCTCCGGGCCCCGGGGTATTAGACTCATTTCCTAGGAAGAAGCCCTGATGGTCTTGACCTAGCCCAGCTGCTTGGCTTCCGCCACCTGCGCTTCCTAAGCTCGTCCCGTCAAGCTAGACAATGCTGCCGCCGGCCACGCTTCTGGGGGTATCCTCACTAGGGCGCATCCTGGCAGTCAGGCTTTCTCCCTTGGCAGCCAGACACCCTGATGGGGCGGGCCTGCCGGTGGCTGAAGGGAACTCAGCCAGCGCCTCACCCTGTCATTAAGGAAAGTTTAGCCCTAGGCGGACAGGCTGACACAAAGTCTGGAACTGGCTCCCAAGGAAAAAAAAAAGTGTGGTCCTTGGAAGTGGGGTGTGGAGGAGCAGAGCCCCATTGCTCCGTGCACCCCTCACAGGGGTCCTTGGAGGCCCTGGGGGAGGCAGGCAGGAGGGCGGGTGCCGTGGCCGCAGGGAGCGCGGGGAGGGTCCAGGTGCCACGTTTTCTAAGCAGGTGCGCGGCCAAGGGTGGCCGCTCACGCAAGCGGCCTTTGTGTGTTTTTTCAGCACGTGGCATGCCTGGATGTCCCTGCCCCGGCATCGGCATGGCGGGACAGAGGCTCCTCTTCCTTGCGGCTCTTGCCCTGGAGCTCCTGGGAGGGGCTGGGGGCTCCCAGCAGGCCCTCCGGAGCCGGGGGGTGGCAGCGGCCTGTCGCCTGGACAGTAAGGAGAGCGAGTCCTGGGGGGCCCTGCTGAGTGGAGAGAGGCTGGAGACGTGGATCTGCTCCCTCCTGGGCTCACTCATGGTGGGGCTCAGTGGGGTCTTCCCACTGCTTGTCATTCCCTTGGAGATGGGGACCACGTTGCGCTCAGAAGGTAAATGATCACCTCTCCGGCACCCAGGGGGCAGCAGGTGACCCGGGGACGACAGGTGACCCAGGGGCGGCAGGTGACCGGGGAACCATGCCGCTGCCCTTCGTGGGAGAGCCGGGTCTCGTCCCAGGCGGCAGCATGTCTGAGGTAGAGGGCTGGACCGAGTACAGTTCTTCCCCGCGGTCCAGTGAGCCGGGGTGCGCCAGCTTATTTGTTCATCCATTTGTGCACCTGTTTATTCTGAAAGATGAACATCAGCGAACGTTCACTGCGAAGCAAGAGGCAAGGCTGGAAATAGGACGCCAGGCTGCCTGGGGTTCAAAGCCTGGCTGTGCCACTTGGGGTAGTATTGCGTGAGTTCCTTAACTTGGCTCTGCCTCAAGGTCCCAACCTTAAAAACGGGGATAATAACAGTATAAACTTCATAGATGTTTTTGTGACGATTAAATGAACTAATATCAGTAAAGCGATTGGAAGAGTGCCCAGCCACTGAAAAGCCTGGGGGATATCGTCCACCCTGGCTTCCAGACCTGGGAGGGGGGCGTTCTTGAACACAAGTGGACCTGCCTCCCCTGAGTGTCACCTTGTACCGTATTTAGCGAGTGAGGAGTGGGTTTGGGATCTTACTGAGACGTGAGGTGGTGGTACTGGTGGGGCAGGTGGGATGATGCAGGAGAAGACGGTTGCTATTCAGCCCGTCTTGATGTTATACCTCTGGGGTAATACATGAAATGCTGTATGCAGACCTGATGAGCAGTGGGACTAGGTGTCACCTCTGGCCAGAGTTTCCTTGCTGTCTCAACCATGCTTAGGCGTGGACTGTGCAGGCTTACGTCCTGGGCTCCAACCACAGCGAGGCTGGCTTCATGTGGCAGGTGGTGCCACGGTGACCCCTACAAGGGTAGGGGTGGTGGGCCCAACACACCACATAAATTAAGCAGTTAACTTGAAAAAAAAAGACTGTCCACCGCTGGGAAGGGGCTCCATGTTCACCAGCCAGTGCCCCGTAAAAAGCGCCACCTCTTGCTTCAGCCCCACTTCAGCGTGCAAAAGGGTACTCAGACCCAGAGCCCCCAGGGCGGCCTTCCCTGGAACATGGAGAGGCTGGCAGCCCGCCTCCTCTGGGGAGGGCACCCGGGAGGTGGGCGCAGGCATGGCAGAGGGCTTTCCTTGGCTTCCTCTTCCTGCCGTGTGCGTGTGTCCACAGTGACGTTCTGTGGTGAAAGAGAAACAGGACCAGATGGGGAGCCCTAAAGATGCAGGTGGCTGTCGCCCCCAGCCAGGACAACGCCATGGAAGTTCTGGACCAGCCCTGGGAATCTCTGAAGCGAGGGTCCCCCGGGGACTTGTGCTGCCTGCCAGGCTTAGGAACCATTCATTCAGCAGATGGACATGCACACAGCCGTGCCGGGCCCTGGGCTGAGGGCTGGCACCGCAGCTGTGAACACAGCCCTCTTCAGGCCCGGCGCTCCTGACCTTCTCATGGCATCCCTGCGGGGTCAGCCTAGGGAGGACTTGGATTGTTAGCTCCATTTTACAAATGGGGACGCACGGGCACAAAGGAGTTCTTCTAGGAGCCCAAGGTCGCACAGCATGGAAGCAGTAGCTACCCTGGGATCATACGCCCACCACCAAGCCACCTTTTCCCTCTGGGCCTCAGTTTGTCTACTGAACGAAGGGCCCCTTTAGGGCACTTCCAACTCTGGGTATTCTAAGTCTGCACAGGTTGTCAGATCTCTGCCACTTCGCTGAGAGTATCAGTGGCCGAGAAGAGAAAAACTCCTCTTTAATAAGCATTTCTTACACATGTTGTCATTTAATTTCATCAAGATCACTCACTGTCAGATAGATACAATTGTCCCCAGTTTACAGATGATGAGACTGAGCCCTGGAAGTAGTCTGCCCAGACTTACCAGCTGCTGGCTTTGGGGGCTGGGGCTTGTCCACTCTCTTAGCCCTGGAGCAGTAGTGGCTCCACGCGTGCCCTGCAGGACGTGGTGAATTCCTGCTGAACACCAGCCCCTGGAGGGGCTGGAGGCTGGGGGCCCGGGGAGGCCAGCAGCCCACGTCCAGCCGTCCAGAGACTTGCAGTCTGGTTGGGATCACACCAGGAGCCCAGTAAGCTGGGTGGGGAAGGGGTCAGGCCAGGGACTCTGGCCTCTGTTCCCAGGTCCCACATCTCTGCCTTGTAGCTGGGGCACGGCGCTTGAAACAGCTGCTCAGCTTTGCCTTGGGGGGACTTCTGGGCAACGTGTTTCTCCACCTGCTCCCCGAGGCGTGGGCCTACACGAACAGCGCCAGCTCTGGTGAGTGAGGCCACAGGCTGGGGGGGCCAGGAGGGTGGTGGGCAGTGGGTGGAGCTGGTGCCCAGGCCCAGGAATGACCTAGGCCGTGCCCACTCTGAAGAATGACTGGGAGAGGGGTTCCTGGACCTCTGTCACGGTCCCAGTGCCCCCGTTCCAATTGGGGGAGGGGGGCCCACCCCGGATCTGTGGCCCTGGCTTGTCAGTGCTGCCCCCTGCAGGTGGTGAGAGGCAGAGCCTGCAGCAGCAACAGCAGCTGGGACTGTGGGTCATTGCTGGCTTCCTGACCTTCCTGGTGTTGGAGAAGTTGTTCTTCGACAGCAAAGGGAAGGAGGAGACCAGCCAGGTGAGCCCCAAACTCCAGAGCCTACACAGGTCAGCCTTCATTCTGTGGTGGTACTAGGGCCTGGAGGCCCAGGTTTTGAGTCAGTTCAGTTCAGTTCAGTCCCTCAGTCGTGTCCAACTCTTCGCGACCCCATGGACTGCAGCATGCCAGGCCTCCCTGTCCATCACCAACTCCCGGAGTTTACTCAGACCCATGTCCATTGAGTTGGTGATGCCATCCAGCCATCTCATCTGTTGTCCCCTTCTCCTCCCGCCCTCAGTCTTTCCCAGTATCAGGGTCTTTTCCAGTGAGTCAGTTCTTCACATCAGGTGGCCAAAGTATTGGAGTTTCAGCATCAGCCCTTCCAGTGAATATTCAGGTTTTGAGTCAAGCCCTAAAAAGAGTCTCTCGGCCCTTTCCTGGGAGCTCTGGGAGGTTGGGCCAGCTTGTCTGGAAGGATCCGGGCCCAGCCCCTGCCATGACTTGTCTCCATGGATAATGGTGACAGCAGTGTGGAAAGCAGAGGGCTTGCTGGGTCTGGGGTCACCCGGCTGGTTGAGCAGCGAAGTCCAGCCGGATAAAAGCGGTGTCCCCTGTCTCCCTCCCTTTGTTTACCCTGGCCGAGTGGGGGGCATCTAATGTCACCTCTCCCCCCTTCTCCTGGCCCTAGGCCCCCAGCAAAGACCCCGCAGCTGCTGCCGCGCTCAATGGAGGCCACTATCTGGCCCAGCCGGCTGCAGAGCCCGGCCCGAGCGCCGTGGTCCGGAACATCAAAGTGAGTGGCCCGCTCGGGCCCTGCCCCCCACAGCCGCCCCACCCCGAGTAGCCGGCCTGGCTCAGGCCCACCTGCCTGGCTCAGCCCAACCCTGTCCCTCCTCACCCAGGTCAGTGGCTATCTCAACCTGCTGGCCAACACCATAGACAACTTCACCCACGGGCTGGCCGTGGCCGCCAGCTTCCTAGTGAGCAAGAAGGTGAGTGAGGCTGGGGTGGGGGCGGGGGCGCAGGCCATCGCGACAGGCATGCAGGGCCCACATTGACCAGGAGGCCCTGCCTCCAGTCACTTCCTCCACGCTCCCTGCACCCAGCACCTTACCCCAGCCTCCTTACTGCGAACACTCCTCGGGACCACGGGCCTCAGCCAAGCTGCTAGACTCAGCCCCTTCCTGCTTCTACGTGCCTCTCCCCACTCCTGCTCCCTCTGCCTCTGTGCTTGGGCCCCGAGGTCTGTCTGCCCTTGAACTGGCCCACCTTGTCCCCCTCTGGTGGCTTCCTCCTCCCTGCTGCCTCTGCTTGGAGTGTTCTTTCTACCACTCTCATCCTTCAGGCCTCCGTTCCAAAAGCACTTTCTCAAAGACGCCTCTGCTGACCCCTCATCTGTCAGGCCCCTCGTGTCCCATGGCCCCTGTCAAGGCGTGTGGTCACACGGCTCTTTCTGTGTTTACTCAGTCCTTGCCTCTCCCCCCCAGACTGGGAGCTTCTTGAGGGCGGATTCCTGGTCTGTTTTATTCGCTGCTGTATTTCTAGTAGCCAAACAGTGTCCAGCCAGGGCACCCAGAGCAGATACTGGTAGGATGAGCGGACAGCTGGGTACCCTCAACAAAGACCCCCACACACACTCCCCTCCCTGCAGATCGGGCTCCTGACCACCATGGCCATCCTCCTGCATGAGATCCCCCATGAGGTGAGTGCCACAGGGTCCCCATGATCAGCCATGTGGGTGTGCAGCTGGTGGGGGGTACTTTGGTTGGGACTGCCCAGCAATGGTTGGCTTGGGGGGCTGCACCAGAGACCTGGGGCTACTCAGCCTACTCAGACTACAGCCACCATTGCAGCCATGCTCCAGCCTCCTCAGGACTGGGGGCCCAGCAGAGGGGTTGTGGGCCGAGGGTCCCAGCGATGGGGCTGCTGCTGGGGGCTCGGTGCACCCATCCACACCTGAGATGCTCAGGGCGTCTGGCCCCACCGGGGCCCAGAGTGATCGTCTGGACCTCCCCTCAGGTGGGCGACTTTGCCATCTTGCTCCGGGCCGGCTTTGACCGATGGAGCGCAGCCAAGCTGCAGCTCTCGACGGCACTGGGGGGCCTGCTGGGCGCCTGCTTCGCCATCTGTGCGCAATCCCCCAAGGGAGTAGGTACGGGCGTGGGGGTGGTGGCGGTCCGCAGAGGGGCCCTGGCCGAAGGGCACGGCCGCCCTGACCCGGGTATCCGAGCCCGGCTCTGCTCGGGTCCACCCCGCGGGATGGGGGGTGGTCGGTACACGTGGCCGCCCAGCCCCCCCCAGCCAGTCAGGGCTCCTCCCCCTGCTACAGAGGAGACGGTGGCCTGGATCCTGCCCTTCACCTCCGGTGGCTTTCTCTACATCGCCCTGGTGAACGTGCTGCCCGATCTCTTGGAGGAAGACGACCCGTGGTGAGCTGCCCGCCGGCACTGCCATTGGCAGGCCCCTGCCCGCTGCCCGTCGGCCCATGCGGCCCCCTGAGCCCCGGCCCTCTCGCCCGCAGGCGCTCCCTGCAGCAGGTGCTTCTGCTTTGTGCGGGCATCGTGGTGATGGTGCTGTTCTCGGTCTTCGTGGAGTGACTGTCTCGGCGCCCCACTCCTGCACAGCAATAAGAGACTCGGATTCACTCTGTGACCATGTGTGTGTATGAGTGAATATGCGTGTGTCAGAGAGCGAGTGCACCTCCAACCCAACAAGAGGGTGGTGTGTGTGTGTGTGATGTGCACATGTGACCAGAGGTGTGTGCGAGGCCGACACTGTGATCCCTGACGCCCGGGCCCGCCCACTGGTCTTCTCCCCCTGCCACCCTGGGGGCTTGCACCACCGGAGTCAGCAGTAAGGCACGGGAGTGGCGGTCCCGAGCAGAGGCCTCTGTGCGTGATGCTGGGAAGAGTGAGCCGCCCAAGGAGCCAGGCCTGCAGCGAGCCCCAAAGCTGTCCCCGCCGAGGCCTCCGTGGCCCTGGGCCTTGGGGGTAAGCCCCTGGGGGCGTGCACCCGGCTCCGAGCAGCCAGGGACCAAGGCTGGGGCACCTTTTCTCGGCCGTGGCCTGGTCCTCCCTTCACCAGCTCTGAGGCCAAAGAGAGGAGAGGCGGGTGCTTCGCCCCCGGCTCCACTCAGCGCTGCCGGCCCTACTGCACCCAGCGCGGAGCTGGGAGATGCTTTCTAAGACCTTTTCCCCGTCAGCCCTGGGCCGGCTCCTGTCCCCCCCACCGCTGCGAATGCTCCCTGGCAGTGCCGGCAGCTCTTGCCACCTCCAGCTGCCAAACGGCAGCCAGCAGGGCAGCGAGCGGCCCTGGGCCAGTGTCCTCCCCGTCCGCTCGGGTGCTCCTGCCAGCCCGGGGTCCGGAAGACACTCTGGGGGCAGGAAGACAGGAAACGGTGGCCGCCTGCCCCCGACGCGGGCCCCCTTCCCCAGCCACCGCGGGTGGGGCTGGGCGGGGGCGGTGAGGGCTCCACGTTGTCAGCACTCAGGAATGTGCTCTGGGAGAATGCTGAAGCCATAATCCCCAGCTATTTCCCTTGGCCGACACCCAGGTACTCAGCTGGCCCGCTCCACAGCCAGGCTCCAGCCTCGTGGGGAGGAGTCGCCGTCAGGAGGGGCTGATCGATTTTATAGCAGTTTTGCTGTGGTTCCGTTTGTATCTGTAAATAACTTGTATAGATGAGATGCAAATAAATATACACGAACTGGCTGCCTCTGTTCTGCACACGAAAGCCGGGCACCCCGTGTCCCCGCCAGGTTGGCTGTTCTGCGCACCCCGGCTCTTGCAGGTTGCCCAGCCTGTCATCCCTGCCTTCTAGCCCTTCTGCTCCTCTGCACTCTTTTGAGCTGCTTCTCAGAACAGGGTATAAACATTCCACGTTTCCCTGGCTTGTTCTGCTGTTAGCTTTTTATGTCAATAAAACAAGCCTGGTTCTAGGCCATTATAGCCCACGTCACCCCCAAGGCTGGTGTCCTCGCAGACCTGCGAACCAAGGGCTTCTTCCCAGCCTGGCCTGAGTAACTTCACCACGGGAGGGAGCTCCACCCACAAAGTCGTCTCCAGGTTTGGCCTCCATGAAATTATTTTTTGTTAAAAAGGAAAAATGAAATCTTTATTCTAAACCACACCCTCGCCTCCAGTGAACAGGCTGAGTAAAGCCAGCATCAGGCATGGGAAGGAGCTGCTTCCTGGGAGAAGGGGGACAGGGAGCGGTGGGCCCAGGCCTGATGAACAGAGGAAGCCAGGGCTGTTCCCCAGCGCCCCCAGCCCTCAGCAGGCATAGGGCATAGATGCACTCAGCTCGCCGAGGGAGGCAGCCAGGTCCCATTTACAGATGGGGGCTCCGAGGTCAGGGATAAGAAGCCTGTGGCCTCACTCAGGTGGGGATGCCCAGGAGAGGGACAGAGCTCTATCAGAGGCTGTGCTGGGGCTCCTCTGGAATGCGGTGGGGGGGGGGGGGGGGCGGGCAGTGGAAGTCAGTGGGACTGATCACCAAGGAGTGTGCAGTGAGGGTACCCCCTGACCCAGGCTGGCGGCCTGGAGGCAGTGGGAGAGGGAGGGGCCTCCAGACTGGCCAGCAGTCAGTAGTTCTGGGATTGTGGGCACGGCCCCTCAGAGAGGATGGGAAGAGGGTAGGGGGCTCTTGCCAGGGGGCAAGTGAGAGCCGATGGGGGTTCTTGAAGGGTTGCTGTTTTAACAGGCCGTTTGTGGGGGTGGGGGGATGGCCAAACCTGCTGACGACAACACAGTAGGCTTTATGCTCACCCCTAGGTTTGAATCCTGGCTATGCCGTCTAAGAGTTGCATGGTCTTGGCCCAGCTGCTCAGATGCATCCATAAAACAGGGCTGCCCTACTGGTGGCTGAGATTAACTAGATACAATTAAGCATAAGATCCGCAAAACATGTGGTCCCCGCCGAGCCCTCAGCCAGCGGTGAACCACCCGGTCAGCTTTCAGGCAGCAGAGCTGAAAGGGTGGCAGGCAGATGACCAGCAGATGTGGGGCGTCACAGGGACGGGGCGGGGGGCTGGACCAGGGGTGGGAGAGGACACCGGGTGAGCAGGGTCAGGCCTAGAAGGGCTCTCACCGGATCTTGCTTGAAGCTCATTTTTCAGCGGGAGGAAATGGGCCAATAGCGAACCAGGACGTGGAAACAAATAGAAGGCTTGGCAGCCAGGAACCAGGGAGCCAAGGCCCAGAGCCTGGCTTTACCAGGAAGCAAGGTCGAGGGCCAGAGCACCAAGATTCAAAAGGAAGGGAAACACTGGTTTGGCTTCTGTGTAGGCCCCTCAGGCAAACTGCAGGTTAACAAGAATTTTCAGAAGCTCAGACTGAGAGGCGGGGTAGGGAGTGTGCAGTCAGAGGGGTCTGGAGGCCAGAAGACCCCAGGGAGCAGCTGGGGCGCACACCCATCCCTGCCAGGGGGCCCCGCCCTGACAACTGGTCTGAGGCCCATGGCTTGCTTGGGTTTCTAGCAGCAGCACCTAGGGAAGGGCCTCCGGCATACACCCCGACTCCTCTACCCAAGGCCCCAGGAAGGTGAGACAGACAGGCAGCAGGAATGGGAAGCATCCTTTATTGCGCGTGTCCGCCAGCAGGAGGCCCCTAGGCGTAGTACTGCAGGTTGGCCTTCTTCTTGGCCTGTACCTCCAGGATGCCCTCCATGTAGTCCTCGTGGGTGAGCTCCGTGGCGCCTCTGCGCAGTGCGATCATGCCCTGCGCCCAGACAGACGGACAGGCTCTGGGTTCCTCCTCACGCCCCAGCTCCCCAGACAGGCTCTGGGTCCCTCCCCACGCCCCAGCCCTCAGACAGAGACACAGGCTCTCAGGTCCCTCCCTACGCCCCAGCCCCCAGACAAGAGATACAGGCTCTTAGGTCCCTCCCCACGCCCCAGCCCCCAGACGGAGATACAGGCTCTCAGGTCCCTCCCCACACCCCAGGACAGGCTCTGGGTCCCTCCCCACGCCCCAGCCCCCAGACAGAGACACAGGCTCTGGGTCCCTCCCCACACCCCAGAACAGATAGGCTCTCTGGCCCCTCCCCACGCCCTGGTCCAGCTCCCGGAGGCCTCCACCTTCTCAGCCCCTCCCTCGGCCGCCTCCACCAGCCTGAGCAGGGAGGTGGTGTGAAGCGCCCACCCTCTGCAGCCCGCACTCACCGCCTCCACACACACTGCCTTGCACTGGGCCCCGTTGAAGTCATCCGTACAGCGGGCCAGTTCCTCGTAGTTCACGTCAGGACTGTGGGGAGGTAGGGCGAGACTCAGTGACTGAGGGGAGGGGCCAGGAAGAGCAGCTATCCCCCACACGCTCCCTCAGGCAGTGAGGTCGACTCGCCCGGATCACGGAAGAGTCCCTTCCCCACTGGGCCTCGTCCCTCCGTCCCTCTGCACAGGGCAGGGGGGAGGCAGGAGGCAGGGAGGTCAGAGTAGGTTAGACCAAGTCATTTCTAGTGTCTCCAGCCTTCGAGATGCACCTGGACCCCAGGATCCAGTCTGGGGGGAGCAGAAGGTTGTGCAGACAGAAGACAGCCGTCTGCCTGTCTCAGGCGGGCGGGCCCTGTACTGGCACAGTGCTGTGGCGACTCACCTCCTGCGCCAAGCATTGCACTGGACATTATCACAACCCCGGGAGGTTGCAGCCCTCACCCCCAAGTCCCAGGAAGAAAACCAAGGCTTATGCCACCTGCAGACGGGCACACAGATCTGAACCAGGTCTGCCTGGCCCCTGGCAGCATTCCCCTGGGCCAGGCTGGGCTGTGTTCACCTGCTAGGGCAGAGGAGGCCAGGAAACGGCCCGGGCTGGCACGCCTTCCGATCCCGGGGCAGGGGGTGTGTGTGCAGGTGAACGCTAAGGATCCTGGGCCCCAGTAAGGTTCTGTGTCAGGTCAGGCACCTGAGAGAAAGGGAGGCCGCTGCGGGGACAGTGCTGTGTGAATGGGAGGTGGAGGGAGAGGGGAAGCCCGGGCAGGCTCAGTACGAAGAGGACTGGGATGGCTCTGCTGCCCCTGAGGTCTCAGCGCCTCGCTCGTGACTTTACGCACCTGACGTTCATCTTCCGGGAGTGGATCTGCATGATTCTGGCCCGGGCCTCCTCGTTGGGCATGGGGAACTCGATCTTGCGGTCCAGGCGGCCTGAGCGGAGCAGGGCAGGATCCAGGATGTCTACTCTGTTGGTGGCTGCGATGACCTGAGAAGGAGACGCGGCCGCTTGAATGAGGAGGGAGCTTCAGAGACAGGTGACAGGCATGGCCACGACCGGCAAGGAGGCAGCCCGGGTCAGGTGAGACGGCACCGGATATTCAAAACCGCCTCTAATTCTAACTCGAGCTGCGCCAGTGAGACAACAGAAGACCCCTGACCTCTCAGCGCCCCTTCCTCCCCTGTGAAGACAACACCCACCTTCACTTGGGTGTTGGGCTGGAAGCCGTCCAGCTGGTTTAGCAGCTCCAGCATCGTCCTCTGCACCTCCCGGTCCCCGGCCTTCTCACTGTCGAAGCTGGGCCCCGAAGGAGACACTGGTGAGGCCACAGCTCGGGGGACGCCCTCCCCTGCTCCTCCAGAAGCCCAACCCAACCCATCCCGGGGCGGAGAGGAGTCCCGCTCAGCCTGGGGGCCCCCAGCCCAGGGACAGCACAGAAATGGTGTCAGATGTGAGAGCTCCTGGGCTCAGGTGCCGAACTGAGGACAGAACAGTGAGCAAAACCCGCTGCCTGGCCTGTGCCCCCGATGAAGGTGCCATCACAAACTGAACTAAAACTCAGAAGAAATAGAGAGATCTGGCCCAGACTTGGCATGGAACAGGGGGCCCAGGCAGCTGTCCCCGAGGAAATATCCCTCAGGCTGAGATCTGAGGGCTGAAAACACATCACTGGGCAACCGACCAGCAGAGATCAGGGGAAAAGGAAAAGCACATTCCAGAAAGAAAAGAGCAGGTAGCAAATCTCTGCCAACGAGCGGGCCTGCAAACCGAGGGGCCGCCTGGAGGAAGCCAGGGCGGGGGGGGGTGGGGTGGGGAGGTGAGGGCAGGGACAGGGTGAGGCTGGAGGGGAGCTGGGGCACCAACACAGGGCCCCACAGGCCGTGGCAAGCCCAGCATTTATGCCACGGAACAGTGGGGAGGCGCGGAAGGGGAAAGCAGGCTCTGTCTGCATGAGGAGCTGGCGGAGCCAGTCAGTGAAACTTTGAGAGGAACCTGCTGGCAACTGTGAGGAGAAAGGATGGTGGGGGAAAAGAAATGAAGCAGGGAGGCTAGTCAGAAGAGCACTAAGAAGTCCAAGCACATGGAGAGCGCCGCCAGCATCCCAGGGCGAGCAGGCAGCAGGGTGGAAGAGCAGGGTTCCAGACCCAACCTGGTGGGACCCCGCACCCCTCACCGCTTGGTGCCGATGGCGTCCAGCTCATCTATGAAGATGATGGACGGCGCTTTCTCCTTGGCCAGCGCAAAGGCGTCCCGGACTAGCTTGGCACCATCCCCAATGAACATCTGCACCAGCTGGGGGCCGGCCAGCTTCAGGAAGGTGGCCTGGGGTGGAGGGTGACAGAATCAGGCCAAAGGCGCAACAAGAGGCCCCTTCGATTCAAGCCCACCCAGCTGAGTCTCAGCTCCCACCCATCTCCCCCCATCCTTCCCAAGGCACTCACCTTGGTCTGCGCAGCACAGGCCCTGGCCAGCAGGGTCTTCCCTGTACCTGGAGGCCCGTACATCAGCACGCCCTTTGGGGGCTGGATCCCTAAGTTCTCAAACTTCTCCTTGTGGTTCATTGGCAGGACAATGGCCTCCACTAGCTGCCAGGAAGAAGACCTGGGTGAGGACAGTGAACCCTGTGGGCTCCCACAGCCTAACCCTCTCTGTAGCCCTCCCACTCAACTCGGGGCCACCGCCGTCTCCTTGCCCCACATCCAGAGGACACAGAACGCTCACTGCCACCAAGGCTGCCGGTGGACTCCCGGAACAGCAGGACAGAGCAGAAGGACGGGTTAAGAACAGGAGCCTGAGCTCCAGTCCTGGCTCTGGCCCTAACCATCTGAGATCCCAAGCAAGCCATTCAGACCCTCCAGAGCTCAGTCTTCTAAACTGTTTTATGGCCTCTTCCCTGCCTCCCTAGAGTGCTGCAAGGATAAGAGGCATGGGAGGAAAAGTGCTCTGGTCACTGAAGCAGAGAGACACAAAAGGCTGGTGAGGTGCCGGGCTTCCCTCACCTCCTGAATCTGCTTATCCAGGCCCCCGATGTCACTGTACTGCTCCGTGGGCCTCTCGTCCACCTCCATGGCCTTCACCCGCGAGTCGTACTCGGTGGGCAGGGTCTCCAGGATCAGATAGGAGTCTTTGTTCACACCCTGGGGACACAGCATGGAAACCTCAGCTCTGTCCCAGCTCAAGGTCTACCTAAGTGACTGGGGGACAGGTGTCCATAGGGTGAAAGGAGAGCCACAGGACCGGGCAACACAAGAATCAAAGGGCAGGCAGCTCCGCAAATGTTCAGGACCCACAGTGACCGGGCCGGGGCCAGGGGCTCGGCTCAGCAGTGGGAGAAACCTCGCTGGAAAAGGCCCGCCTGGGCTCAGGGACACCACTCACCACCAAGTCTCCCGGCTTCAGCTTTTCGGCATCCACCAAGCCAATCACAGGCAGGAAGTAGGTCTGCAGAAGGATTCCAGGTGCAGCCTCAGTCACTGCCCTCAGGTAGGCCCCCGAGTCCTGTCCCACATCCCCCTCTCATGCTCTGCAGCTCCTCCTGCTGTGCCAGCCTCACATCCCCCTCTCATGCTCTGCAGCTCCTCCTGCTGTGCCAGCCTCACCTGCCGCGTAGAGGTTTTGATCACTGCGCACTTGCCCTTCCTTTGGGAGTCTAGATCAATGTTTGCACCATCTTCCTCTTGGTCGTTAGGATCAACATCTAGAAGCTGGGAAAGAAAGAAGCTCAGATTTGCTCAGCCCCCCTGTACTCTGCAGAGCCCAGAACTTCTGGGGCCTAGACAACCTCAGCACTCCCAGGGCTCGCCATCCCTACCTCACTCCTCAGCCTAGCCCCAAGCCCAGCAAAGGTGCGGTTAATAAATCAGAAGATTTAGCGTGATCTCTGCTCAGAGCTCATCTACCCCCTGAGGAAAAATACCCAGTAGAAAAAGAAACACGAAGCTTCCGATGCCTTTTCAGGCCTGTATATTCCCCTAAAAACTTACAGCGGGGAGGAGAACCTAAGAGGTTTAGATCCTACATGCAATTTAGGCCTCAAAAGGCCCACCCACTCTTTCCCCAATGGCAGGCTGTCTCCAAGCCCCACTGACCCCTCTTCCCCTCCACATACACACACACCTCGATGACGTTGGAGACCAGATACGGCAGCGTCTTGTTCACTTTGATTTTCTCGCTGTTCTCTTTGATCTTGTCCTTCATGGCCTGGAGTTCGTGGGTGACTCGCAACACTTCGCTCTTCATGATCTGGGATGAGGGTGAATGGAAGGAAACATTCAGCCTTACCTTAGCTTATCTGAGGGCCACTTAATTGGAGCACCTTATCCAGGCAGCCGGAGGAACCCTCCTGCACCCCTTCACTCAGCTCGAAGCTCTCTGAATGCTCAGCCTAACTGTGTCCACAACCAGCAGGAAACCTCCTGTGGAAACAGGAGGCCTGTCGGGAGACCTCCAGGGGAAGCAGTTGTAGTCGAGGGAAAAGAGCCAGACTTTGAGTTGAGCAAATACGGGTTTCAGGTTCTGCCTTTCCTTACAGGCTCCATACCTCACCACAGTAAAACACAAAACAAAACAACAAAAACCCTCTTTTAGCCTCAGTTTGCTCATCTGTAAAATGGGGGTTTCTTAAAAGACAGACTCTCAAGAGGAATACTGAAAAGCCTGGGAACGGCAGTCAGACCATTCCTTCTCTCAAGCCTGGTCTCCCACCACCCTGGCCCTCTCCCCCTCCCTTTTAAAACTTCGTTTTCTTTTCTCTTTTTCTGGTCTGAGGAGGAAACCGCGGCCCCCACACCTCTCCGAGGGAGGCTGGGGACGACGTGAGAGCACCAGGGCCTGCCCTGTGTGTGGGGACGCGGGCAGGGAGAGGGGGCTTCACTGCCCACCTTGATTTCACTGTCCAGCAGCCGTGTGCGCTGGATGATCTCTTCTGTGG
The DNA here is from genome assembly GCF_002263795.3 of Bos taurus. NCBI lineage: Eukaryota > Metazoa > Chordata > Mammalia > Artiodactyla > Bovidae > Bos > Bos taurus. The sequence goes on from NC_037342.1 coordinate 77,255,952, forward strand.
ACATCTTGAGAACTTCCTCCCCGATTCCATCTTGCTGCGAAAAGAATAATTTTTTTTCCCTTAAATTCAAGGCAGTTAACTCAGCACTGTGAGTTAGCCAACTCTGCCTCAATTGACCCACTATGCGCCAAAAAACCCAGAATGCAGTCGCGACCGCATACCAAGCGGCCCCAATCCCGGGACCGGGCTCGACCTTGACCCCCGCAGCCACCGCCTCCCCTCCCGCCAGCGGGGTCTCCCCGTGGCCCGAGCTCCAGCACCGCCAGCGCGCACCTCCGCTTCGTCCCACACAGTCGCCATCTTCTCCTGCCGAGTCACCGGACTCTCGAGTTTCGGCAGCAGATTCACCATTCGGAGGAGCAGCCTGAAGATTACACCGGGCGGCAGCCGCAGGGAGAGATCAATATTACCTCTCTTTACGTCTGCTCTTGACTAGTGAGACTCCGTCAACAAGTCCTGACTCTTGAAAAAAATTAGCTTGGGCCGCGTTGCGGCGGCGAATCTGCTTCTCGGATTCAAAAGCTGAAGCGCAGGCCACAGGACCCGCCCCCGCGGCTGCTGAAAAGTTCCCGCCCTCGTCCTGTTAGTGCCACAGCGAGAGGAGGATGCGCCACTGGCTGGAACGCCCAGAGGGGCGGGACCTGGGGCGGAAAAGAAATAGAAAGCGGAGGGAGAAACGACCCAGGGTCCTTGGGAAATGTAGTCCTAATCAGGCTGCTCACAGGCTGCTCCTCCATCCTAAAGGAGGCAGGTCAGGTGGTCTGGTATTCCCATTTCTTTCAGAATTTTCCACAGTTTATTGTGATCCACACAGTCAAAGGCTTTGGCATAGTCAATAAAGCAGAAATAGATGTTTTTCTGGAACTCTCTTGCTTTTTCAATGATCCAGCCTAGACATTTTATTACAAAAACAGAGACATTACTTTGCCAACAAAGGTCCATCTAGTCAAAGCTATGGTTTTTCCAGTGGTCATGTATGGATGTGAGAGTTGGACTATAAAGAAAGCTGAGTGCTGAAGAATTGATGCTTTTGAACTGTGGTGTTGGAGGAGACTCTTGAGAGTCCCTTGGACTCCAAGGAGATCCACCCAGTCCATCCTAAAGGAAATCAGTTCTGAATACTCTTTGGAAGGACTGATACTGAAGCTGAAGCTCCAATACTTTGGCCACCTGATTCGAAGAGCTGACTCATTTGAAAAGACCCTGATGCTGGGAAAGATTGAAGGCAGGAGGAGAAGGGTGAGATGGTTGGATAGCATCACCTACTCAATGGACATGAGTTTGAATAAACTCCGGAAGTTGGTGATGGACAGGGAGACCTGGCGTGCCGCAGTCCATGGGGTTGCAAAGAGTCAGACACGACTGAGCGACTGAACTGAACTGAACAGGGTCTTGTGCCTGTTGGCTTTCAGACTACAATGTACACCGGCAGCTCCATGGGACCTCAGGCCTTCTGATGAAGACTGAAACTAAACCAGCAACATTCCTGGGTTTCCAGTTTGCCGGTTTACCCTACCCGCCATGGAGGTTACCCACCTCTGTAATTGTATGAGCCGATTTCCTCATAATAAATCTCTTTACATACATATATGTCTCCTATGGGATCTGTTCCCCTGGGGACCCCTACTAAAATACTTCTTAAAATCTGTTATTTTGAAAACTGCGAAATACATTAAAAAATTGCAAGAATGGACAATGAATACCTATGTATCTTTCACCTAGAGTCACGAATTGATTTGCATTTTCTTTTGCTGTCTGTTTTTCTGAACCATTTCAAAGTACATTGCAGACATCATGTTACTTCACCTCTAATATTTCAACTTGTGTCTCCTAAGAGTAAAGACATTCTAATAATGGAACTCCAATACATTATAGCATAGTATATTGTCATACCTATAGAATTTAATATTGAGGCAATAAAATCTAATATACAGTCCATATTAAAATTTCTTCAATTATCTCCATAGCATGCCTTAGAGCCTTAAAAAAAAAAATCCAACATCAAGTCAAAAATCACACATGGCAGTCAGTTGTCAGGTCTCTACAGTCTCCTTCAGTTTAGAACAGTCTCCCGATCTTTTTTGGTCTTTCATGACATAGACATTTTTGAAGCATCCTGGCCAGTTGTCTTGTGTACTCTGTTCTCAACACAGCAACCAAGGGAATTATTTTAAAGCCTCGTTAGATCATGTCACTCCTCTGCTCAAAACCCTGCAGCAGCTGTGAGACTTAGAGTAAAAGCCAAGGTCCCTGAAACAGCCTCCCAGGTCCTGCAGGGGATTTTGTGCTTACGTGCTAAGTCGCTTCAGTTGTGTCCAAACTCTGTGCAACCCTATGAACTGTGGCCCGCCAGGCCCCTCTGCCCACGGGATTCTCCAGGCAAGAATACTGGAGTGGGGCGCCATGTCCTCCTCCGGGGACCTTCCCAACCCAGGAATTGCACCCACATCTCTTACATCTCCTGCATCGGCAGGTGGGTCACAGCACCGCTTTTTTCCTCCCCGACAATTTTCTCCAGGACCTTGACTCCCACTCCTTTCCTCTCTGCTCACAGTTACACGGCTCCTTGTTGCTTGGAGATCAGGCCAGGCCAACTCCTACCTTGGACTCTGTTCTGCTGTCCTGAAATGTTCTTTCCAGGATATTTTCTTGCTTCACTCCCTTACCTTTGCTCCTTCAAGTCTTTGCTTAAATGCCTCCTTCTCATCCAGACCCACTGGCACAGCCTTTAATGTTTCAGCCTGCACCTCCTGGGCCTTTTCTGCTCCCACGCTCCTCAACCGCTTACCCTGTGCTATTCTTTTTTAAAAAAATTATATATTTTTATTTTTAAAATCTAAAACCTAAAGAAAAGTTGAAAATACAGTGTAAATAATTTTTTTCTTGCATCTTTTGAGAGAATATTATTGGTTAAATACCACATCACCTTATATACTTTGGTGGGAATTTCCTACAAACAAGGACATTTTCCTACTCAAGCACAATACAACTTCAGTACCAGTAGGTTAACCTTGATGTGTTTCTACCATCTAACCCTTAGCCTCCATTCAAATTTCATCACTTGTCCCAGTAATGTTCTTCACAGCGTTAAAGGACAGACTGCATTCAGACTTGGATTCAGTCCAGAATCAAGATCAGAATCAAGCATTGTATTTAGTTGTAGGGCTTTAGTTTCTTTCAGTCTGGGATTGTTTCTCAGTTTTTCCCTGGCTTCATGACCTTGACACTTTTGAAGATTACAGTTACTTTGTAGAATATTTCTTTCCAAAAATAAAAAAATCTGGCATTAACAGTCTGTTAAAAAATTAATCAATGTATGTATTCTTTAGGCGTGGCAGGTCTTCATTGTTACGGGCTTTCTCTAGTTTCAGTGAGCGGGGGCTGCTCTCTAGTTGCATGGGCTTCTCTTTGCAGTCTCCTGTTGCAGGGAACAGGCTCTAGGGCTCCCGGGCTTCAGTAGCTGCAGTAGGTGGGCTCAGCAGTCCTGGTGCGGGGGCTTTAGTTGCTTCCATGAGATGTGGAATCTTCCAGTGCAGGGATCGAGTCCGTGTCCCCTGCATTGGCAGGTGGGTTCTTATCCACTGGACGGCAAAGGAAGTCCTGCAGGGTATTTCTGTTTGTGTTTACCTGGCGTGTCTGCTTGATTACATTCACGTGACTCATCTTTGCAGGAGCCTCACAGAAGAGACGCTGAGTTTCTCACTCCGTTCATGCGGGTAGCAGCTGATTTCATTTTGTTTCATTACTGGAGATGTCGATCTCACTCAGTGATTAATCTGGTTCTACAAACCTTCTCCGTGGTGAGGGTTTCCCCTTGAAATTAACAAGTATTTTGTGAGGAAGTACTTTGAAACTATGCAAATATCCCATTCTTTTTTTATTAAGATTTTAATTTGTTCATTTATTAACATCAGTATGGATTTTTGTTTAATTAATCATTACTATGCACTGAATTTTGTATCCCTGCCTCCAAATTCATAACGTTGAAGCTCTAACCCTCAATGTGACGTATTTGGAGATGGGATGTTTGGTGGCTCAGACGGTAAAGCGTCTGTCTACAATGTGAGAGACCTGGGTTCGATCCCTGGGTTGGGAAGATTCCCTGGAGAAGGAAATGGCAACCCACTCCAGTACTCTTGCCTTGAAAATCCCACGGACGGAGGAGCTTGGTGCAGGCTACTATCCATGGGATCACAAAGAGTCGGGCACGACTGAGCGACTTCACTTCCTTTAGGGTTCGATTAGATCATGAGAGTGGGACCCTCATGATGGGATTAAAGAGAGGGAGATCTTGCTCTCTCCTCTCTACATATAAGCACAGAGAAAACGCCATGCAAGGACACTGAGAAAGGGCTGTCTGCAAGCCAGGAAGAGGGGCCTCACCAGGGACCAACCCTGCGGGCACCTTGATTTTGCACTTCCAATCTCCAAAACTGCGAGGAAATACATTTTGATTATTTTACCCACCTGGTGTGTGGTATTGTGTTATGGCAGCCTGAGCTGACTAGAACAGTCTTTTTTTTTTTAGAGAGGGGACGTATGTATACCTATGGCTGATTCATGTTGATGTATGGCAGAAACCAACACAATATTGTAAAGCAATTATCCTTCAATTAAAAATAAATAACATTTATTCTGTTTGTTTATTGGCTGCCCCGGGTCTTCATTGCTGTATGAGGGCTTTCTCTAGTTGCAGAGACTGGGGCTCCTCTCCTGTACTCTCTTGTAGAGCGCAGGCTCAGCAGTTTTGATGAAGCGACCTAGTCGCCCTGTGGCATGTGGCATGTGGAATCTCCCTGGACCAGGAATCGAACCCGTGTCCCCTGCATTGGCAGGCAGATTCTTATCCACTGGACCACCAGGGGAGTCCTCTGACAGACTTTCTATGTGGCTGGTGTGCTGTGTGTGCTCTGTACTGCATCCTCCTGCCCACCCCTACGTGTCAGCACTTAAAGGTGCTGCTCTCCAGCAGGATCTTGCCTCCAGCTCCCACTGCAGCCCGAGGAGCCAGGAGGGTGGTGGAGGCGCTCGTCCACGTGTGCAGAGAGACAGGGGTGTCTGAGGAAGCCGGCTGCTCTCCCCCACCCTTGGGCAGACCGTGGGCAGGGAAAGTCCGAATCACCAGGACGAGGTACAAACGGTTTTATTTTTCTAGAAAGAGCAAAGTCCAGAGAGGCAGGGGGGAGGGCAGCTGGGCCTGGCGGAGCCGCGGTGGGCAGGCCCTGGGCCCTGACTGAGGCCGCAGGAGGCCCCCCCCGCGCCGGCCCCTGCCCCAGGAGTAAACAGGCGTGGCGGGGGGCTCAGCTGGTCGGGGCCCTCCAGCGTGATGGCAGAGAAGGAGCAGGGGAGGTGAGGTGAAGTCCACGACCTGCTGGGTCACACGAAGCCAGGCTTCATGGACGAGCGGCGGCAGTTGGGGCAGCTTCGTGTCCCGTTGTTCTGCAGGCACCTTGCGGGGGGGTTGGTGCAAAGGGCACTGTCGGCTTGGCCGGCCTGGCTGCCCACCCTGGACCAGCTCCCTCTTCCCCTCCCCGCGGCAGGCAGCCCTGCAGGCCCTGTGCCTGGGGAGGCCTGCAGGCCAGAGCCTGGGCCAGGGGTCAGGCGTGGGTGGCGGAGGCACCTGTGGCCCTGGTCACCGCTCCCCCATAACCTTCGAGAGTTCTCTCTCTGTGGTCTCTTTGGGGAGAAAAACACGGCCGCCGGGAGGGTTTGATGAGTGATTAGACAGAAAACTCTTAGAACAGGCACCCAGGAGGCCCCAAAAGCACCGCCTAAGTGTGATTAGCCCCAGGGAGCCCCCAGGGCCCAACGGCAGGGCGCTCACCTGAGGTGGAAGATGTGGGAGCAGGGCAGGGCCTGCAGACGGCTGTTCTTCTCGCCGATGGACTCGCCGCACAGGCCGCAGTAGAGCTCGGCCTCCTCCACGCACTCGTGGAAGCGCACGACGTGGGCGCGCAGCTCCCGCTGCAGCCCTTTGCTGCGGTAGATGCCCTCGCTCAGGCAGTGCAGCTTCAGCTGGCCCAGCTGCAGCGGGGGCGGACGAGACCAGGTCAGTGCCGGTGAGCAGCGGCCCCCAGACGCCATCTGTCCGCCCGGGGCCACAGGCTGCTCAGTACACGGGGGCCCTGTCCTGCCGCGCTCCTGCCTTGCTGAGGGCCCTAGGAAAAACATCTGGCCCTCTCCGGGCCTTAGCTTCCCTTCATGCAGAATGAGGGGGTTGGCGAAATCAGTGATCCTTACTCCTAGAAGCGACTGGGGACCTCATGTTTTTGAAGGATTTTTATTGACCGGATCTGCTGCCTCGATGCCCTACTCGTTAATTTGCTTTCCTGTTTCTGTTCATTGCATACCCACAGCAGCTCATCGACATTTCTGATGATATTTGGGTAAGCCAGAGCAGCTGTTGTCCAGCCAAGGCAGGTGTATTTGGCATTTTGACAGGACTGTGCCCTGATCTCTGAGAAAGGCGCATCTTCTAGAAGACTCTGAGGCTATTTTCAAAAGGTTTGGATAGGATGATGAAATTTGAAGAGGCTGCATAGACTGTGGGAAGAACACAGGCTGTGGAGTTAACACAGGTCAGTTACCAGGTGTGGGACCTTGAACACCTCTCTGAGCCTCACTTTCCTCATCTGTAAAAGGCGGCTCGCTGTACCCACCTTGCAGGAAGCCAGTGAGTCCTGGAACCCACAGCTAGAAGAGCCCTGGGGTGCCCACCTCCCTCTCAGTGGCAGAGTCTTAATGACCATCAAGAAACCTCTGACGGGGGGCTTCCCTGATGGCGCAGTGGTGAAGAATTGGCTTGCCTATGCAGGGGGCGCAGGTTCGATCCCTGATCCAGGAACATCCCACGTGCCACGGAGCAACTAAGCCTGTGCGCCACTCGTACTGAGCACGTGCTCCAGAGCCCGGGAGGCCACAGCTTCTGAAGCCCAGGTGCCCTGGGGCCTGTGCTCCACAAGGGAAGCCACCTGGGCAGGGAGAGGCCTGTGCACCGCAACCAGAGAAAGCCCAAGCAGCAGTGGAGACCCAGCGCAGCCAGAAAGAAAGAAACTTTCCAAAAAGAGAGAAAGAAACCACTGAGGAATTCTGATGTCCCCTGAGCTACAGAACTCTCACCCTGCCCGCACCCCCCAAGTGCTCTCTGAGTGGAGGAGAAACAGCCAGGGTCAGGGAGTGACTAGGGGCATCTCCTGGAGATCAGGAAGGACTCAGGGCATGAGCAGGCTGGTGGGAGGGTCTCCCCATCCACCCTAGATCCCACCTTGGGCTCTTGACTCCAGACCCAGCAGACGGAATCAGGTCTGACCTTGTTCCCCACCTCCTCGGCCAGGTCCTGGGCTCTCTCAATGGCATCCAGGGCCTGGAAGGGGAGATAGGGCAGGGCTGCAGGCAGGGCTGTCGGACAGAGACCTTGCCTTGTAGGGAAGGAAGGGCAGGGAGGGACGGGGCTGGGGAGAGAAAGAGACTGGGGTACACTGGCCTGAGCTGCCTCAGTTTACTTGGATACAGAATGGGAAGAACACTCCTATCTCACAGGGGGTTATGAAATCGGGCTCTGTCGCTCAGTCGTGTCCGACCCTTTGCAACCCATTGTTGCCCGCCAGATTCCTCTGCCTGTGAAATTTTCCAGGCAAGAATACTGCCCTGGGTTTCCTACTCCATGTGAAATCATAGGAGGTAGTTCAAGCGTCTGAGTTCCAATGCCAGGTCTGGCCCTTTACGAGCTGGGTGATTGGCAAGTCACGCCCTGCTCTGAGCCTGGAAAGTGACCTGGGATGCCCTGGCCTCACAGATGTGGGGTGAGGCTGATACTGGACAAAGGGTCTGAAAGAGCCCAGTCGGGAAGCAGACCCACACACCCTTGGCTGACCTGTGGGAGCGCTGGGGAGAGCTGGCCGCAGGACAGGGATCCCCCTCACCTTGTCCAGCGCCTTCCTGGCCACCCAGCACTTGGCCACGCCCAGCAACACCTGCACCTGCCCCAGGCGGTTCCCGATCTCGGTCATGATGCTCATGGCGGAGTCGTACCTGGGGAAGGCTGTCTGCGCAGCCGGGTTGGGGGTTGGGATCAGGCCCGGCCTGGCCCGCACCGCCGCCCCCTGCGTCCCGGTGACCTCACCTGCAGGTCCCCACGGCTCCGGTGGATGTCAGCAAAGCAGAGCAGGCAGAGAGCCTGCAGCGGACGGTCCCCGTGCTGCAGCGCGATCTTCATAGACTCCTGTGACGGAGCCGGACCCTCAGGCCTGCGCGTCTGCCCCCCACCCTAGAGGCATCCTCACCCCGTGGGCCCCTCAGACACCCTCGGAGCCCGGTACCCCTTTCCTGGTGCTGAGTCCCCGTGTACCGAACCCCTGAGGATTGACAGCCCTGGAGACTGAGGCTCTGAGAGCGGAAGTGGCTTGACCGAGGTCACCAGGTTATTAAGTGGCAAAGCTGGGATTCCTACCTAGGTCGGTGGAACTCCAGACTGGCTCGCTTCCAACTTACAAATGTCCCACAGAGTGGGTATTGGGCCGGGGGACAAAGGAAAGCCCCCTCCGTTGAGAACAGACTATAAGGGAATGAGATTTGGGGCAGATGGGGTAAGGGGAGCAAGCACATCCTCCAGGGGCTCAGCCATAGAGAGGGGGGCAGGAGCCAGACTTGGGGGGCCTCAGCGGACTGGGTAGGCAGGAGGAAGCCCCGGGCCCGGGCCCCGCCCACACCGCCGTGCTCCGCCCACCCGCCGGCGCTGCGCCCACCTCACAGCACTCCATGGCGCTGCCCAGGTGGCCCAGCAGGCGGTACGCTACAGCCATGTGATACTGGCTCATCGCCCGGTACTTGAGGCTCCAGCCTTTGCCATAGTCGTTGACGAGCTCTGCAGCCTTGCAGGGGAAGAACAGGGCCTTCTCGTAGTCCTGCAGGGGACAAAGGGAGGGGCCGGGATGGGAGTGCGCATGCTGAGTGGCGGGAGCTGCCCCTAAGTGGAGCGCTCCACTGCATGCTCGTTCATTCATTCATTCACTTATTCTGGTGTCCAGGAAAACCGTGATTCACGCAGAGGGAACAGCCCTGCAAAGGGGTGGGCTCATGAACGTAAGGGTTTTCATCTGGTTTGCCGACGTTTGCCAAGAGCCTAGCACAGTTCCTGGCTCAGAAAGTATTTGCTGAATGAATGAATGAGAATCAGAAGCAAGAAAGGCAACTGGCTTCTCTCAGCCAGTCCCGGTTGGGCCCCTGGCCTTCAGAGATGCACAGAAGGGTGGTGGTGGGGCTGTCAGAGCCCACCCTGACCCCCCGCTGGAGTTTGCCTCCTGGCGGCCTGTCATCACTGAAGGCTGGATGACGGATTGCCAGCAGAGTCAGCTCCGAGAACATAGGACAGACTGACTGAGGCAAAGAAATCATCCTCTCCCCCTTCCCTTCTCCTCAGACTTCTAAATGTCTTCTCAACCTGCCAGTTATGAGCACATGACCTCACCATACACTCCGTTAGGAAACAGAAGGAAATCGGAGACGCGCTCCCTCTCTCGCCTTCTCGGTCAAACCCAGCGGCCCTGACTCCACACTGCCTCACTCCTGCTCCTCCCTGCTCCGTCAAATTAAATAAACCCCCTCCAGGCGGGCTCTGGAACCCCTCCCCAGTCTCTCTACTGAGTCATCCCATCACCATAAAAACACCATCTGGCATTTCTTACCTCACGTGAAAAGCAAAAATTAAAATCAAACAACCACCTTTGACTTCACGTCCCATTCAACTACAACCCCGATTCTCTCTTCTTTTTTGTAGAAAACCTACTTGAATTTTTATTTGATATCGAACAAGCTAATATGACCCAAAGAAAACTCTCGGTAACCCCAATATAAACCTGTTTCTAATAAACTTGGTATGTACTATGTACTTTTTAATTCGAAGCCATGTAAATGTTTTACAGACTTAAAAATAGGAAATTTAATTTAAAAAAACCTAAGATTGGAAAATGGAAACAAGGGACTTCCCTGCTGGTCCAGTGGTTAACTCAGCTCCCAATGCAGGGGGCCCAGGTTCGATCCCTGGTCAGGGAACTAGATCCCACGTGCTACAACTAAGACCTGGTGCAGCCAAATAAATGAATAAATATTTTTAAAAAATGGAAACAAATAACCTTAAGTGTATATTATTATAAAATTACAATTAATTTTAAGTATAATTAATATATAATTAATCATATAATAATTATAATATATTATTATATATTTAATTATATAATATATAATTATATATAATAGATAATGTATAATTTTAATTATAATATATAATTATATTATATTATAGTATTATATAATTATAATAATATAATATATTAATGTATTATATATAATTATATATTATATATTAACATATATTTATATAATGTATGTTTATTATATTAAATATATTATATTTATATAATGTATATTTACATAATTATATATATGTTAATATATAATATAATATATATTATATTTTATAGCATATATTATATCATATTATAATTATATTATATTGTATTGTATATATAATAATTATAATGTATATAATATAATTTAATATAATTATAACTATAGATATATTATAAATACAATGTAATATAGTTATATTATGTTATAATATAAATATAATTTAATTATAATATGATTGTAATTATAATATAACCATAATATATAATTAAATATGCCATGATTATAATATAAATATAATATTATATAACTATAATATAAATATAATATATTACTCTTATAATAATATAGTATGGATGTGAGAGTAGGACTGTGAAGAAAGCTGAGCACCGAAGAATTGATGTTTTTCAACTGTGGTGTTGGAGAACTCTTGAGAGTCCCTTGGACTGCAAGGAGATCCAACCAGTCCATTCTAAAGGAAATCAGTCCTACGTGTTCATTGGAAGGACTGATGCTAAAGCTGAAACTCCAATACTTTGGCCACCTCATGCGAAGAGTTGACTCATTGGAAAAAACTCTGATGCTGGGAGGGATTGGGGGGCAGGAGGGGAAGGGGATGACAGAGGATGAGATGGCTGGATGGCATCACCGACTCGATGGACATGAGTTTGAGTGAACTCCAGGAGTTGGTGATGGACAGGGAGGCCTGGCATGCTGCAATTCATCGGGTAGCAAAGAGTCAGACATGACTGAGCAACTAAACTGAACTGAATAATATAATTATCATAATATATAATATAATTATAATTATAATATAAATATAAGAATACAATATATGATTATATAAATATAATTATAAATAGAATATACAATATAATTATAATATAATATAAACATTATATATAATATTGTAATATAATTATAAATATAATATATAATTAAATATAAAATTATATGAATATAATTTTATACATTATAATTATAATATATAACATAATTATATATAATTTATAATATAATTATAATATAATATATAATTATAATTGTCATATATAATATAATCATATCATATATCATATATTATATTATAATAATTATATATTACATATTATATTATAATAATATATTATAAGAATTATAATATAATTATATTAAGTATTATATATTATATTATATATATGCTGCTGCTGCTGCTAAGTCGCTTCAGTTGTGTCCAACTCTGTGCGACCCCATAGATGGCAGCCCACCAGGCTCCCCTTGTCCCTGGGATTCTCCAGGCAAGAACACTGGAGTGGGTTGCCATTTCCTTCTCCAATGTGTAAAAGTGAAAAGTGAAAGGGAAGTCGCTCAGTCGTGTCTGACTCTTAGCGAGCCCATGGACTGCAGCCTACCAGGCTCTTCCGTCCATGGGATTTTCCAGGCAAGAGTACTCGAGTGGGGTGCCATTGCCTTCTCCGTATTATATATATATTATGTATTAATTGTATCATATATTATATATATCTGTATAATTATTTAGATTTATATATATATTTATATTATATATTATATATATTCTACACATTATTATATAATTATATTACAATATAATAATTATTAGATAATTATTACATATGATTTAAATATAATTTAAAATTATAATATAATTATAATTAATTAAAATATAATTAAGGTATATTATAATATATTATGATGGTTTCATAATTGCCATAATATATTATATAACCTCTTATTAATAGAACCATACAGAACAAGTGTTACTTCAAATGACCTTAACATACACTTGAACAGTTCAACCATAGTGGGATATATTATAAAGACAAAAGAACAGCAGAGAAGTCTTAAACTTCATTTGTCTTTTTTTTTTTCAGCAATAGTGGTATATTGTGTTTTGAAATTATTTTGTGTACTTTGTAAGATAAAGTAAATATTTAATTATGTTTTTAGAAACCAAGATTTTCAGCCTAAGAGAAAAAAAGAATCAAGTATGAAATAAAGAAAATCCTGAAACATTAAGCTTGAGTTGAAGATTTCAGTATGAAGTCCAGTTGTCCTCGAAACCGAGGAGATTTAGTAGCAATAACAAGCCAGTGGCAATGAGCATCCTGAGAGCCCACATCCGGGCTTTACCAGTCTGGAGCAGGAAATATAGTGGGCCCTCAGTACCCAAGGGTTCCACATCCAATCAAAGCTTGAAAATATTAGGGGAAAAAAATCCAGAAAGTTCCAAAAAAGCAAAGCTTGAAGTTGCCAGGCACCTGACTATGAACCTAGCACTTACAGTGTATTAGGTTTTAAAAATAATCTGGGCTTCCTCGGTGTCTCAGTCTAAAAGAATCCGCCTACCAATGATGCAGTTTCAGTCCCTGGGTGGCAAAGATCCCCTGGAGAAGGAAATGGCAATCCACTCCAGTCTTCTTGCCTGGAGAATCCCATGGACAGAGGAGCCTGGCAGGCTACAGTCCGTGGGCCTGTCGACTTAGCGACTAAAACAACAACAAGAGATGATTTAAAGAATATAGGAGGGGGGACTTCCCTGGTGGGCCAGTGGGTAAGATTCTAGACTCCCAACGCAGGGTGTCCGGGTCTGATCCCTAGGCAGGGAACTAGATCCCATGTGCCACAGCTAAGACCCACTGCAGCCATATATGTAGGTTCTATGAAAATACTACACCATATTATATAGAGGCTTGAGCATTCCTGGATTTTGGTGTCCTTGGGGATCCTGAAACAAATCCCCTGAGAATACCAAGGGCCGATTCTACACAATACCATGGGACAGGCTATTGTGCCAGAAAACAAGAATGCTTTCTTTCAAAGAACTAAAGGAAGTCTCGTCAAAAGGACATAGGGGTCATGCTGAAGAGAATTCCCCTGACTAAAATTAAGATAACGTGAGTATCAAAAGCAACAATGATTGCAAATGACTGAAGACTACTGAATATTTTTTTAACTCCAAGATTTCATGATGAAATACCAAAAAGAGGAAGCAAAACAAGTGTGATCGTTGGAGTCAACTATCACATCAGCTCGTTATCCTGAAACATGGCAATTAAAGGAGAGGGACAAAGGATTTATCTACCTTTCCTTTAGGAACTGCTTTTCAGAGCAATCAGCTAGCTTTAATTAATTTATAGGAAAATCCCAGCTAACAATTGCAGAAGGCATCATAGAACGTGGAAGTCACCGTTTCGTGAGAGTTGACAGAACTGATTCAGGCAACAGACGCCAAAAAATGCTCAAACCATTATGGAGAACACTGCTGCTGAGCTGAATATTCACCAAGTGTCACCCCACAAAGTAAGCTGCTGGTCCTGCAAGGAAGAAGGCAAAGCTGAAAGCAATGGGATCGGGCGGTTACTTGCTCGGACGTCAATATGGTGTCTCATGAAGCACGCAGACCTGCTTGTGCAGGTTCTCACCAGAAATGAACGACCTACGGGACTTCCCTGGTGATCCGGCGGTTAAGACTTCCCCTTCCGACGCAGGGGGTGCAGCTTCAACCCTTGGTCGGGCAGCTAAGATCCCATGTGCTTTGTGGCCGAAAAACCAAAACATAAACAATATTGTAACGAATTCAATAAAGGCTCCACATTAAAAAAAAAAAATTTAAAAATGCGTGACCTAGATCTTACCAAGTCATTTTTAAAATTCTCGTTCATAGAGAGTAATGGAGACAAAGAAACAGCTTATGTGACTCCTTGAGGAAGCAATGAGACAATGAGATGGAATATAAATTAATTTGGCTTCTTCAGTAAATCATGGAGAATAAAGAGTAGTGTATTAACTTTCTATTGAAAGTGACATAATAATCACTGCAGTGTGTGGTTCTTGCTTGTGTTCCAGTTCAAACAAGCTGAGCGTTAAGGCGTATTTTCAGGATAAACAGAGAAATTTAAGAGATCATTGTTCACCATGGTGTGTGTGAGAATAGTATTGTGATTATATAATAAAGTGTCCTTATATCAGAAAATAGTCTCCTTATTCTCAGAAATGCTTACTGAACTACTTTGTGGTAAAATTTCGTGACGTCTATAATTTTTTTAAAAAACTATTTATCTGGCTGCTCCAGGTCTTTACTTGCGGCATACGGGATCCAGTTCCCTGACCAGGGATTGAACCCCAGCTCCCTGCACTGGGAGCGTAGAGTCTTAGCCACTGAACCACCAAGGAAGTCCCATAATGTATGGGATATAATGTGATATAATTTTATATCATAAGACTTCAGTGAAAAATATGTTAAGTCAAACATGGCAAAATGTTAATAATTGTTAAATATAAGTAGCCAGTATATGGTGATTCATTATATCATCCTCTATGCATTCCTGTATGGTTAATTTTCTTCATAATAAAAAAAGGTTTTAAAACACCCCTATCTCTCTCCAATCCTATTTGATCTCACAGAATGGCTTCCCCAGATGTCTTATTGCTGCAAACAAAATCCTCAAATGAAGGATGATCCATCAATCCATGGATGACTCTCATTTCCTCACACCCAACTGCTTTCCCAGGTGGGGCTAGTGGTAAAGAACCCACCTACCCATGCAGAAAACTTAAGAGATGTGGGTTCGAACCCTGGGTTGGGAAGATCCCCTGGAGAAGAGAATGGCAACCCACTCCTGTATTCTTGCCTGGAGAATTCCATGGACAGAGGAACCTGGTGGGCTACAGTCCATGGGGTCTCAAAGAGTCAGACATGACTGAGCGACCCACACTTTCACACTTTGACTTTCGCAAGGTTTATTAGGCATTATTATGTGCCAGGGGCTGACATGCCCCGAGGGCCGAGCACAGCCTGGATGTCTGCAGGACGGAGAGCAAAGGCTCAGGGCCAGAAGCCTGAGGTCATTGGCTCCATCAGTTTCTTCTCCCTTCTATCTCCCTTTCCCCTAACCCCCCGGATCCCACCACCTCCTACCTCTCACATACCTGCAACAGCCACACTGGCCTCCACCCTTCCTGGAATACTCAAGGTAAGCTCCCCCAAAAGCAGAGCTGTGCTTCCACCATTCCCTTTTTCATTCTTTCGCCAGATTTCTGCATGGCTCACCCTCTCTTCTCCAAGTCATCAGACATCACCCCTACCACCCTGTTTGAACTTGCAACACCCCCTCCTCAGCCCTTCCAACCCCCTTTCCCTGCTCCCCTTTTTCCTAAGCACTTTCCACCATGCTGTATACTTGGCTTTGCTGATTATATTTATTCACCTTCCTCCCCCAGCTAGAAAGCAAGCTTCGTGAGCCCAGGCACTTGGCTGTTATTTTCACTGCTGTATCCTGACCAACAGTGCCTGGCATACAATAGATGCTCAGTACATGTTTGATGAATGAATCCTTACGACCGTGTTATAAGGCGGGTTCCATTCGCCCTCATTTCATAGGCTTGGAGAGAAGTGACTTGCCTAAGATCCCACAGCAAACACAGCAAAGTACAGGTTTAAGGCCTGTCCTCACACAGGAGCTTCCCACTCCCCCAGGAAGTCAGGCAGACTGAAGCTTGAATTTTGACTCTGCCATGCCTGGCCACATCTCTGCACGCTAGGCCACCTCACTTGCGTCTGACTCTGCGACCCAGTGGACTGTGGCTCATCAGCCTCCTCTGTCCATGGGATTCTCCAGGCAAGAAGACTGGAGTGGGTTGCCATTCCCTCCTCCAGGGGAATCTTCCTGACCCAGGGATCGAACCTGCATCTCTTATGTCTCCTGCATTGACAGGTGGGTCTTTACCACTAGTGCCATCTGGGAAGCCCGGCCATGTCTGTTCCTCCCGGCCAAGTCTTTCTCTTCTCAGACTCCCATCTGCCTCGTCCCTACTGATATGGGAGGACTGAACCCAGTGATGCAACAGGGAGCACGGCTCCTCGGAGGCTC
Organism: Bos taurus; assembly: GCF_002263795.3. NCBI lineage: Eukaryota > Metazoa > Chordata > Mammalia > Artiodactyla > Bovidae > Bos > Bos taurus. The sequence goes on from NC_037342.1 coordinate 77,272,226, forward strand.
TCCGGGAGCTGGGACCTCCACCACCCTCCCCCGGGGGCCCCGGGGCGCACCTTGACCTGAGCATAGAAGCTGCCCAGGCTGCAGCAGACGCGGCACTCGAGCATGGCGTCGTCGTTGTTGTGGGCATAGCGCAGGGCCTTCTCGAAGCTCTCCAGGGCCTTCTGGAAGAGACTGAGGCCCAGGAAGGCGTTGCCCATGCTCAGGCTGACCTGGCCTCCAAGCTGGGCGGCTGCCCTGGTGCCGGGCAGCCCAAGGCAGGTCTTGCAGTAGGAGATGGTCTTGTGGAACTCACACAGCTTCTCGTTGCTGCGCGCCAGGTTCAGGTAGCTCTCCAGGAGGAAGTTGGCGTCCTCCAGCTCCCGGGCGGTGTCGATCTGGACCACAGCGAACTGCCCAGCGTGGGGGTGGGCCGGGGCGCTCAGTCTCCGCCCTTCCAAGCCCCCCACCCCCCAGCCCAGAGCCTCAGACCCAGAGCGCCCACCCCTAGCCTCAGATATGCGCTGGGCTCCCCAGCCAGACTGGAAGCTGCAACCCGGGAGCCTTCACCTCCCAAATCCAGACCCCCCGCTTTCAACTTCATCCCGAAACTGGTCTGCAGTCTCCACCACCTGCCCAGGCCCCCAGCCTCGAACCTGGAGCCAGTGCCCCCCTCCCCAGGCTTAGACTCAGAACCCCACAGGAGAGGACTGGAACCTCGACTCTGAGACCTGGCCTTGAGTGCCTCACACTGCGAGGCTGAGAACCTCAGACACCAAAGTTCAAGGCCACGGGCCCAAATCCAAAGCCAAGACAGAGCATCCAAGAGCCAGGGCCTGAGATGCGGAGGATTCAGAGCCTCAGGCCCTGACCGCCAGCCTGGGGGATACGGGCGAGTCTGAGGAGGCGGAAGGGGGCCGGGAAGCCTGGGAGAACCCCGCTGGGCCCCACCTGCCCAGCCTGGCCGCGCTCCCACCTTGAGCATCTCCTTGTAGCGGCCCATCTCTGAGTGGGCCGTGACGAGGCAGCCGAGCACACGGAAGCGCCCCACGAGGTCTGAGCTCTTCTCCAGGACCTTCATCCACAACTGCAGCGCCTTCTCCGTCTGGTTAGACTGGTACAGCTGGAGCCCCTTCTCGATCTGCTGCTTTGTCTGGTCCTGCCCCATCCTCCCAGAGACCCCCGGTGGCCCCGCGCCTCTAGGCTCTCATGGGACCACCCCCCCACCCCTGGTGCCCGCTGCCCACCCAGCCCCGAGCAGGCGCAGGGCCCGAACAGAGAGCGGGCACCACCCCGGGAACAAAGCCGGTCCGGGTCCTGTGCGCAGCTGTCCCTGCCAGTTGAGGCCACGTGGCCGCCAAGGAATGTCAGCAACAAGGTCACGCGGGCCCCCGCCGCCCCCGCCCCCAAGCTGGGAGGAAGGTGCCCGCCCCCTCCTGCCCCGGGCACCCCCTCGGGCATCTCTTTAGCACCTCTGACCCTGGCGCCCCGAGCCCCCCTGGCAGGGCAGGCTCTCCCTGCAGCCTGAGAGTTGGAGTAAGCAGGGATAAAGCTGGGCACATGGGCGGCAGGAAGGCTGGAGTGGATGCCCAGCTCTGAGCCCTCCTCTGCCGCCACATCACCATCCCCAGAGCCACCCTCCCCGGCTCTGCTTCTGTGAGTGACTGGCCACTGAAGCCACATACCTGCGCACAGGCCCACCCCATCCCAATGAGTCCTAACCTACAGCTCAGCCCAGCCAACAAGTTGCTCACCTCTCTGGGCCTCAGTTCCCTCATCTGTAAAATGGAACTGTCATAAGCTAATAAACCCTCACCTATGATGGGTAACAGCGGGACCCTGGACCAGGCTGCCAACTTTCGAATGCTGCCTTTGCCGTTTATTAGTTCTACGGGCAGCATGCCTTTGGGCAGGAGAGCAATGGTTTCCACTTCACTGGACTGTTGGAACCATACGCTTTAGGAGCTGGCTGGGACTTGGAACAGTGCCTGACACACGGGAAACACCACGTGACCATAAGCAAGAGGTTATCTCAAGCAGCATTCGTCTGCTCCATGGCAAATTGTCCACAAGGAATAGAAATTGGTTTTTGAAGGTTTAAAAAAATATCCAGTTCCAGGGACGCACAGTTCTGAGCTTTAGTCCACTGTGGCTCTCTTTGCCTGGCAAAGCAATAAAGCTATTCTTTTCTACTTCACCTCAAAAAAACAAAAACAAACAAAAGATATACAATTCCAATCCCAGTTTGAAAGAGTCCCTTATAATGAGCTTGAATGCCAGACACCATGGAGAAGGGCAAGGTCTTACAGAGGGAGAGGGCAGACCCGTGAAGGCTCCTGGGGTTGCGAGAGGGCTCTGCCAAAATTACCAGCTCGTCTCACTGCATCTTTCTCTTCCCGATCTGCAAACCAGGCTCCTTCCCGCCCCAGGGCAAAGTTGTCCTTTCAGAGTGGACAGTGGCTTTTAGCATATGAGCATCCCTCATTTTATTGCAGTTCCCAGATGCTTGTCTTTGACAAACGGGAGGTTTGCGGCAACTCAGCATTGAGCAAGTCTATTGGCACCATTTTTCCAAGAGCATAAGCTCACTTCGTGTCTCTATGCTGCATTTGGCAGTTCGTCTAGTCAAGGCTATGGTTTTTCCTGTGGTCATGTATGCATGTGAGAGTTGGACTGTGAAGAAAGCTGAGCGCCAAAGAATTGATGCTTTTGAACTGTGGTGTTGGAGAAGACTCTTGAGAGTCCCTTGGACTGCAAGGAGATCCAACCAGTCCATTCTGAAGGAGATCAGCCCTGGGATTTCTTTGGAAGGAATGATGCTAAAGCTGGCCACCTCATGCGAAGAGTTGACTCATTGGAAAAGACTCTGATGCTGGGAGGGATTGGGGGCAGGAGGAGAAGGGGACGACAGAGGATGAGATGGCTGGATGGCATCACTGACTCGATGGACGTGAGTCTGAGTGAACTCCGGGAGTTGGTGACGCACAGGGAGGCCTGGTGTGCTGCAATTCATGGGGTCGCAAAGAGTCGGACACGACTGAGCGACTGATCTGATCTGATAGTATTTGGAGCTCTTTCATTATGTTTCTTATGGTGACATGTAATCAGTTTTCTTGGCTTAACATCTTTTTGTTTCATTTTGTTTTGTTAACCTTTTGGCCATATCGCGTGTGGGACACGTGGGATCTTAGTTCACCGACCGGAGACTGAAGCTGAGCCCACTGCGTTAGGAGCATGGAGTCTTAACCACTGGACCACCAGGGATGTCCTGTAATCAGCGATCTTTGATGTTGATGGTTAGCATTTTCAGCAATAAAGTATTTTTCAGTTTAGGACTGAATATTGTTTTTGTAGGCATAATGCTATTGCACACTTAATAGACTACAATATAGCATGGACATAACTTTTGTATGCAATGGGAAACCAAAGTACTCGTGTGACGTTTTATGGTGATGTTCGTTTTATTGTGGTGGTCTGGAACCAGACCCGCAGTATCTCTGAGGCACGCCTCTATGCACAAAGTCGAGCATTGATCTACCACTAACACCATAAGATTTTCATCACCCTGGAAAGAAGCCCTGTGCTCATTAGCAGTCACCCCTGCTCATATCGATATTGACTGCAGACCTCAGAATGTGACCTATTTGGAGACACCATCTCTTTTTGGCCATACTGCCTGGCTTGTGGGAGTTTCGTTCCCTGACTAGGGACTGATCCTGGGCCCTCAGGAGTGAGAGCTCAGAGTCCTAATCACGGGGCTGCCAGGAATTCACCTTTAAAGAGGTAAAACGAGGTCACTAGAGAGGGCCCTGATCCCATAAGACTAGCGTTGTAAGAAGAGATTAGGACATAGACACACAGAGGGGGAGAAAGAGGGCCATTGACAAGCCAAGGAGAGGGGCCTCAGAGTGAAACTAACTCTTTTGACACCTGCTCTCTGACTTCCGGCCTCCAGATGTGAGACAATACATTTCTGTTGTTTAAGCACCCCCCATCTGTGCCCAGCGTTAACGGCAGCCTGAGCAAACGGACACACCCTGCAAACACAACCTACTCTCTGTGGACCCGTCTGCTCTGGACATCTCATGTAAATGGACTCGCACAACATGCGGCCCCTCGTGACTGGCTTCTTTCAGCACAATGTTTTCAATATTGTAGCGTGAATCGTACTTCATTCCTTTTTTTGGCTGAATGGTACTCTAGGGCTTCCCTCGTGGCTCAGCTGGTCAAGAACCCGCCTGCAATGCGGGAGACCTGGGTTCGATCCCTGGGTTGGGAAGATCCCCTGGAGAAGGGAAAGGCTACCCACTCCAGTATTCTGGCCTGGAGAATCCCATGGACTGTACAGTCCCTGGGGTCGCAAAGAGTGGGACACGGCTGAGCGCCTTTCTCTTTCAGTATTCATTGTGCATTTATGCCATTTTGCTTATCCATTCCTTAGTTAATGGCCTTTGGGTCGTTTCCCTTTCCGATTATGAATAATGATGCTTTAAACATCCATGTACAAGTTTTCGTATCTCTTGAGTATATACCTAGGAGTGGAATCGCTGGGCCATAGGTAGCTCTGTGTTCACCTTGTGAGGAATCCGACTGCCTCAGGGCCTTTGCCCCTCACGGTCCCTTTTCTCCTCCCTACTTTGAAGTTCTGCCCAGTTAAGGCCCATTTGGGATGGACCAGCTTACGATACTCATGGAGAATTAAATTCCATTCTGATACAAGATGTATCTCTATAATTTTATATTCATTGATGAGGGTATTGGCTTAGTATCTGTTTGCCCCTCTCAAATGTGTGGGCAGGAACTTTATCTCATTTTTCACTGACCTGTCTCCAGAGCAAAACCTGGCATACAGTGGCCACTCAATAAATATGTTAAATGAATGAATGGGAGGAATGAAAGCTTAATTTTGAAATTTAAAGTAGCTGCTCCAGGCTTACAGCTAACCTGCCATGCCTCCTTAATCCTGGGGAAGCTGAGCAGAGGCAGAGATCACTGCCTCCTGTTTGCTGCAAGCAGAACAGGTCCAGAGTGGGACAGTCTGGGCATCGGGGGGGTGGGCGGCATGCCCCAGGGTCATACGTCGAGGGGACAGAGGAATAGGCCCTTGGGACTAGATAAAGACATTGGGCTGTTCCAGGGGAAGTGCTTTTTTTTTAATTTAAATTCAATTTTCCAATTTATTTAATTGGTCAGTCATGTCAGAATCCTTGTGACCCGGACTTTAGCCTGCCAGGCTGCTCTTTCCATGGGATTCTCCAAGCAAGAATACTGGAGTGGGGTAGCCATTGCCTTCTTGCGGGGATCTTCCCAACCCAGGGACCAAAGCTGGGTCTCCCACATAACAGGCAGATTCTTTACCGTCTGAGCCACCAAGGAAGTGCATTTAATGAATTAGTTGTTTATTTTGGGCCGTGCTGGGTCTTGGTTGCCGCGCTTGGGCTTTCTCTAGTGGCGCGGCGGGGGCTGCTCTTCACTGCGGTGGGCGGGCTTCTCCGTGCCGTGGCTTCTCTTGTTGAACAGCGCGGGCTCTAGGTGCACGGGCTTAGTTGCTCTGATGTCCCCTGCCCTGGTGGGAGGTTTCTTAGTCGCTGGACCACTGGAAGTCCTGGGGGACGTGCTCTCGAACCTGGTGCACAGGAAGCTGGGCAAAGGGGGAGAGCTGGGAGCCACTGGCACAGTACTGTCTTGGGACAGGTGGGTCCTGGGGACCCACAGCGGGGAAGGAAGCTGGACCCACAGGGAAAGTGCTGAAGAGCCAGCAGGTTCTCTGCCATTTGTGGTTGAGATACAGTCCAGCTCCGAGTCTGCCTTGAGTCTTTGGCAGGAAGTAGATGGGCACTCTGCCTCAGCATCCCAGAGGAATCTGGAACCATAGACTTCCAGGTACCTGGGAACTCAAATGATCTCAAAACCTGACCGAGTTTTCTCTGCCCCCGAGTGAGCCATTTGCTGACTTCTGAACATAGTTAGGTCAGGGTCATGCTCCTTTCGGAGAAAGCATGTATGAGGCACGCCTGTATGCACAAAGTTGAGCATTGATCTAGCACTAACACCAGAAGATTTTCATCACCCTGGAAAGAAGCCCTGTGCTCATTAGCAGTCACCCCTGCTCATATGCGATACTGACTGCAGACCTCAGAATGTGACCTATTTGGAGACACCATCTCTTTTTGGCCATACTGCCTGGCTTGTGGGAGTTTCGTTCCCTGACCAGGGACTAAGCCCACTCCAGTACTCTTGTCTGGAAAATCCCATGGACAGAGGAGCCTGGTAGGCTGCAGTCCGTGGGGTCGCTAAGAGTCGGACACGACTGAGCAACTTCACTTTCACTTTTCACTTTCATGCGTCGGAGAAGGAAATGGCAACCCACTCCAGTGTGCTTGCCTGGAGAATCCCAGGGACGGGGGAGCCTGGTGGGCTGCCGTCTATGGGGTCACAGAGTCGTACACGACTGAAGCGACTTAGCAGCAGCAGCATGCTCCTTTAGGGTAAGGGGGTGGTTTTTGTACTAGCATCCGCTCGGCCCCTGGCAAAGTGAGAGGAGACCAAAAGGAGGCTTACATTGCCCGAGCTGAGCACTTCTTCCAGCTTACAGATAACTGGGTGGCACCCAAGGGTGAAGTGACCTGCCCAAGGCCACACCTTGACCTCAAGACAGAGCAGGCAGTGGATCCCAAGCAGTGTGGCTCCAGGAGAGAGGGAGAAAAGTGAAGGCGATGTAGATAGCCATATTCAGGAAGCTTAGTGATTTTCGCAACACACCAAGCCCACTGGGAACCCTGTCCAGGCTCTGACCTGGTTGGGCAGGAGAAATGCACACAAAGAAGGCCAAGGAGGGACTTCCTGGTGGTCCAGGGTCTAAGACTCTGAGCTCGCAATGCAGGGGGACCGAGTTCAATCCCTGGTTGGGAATTAGATCCTACAGGTCGTAACTGAAGATCCCTCATGCCACAATGAATATCAAAGATCCTGCATTCAGCAACTAAGACCCAGAAGCCAAATAAATAAAAAGTAAGTATTTTTAAAAATTGCTCTTTAAAAAAAAAGGCTAAGGAGAGGGTGAACGGAATCAAGCCTTACTCACAAAGCCCAGCAACAAAGGCTGACCCAGGAGAGCAAGTCACAGAATGAGTCTTTTCCTGGGTCACTTACCCTCACAGGGTGATGGGACAGCAAGGGCCTGGGGGTTTGTTGTTCCAAGTGCCTGCTGTGTTGGGTACCAGCTACATGGCCTACATTTTAGTGCCCTGGTTGATAATCGAAAGTAGAAAATGAAATTTGGGCCTGAAGTGGGGCTCACAATCTGGCCTGCTGAAGATTCCCATATAAGGTGGCTACATTTGCTATCTGGGAGAGTTCATGTAAGAATCAGCACTTCCTGCTTCTCCTGAAGACAGGAAGCTCAAGTGATCCCTGGGCTTGTGAGTCCACAGTCAACGGGTCAAAGGGTCACTGTCTGGGCTCAAGGGGTTGGTGTCTGAAGGCAAGAAACCAACAATATCCCCCTTCACCCGCTGCCCCCACCTCCTGCCGTTCCTGCCTCGACACTGAAGCCAAGCGTCACTTACGATCTTCGATCGGCCTCCTCTTGCAAGCTTGAACCACCGGCTTGGCCCCTGCAGGCCCCTGACTTTAGAGCCCCTGCACAAGCGTAACTGGAGGTGACATCCCAGGCCCCTTCTGCCATGATTACTCGTATCCTTGAGATGTCTGTCCCTCTCAACAAACTTCGTTTTCCTATTTGTGAATGGGGATTTACCTTTCTGGGAAGGTTTCTGTGAAAACCAAACAAGATGATAAAGGAAGAATTTGGCTTTGAAAACAAGACGTGGCACAAACAGCCCTCTAAAGGACCCCCTGAACTTCGCTTGAATTGGCTCTTCAGTTAACAATAGTGAACAATTTAGAGATAACCTGCATTCAATAGGAAAGTCATTGAGAAACCATGAAATGCTATGAAGCCTCTAAAAGTGAAAATCGTAGATGCCAGATGGAAGGGTGCCCGTGAAACAGTAACTGAAAAAAAATGCAGACAGCAGAACATTCTGTACATTAAGGCATGAGCTCATTTTTATTAACAAAAATTACATATGCACACATCTTTGTATAGAGAGAAATTCTGGAAGCGTACTTCCCCCATCTGTTTGACAGTCATCAATGAGCTATGGGACAGCGATGTGCGCATGCTCAGTCGCGTCCGACTCTTTGCAACCCCATGGACTGTAGCCCTTCAGGCTCCTCTGTCCATGGGATTCTCCAGACGAGAATACTGGAGTGGGTTGCCATTTCCTTCTCCAGGGCATCTCCCCCACCCAGGGATCGAACTCACGTGTCTGAAGTCTCCTGCATTGGCAGACAGGTTCTTTACCACTGGAGCCACCTGGGACTTGGGTCTCATTTGGTGGAAGAGGCTCCTAAACACACATAAGCTTTTCCCACCACACACTAAACCTTCTTCTATATACAATTTGCATTTAAAACAATAACCAAAAAACCCTCAACCATTATAACCTTTAAAAAGGCCACTGTGTCATGTTCGCCCCAGGCTCAGGGCACTCTTTCCACTGCAGGGATGACTAGGTTGGTGACACTCTCCAGGCTGGTGGGCCACACACAGGTTCCCCTCTGCCAAGGGCCTTCCTTGGCTGCCAAAGGGGCTCTCCAGCAGCAGAGGGGCCCAGGGAACAGGCGGCACACCAATCTCCTCAAGGAGCAGGAAGCTGTATTAGCAGCACTCCTGCCAAGGGTCTCTAAGGGACCTAGTTGTCATTCATTTCACGGCCACTGGGGGCCTGCAGAGAACTCGGGTACTGGCTGGAAGCTAGTGGCTTATAAGCGGGTGTGAAATGTTCCTCCCTTTTTTCTGGAGTGGATGGATTTCTAAATAAAAATCTAACGTAACACAATCTTGGGGAAAAAGCACATCCGGAAGCTCTTGACAGAAGCAACTGTCACCTTTGCATATTTGTTTGTTCATGTTGGATATTTACTTGTTCATTAAATGTCTCCTGGACGCTTATTATCTACCAGACCCTAGGGCCCCAGTGAGACTTCCCATGTGGCTCAGTGGTAAAGAGTCTGCCTGCAATGCAGGAGGCCCGGGTTTGGTCCCTGGGTCAAGAAGGTGCCCTGGAGAAGGAAATGGCAACCCACTCCAGTATTCTTGCCTTGGAAACCCCACGGACAGAGGAGCCCGGCGGGCTACAGTCCAAGGGGTTCCAAGTCGGACCCGACTGAGCGACCAACGGTGGAACAGGGCTCCAGTGAAGAACGCCACTTCACACTGTCCCTGCCTTCATGAAGCTCCATTCTAAAGGTGGGATTTATTTATTTTTAAAAAGATACGTCTTTACCTGGCTGTGCCACGCCTTAGTCGCAGCGTGTGGACTCTTCTGTTGTGGAGTGAGAACTCCTGGTTGCGGCATGGGGGATCTAGAACCCTGACCAGGAAGCAAACCTGGGCCCCCTGCATTGGGAGCAGGGAGTCTTCACCAGGGAAGTCCAGAAAGGAAGTCTTCATTCTTAATTAATAGCTCTATTGGCTAACAGGTAATCATAGTGGACGATGCAGGCAGGGCAGGTCTAAAAGACTCCGGGTCAGGCAGGTCACTCAGCAGGTAGCAGGAGGAGCTGGGAGAAGTGGAAGGGACTGGGCACTGCAGAAACAGCAGGAGACGAGCTCAGAAGGGCAGGAGCAGGCGGTCCCAGGCTAGTGTGGAAAGGAAAAGATGCCTCAGAAATTAGGCTAAGTGAAGGCCAAACACGAAAGGGATGTGCCGCATGACTGCATTTATGACAAATCCAGGAGATCCAATCAGTCCATCCAAAAGGAAATCAGTCCTGAATATTCATTGGAAGGAGTGATGCTGAAGCTCAAACTCCCAATACTTTGGCCAGCTGATGAGAACTGACTCATTGGAAAAGAGCCTGATGCTGGGAAAGATTGAAGGCAGGAAGAGAAGGGGACAACAGAGGATGAGATGGTTGGATGGCATCACCGACTCAATGGACATGAGCTGGAGTGGACTCCAGGAGTTAGTGATGGACAGGGAGGCCTGGCGTGCTGCAGTCCACGGGGTCGCAGAGTCAGACACGACTGAGCGACTGAACAGAACAGAACAGAACTGAACTGAGGGGCTGGAAATGGGAATGGGGGGCGGTGGGGGGGGGGGCGGAAGGCGAGTGATGGCTAAGGAGTACAGGCTTTCTTTCTATGGTGATGAAAATGTTCTAAAATTAGGTTATGGTGATGGCGCAGAATGCTCAAAATCAGACCTGGCTGCTTTAGTGGGCAGACTCTACAGCGTGTGAATTCCATCTCAGTAAGGCAGTTCAAACACACTCAAAACCACAGGCGGCTTCAGGTCACTGGAGCCTTCATGGGGGCGTGGGGATGGAAGTGGGGGCTGAGGTCCTATGGATTTGGCTGGAGTGTCAGGCGAGGGCTTCCTGGCCAAAACGTATTCATTTTCCCATCCCCAGATCTGACTGTGATTTAGAAGAACAAGAGCCCTTTCTATAGCTGGAGCCTGTGCCAGTAAAGAGAAAGTCAACGTATGCAAAAGAAATCGAACGCCAGATGGTGGTGGTGGTGGGCTGGAAAGGGCTCCTGAGGAAGAGCTTGAAAAACGCAGAAGGTGCAAGAGAAAGCCGCGTTACGGTCCCTCATGGAAGGGCAATGTCATCACACATTAGTTTGACATTCCCAGAGGTGAAGGGACAAACCTGCGTTTTCATTTCCTTCCTGATGGCTCATCTTCATCCGGGACTGAGATGCTCAGGTGAGCACAGTATGTGATGTTCCTGGGAGATTTAGGGAGGTCGTGTGCTGACCGAGAAAGCCAGTAAGCTGGGAACTAGGAGTGTGGCAAAAATTAGGTGCCTGAGGAATCTATTAAAAAAAATAATAAAAATAACTGAATGGGAGTTTTAAAAAAAATATTAACAGTTTAAGTAAGATACAGATATATGATTATAGAGATGCACAAGCCTAAAATTTTTTGAGGTTAAAAACAGTACACCTTTGACATAATCCCTTTCTGGTAAATTTTAAAAAGAAACAACAGCCTTTATGTATGATGTTAAACTGGAAGATGTTCCAGTTGTACATTTTATTTTTATGTCAAGTTGTCTCAGGAATACAGGAATCCAAACGCAAAGACTTAAAAAGAGATCTACCACCTCATTCTTTACCGTGAGTCACAGAGCATCTGGGTCAGGCGGGAGACAGCTTCAGGTTCAACCAAGTGCCTTCTAATTTCAGAGGCAACAGGCCCCAGAGAGTCCATGGGCAAGCCTGACTCTTCACCCTGGTCCAAATTCCGGAAGTGTGAAACACAGATCCTTTGAGAAGGTGCCGTGTGGCCGTTTTCTGTGTCCGATGATCATGTAGCCTCAGGTGTTTTTTATTTTGGCTGAGCAGCATGTGGGGTGTTAGTTCCCTGACCAGGGATCGAACCTGTGCCGCCCGTCTTAACCACGGGACTGCCAGGTAAATCCCCTGGTGTGTTATTTTAAAACATACAACTAGGGCATCGAACTTGTGACTTCACAAATACCAATGGCCCAAAGGAAGGTGAAGTTACAAAAGGTGCGTTTCGAGCCGACTTAAAACATTAAGTGGCGATGGTCGCACCACACTGTGAATGTCCTCAATGTCACTGAACTGTTTACCCAAAAATGGTTAGAATAGAATTATTTAACTTTTACCACAATGCAAAAAAAAAAATTTAAACATGAGGTCAAGATGAGGTTAAGTAACAGTCCATCCTAAAGGAGATCCGTCCTGGGTGTTCACTGAAGGACTGATGTTGAAGCTGAAACTCCCAATCCTTCGGCCATCTGATGCGAAGAGCTGACTCATTGGAAAAGACCCTGATGCTGGGAAAGATTGAGGGCAGGAGGAGGAGGGGACGACAGAGGATGAGATGGTTGGATGGCATCACTGACTCAATGGACATGGTTTTGGGTGGACTCCGGCAGTTGGTGATAGACAGGGAGGCCTGGCGTGCTGCGGTTCATGGGGTGGCAAAGAGTCGGATGCAACTGAACTGAACTGATCTAAAGAAAGAACTGTGTGGTAGCAATGACATTTAGGAAGCACCCCAGTATTCACGGGAAGTGGCGCCTTGCAGGAGCATGCTGGCCAACAATTTGGAGACCGAGTTACTAGTGAATCCCTTAAAGTGACTGAGAGTCACTTTGAGGACAAAGCTGAGATAAATGCACCACTGAGGGAGTCAGAGGGATATAGGGGCCGTCCCCTTGAGCCTAGAGGTCAGCAGGCCGATCACACGTGAGGAGTCTGCACAGGTAAGCACAACACACTCAGTCGCTTTTACGGCGTTACTTCTCCTCAGGGGTGAGGGCCTGCAAGTCAGGCAGACCTGGTTTGACTCCGGTGCACACCACTTCCCAGAAACAACTCGGCGTCTCCTTTTTTTTTAGTATGATCCCAGTTCTATTTCTAAAATGTGCATATGGACAAAAAGACTCAATGAAATACGGCAGTACTTTGGACACGGGGGAACGGGGTCGTTGGGAAAGGCGGTCTTGCTGTGCGGCCGCCGTCACTTCCACCTTCAGTCTCCGAGACCTTCGCAGAGACTCAACAGCGCTGCTACGTCGGGAGAGAGCGTCCGGAGGGTCCTAACCTCTGCGGCCCATGGGAAGATTTTCCCACTTTCGGGGGAAAACAAGTGGAGGTTGCTAGCTATGAACTTTGTACGCTGGATCTGGATTTGCTGCGCCTTTATAGTAAGACACTCACGACCTAAAATATAATCTGAGAGGGAACTCCCTGTGGCCCAGTGGTTAGGACTCTGGGCTTTCACCACCGAGGGCCTGGGGTTCAACTTCTGGTTGCGGAAGTCAAACTCCAAAAGCTGTGCAGTGTGGCTGGGGCCGGGTGGGGAATTCAGGAGACAGATACGAAGGGGAGCATTTTAAGAGGTGCAATCTCTTTGAAAAAAGAATCAAACTCTTGAACTCAACATACTAGATGTCTGTAAATAAACTTTAGTTATCTTTTTTGCAGAGGGCAAGATTAACGCTCCCCTGCCCTGGACACAATTTCTTTTTCTTCAGTTAAGTATTTTTCTTACTTTTATTTATTTTGGGGGCTATGCTATGTGGCACGCAGGATCAAACCCATGCCCCCTGCAGTGGAAGCATGGAGTCTTAACCAGTGGACCACCAGAGAAGCCCACAACCCAATTTCTTTTAACCTCAGTTTGCTCATCCGCTAAGTGGGGATGGAAACAGTAGGTCCCCCAGGGGCTATGACGACGAGCGCATTCAGTGTGTCGTGTTCCCTGCAGCACTAGGATGGCGGTCAGTGAACACGAGCTGGGTCAATGACTGCATAAACACTTCGTGGGCTAGCACCCAGTACAACCCACTCTGGAAAACGCTACTCCAGGCCCACCCCACACAGAGCCCATCTGATGAGAAGGCTGAGGCCTGGCCCGCCTACCGGCCACAGCTGCTCGTGGGCCCCTGCACAGGCGCCAGCCTCTCGAGGACGGGCCTCCCAGGGGCGTGAGGCTGAAAGCGGTAGGAAGGGGCAGACAGACTCATGCCTCAGCCAGGGGGCCTGAGCTTCCCAGCCGAGGGGCTGACTGCATCTGCAGTTCACAGAGGTAGGAGGGGAAGCCTCGGTATGGGCCTCACTCGGAAAGTGATCTAGAATTACTGAGTAGTGAACCCAAGAAACCCTAGAAATGTGACCTCGTCCTAAGGTCAGAAAGAGGGGAAAAGGAGCCCATGCACTTTGGTCCGGAGTGAGGAAGCCCCAACGCGCGGCACCTCGGTGCTCGCTGGCTGCCTCCCTGGGGACAGGAACCCCGCAGCCAAGGAAGGGACTTGCACTCACAGGTCTGGGCCAGTCCTGCAGGGTGGCGGCCACTACTGGCGATGGAAGAAGCACAGAAATGAAGGCTGCCAAAAAGTTGTGTAAGTGCCTCCTGGTTAGTGGGTCCGTTGAGAAGAACGCAGGATCCATACAGAAGGCACTTTTCTGGAAGAAATCCTGTTCTTTCAGGAGTCTGGGGTGGTCCCACTGGATACTAACAGGTACATCAACGTGAAACCATACTAGAGTGCCCACCCCTTCCCTCAGGAAGGCCAATCCCTCTGCTCCAAAGGCCACCCCCGCCCCAACAATCAGTAACACAGAAGACAACGGCAGTTCTTCTCAAACAGTTTAATAGCAAATAAACAAAGGAAGGTACCACACTTGGCAGATACAAAATGACTTTTTGTCCGTGTGTCTGTGCAATTAAAACAGATTTAGGTTCCCCATTGGGACAAAAGGAAAAACACACAGAAAAGGAAGATTTCCTTTTAAACACATACTCCCTTGCTCCAAACTTGTAACAATTTTTTTTTTTCTTTTTTAATCCACTACACAAACTCTGTGATCAGGTCAGAAAAGCGACAGGGGCTCTTCTTGCCTTTTTTTTTTTTTTAAACCATTAAAGTAAAATCCATAATTTTCTACATAGTACAACACAAGTTCACACAAAAAAGACATTTTCTTTTGCAAATCAAAACAGGAAAGAAAGGAAAAGCTCAAACAAGGTAAAGAAAAAGCATTTCTACGGCTGAATCACGACTTTGAGTTGATTGAATCCCGTTGTTGCTGCAGAACAGACTGTGCGTTTGGTCATAGTGGCAATTTTTTCTCTTCACATTGTGAAATCACTTTACATTGTTTTCTAGTAGAAAAGGCAAAAAACTGTACAAAACCCCTAGTGTTAAATACAACGTTTGTACCAATAAAAAACTCACACAGGTTTGTCTCCAAAATGTAAAGTTTCTTTTTTTTTTTCTTTTTAAATTATTCACAAAAAGCAGCTGGAAATCAGAAAGGCAGCTGCCGCTCCAGGGTCTCAAATCCATTAAAACCACCACAAAACAATTAAAACAATCAGAGAGAGAAAAAGGAAAAGGAAACAGCGTCCAACATTTGGCATTTGGTTTTATCCACAGGTTTTCCCAGAGCTCCTCTTGGAATTGAAAGCAAAATATATTGGCAAACATGGGTTCTGAATACACAGGAAGGGGAGCCTTGGCGCCTTCTGCCCACAGAGGCCGCTCTGTGCAGTCAGACTGTGGGGTGCGCGGCGGTCTCGCTCAGGCTGGGGGTTCCTGGCCTCCTTCCATCCACTCACCCCTCTGAAGAAATGAAGCAGCCTACCATCCACTGGGCCTCCACCTGGCCACCCTCTCCTCTGGGTAAGGGGCGCCCCGAGCTAACACTAGGCTGCCTGCCCGGTCCCGGGGCAGAGACGCTGCCGAGACCCTTCCTCATCACCTGCAGCGAGGATGATGCGGACAGTGCTTCGACCTGCCCCGCCCCGCCCTGCCCCCGGCTCCCCTCTCCACCCGTCCCTGGACAGCCCTACTTCCCAGCTCGCTCGCCCACCAGCCGCTCAGGCCTGGGTGGAAGCTATCCCAAACACCGCCCCCTGCAACCTCTGACCTCCACAGACCCACCCCGCGACCTCACGTCTCCTCTGGCCTCGCCCTTCACCATGCACCTTCTCACTCAAATCCCTGCAGACCCTGAGGCTGGATGGTGCCCCAAGAGAGGAGGGCAGGCTCCCCTCAGGGAACCAAGGACCGGGGCTTGCCTGGCACCCGGGGACAGTAGCTATTTGGCTCTTCACCCAATTTAAAAAAATAAACACAAAAAACCGCCCCAACCCCAACCCCAGCAGCTAAGCAAGAGCAGAGCTGCAGTGAAGAGCCAGAGTGGGGCGGCGGGGCCCGGGGCTGCACAGCAGCGCGGGCAGGGGCATGCCGCCCAGCGCAGGCACGGCCGCCGGAGTGGCTCAGGGCACTCTCCGCCTCTGGGGCCGAGGAATGCCTGGGGCCCCTAGCGCACTCAGCCTCCTGCTGCCCACAGCCACCCTTGGGGTGCTCTCTCTGCTCCTGTGCCTCTCTGGACCCCCTTCCCACCCGTCTCTGAGCAGAGCAGCCGGCCCCCGGAGGCCCCCCAAGGCCTGGAGGCCGTGTGAGGAGACAGTCTAAATGCACAGGCAAACGCTCTAAGGGCAAGAGAGGAGAAAGTTGCCACTTCAAAACAAAACAATACAACCTTGGGAAAAAAAAAAAAATCAACCCCACAACAATTTAAAACAGCTTCTTTGAAACCCTTTTAAATCGGTCAGTTTTTGCACAAACTATAGGAAACAGAGAGGTGAAGGTGATATATACGGAGGTGTGAAGAAACAGCAGGAAACATGCAAACTCGGTTTTTCTGGGCATAATCTTAGTAGGAAAGGAAAAAATTCAAAACAAAAACACAAAAACAATACAAAAACAGAAAAAAAAAATTTGAAGCATCACATTTTGCTGTGGAGACTGCAGGAACAGGCCTGGGGGCGGGCACGGCGGGGCTGGGGGCGGGGGCCCCGCAGACTCCCCGCAAGGGGACTCCAGGGCAGAGCCACAGGTGGCGGGGGCTGCCTGGGGCCCAAGCTGCAGCTGGTGGTCAAAAAGGAAAAAGGGCTCAGGGGTTTTCTGCAGTTGAGAACTCAGAAAAAAGAAAAATAGGAACACATGCGGTCTCCTCAAGCCCTACAAACTGTATCAGCAAAATGTGCTCAGGAGCCTCAAAGGTTTTAGTGACATCTTTTATTTCATTGTTTACTCCAAAGTTGTCTTTAAAACTAAACACACCGAGAAACAAAGCCTAGAAGCGGACTGGCTGTGTTCACAGAAATACAAACACCACGCGGTATGTGCTAGTAGGGCTGCTCTGAAGACAATTACAAAGAATTGGAATCACAAAATCAAGTGGTTATCTTATGAAGTTCTAGAAAAATAGATTTTTTTATATTCAAATGCAAGTTTAAATATTTCCCCTTCAGCAGTCGTTCTAGCAAAACCAATTTGGCAGCACAAAAGAAAAAAAAAAGGAAAGAAAAAAGAAAAAACAAAGAAAGAAACAAACATAATAAAAATACACATCAGCATCAAAGGTCAACACAAGGTCAAAGGTGAGAGTTCAAGCATCAGAGAAGCTGAAGAGACAGGGATTTGGACGATGTACTTGACGCCACATCGACATGCTTTAGGCACAACGATGAACAAACGGCAGGAATCTAGAAAAAAAACAAACCAGAAAGAGGGAGACCCACTGAGTTACACAGAGCAATACATCCAAACAGAGAGAGAGAGAACAGGACACTCACTGTGTGCAGCCCTGAAATGAGGCGGCGGGCAGGGAGGCTGGGCGGTGACGGGACTCTCGCACATGCTAACAACGGACACGGGGAAGTCAAAAAGGACACGGAGGACACCGAGAAAACATCCAACTGCCAGAGACACAGGGGACCTAAGGCTTGGATTTCCCCAGAAGCGCCCAAATGCATCGGAAAAAGCAGCTCTCGGGCGGGGCAGAGCCTCAGCCTCCCGAGTGTCACGAGTGTCACTCCTGGTCGAGTGGTCGAGACTCAGGGAGACAGCTGGAGCTGCTGGCTTGGGGGCGAGGGGACCAGAATTCTTTGGGGGAGAGGGCCAGAATTTCTCCCCCTTCCTATGGGGATGGCCCTCTGTTGCCAGAAATCCAAGCTCTTAGCTTCCACGAGGGCCCTGGCCACCCCTGTGGGACCCAGGAGACAGTGTCTGGCTGCATTCAAGGCAAATCAATTTCATGATGAAACCCAAGGAAGAAACGAAACTACAGCAGAAAACACACTTATGTAAGTGAGAACCCCACACAACAGAAAAGGATCGCTTAAGACTTGACTGCGAGTTTCCCCTCTCCGAGCTGAACCCTTTACACCGTGAGACTTGTAGGGGAGCAGCTTCTCCACAACACCGTCTCTGGCCGGGGGAGAGCTGTGCTCGAGGGCAGCACTGCTGTGGGGTGCGCGGGGCTGGGGACAAGACCAACAGAGAGGCGCCCGTGCGCAGCCGAGGAAAGCACGGCAGGTACGAAACCTCGGGGTCTGGTATCAGAGGCAGGCTGACTACACCTTTAACTCTCATGCCAATAGCGAAGGGATCCCAGAGCCCAGGACAAATAGGTATGCGAATAACAGTGAAATGGGGGAGGAGGGAGAGAAAGGGACAAAGGTGGGCGCAGAGCAGAGTTCCGGGCTTTGGAAAACCCCACGCGGGCCAAGGAGGAAGACAGAACAGAAGGTGAGACCGGCAGCAACCTGGGGAGCACAGCTCTCTCCTCCGCCAATTCACAGCGTTAACGCCTCCCCCTCGGCAGATTAGCTGGGCTGCAGACGGCCACAAAGTCAGTAGTTTCAATCATACACAGCACCCTGTGTGTACAACAATCACATTCTGGATTCTACAAAATCCTGGCCTTTTCCAGAGATATAATTTAGGTAATAAATATTCTCCACCCCGGAGCTGTATAAAACTTCTATAAAAATAGAAACGACATTCTTGGTTCCAGCCGGTTGGGATTCAGAACAGCGCCTCCCCAACCTAGCATTTTTTTCTTTTTTTTTTGTTTTCTTTTTTCTTTTTTATTTTTATTTTTTGCATTTATTTAAAAAATCCCATCATGACCCTGGAAGCCTTTGGAACAGTTTTATCCTTGAAACACAGGACACATTTCTCCCAGTGCGCGGAATTCAAGTTTACGTGGTTCAGCTTAAGAAGTATGTTTCATGTTTCTTAGAGGACAACAGACCCAAGTTATCACTATGAGAAGGGAACAGCTGTCCCAGCTTCAGTGGGGTAATCCACCACCACCAACTACCCGCACAACAGCAAGATGGTCAACGCTCGTCTGAGGCCCGAGGACAGCATGACAAGGAGAGCGTCCCCGTCGGACTGACAGCAAAGCAACCCCTGTGATCTCGCCTCTGCCGCTAGGGGGCAGGGCTGACGTCTGTGAGGCTGAGGAGCCCAGGGACTTGGTCCCTGGCCTTGGCTACGGGTCACATCCTAACAGGGCCACATTCCCCACTACCAGCGCTTCTTGGAGCAGCGGCAGAGCCCGGAGGCTGTGTGGGTCACAGGCAAGAGTGAGACCTGTGGGAGGCAGCAGGGAGCTGACTGTAAGCACGAGGACAGAAGTGAACGCGGTGACACTGAGGTAAATGAACACTAACCCACACGGAGGCTGTAAACGTCCTGCCGCCTCCTCTGTCACCAGGAGCAGAGCACGGGGCTGCAGGGGTCAGAAGAGGGGCCTGCCTCCATCCAGACGCCACGCCTGGGCCTCCTCAACCAAGGAGGCAACCGCGGATTGCTTAATCCTTTTAAGTACTGGGTGCTGGCCACCGGGAAATGCAGGACCAGCTTGAAGGGACCCTAGGATTCGGGTACACTGAGAAGCAGGCTCCTCCTCCCCCAGCGCGACAGCTTTTGATCGCTCTGCTCAGGAGAGGTGCTCCCTTCTGCCAGATACCATAAGCCCTTCTTGGATCTACCCTCAAGAGAAAACTGTGGCTAGGGATGGAAGTGACATTCCTTGCTGTGGTCAATTACCAAAAAGGAAACCCGATGGTATCTTCCGGAGAGGTCTTCTTTAAAGGGACCTGGTAGACATGGGCCACGGTCTAACAGTCTGGTGTTAAAATAAACCAAACAGGACCTCTGCCTGGCTTCTTCCTCCTAAGAGCCACCAGCCAGGAAGGAAGGGCCAATCCAACACCAATGGCTGGCTGGGTAACGGATGACAAATCCCTACTTTTTGCATGTTAGGCTAATTTAATAGGTACATTATTTCCAGAGACTTGTTACCCCCTTCTTAGGTAAGAGGGGCAGAAATCCTAGATGAGAATCTAAAAAAATAGCTGGCAAGAACGCAGATTTTCCAGTGAAGGCGGCTATGGAGGAGTTTCAGCCTCCAGCTCCCAGGGCTGCCGGGTTTCAAGTCACTCTCCCTCTCCAAAGCCAACCCCACCTGCTCCGCCCCCCAAAAGCTCTTGGGTATCAGTTCTCACGTCACCCACTCTCGTGCTCAGGAACATTCTGGGGGTCCACTTTTGTCTAACTTCGTCCTCTTTCTTGGGATAGTTTGGGGCAAATTCTGATCCTCTTTCTTAATGTTTCCCCATTTCCCCTCCTCCCCCAGGGCAGTTTGATGTTGGTCCTTCTCAACACACACTGGTTACAAACACAGCAAACTTTTAAATAAAGGAGAAAAAAAAAAAAAAAAACAACTCAGGATATGGCACCTAAACTCCAAAGTAAAACACTGGAAACCAAAGCACAAACTTGTCCTCTGTACGAAGCGAAATTCCCACAGAAGGCAGTAGCTGAGTCTTCAGGGCAAGCTGTGCCTGCGAGAGTGGCAGGGATCAGGGTCCAGGGCTGTCAGCACACAGCCTTAGGGCTTCGAATCATTAAGGGTGCTCCTCCCCCACTTACCAGAAGACCCTCTCACTCCAGTCTCAGAGGGGAGCACGCTCAGTAGGGTTTGCTGTCGTTCTTCGAACGTTTGAGCTGCACTTTAAGCCGCTTCATGCCGATCTGAAAGCCGTTCATGGACTGGATGGCAGCTTGAGCCGAGACAGGATTGTCATAACTTACAAAACCTGTGGGTCCAAGCAGAAACCCAGTGAGGGGCGTGAAGAGGCAAGGACAGCCTTAGTCCTCCTTATGCAACAGAATCCTTACATGAGCTGAGTCTCAATTTTTCTCAGCAGGAAGAAGACTTCTTGAAATTACATCACATGAAACAAATCAGGTTCCTAACAGTATCAGCTGACATCTACACAGTATCCTAAAGTATTTTTTGGCCAAGCCATTTTCCATACATTATTTTTACCTCTGGAGCGACAGTGTGGGTACAAATCACCATTCCCACCAGAGAAATGAAAAAATAAACTGAGGCTCAAAACGAGGTAATGTAATCTACTCAAAGCAAAGTTCAACTACAGCTACGCAAAGTCAAACTCAGCTCTTCCTGCTATCAATCAGCCCCTCTCTTTCTCGCTCACTGGTAAAACACTGAACCCTCCCCACACCAGAAAAAACACCAACGTACCGAAACACTTGCTCAGGTTTGTCTGCTTGTCTATAAAAACCTTGGCAGACACGACATTCCCAAAGGGCATGAACATCTGCAGCAGGTCCTGGTCTCCGAACTCCTGGGGCAGGTGGTAGATGAACAGGTTGGCTCCTTCTGGACCTGCAAAATTCCCACTGACTGAAACGGCATCAGGGTCAAGCACGCCGTCCCCCGCACCAACGAGTCCCATTTCCACCCATGTTGAAACTCTCAGCATCCCCAAAACACAGAAACGTGTCTGGGGAACTAAAAAGATTCACCAAACACAAAGCAGGGAGCTGAAGGGCAATCACTGAAACAGGTTCCTGCCCTCTTTCCTGTTCTACCGACAGAGGGCAGAATTTGACCCTGTGGAAGGGTGGCATGCTGGGACAGTAGCAGGCAGATTTGCATTTGGAGCAAAAAAAAACAGTAGAAAGAGATTTTAAGTAAAATGGGTTTCAAAAGAGTGCCTAGAAACTAGAGGGCCAGCAAAGAGGTCAATAGTTGCCAGAGGCAGGTGGGGCAGGGACTGACTAGAGAGAGACATGAGGGAATTTCTAGGGGTCGTGGAGATATTCTGCATCTGTGGTGGCAGGAACGTGACTACATGTGCTCATCAGAGCTCAAAGAGCGATATTCACCAAAGGGTGAATTTTACCATAAGTAAATTGTGCCTCAGTAAAAATGTATTTTTTAAAATACATGCCTATGATAAATAACCGGGCTTCCCTGATAGCTCAGTTGGTAAAGAATCCACCTGCAATGCAGGAGACCCCGATATGATTCCTGGGTTGGAAGATCTGCTGGAGAAGGGATAGGCTACCCACTCCAGTATTCTCGGGCTTCCCTTGTGACTCAGCTGGTAAAAAATCTGCCTGCAATGTGGGAGACCTGGGTTCGATCCTTGGATTGGGAAGATCCCCTAGAGAAGGGAAAGACTACCCACTCCAGTATTCTGGCCTGGAGAATTCCATGGACTGTATCGTCCATGGAGTCACAAAGAGCTGGACACGACTGAGTGACTTTCACTATATATGATAAATAACCAAAGCTCAAAAACAGAATATGTTTTCCTCTTCAACTCAAGGACTTCCCAACCAAAGAAAAGCTTTAAAAAGTATTTTTACTTGAGTATAATTGATATACAATGTGGTGTTAGTTTCTGCTGTGCAGCTAAGTGAATCAGTTACATATATACACACATATATCCACTCTTTTTTTAGATTCTTTTCCCATACAGGTCATCAGAGCACTGAGCAGAGCTCCCTGTGCTACACAATGGTCCTTACTAATCTGTTTATGTATCTCAGTGTGTGTATGTCAATCCCAATCTCACTATTTACCCCTCCCTCACCATTTCTCCCCCTTGTAAACATAAGTTTGTTTTCTACATCTGTGACTCCTCCTGTTTTGTAAATAAGTTCACCTGTAGCATTTTTTAAAGACTCTACATGTAAACAACGTCATGTTTCTCTCTCTGTCTCACTTCACTTGGCACGATGTCTCTAGGGTCCATCCCTGCTGCCGCAAAGGGCACCACTTCTTTCTCTTTAACGTCTGGGCAACAGCCGTTATATATACGCACCACACATTCAAACAAGTTTTACTACCACGGCAGTCCAGGCAGCCTCCAGCCGCCCTGGCCTCCCTGCTGTCGTCAGATACGACGGCACACGCTGCCTCATGGTCTCTGCGCTTGCTGCCCCTCCGCCCCATTCCTTTTCTTCCTTGAGATACACACACTGCTCGCTTCTTCCTTCCCTAAGGTCTGCGCTTAAACGTCAGTTTGGAGAAACCTCTCTCTATGTAAAACGCTATCTTCCTGGCACTCTCTACTCCGCTTTCCTGTGCGTCATTCTTCAGAGCACCAGGGGAACACCTCACGCTTCTGCTCACCGTCTGTCTCCAGGGCTCCAAGAGCTCCCTGTCAACACAGCCCAGGGCAGGTAGTAAATGTCCAGCTCAGAGTAGGGGAGGGCGCGCTGCACCGGGGCTCCTTGGGGCTAAAGCCAGAGAGGATGCCTGGCTTTTCCTACATAAACGCTTAGATTTCGCCAGCTCCTGGCTATGAAAACTCGTCAAATAAGAGCACAGAGATGTCGGCAGGATTTTCTACTCAAACAAACCACTTTTAGGCCTATTTCTGCTCACAAAGCCTCTCCTGAATTTAATACCGTTTGTGTCAAAGCACACCCTGCCGCCCGCATCGGCCCACAGGCTGTACTGTCTCAACGTCCCTCAGTTTTTCCTTAATAAGGAAAAGCACAGATGAGACCGTGAGGAAACGGCCAAGTGACAGTCAAAGGGGACACCCAGACAGAAGACATCCCCTAGCAGACTTCTAAGAAGGAAGACTTCCTCTCAAAAACAGACTGCCAAATGGTTTCAGACACAGGGAGGCCAGTATGCTTCCTCACCCGAAAGCTGCAGCCCCACTCGAGGAGGGCGTACAGAGGTTCTGAGACGAGCCACAGCCAGAACACATTCCAGTGCAGACCAGTTTCTCAGTCTACCCTTGACAACGCCAAAGAGCAGGGCTGGCCTCACCACCTGAACGGCTCTCCCGGGCTTTGCCTGCCTTTCAGCGCTGGCGCAGAGGGCGTGCCCACTCTGCCCTGACTCCAGTCTCCCCGCACTCACCTTCCTTCTGGCTCCCAGCAGCACCGATACTCTGCTGTGCCAGCAGGTTCTGGTTGTACAGGGTGGGGAGCGCCGCGGCGGCGTACTGCTGGATCCCCGAGTAGGCCTGAGTGAGGGCCTCCATGGTGCTCCCGGTGCCGTTGGAAAGGCCGCTGCTGCCCAGGCCGCCGTTTAACGCGGCCATCCCTGGTGGGGGTGGGTGGGGGAAGAGGAGCGACAAATTGGGAAGACTCAACCGATGTGAAAACAAAACCCAAAGTAACCCTGTCATCTCCTCCTCAGCTTCTCCCTGAGAAGGAACAGCCATCTGATGGGTCAGGTTTTAGGACAGTCACCAGGGCCCATGGCTAACGGGGACGTTTTAAACAGCCACACCCAGAGGCAGCTCATCCTCCAACCTGCGCAAGAAGCACCACCACTGACACGTGACCTGCCCCACCTTTCTCTTAAGAACTGGAATGCGGCAGAACAACAGTCCCAGGACTGGGGACTAAAACGAGTGCACACACCGTATGACAGGTGTGGGCAAATCCTATCGTCAAGATAGCCGCTAACGCTTACTGAGCGTGTGCTACGTGTCAGATGCCATACCAAGTGATGTGCTCAGCACTTCACTGTATTCTCATTTAACTTGACAATCCTCAGAGAACTCTAGTCCCACTTCACAGATGAGAAAATGCCCTTAGAAAAGTGGTCTTAAGGTACAGTTAACGGACAGGGTCAGGTCTGACTCAAAATCCCACGGTCATTTCTAACTTCACTGAGCCACTCCCATCATTCTCTCTACGTGTCCCTACCAGAGTAGTTTAAAATGTGCTACCTGCACAGAGTGACTGGAGGACTTCCAGGGACTGGCCCTCACCTGCCAAAGAGCTGACGTTGAGGCCTGCTGTTGCTCCAGCTAATGTCTGCAGGGCTCCAAGGGAGGCGATGGGGTTGACGGAGCTGCTGCTGCTGGAGCTCGGTGAGGACCCTGCTGTCAGACACCCACCAGTTAAACTCAAACCAAAACTTGCCTTCCCGTGTCAACAGGAGCCAAAGCACAAGCTGTGTCACCCAACTCTTCATTCTCTTTATAGGGAGGCTTTCGGTTACCAAGTCCCCCACCCTCCGCTCGCCCCAGTGAATGATTCTGGTAACAACATGTTCTTGCAGGACACACAAGTGATGATTACAACAAACTGAAGACTATGAGAGCTCTCTTAATTCAGAAGACATTTGAGACTTTCCTGTTCATGATCTGACCCCTTTGGAAATGGGCGTTAACTATTCTCCAGAATGACAGAATCCTCACGTGGGATTCTGCCCAAGGCCCACAGGGGCCCCCAGCCCCATCACACGCTTACCTGAACTGGTGAGCACGCTGAGGGGACTGCTGGACGTGGTGAGAGCACTGGTGCCACTTGGGGTGCTCTGAGCTGCACTAGCCGCAGCAGCCAGTGCAGCCAGGTTCTGTAACTGCACTGCATTTAACCCTGCAACATCCAAAGCAAGCCATCAGCCAGCAGATAAGAGTGCCCTACATCCACTCTGGCAATGACCGTGCAGACTGGCAGGAGGCTCATCCCAAAGTGGAAATGTTCTAGGTATAAGCCTTGCAGGCAATACTACAGAGCTCCAAAAAGACTCAGATACCATTCAACTCATTAAGAAACTTGACACTTCCTCAGATAAGACATGTCTAATACAATAGCAGGCCAGCCCAAGTGAGTGAGCATTAATAAATGGATGGGCAATTAGGAAATCAGAAAAAAAGGGGTGGATTCTGTGGTCTACCATGGAGACAGGCAGACTGAAGAGAACAATGGCAAAGCCCGAGGCAGAGGATCAATCTGTATCTGAGCCTTCACTGATGCTTTACAGGGGATCTGTTCTCTGCAATGGAGGAGAACCAAGTAGAAAATGTAGCAGAGACCCAGAAGACCATGGAGGGATGACACGTGAAAACTGCAACAGCAGAGAGAACAAAGAAAAAAACACCACCTAATCATCAGAAAAACAAGAGAAAACAAACTCTGAGAAGACCTCCAAGTGGAACCTAGCAACACTGGCAAAAGGAGAGCAAAAAATCTGAGCTGCACCAACAACGTGTGGCAAGCGATTTACTAGACAATGGAAAGGCAGATGGGTAGAGTGGAGAATTAACGAGACTACAGAGGCTACAGCACAGATTTACAATCTGGCAACTTTCTGAAAACACAGCAACCTTTGAGTCCCTGGGACAAAAAATGAATCCATCAGACTTCCCCAGTGGCACGCTGCACCTCGCCTAGGGTGGAGCCCTTCCTCAGATGCACCTGCCTAGCCGTACCCCACTGCCGGAGGGGCGGGGCTGGGCGGCTCTGGAGCGGCCCTGTCCCTGCCTCAGGTTTGTCTGTGGAGCAGTCTTTGTTAACAACTCGGCCATCTGTCAGTTAAGTTTCTGGTGTGTGTTAACACCAAAAACAGTAATTACCTGAGGAAACAACATGTATCAGACACTAACTTCCGAGGTTCTAGCAGCTGCAGGGCAAGCCACACACACAGAAGCCATCTTAGACTTTTCTTCTGAGAATCACTGGAAAAGTCACTTTATTGTGGAAATAATTCCTGCAATTTTCTCCTTATCAAAGTGGCTGCAGACAGTCTGCAGGTACTAACAGCTCTTCTTACTAGAGACTTAAAGGGGTGGGGAGCAGACAACTACAGAGCAATATGACATCAGTAACTAAACGAGCCGCCTTTGAGAGAGGAGGTATGAATCCCAGGATGTTCATCTTATGTCAGGTTTATGTAATGAGTGGTAATTTTTTTTTTTCCTGCACAAACAGTAGAAAACTCTCAAGACTACCGTTAGCTGCGTCTGTTGGCTTGGCTGCTGCCGCTCCTCCGCACCAGTGAAACACTTACCTCCCATCGGGTGGAGGCTGCTCAGGGTGTTGAGGTTCCCAGAGGAGGCAGTCTGCTGAAGGAGCTGCAAATAAAGCTAGACATTACACCAAAAAACAGAACAAGAGTGAGAGTGAGGGCTGGTTCTGCATCTGGGATAACTCTACAGCACAGCAAAGCGAGAGTGCAGAGGCCCCCAGAGAGAAGAAAGTCGAAGACGAGAACCCAAGCCAACACAACAGAAACACGAGGCTTATGACAGCACAGGACAGCACAACACAGCTAAAGCCCTGGCCCAGAGGACAGCTGTGTAAGCCGAGTCCTAAGCCAGGCCCGAGTCCCTGGCAACACAGCACAGCAGCAGAGGACAGCGGGGAGGGGAGAACTGAGCTCAGCTCAGGCAGCCATGCAGCCCACTTCAGGAGTGTCTGCAGACGAGTGACTGCCGTGTCTAATTTCTCTCCCAAATCCTCCTTGGTCAGGTCCACACACCTTATTTTATAGGCTGTTCCCATCTGGAGACCTAATTTCTACTTTAGCCGACTACTTAAAATACCAAACGGGACCATTTCAGGCTCTTTCTTGGAGTATCCTTTACCACCCATGATGAACTTGTGACTGGATCAACCTTGTCGTGATTAGAATACTACGCATTCATCTAGCCCCATTCATCTCACCGTTGCAGATGACCAAATGATGGCTCAGTCTGCATTCATCCACAGAACATTCTCTTTCAGTGAGTGTTGCATAACAAATAAAACGAAAGGACCTATCCATAAGCTATGAATCTCCACAGCCTTACCCTGTACCTAGCAAGCTGCAACCTTGATCTAAGCAACCTGCTGAAACCTTTTGTTCCATTCCAGCCCAATCATTGAATGGCTGGTATTCTTGTTTCTGGATCCTTTGTTCAGTCTGTTATCCATTCCTAGAAACATCTGACCTGGCTCCTCTGTCATCATGAATGTCTCTAGTCTACAGGCATTTCACGGAAGTTCACAAACTTCCAGAAGTAGAATGAAAAAATGTACACACGTGGAGTTTTATCAGCTTCTCAAAGGGCTCCACAGCCTGGAAGATTAAGAACTACTGCTCTAGTTTCAAGGCGACACATTCTAGTGCACCCTAATCAATGACGGCGTGCTATCACTTACGCAGCCCATCAGCTCTCACACGTCTTTACTTCTGTCTCCTTAAATATCCTGGCCAATGAGCTCAGGCCCAACTAGGGACTGTACATACTACTTGGCACTTTACTTCCTCCCTAAATGAGACCAGCTCTGAGAGCGGGGATCATGTTTAACTGAAACAAGGAGGCCATAGCGCTCAACATATACCGTCATGTGCCTGCTAGATATGGCAATACAACAAAAAGGTGAGTCTTCCCTAAAAGAAGGCTCCAAACGCTCTAAGAAAAGCAAGCACCCATCATGGAGATAATTTTCAAAGCATTACCATTCTGGCAGAAGACTAGAATCTCTGAATTTTCTCAACTTAAAAGCAATGTCCTAGCACCAAGGAACAATTTAATCTGCAGAAATAGAACCACCACCTAGGCTTTCTGATTTCAGAGAAATACCAGCAAGGATAAACTTGGATTTCTTCTAATATTTTAGAAACATGGAAACCAGAGGGCATCAAATTAGCCAAAACCTGGCACCGAGGGCAGAAACCACTGCCTTTCTTCCGTTTCACATAGAACAATACTTAGGGGAGGAGGACGGGACGACTGCACCTCTGTGTGTGTCCTTAGACCGTCCATGCTCATCTAGTGCTTTCCCCATTTGTTTTCCTTCTTTGGTAGCTTCACAGACGACTTGTTCTTTCTGACTCAAAGATGAGACAGTTTTAAGTGTCTTGTGCCATCTGTGATTCTTTTGAGGGTTAAAGCAGTGATAATCCCCTGTAATATACACTGCAGACCTAATAAATCTAACAAATTAGAGCCTGCTTTTGGATTATATGACTCAAACTCGACAAGAGAGAATTCAAATGAAAGGAAATCTATTTACCAGTGAACTCAAATAGACACCTGTAATACTCATTTAATAATGTCCATGTTAATCTCTTGACCTCCCGCCAATGGGAAAATCCACTGTCATACTCTTCATGGGAGGCTCAGGAAGGCTTTTATTGATGGTCTCTACATCTACTAGAGAAAGAGATGGAGAAAGATACTTGGTAGCTAAGAATTCTGCAGGAGTTTTTTTTCTCGGGGGCAGGGACACATGTTTCTAAATCTTTGTTTTAGGAAATTAGTATATTAGTATCTTGAGCAGAAGCTCAAGATATTACCAATGATGTGTGACGACAGCGAGCGAGCCAGTGCACACGCAAGGCTAACGTGACAAAGAATATCGTGTTGCCTGAATTTTTATGTAAAACTTGGATATGCTAAAAGTTCTGAGTGCTACTATATATGTTAGCTAGGGACAGCAGAAGAACAGCTGGGAGCTTGCACAGCCTGCAGAAAGCACACCACAAAGACTCACTGCTAAATACTGGGGTCCGAGAGTATTTAGACCAGCAAGGTTTCCCCACACAGAGGCTGCGCTGATTTGCTGCATCTGCTGCTGGAGCTGCTGGGCCATTCTCTTCTGTTCTTTGTCCTTCTGTGTATCAGCAAATTTTACCACCATGGGGGAGGAGCAACCCTACGAAAACACCAAAATCAAAGGGTCAAATTCCTCATTCTGGTGCAGGGAAACCCTCCTTTCCAGTGCCGTACAGGCTGCATTCTCATTTTATTCAGTGCCAAATGATTCTCCTCTTTGATAGACAAACAAGTGGCAAAAGGTAATTTAAAAGGGTTAACTAGTTGCAAAATGCTAATTTTAAAGAAAGCACCAGTGTTTCAGATGTTTGGCTTGCTTAACTTTTAGGGCTTCCCAGGTGGCAATTAGTGGTAAAGAAGCCACCTGCCAATGCAGGAGAACTGAGACACCCGGGTTCGATCCCTGGGTCGGGAAGATCCCCTGGAGGAAGAAACAGCACCCCACTCCAGTATTCTTGGCTGGAGAATCCCATGGACTTAGAGAAGCCTGGTGGGACAGTCCATGGGGTTGCAAAGTGTCAGACATGACGAAAGTGACTTAGCACACAGCAACTTTCAGGGCAATCAGCGCTCTGCACGCTACCGGGCTTTGGTGCTCAACGGTCCTAGCACTCTCATGCTAAGAACCGCCCCTTTCGTCCATCTGCCCCCTACCTCCATGGTCTGTGCTTGGTGCATTGCCTTGATAGCTGTCTGTGCCATGGCTCTTGTTGTAAAAGTCACAAACGCACAACCTGGTGAGAGAAGAGTCAATAGCTCATCCATTCGTTTAATGATTTATCTGACCGACACTTACTGAGCACCTTCTATGCGCCCAAGTGGCATGCTAACAATACAGACGTGATTCTGCCTTTAGGAGTTCATGATCTAGTGGGGAAGATGATGTATTACAACAAGGCGATACACGCGTCAGGGAGAAATCAGGGAAGCACAAATAGGAGAGAAAGTGTTTGAGAGATAAAGGAGGAGTCACATTCTCTAGTTTCTCTCGTGAAAGGCGTGTTTCCACTTTGGCATAGAATCTCTCCAAGGACAGAAACAGAGACTTTTAATGCACGACCTTAAGTGCAGAATGCACATTCCTTGGGGGAATTGGGATCAACTGACAGGAATCATGGCGGGACCTAGAAATACAACACCATACTCAACCCTCTCCATCTTGGCAGTATCATTCATGGTGGCTGGAGATCACTGGTTTCCACTGATCCAATTAAAAAGAACTCCAAATTTAAGATGAGTACTTTTAAAGGTGCTAAAGGTACTTTTAAAAGTTAAAAGTATACCCACCTCGGCTCAACCCATCAGGTCCCCTCAGTATCCGGCATTCTTCAATCTGTCCAAACGAAGAGAACATGACTCGGATGTCATTTTCAGTGCACTTCTTGGATATCATACCGATAAACAGCTTCCTGTCTTCCACTGCTGAGAGAGTAAACACAAATGCTTCGCTGTTACTGCAAGAGGGGGCACAGCAGAGCACTGTGCCTTCCAGCCTATTGCACTGACTTTAAGATGCATTTTGTTTCATAATTTAGCACCTACTCTTATAAATCATAATTGGAAGCACTTAGATGAAATATAGTAGCTTCAGGATCTTATGAAAGTTACTTAACCATTCTGTGCCTGTTTCCTCGTGTGATTAATAGAGAAAACTTAGTTTACCTCAGAGGCTGCTGTAGGTATTAAACACCAAGTGCTCAGCATCCTGCCTCGCACTTGGCCAAGTCTGCTCTCACTAGCAATGCTGCTGGACCGAAGGAGGAGTTCTCTCACTTAACTGATATGACAAAAGCAGCAGAACACACATTCAGTGAATGGAACTGTCCACCTTCACATTTTGGTTATTTTCTTGAGGACTAAGCTTTTCTTCCTAATTTTTTAGGGAGGGAATTCCTTCAGTTCCCCTCCTTCCTCTGGTTGATAAGAAACTATGAAGATCAAAGGCATTCCAGTTCACTCTCAGATGTTCTT
Organism: Bos taurus; assembly: GCF_002263795.3. Lineage (NCBI taxonomy): Eukaryota > Metazoa > Chordata > Mammalia > Artiodactyla > Bovidae > Bos > Bos taurus. The sequence goes on from NC_037342.1 coordinate 77,303,212, forward strand.
GTAATGTTTCCCTGTCAACTCTATCTCATCTATTTACCGTGCTTATTTTAAAGAACAAGTCAGATGACAGATTACTTACAGCACTGAATCACTATCTTCCACCAGACACAAAACTTAACTAAAAATGCATTAATTCTGAGTAAGTAATAGATCAACTGAAACCATGAAACTCCTAGGTGAGTTGGGCTTGGTAAACTCCTTTACATGAGTCTTGGCAATGTTTTTTTTTGGATTTGACACCAAAAGCAAAGCAACAAAAGCAAAAACAAAAAAGAAAAAAAGCAAGTGGTGTTACATCAAATGAAAAACCTTTTGCATAGCAAAAAACAAACAAAAAGCCATCAAGAAGCAACCTACTGAACAGGAGAAAGTATTTGCAAATCATGTATCTGATAAGGAGTTAATATGTAAAATGTATAAAGAACTTAAAGAACTCAATAGTAAAAGAAAAACAACTTGATTTAAAAACGGGCAGCTTCCCTGGTGGTCCAGTGGTTAAGATTCCATACTTCCAGTGCATGGCCAACAGAGACGTACAAGATGCTCAGTATCACTAATCATCAGGGAAAGGGAAATCAAAGCCACAACGAGGTATTATCTCATATGTTAGAACAGTTATTATCAAAAAGACAAAAAAGAACAAGTGTTGGTGAGGATGTGGAGAAAAGGGAACCCTCGTGCACTGCTGGCAGGATCTATATGGTACAGCCACTGCGCAAAACAGTACGCAATTCTTCAGAAAATTAAAATTCGTGCTACATATCACCCAGCGACTCCACTCCTGGGTATTTACCTGATGAACACGGAAACACTTACTTGAAAAGATCTATGTACACCCATGCTTATCCAGCAAAGGTATAGAAGCAACCTAAGTATCCATCAACAGATGAAGGGATACAGAAAAAGGGGTATTTTACGCACACATGATTGTTCTTCAGCCATGAAACATGAAATCTGGACATATGTGACAACATGAATGGACTGTGAGGGCATTCTGTTAAGTGAATTAAGTCACAGAAAGATAAATACTGTATTGCTCTCATTTAAATATGAGTATTTCAAACAAAAAAACAACTGAGCTCATGGAGAACAGACTGGTGCTTGTCAGGGGCAAGGGAAAGGAGGAGGCAAAACGGGGAAAGGAGGCCGAGAAGTATTGATAAGCTTATTACACATAAACTTCCAGTTTTAAAATAAGTCACGAGGATGTATGGTGACTACAGTTTACTGCACTGCACGTCTCAATGTTGTCCAGAAAGTAGATCTTTAAAGTTCTCATCACAAGAAGGATAATTTTGGTAACTATGTATGGTGACAGATAACTAGACTTACTGCAGTGTCATTTCACAATACATACAAACACTGAATCATCATGCTGTACAACTGAAACTAACACAATACATGCCAATTATACCTCAACAGAAGAGTAATTAGTGCACAATACAATCAAATGCCATGAGAACAGCAACTACACCAGCGGAAACCGTGGAAGGGGAGGGCCGCTCACGTGCTTGCTTACCGTTGTTCTTCTCGCTGTCGGCAGGCTTCATCTGTATAGGATGATGCATCTACAAGGGAAGACACGTGCCTGTTACGATCGCACACTGAAGGCACTCAGAAACATAAACGAGGACTCCAAAGGAGACACCACAACTGAGCTTTAAGAGGTGGCTCTGGGGACCACCCTGGTGATCCAGCGGCTAAGAATCCACCTTGCAATGCAGGGGACGTGGGTTCGACTGCTGATCAGGGAACTAAGATCCCACATGCCTTGGAGCAACTAACCCCATGCGCCACAACCAGAGTCCATACGCTGCAGTGACGCAACCAACCGAGACCCAGCGCGCCAAGGAAAGGAAGGACTGTCTCTGAACTCACGCCTGCCTCATTATCTCTCCTCAACAGAATCTCAAAATAGAATGTGAGTCAACAAGTCAAAATTCTTTTGGCTGAGAATTACTTTCACTCTATCTTCTTTGAAACATTCCCTTTATTCCTCCTTTGCATCAGTTCCTGTGGCAGTCACCCCTTTCCCCCCACAGGTGTGTTCCAGGCGCCAAAGCCACCACGGTTCCACTTACTAGTAGGAATTCCTTACCCCTGGGAGGACCTTCATGTTGTGAAGAGCGTTCTGAGCTTCTAATGCAGCTTTTCGGGTGTAAAATGTAACAAAACAGCACCCTGCAATAAACAATACTCAATGAAACCAAACCAGCCCTTTGAAAGCAGATGATTTCTGAGAGCACTCCCTCCTCCAGGGATACATTGAAAGTCAAAAACCAGGGCTGGGTTTATTCAAATGGGTGGGTGGGTGGGGAGAGGGGAGGGAGGGAGATGGAGAAAATCTAACAAGGAAGGGGAAAAAAAAAAAAAAGATTTTCTACCATTTTCTTTACTGCTATCGTCACCTGGTTTTATTCTTTAGCTGCTCCTATAACTTCTCTGGAAAGAAGGCTGTCCTTACAAAGGTCACAGAATCACGGCATTCAACCCGCCCTCCACGCAGCACCAGGCGGTGCGCTGGGCAGGAAGACTCAGCCGTGCCCTCTTACAGCTTGTGGTCTACAACTCTTGCTTTCTCAGACCAAGCCTTACACTGCAGCCAATTTCTACCATATGCCTTAAACATAATCATCATTTATTAAATTATAAAATGACTTAAGAGCAAGGATCTCTTAGTATCTATTTCTTAGACTCTTGGTTCTCATCAAACATAATTATGTGTCCAACAGCACTTGACTGAGGAGACCTTGAGACTCTCTGCTCTGTATCTTTACTGGGGATTGGAGGGCATAAGTATGTTTTGTAAATCTTAGGCCCGCAGTCCCATAAGATATGATATAGATTTCTTTTAAAATCACCCTGCAATTAAGATTTTAAATTACTGTATATTACATTGACAGTCATTTTCAGAAACTATAATACCTTTTACTTTGGTTAACTATGTCACAAACAGAAAATACTTCCTCGGCTCTAGACCCTTTGCTATTAAGCTGGTGTCAAGCATGACAATCACGCGTGCTTACATCTGTACTACAGAACAGCTTCCATAGAAAATTACTCTGAAATGGGTTATCTGGGAAAACAAGTGTGTATCTGCATGTGTCTAGGGCCAAAGCTAACACCTCGTCTACTATCGTCCTATAAACCCTCTCCTCTGCCGGGTTTTCTGGAGGCAGCTTGCCTTCCTTCCCCTGTTCATTTTGTAGGCCATAACAAACAGGTGATCTATAAACAAGCCCCTCCTAGTTGCTAAGCCATCCCAGAAGGCCTGTGTAACACCAACAAAAACCCACGAGTACCTGGACAGTCTTTCTCTTTTCACTTACCCTAGCTAAAATACTAAAAAACCACCTACGTGGTTGGTTTACTTCAACTTTATTTCTGTCATTCCACTACCAAGATCAAATGAGACACTCACATGAGTCTGTTACAGATCTTGAAAATGACAGCCCAAGATCCAACTTGCAAATTATCCTCATGATGTCACTCATGAGGATTTTATTTTATTTTTAAGCCATTAAACATGTTTGGACTGGGAGATATAGCTGCAACAAAAAGACAGTCACATCCCTGCCCCCAATACCCCGGCCATGACCACAAGAGCATTCTGGCAATGAGAGAGAGCATGCGCCTGACTGCAAATACACATAAATTCAAAGCCCTTCCTTACCTTTGCTCTGTGGAGGGTTTTGGCTCCTATCCCTTAGGACATTGATTTCATAGACAGCACCATACTGTTCAAACAGTTCCCTCAAGTCCTTCTCAGACCAGGTCCTTGGAACCTGGCCCACAAACATCTTGATAGCATCAAGATCCGGTTGATCTGGGTGGTCCAGGGTGCCGTTCATTTTCTTTGAGCTGCGTAAAATAAAACTTCTATTATGTATTCATGTTGTTTCTAAGAGAAACTTCTTTTCTTTAAAAGTCTCAACTACTTCCTTAAGAAGTAAGGAGAAAAAAACCTACTTCTTTTCACTACTTACATTCAATTTACCAGAGTTCCCCAGCCATCCCTCACTATGCCTGCCACCCCTCACTATGCCTGCCACCCCTTCCATCTGATCCCAAACTAAAGGCACCAATCTGAGTAGGACACCCCGGGCTTTAACTACGGAAATGAATGTCGGTCATTCCTTGTCTAGCTAGAGAAGTCTCAGAAGAACTTAAGAGGTAAAGTTCTTAAAGAAAGCTTTAATCATTTTTAAGTAGAAACTTTATAAAACTTCATAAAATGTCCACGAAATCAGGATTCTCAATCTACACAATGATGGGTGAAAAGTCTTCTCTCAGTAGATGTCAGAACAGAAGCACAGACTTCCAAGGCCTAAGAACTGACTGGAACATTAATCTTTGGTTGTTGCTGTCTCATGCATAATCCTGGTACTCTTGAGTGAGGCCCTCCAATCAAAACAAAATAAAACCTCTTAAACTTTCACAAATGATTGTTATATAAACAATGATGTCATCATTCTGGGGTCTTTTGTTTCTAAGTAATCCAATTTGCTGCTATTTCTCCAAGATTTTACCAGTTAATTCCCTTACCAACTCTGTTATAATGTCCACATATTCCTCCAATCTGATCACACCAGATCTGTAACACTCCTATTTAAATGCCTTCATTCCTACCCCTGCCACTGTCAAGAACCATGGGGGAAACTCTTACACTATTAAATATTTCCACTCAGAATGAATCAAAGTCCTTCTCCTACCTCCTTTTCACAATCTTATTCTGAGCATTTACCCAAACTAGTAACAACTGAAATTCTAAATAGCACGTTTAACTTTTGTTAGTGTTTGCTAAATCCAGAAATTACATCATCATGTTCAAATGTGTCTTTCTTTCATGTATTCTTCCTAATGTTCAACCTCAAATAAAACGCCACTTTTCTTTAAAAGAAAAACAGTAAGTTTTGTCACCCAGAGAAGGCAATGGCACCCCACTCCAGTAGTCTTGCCTGGAGAATCCCATGGATGGAGGAGCCTGGTGGGCTGCACTCCATGGGGTTGCTAGGAGTCGGACACAACGGAGCAACTTCACTTTCACGCATTAGAGAAGACAATGGCAACCCACTCCAGTGTTCTCGCCTGGAGAATCCCAGGGACGGGGGGAGCCTGGTAGGCTGCCATCTACGGGGTCGCACAGAGTCGGACACGACTTCAGCGACTTAGCAGCAGAATGTTTTGACCATAAAGAAGCAGACAGCTATTTCTGAAAAGAGGCAGGAGCTCATTAGTTTGTATTACATCGGAGGCTCTCAGTTTGTCCCTTCCTTCCCTATTTGTGTACCACTTCTAAATTTTCTACATTGCTTTTTAGTGCAAAAGCATAAATGTAGTCAATCTATATGCTTTGTGATTTATCCAAAAGTTCAGTGGAGATTCAGCATTCCAGACAAGTGCCTTTCCTTTTTCTCTTTTCTCTCCAAATCCCGCTCATTTCTTTATGTCCACCTACTGCCTGAATCACCCTTTCCCTGAGTATACCTATTCAAGAACCAGAAGACTCCCCCAAGAACTTTGGGCAATCTTTAAACTTAACCATCAGAAACTTTTACAGGAATCACACTCCATAATTTTACATATGGTTAACTGAATATTAAAAAGATATGCAAAATGTAAGCCTTTACCTCATTATTTTGTTTTTCTATGAAATTATCTTATTGTATCTTACAAGCTGGGTGGAGGGAGGGATGGGACATGGTCCTTCACCAGTTTGAGAAGCACTTCTAGAGCACAGCAAATGATCAGGCTGCGCTCAAGATGCAGTGGACATCATTCAACTGGAGTTATGCACTGACTGATTTCTGCCTCCAATTACTACTGAGCTCTTCTTTATACAGCACAAGCACAGTGTTAGACGTGGTGTGGTAGTGGTGCTTTAGTCGCTAAGTCGTGTCTGACTTTTGCAACCCCATGGACTGGGAACCTACCAGACTCCTCTGTCCATGGGATTCTCCAGGCAAGAACACTGGGGTGGGTTGCCATTTCCTTCTCCAGGGGATCTTTTCAACCCAGGGATCAAACCCAGGTCTCCTGCATTGCTGGCAGATTCTTTACCGACTAAGCGAGCTACAAGGGAAGCTCAAGATGTGGTATTCATCAGTGAAAAAGGAAAACATGGGGTATTTCTTTGGAGCACATGAAGACACAATTAGAAAGTTAAGTGCCAGTATCAGCTAGAGATAAAAAAGAGAAAAGCAACCACATATGTCTGTAGTAAGCAGTCAAACTTCATCATCAACTGTTATTGTGTCTCAAGAGATGATCAACAATGCTCTTCCATTCTCAACGTTCCACACATACTTCTAGTCCTTAGAAGTAACCACTACATAAAAAAGTCACCTGGGGACAAGACTCCCAGTGTGACATGCCAAGGATCCCACAATATCCAGGTATGGCATTTACTTTGCACATCACCTAATACATTCTCAAATTTGTGTCTCACCTGCCCATTGATGGAGAGCTCCTCAGAGTCAGTAATCATAAATTAAACATATTACATTCATTCAAGAATCAATGAATTCAACAAACCCCCTGGAGAAGTATCTATAACGTCCCTGTCATTCCTAAGAGGCAGGTCAGTGGAAATTCCTTCTTATCTTCTGTGGAAGTACTGCCAGTCAGTGAAGTATTGACGGGAGTGGGGTGGAAGAGAGGAAAAGCAGGCCTGCGGCAGCAGAAGAAGGGAAACAAGAAGGCAGCCAGTATTTCAGGAAAGAGGCATGGTATCCGCTTCTTTTTATGTTTCTGGCTGTGGCAGCAACTGGCAACTCATTAAGATGAGAAACTAGGAGGCATCAGGACAAGAGGCTGTCTGGTCTACCTGATTCCCGATGGAACCCGGCACAGGAAAGGGAAACAACCAATCTGGAAGAGACGGGTGGGGAACTGAAGAGCTGCATCGCCAAAGTACACTTCCATTCAAAACTCTTGACCCCCGTCTTCACCTTTTCCTATCAAAACTTCCCAGCTCAGAGGGCAGAGTTAATGTTCTATTCCACTTTTTTTTTTCCATCCCTTGGCCCCCGATGACTAGACCAGGAGGTGGATCTTAACCCAACAAGACTGATTTACTGGCTGGCTAGAAACCTATGACTGTGACCTACGCTTAAAACAGAAACATAGGCCCGGCTAATCAAGACCCTCTATAGCTACCCCGAGCAAGACAACAGCCACTAGCCACATGTGCCCACTTAATTTTAAAAATCCAGTTTCTCAATTGGCACTAGCCACATGTGACTCGTGTTGACTACACAGGATATCAGAGACAGAGATTTTTTTTGGGGGGGAGGGGGGACATGCCACGTGGCTTGCAGGATCTTAGTTCCCTGACCAGGGATTGAACCCAGGGTCTCAGGAGTCAAAGCCTGGAGTCCTAAGTACTGGACAAGCAGGGACTACTCAGAAGAACATTTCTAACATCACAGGAAGTTCTGCTGCCCAGGACTGCTCTACAGAACCTAGAACCCACTGACAAAGACAGGCAGTCAGTGATGAAGTTGCAAGAGGAAAAGCTGCAACTCAGGATAGCTTGAGCTAAGCTAAGATGAAAGGGCAGCGGCAAGAGAGAGCAGCAGTCATGCTGCAATACAGCTGAAGCTTGAAAACATTAAGGTAAGTAAAAGAAGCCAATCACAAAAAGTGACATATTGTGTGATTCTACATCTGTGAAATGAATAGGCAAACCTATGGAGACAGAAAGTAAGTTAGTGGTTGCCTGGGAATGGGAATTAGAGGTGGGGAGAAAGGGAGGGAATGCTCACTAAAGGGTACAGGATTTCTTTTGGGAGTGATGAAAATGTTGTTATTAGACAGTGATAATAACCACAGAACTTTATGGATATAGTGAAAAATAAATAAAAAGATCAGTGATACTGTGCACTTTAAAAGGGTAAACTTTGTGTTAGTTGTATTTACACGGGTGGGGGACGGGTGGTGTCAAGACATCCTGGGAGGGCAATGGCAAAGCCAAGCCACGATGCAGCCAAAGCCATCCAGGAGATGAGCAGCAGGAGCGCAGGCAGACAGCCGGGCGTGTGCCCGGGTCAAAAAGCTGGTGTTTGCGAGTCTTTGAGGAAAAAGACTGAAATACTAGCTTGAGTGGAATCTGTTCCTTGTAGCCAAATAAGCTGGCAAATACTACCTTCACAGCTGTTCAAAAATAATTTCCAAAATCTTTAATTACCCAGTTTTCCCCCCTCTCCCCTTCTTATTACCTGTTGACCTACATTTGTTCATTATACAAGCAGAATAATTTCACATACTTACTAATCCCTCTACCTCCCCAGCAGGCATAAACACTTGCTGCATCCCAATCTCCAGACACCACCGACCCCGAACTGGTCCTCAGGCTCACGATGAGCACAGAGAACATCAAGATGAAGAGGACCCAGAAACACCGGCCTAAATTACTTACCAGCTGTTCTCTAGGGGAACGAGACTAGGTACACAGAACTCAAGGGACATCCAGGGACAGGCATAAAGATCTGAGAATCAGAGAAGCATACCAGTGCCCCCTTAACCAACAGGGAAGCTGAGAGGTCAGGGCTGAGAGATGACCCCAGCCTAGAGAACACCTCTGTCCCAGGGCGCAAGCCAAGCGCTCCTCAGCTTCCCCTGTTCCTCTGTTATACAGAGTAAGTATCGGCAACACCTCTTACCATAAACAAGAAAGGGAGCTAGGGAGTGGGTCCCCTCAGCCTTTCCACAGCTCCTCCAGCAATTTTTGTCTGCTGTAATTTGAAATAGTGGAACAGATAGATTGCGAGGTCATATTCCCAGGCAGTATCACTTCAGAGAGAACACTAGTGGTATCGAGCCTACTGCTAAAGCAGTATGAGTGAAAAGAAGAGCTGAGAAGCCAAGAGGTGACAAGCACCCGCCATTCTCCAGAACTTTCCTCTTTCTACTCTGTGGCTTGGGTGTGTGGTGCCCCTGGGAGTGGGCCAGAGGACTTGCAGTCATGAGAAGAGTTGATGATAACTGCTTAATGACACCTGAGGAAGCCAAGTCCAGCAGGCAAAAAATAAAGTGGCTACCATCAAACTTGCACTTTAGGCCCAAGGTTGATACCAACTGTCCTCAGTTAAGTCAGTCATAGCCTCTCTCAGCTGGGTTTCTCATCTGTAAAAGAGGGGCAATAGCCTATGCCCAATTAACCTCACGAAGTTTTTGTGAAGATGGATGATTAAACAAAAGCAAAAGCCCTTGGAAAAAAATAATAATGTTAGCAGAGTACTCCCTGATTACTCCTACTCAGAATGAGCACTGTACTAAGTCCATTAGTTTTCACACTTCAGCGTACATAAAAACCACATGGGACACTATTAAAACAGATTCTTGGTGTGCCCATTCTAGCATGAGAATTATCTGCGCATGGGTCCAGAACCTGCATTTTTAATTCCAGGTGACTTTTACAGAGTGGTCCATGATCCAGATTTCATGGGATACTGAATTAGGCCGACCTAGTAAAAGATGAGAAAACAGGCTGAGGAAAAATACTGTATCGAAGGACTGAACACTAGGCAATGGTAATGCACAGACAATGAAAGACAATTTGGGCCACAAAGTCCTAATTCTAGGGATCATCTATCTGGTATGTGGTAATATTTTTATTATATATTAAGTTTTTATGATGGCATTCACTGTGATTTCACCTGTAATCTATTGCTAAACTTTTAACAGTAAAGAGAACTCTCATAAAAAGACACTACTAAATTATCATTATTTTGGAGACTACAGAGAAGGCACAGGATCCATTTCAAGTGAGCAAGCCAACTCTGTTTGAGGCCCCCAAAACTATCCCACAAAGAACTGTTGAGAATCTGCTATCACCACACTTGTTACACCAAATCCCAAGGCAGATCTGCACATGGAGGCCTAATGTCAAAGACTTGCACTACCCCCGGGATCTAGGGAGTATTCTACCATTTAATGTTCTTGGCTTTGAATGACTTAAGTCTCTTTCAATTAGGTTCCAAGGTACTCTGAAGCCTGGTGAAAGTAACTGAAACCAAGGGTTAGAAGTGTGTTCTTTAACACAGAGCCCTGGACTCAGGCCCCCAAGGTACAACTCAGAGCCAGGGGGCCTTTCAGTTGCATACAGCGGTGAACAATGACGCAAAAGGATCAGGCTTCTCACTTTTTACGTTCAAAATTTATTTAGGCAATTTGCCAATCAAGATTGTTTGTTTGCCCCCTTGGGGTGGGGCACATCTGATGTCCCCAAAATCACAAAGTGTGCGGCATGTTCAATCAGTTGGGAGGAGGGAGGGTCAAGATTCAGGGTTAGTTTACACAGCAATACAATATTCTGTATACACTACTAAATACACCCTAGCTACCAGTCTGTGATATCAGTCTAAAAATTTGATCATTAGAAATAAAACATACAAATAAATAAATAGCTTCCCAAAAGATTATCTGAAATTGTATACCCAACCCAAAGCAATAAATCTAAGGTTTAAAAAAATACCTTAGAATCTATCAGATGGGAAAACTACATTAATGGAATTAAGAGCCCAGCACACATGAGCTGATGTTGCTGGTCATATATCAAATGCATCCTTATGTACAAAACTTAGTTACAACTACAGGAAGTCAGCAGTAATGAGAGAATCAGACTACAATAGAAAATAACAATAGTGTGGACTTTGGCTTCCTCACCCAATTTTTTTCTTTCCTCTTTTATCAAGTAACAAAGAAAACAGCCCAAGTCCTCTACTTATGATAAATATTAGACAACAAAAATACTTACACGGGACTGGAATTCAAAGAGCAATGATCCACCATCATTTCTGGAAGGAAATCCAACTTAAACGCAGCCATCACCTCACTCTCCCCTTCAGAAGCCAATGATATTAACTTGCTGCACTTGTCTGATCCACAAATATACACAGCTTTAGCTTCCTGGGCCCCACAAAAAACACAAAGTGGAAACAGGAGCTCAGGGACGCCAGCAGTGAGTGCCACAGAAGCAGGCAGGACTGGGGAAGGGGCAGGGAGCAGGGGATTAAACGGGGGATGTGAGCATGTGGAGGGAGGCTCAGCCCCGCACACAATGGAAGTGCTGATGCGCCGGGCGGGTTTTGTGCGATTTTCCCTGGCGAAGCAGTACTAAGTGCACTGTCAGATAAATAGTGTCAGACCCATGAGGAGAGCAGCGGCTAACAGAGCAGAAGAAACACAAACTTGCTTCACATCTTCCAAACTCCTCCCTGCCGAGCCGTTTCTGAGGACCCCCCCAAGCTTGAAACTACCTGAGTACAAGGAAGGGGGGCGCGGTTCTCGTCATGTAGTCTGAAAACGTTTTAGAAACAAATGGGTGGTTAGCTTTGGTCTGAACTTATTTTCCATGCACCAAAGACAGCAATGAACGCACTGTCTGGGTGCCAAACTAACCTCAGAAGAGTCAATTTAAGGAGGAATGGTTCAGACCACCCATCAGAAGCAGGCCAGAGGCGAGCTGGCTGAAGAACTGGCCACCAGAAACATACTGCTCTTATATTAATTAATATTACCACCTGCGCTGGACCAACTTTGTTTTCTTGATGATCTTTATCGTAGTGAAGGGCTGTAAAAATTGCTGTTCCACTGGCATTCATTTAGGGAGCATAAGGCAAAACTTCTTTAGGAACTCTGAATCTTAATTTGTCACAAAATTTAAAAAACAAAAAATAAAAATAGTATATTCTGCCTCTTGACAGAGTACTAAGAAACACTGTTTATTCAGTATTTTGACCTTTCTAGAGAAACAAAAAACAAAAGAAAAACAAACAAAAGCCACCACAGTGATAATCATGAAGAAGACCTGGGGCCTACCAGGGACAAAGGCTCAAATACTTAGAGGAGGAGAGAGGAGTGCAGACCCCGTCTATTCACTGTCTGCCCTCTTTTAAACTGCTCCTAAAACCAAGATTAATGAATGTGCACATAAAAATTCTATTATGGGTGAGCAGCAGAGATGGATACACTCAGCAGTCAAGGCAGATGTGGCACTCTCATTCTCAGTTTAGCTCCACATCCCTCCAAGCAACAAACGGTGGCATTTCAGTGTTTAGGCAGTGACTCTAAAACTATCTCTGAAGGCTCCAAATTTCACAGGGCTTCTTTCCGTTTTTACCACTAGGGCTGCCTTACCTCAAAGGTTTCACTTCACTCAAGCTCAGATCACAATACAGGGAACTTTGAAAAAAAGAAGTTACGTAAAGAGGTAAACAAATGAACTAAAGATACAGACTGACGTTAAAACAAAACTAATGAAAGGCAGTTATGTCACAGCACAGGTCTGTCTAACAAAGGCTGGCACCTGTCTACATCTAACTGAGAAAGGTAGAAACTGTGTCTCCAGACATAACCACCCAAAATTTAGAACTAAAATAGCAGGTAGCTGCTCTTTCCGTTCTGTCAGAGACCCTGGCCCATCCGATCCCCTACAGAGACAGAAGTGACAGGAGCTCTCTGCCACCCTATTAACAGAGGAAGCAGAAGCAGGCTGCCAGTGAGGAGACTGCAACCGGCACCCAGGGTACAGAGCTCACCCCAGCTGGGGCTGGCTGAGCGACCGGCCTGTCGGGTCCCCGTTTCTAAGAGCACTGGAGCTGGTCACACGCCTCTTCCTACAGAGAAGCACCTGACTAAGGAGTGACTGTGTGAGGTCGGTTAATCAATTAGATTTTCTAGTTCCAGGACTCCTTTAAAAATGAATCAAGTTTTCAGGAAGTCCACTGGTTGCTATGCTTTTATTATTCACCAAAAATGCATGACTCCTAACTACATCTCTATTTTAATCAGAATCACAACTGTAACAAGAGTAACTGCCCAGTGTATGAAAGGATGTGTACTCCTCAGAGTAATTTTTACCGAGTCAAAGGCTGTAATATTTTAAAATTCATTTTATGATGGATAAGGCTGCAATGTTTTAAAAACCTACAAGGTGGAAATTTTATTACATGGGGGGAGGGGGAATTCTCTTTAAGCAGGTCACAAGAATTATCTCGGTATAATTAAATTCAACATGCTTGTAGGAAAAGAAAGAACAGAAATTAATCACAAGTCACTCCATTTTAGAAAAGGGTTACAAAGTGACAATAAAAACAATTATGGAAATACAAAAATGCAGCTGTTAGAGGGAAATTAAAAAGGAGAATTAAAAGTTATTCATAGCAAACTATCCGTAAGCAGTTGTTTAAAAGTTCTTAATCAGAAACACAGTCTAGGCCTAAAACCCAGGGTCCGCTGCAACAGAAGGCCCTAACCTTCCCTCAGTCTCTCTAACCACATCTGTGAATTTACACTCATGGTTTCCTCTTCTTCCCTGGTTGGCTGTCTCAGTTTTCTTTGCCTTGAATATTCTCTTTTTTCCTAAGGGCAATAATTCAAGGCTTGATTATGTGAGGGTAGGAACAATCGGTCTGTTATCTGTTATAACAAAAGAACCCAAATCATTAAAAATGATCAGAGGATAAGATATTCGGGTTTTCCCAGGTGGCTCGGTGGTAAAGAATCCACTTGCAAATGCAGGAGACGCAGGCAGAAGACATGGGTTCGATCCCTGGGTCGGGAAGGTCCCCTGGAGAAGGGAATGGCAACCCACCCCACTATTCCTGCCTGGAGAATCCCATAGACAGAGGAGCCTGGCGAGCTGCAGTCCATGGGGTCGTAAAGAGTCGGACACAGCACGCACACACGCGGGCACACACACACACACACACACACCATCTCTCCTAGGAAGCCTTCCTGAATCCCTTAGGTGCCCTGCCCTGTGTTCCTATAGGACCCTGTGGATGCTACCAGAGGATCTGGGACACCCTCGAAAGAGCAGCGCACCCTGCATTTAGAGCATCAGAAGGGAATAAACAGCTTAAAAACCAGATTAGAAGACAGAAATGCTAGAATCACAGCATTTGGTTTGTCAAAAGAAAGAGCAAAGTATAGTTAAGCAAAAAAGCCCACGTGGAACGTGCAAATGTCAGGCTGTCGATCTTGACTGATGTAACCAGGGAGTTCAATGACAGGTGAAGGGATTTTATACTTCCATCTCAATAATCTAAATGTGTTTTAAAAGGCAAAAATGTGAAGTCTGGTTATATGAGCATAGAGAAAATGAGAGCCTACTACTAAATTATAAAAGAGAGCCTATGTCTATCATTAGTCTATTTAAGGAAAAGTGCAAAAATCCAGGGAAAAGTCATAACCTAACAGTGAAGTGGACTGGATATCCCCTCAGAAGCAACGAACTGATACTACTTGAAAATAACCAACCAGAACAACTTAAAATTTAGCCTAAAATCTTTCTGGACTTGAATTTCATTTCTAAAGTTTAGTACCTCTAATATAATTAGTGGGGCTCCTAAAACTCCCCAGCTAGTACTTTGCATATGCAAAAATACACTGACCTGAATTGCTAATTATCTCTGTGACATCTCACTTTGTGGGAGACTTTCTGCAAACATGTGAGAGTTGAGCATATCTTAAAACAGAAAACCTTTGTTGAGTTTCCATGAGACGATGAAAAAATTCTGAAGAGGGGGATGGGGGGTTAAAGAAGGAATAGAAGTATTGTTTAAAAAAAAAAAAAAAGTTCTATTCCAAATCTAAAATCACAGTAAGACCAAAAGCACTAAGTTTAGTAACTGTTATGTCTAAGACTGTTTGCCTGTAAAATTATTATATATGGTACACTAAAAAGATAGGACAAGACTGAAGGGAGGAAGATTTACTTTTGAAATCTGAAAGTGTTCCATCTCCTCTCCCTGTCTTTAATCACCTATCTCCTCCCCAGTCAGCGTCAAAGTCCGAGCAGAAAGACATTCTTCTGTGCTCAGTTCTTTCAGCAAAAGTGTCAGCTCAGAGACATCCACGGAGTTTCTGGGACACACCTGACCAAATAAATCATCCTGTCAAACTGTGACCACCCTTTAAATCAGGTCATATTTTCAGGTCCCCAACTAGTTCTGGAATTTAAGTATAATTGTTAGTTGATAACAATATACTGTAGGTTGAAGCTTTATTTAGGTTCCAATGCTGATTTAAATATCAGTATGTTGAACAAATTCCAGTTCCAAGAGGGTTGTATCATCTTTGTGAAATTCACTGAGTTTTATCTTCATCTTTGCTCTAGTTTACTTAGGGTCTTCCAATAAGCCACCATGGCTCAGGCGGTAAAGCGTCTGCCTGCAACGCAGAAGACCCAGGTTCGACCCCTCAGTCGAGAAGACTTCACTTCACTGAGCGACTTTACTTTTTCACCTTTAGGGTCTTCCAACTATGAAGTGGCTCAGATGGTAAGGAATCGGCCTGCAATGCAGGAGATCCAGGTTCAATCTCTGGGTCAAGAAGATCCCCTGGAGATGGGAATGGCAATCCACTCCAGTATTCTTGCTGGAGAATTCCATGGACAGGGACAGAGGAGCCTGGCAGGTTACAGATGGTGGGGTTGCAAAGAATCGGACAGCATTGAGCAACGAATCCTTTTCCAACTATGAGGCAGAAAGGGGAAAGGAAGCCAGCCAGGCAGCTGCTGTGTGCAGATACACACACACACATACGTGCCCTCCCTCTCTCCCTGTGCCTTCTCCACCCCCCGCCCAGCTCCAACTATTTGAACTACGCAGCAGCTAGTTCAAATGGGAGATAAGCCTGCATTGGTAAACAGCTAAGGAGAAAGTTGGGAAGGAGAAAAAAAAAAAATCTAGCTTCCCAGGAATAGGAAATTTAATCTCAAAATGTAGGAAAAAGCCATCACCTTTCTGGAGGCAATTTTTTCACATCTGCAAAACAGGCCTCATGCAAGAAGGAAGGTTAAAAAGATAACCAGAGCACAACCATCCAGCAGTTAGCCCATACCTGTAGCTTTCCACCTCCCTCTCTGGACTAGTGTCTTCACTCTAAAAAACCAAGGAAAGAAAAATAAGTGGACCATGCCTATATTTCTCATAATTCCAGATACACAGCTTCTTTTCAAACAAAAGCCCCTTTGTCACCGAGACTGAAGATAAACAAACTCTCCCTCTCCCAATTTTAAAGTACACAATACACAATTACATTAACACCTCAAAGCTAATTTAAGAACACCATCAAGTTAAAAAACAGAGAACTAAACTATTAAAAGGTTTATTAAAAAGATGCTTACCCCAAAATGTCACCACAAATAGCAAATCAATGTCTAGAATTTATGAGATTGAACTACAGCACATCTAGGTCACCAAAACAATCCTTTTTAGCATCTGCTCTTGGGTGGGAAACTACCACAAAGCTAAAGGCTGTGTAATCCTTTTAGCAGTTAAGAGTGAGTCGCTGAGTCGAGTCAGACTCTTTGCGACCCCATGGGTATACAGTCCATGGAATTCTCCAGGCCAGAATACTGGAGTGGGAAGCCTTTCCCTCCTCCAGGGGATCTGCCCAACCCAGGGATCGAACCCAGGTCTCTTGCATTGCAGGAGGATTCTTTCCCAGCTGAGCCACAAGGCAAGCCCTGAGCAGTTAAAGAGCGTATTATTGATGTGAAGAAGCCATGCTATTTCCCCAAAGCGATCTGCCTGAGGGCTGGTGCTAGGCATAAAACTCTTCAAAAGTAACCCGAAGTTCCTGCCTTGTAAATGCATACTGAGGGCCCCAGGATGGTGGTAAACCACTGAAACCAAGAAAACCAATCGGAAGATGGGGAAGTTAACTGAAGGTAAAAGCAAACAGGAACCAAAACACCAATCTATTTCATTTCTAAACATATGGAACAATCTTTTAAGTAAAGACTGCTTCTATAAAAGTTGCCCAAATTCCTACAAAAGTCCATCTACAACTCCTGCCAGCTGAAGTTCTGTCTGGCCCCGGCTACAGAGAACTGCAGAAAGTCACCAAGTCTACACTGGAAAGTGTCAAGAATTCTGAAAGACAAAGCCAGAACCAGAACTCACCATGAGACACTGCACTCTACCTACCCTCTTTGAACTCAAAGACATTTCTTGCTGCTGCTGCTGCTAAGTCACTTCAGTCGTGTCCGACTCGGTGCGACCCCATAGACGGCAGCCCATCAGGCTCCCCCGTCCCTGGGATTCTCCAGGCAAGAACACTGGAGTGGGTTGCCATTTCCTTCTCCAATGCATGCAAGTGAAAAGTGAAAGGGAAGTCGCTCAGTCGTGTCCGACGCTCAGCGACCCCACAGACTGCAGCCTTCCAGGCTCCTCCGTCCATGGGATTTTCCAGGCAAGAGTACTGGAGTGGGCTGCCATTGCCTTCTCCGAGACATTTCTTGAGGCATAAAATGGGTGCATGAATACTTAACTGACGCTTCATACAGACCTAACCAGTCTCCAATTTTGCTAATGAAGTAATGATGCTTCCAACCATCTTAATGCCAAGTTTACACTAAGACACACACAAAAAACCTAAAAGCACTCTCCTGGACCTGCCTATATCATCAAAAGTTATTAAGAGGAAAGGAACTTACTATTTCTAAGTTCATAACACCTCATTCAATCCTGTATCATTATGGCCATTCCAAGATGGGGACTACTCTCGGAATTCAGAAGCTAAAGTAATCTACTAAATCCATGAGCAATTCTAATTTCAGAGCCCACAGTCTCTCTCTCTCAGAAATAGAGAAACCATCCAGGCCACACAAACTTGTATAGGGACAGTGTGTCTGTCTTGAGCTTGCTCTGGAGTGCCTGTTAAGACAGTAGAGAACAAGTTAGATGTCTGCTTGTCAGTTTTATTCTGGAAGAAATAAAGACCAAGGAGTCATGTCTCCTGATATATTGCATGGAAGAGCTGAGAAACACTAGTGCTGTGTGACCCTGTGAGACCAGACTCATACTGCATGCTGGCTGGGGAGCCTCCAGGACACAAAGAGCTAAATGCAGGCTGGGGTTGTTAAGGAGGAGCAACTACGTTAAAGTAGGAAGGACACACGTCAAGGCCCCAGCGAACATGGCAGCCCTGCGGGGACTAAGAACACCCTGAGTGCACAGCCAAGAGAAAAGGAAAATGGAATTATTTATTTAAAACACACATAAGTAGGAGATTAATCATCCTACTAAGTCACCCAAAGACTTTTTAAAGAAAACTTAAGCGCACAAAAAAAGGACACACTGCCTTCCTTCACACAGGCCCCCGGCACTTGGAGGAGGACGGTGGGCAGACTGACACACAAGGAGGCGTCCTTAGAAGCTGTCATCCAGCTTTACTTTTCTTACATTCTGTTGCCTTGTCCGTAAAAAACAAACGCTTTGGGGAGCGAGGAGAGCTATGTGGAAATTAAAAGCTTTAGGCGTGAGGGATTTTTTTTAACTGATATTCTTTTTCTTTCTTTCTTTCTTTTAGGATTTATGCGCTTATCTGGCTGTGCCGGGTCTTAGTTGTGGCACGCGAACTCCTAGTGGAATCTAGTTTCCCTACCAGGGATCGAACTCGGGCCCTTGCACTGGAGCACGGAGTCCCGGCCATTTGACCACCAGAAAAGCCCCTACGTTTGGATTTTCTACATCTTTCATTTATGTAGGGAACCAAACAAAATGCACTGCAAGCTGTGAGGAAGCCTGAACTGCCTTTGCTCTATGCTTCCCTGAGGCTCCACCAAGTCTGTTTCCATTAACATTATCTTCATATTCTCAATCACCATGTGCAGAGGCACAGAAGTAGTCTCAAAGAGTGGTAAAATAGAAGAGTCAAGGCAGAAAAGGAGCACCAAAAAGGTAGGTGGGGTTGGGGTGAGGGGGCAACAGACAAGGATGGGGGCAAGACGGCACTGAGGGAAATGAGCAGGACTGTCTGCTTGCGATACTCACATGTTCAAAGCACGACCTGCTTGAAGAATTAAAATTATACTTTGCAGGTCGATGGTACAGAGGACTCTGAAAGGCAAAGTACTTATCCCACAACACACAATCTGGAAAGCATTTATATTTGGTTTTGGAATAGATCTTGGAACATTTTTATATGATCTTGACATGTTTCAAGGATGCAAGAGTGAATGAACAGTATCTCCTCTCACAAGAATATCTGATAAGAAAGGTCTCAGATCTCCTACACACCTCCCATAGTGTAGGCAAGGTAATGAATCAGAGTTTTCTGCTGGCCTGTATGTTGAAGACCAAAACACAGTCCTTCAAAGGAAGACAGAAAGTCAACTGACTGAATCTCCATCAACAGCTCTTACACCGTGTGCACTGAGGCAGACTCCAGATACAGAGGCTGGTACCAGGCTCAGTGATGCTCAGACCTGCAAGAGGCCTAAACCCATGACTCCAGCCTCGCGAGCAAGTCCTCTTAACAATACCTGGACATGATTAATATGTTAATAATACAGCAGGGAGCTAAAGAAGAACGGAACAATGATCCAGATGAGCGGTTTTTGAAATGTTTTTAAATGAAGTGTTTTTCCCATAAACATAAAGGTGAAGCTGTTCAGGCGGAAGACAGACAGAGGCAAGGCAGACCCTACCTGTTTGCCTATTCTGGCCTCAGGGTAACCCGAGGTCTCCTGGGAAATTTGACAACAGGCCTGGATAATTCAAAACAATAGATAATTCACCAATTTTATGTCCAGCTTTGAGATGAATAGTTTCTTGAACAGATTTTTCTCTTTGAATCTAACAGGTTATCACAAATCAAGGAATTTAAGATGCCATCAATGGCAGTAAGTGTGTGCATCCTCAAACCGATGGGATTTGTATTTAAAATCTGTACACCAGAAAGTAGGGAGAAATCTCCAGTAATGTACAAGAGGCTACAATGACAAAAGTTAACACCTTCTGAGTATTTACTGTACACCATGTGCTGCTTTTTGGTCCTTTATATACTTAATCCTCCTGCCTATTCTATCTCTATTTACAGACAAGACGAGGCACAAAGGAACGAAGTAACTCAAGACCACATGAACCCAGGCAATGACGGAGCTGGATGGAATATAAAGAGCAGTAGTTGGACCCTTGAGTGAAAGAAAGCCTGACAGATACACTGAAGCACATGGTAAATTTTCTCCTCCAAGTCCCATCTTTTCCAGAGCCTCTCCTTCACTCTAGCTGTCTATAAGGAAGATCCTGTGCAGAAACCACAGAAAAGACTGCTTAAACGCTGAGCTCCCAAAAGCCAAATCTGACCATTTTTCTAAGGCAAATCTTGTAAGTAGGTAAATGTCCGAAGTCTCAACAGTCCTGACAGATTTGGCTGGGGTTAGTGAAAACTTCCTGTTACTCAGGAGACATGTGACTCTGATCAAGTTCATTAACATCTCTTAAGGGTCGGTCTCACCGGTAAAAGAGAACTGAACTTTACCCCCCCCCCCAAAAAGGAACCAAATGGATGCCCAGAATACAACCAAGTCACTATACAAATCTCTAACTGGAAGAGAAACAAATAATAGGAATGACTTACGAAAATTGTGCTCCTTTAAAAAATGTCTGTTACTTTTTAGATTGCATGCAATGCCCTCATGTCTGTCTTTCTCCTCCTGTTATGTGGCTGGTTCAATAAGAACGTTGGGCTTACTGCTTTGGAAAACTGCATGTTCTTCCACTCCCATACCCTAAAAAGCCAAATAGCCAGATAAAAGGATCAACTCTGGAAGCTGTCCTACCTAACCAAGCTCTTCCTGATGCAAAAGTCCACCAGGGATTACTGCTAAATCCAGCGGGGTTTGCCTGGATTGGCCGCTCTGTTTTCCTCAGGAACCTGTAGCAGGGGAATGGCAGTTGCCACCAGATCCTAATCCAGGATCTTAGGCACACATACCACAAGTAATAGTGAGTAGAATCTAATTCAATGATCTGAGCATTCAATGAAATAAAATGTGTAAAAGAACTCAGCAACAAATAGGTGGACGCAAGACTGAGAAACTAACCACTGTTTCGCTCATCTGTAAAATAGAGGCGATTAGGTAAATTAAACAGATGCACTTGAAACACCAGATAAATCCCCTCTGTCACTCTCCTCATTCCCAGAGCATCTCCTTCCGCAAAGTAAACGGTTTCATGTTAAACAGCTTGGGTCCTGCACTATATCAGACCTAGATCCTACTTGTCTTGGTCCGCAGGGGTAAACTCGACACTTTCTCTGTGGGGTGCATAAAAACCATTTACCCGCCTTATGACACTTGCTCTGTGGCTACTATTTCCATGATTCAGACTCAAGTTTGGGGTTTCTGATTCTTTACTGACTGAGTCATCTGTGTGTGTCCTCTCCTTGACCCTAGGAGAGAAGTTTATAAACAGATCTCAACCTCATCTCCTTCACCACTGGCCAGTATGCTCATCTCTTCTTTAGAGGCAACAACTTTTCTCCAGCTTAAAAAAAAAAAAATATGGTAAAAAACACATACACAGGGACTTTACAATGCAGAGGGGCGTGGGCTCAACCCCTGGTCAGGAAACAAAGATCCCACATGCCGCAAGGTACAGCAGGGTCAAACAAAACAAACAATTTACCATCTAACCATTTTTGAGTACACAGTTCAGTAGTGTTAACACTATTATGCAATATAGCAACACTTTTTATTTAAAAAAACATGATAGTTATAAACATTTTCTTGTGAGCAGCGCATATTTAAGAATTAAGAGTCAGAGCTGGTATAAAGCCTGACTTTGCCAACATCATCTGTATGTAGAAATCAATAAATATAACACCTATTTGACAAAGCCAACATAATGATTAAATCTTCTGAAACTGTTACAAAAAGTGGTCCACAAAATAGAACGGTGCAAAAAAAAAAAAAGTTAAATGGTGGCGAGCTGGGCTATTCTTCCTTTCCCTGATCTGCCGTCTCATCTCCTGTTGGGTCGCATGATCTTTTCACATGATTACATACACATGGAAACAAGAGTTCACCTCCATTCCATTTTGGAGGTGCTCTGGTGAGGCAGACAGGAAATGCAAAATACGTTAAAAAAAAAAACACCTCTTCATACTTCCTCCCCAAATACCTCTGCTGCTGCTGCTGCTGCTGCTAAGTCGCTTCAGTCGTGTCCGACTCTGTGTGACCCCATAGACGGCAGCCCACCAGGCTCCCCTGTCCCTGGGATTCTCCAGGCAAGAACACTGGAGTGGGCTGCCATTTCCTTCTCCCCAAATACCTCTCTCTCTAAGTAATTCTCAAATCCCCATTAAGTACTCCGCTCTCCTCCCCACCCAGCTCTCTCTCTGGTGGGGGCTGGGGGGGGGTGGGGGGCAGTGAATAAGAACCTCATTCTGCCTTCAGCTCCTCAGTTTCCCTGGCAGCACTGTCAGTCCCGGCCAACAAAACTGCCTGGTGGTGCAGCAGCATTTACATATGGTGGCGAAGCTTACGTGTAGCTTCCTCTGGGCAGAACTGCTACCTCTTCTATGCGTCTTTCTAGTTTGAACCCAGTGTTCCAGTGAACAATGTTAAATATTTGCCTAGTGGCTTCTTCACCATCTGAGCCACCAGGGAAGCCTCCAAAGACACAGCAGTCCGAGGCAGCGCAGGGTCCCCACTGTGTGGAAGTGGGGGCACTAGGGAGAGAGGGCCTCGGGGACTGAGCCACTGCCGGAGCACCTAATCGCGGGGCTCAGCCATTCTCCTGTCCCGGAACCCTCACGTATCCTCTGCTGAAATCTGGCATGTTCGGAGACCGTCAGTTCCGCCTTGGTTTCCCTGCCCTGCCATAAGGCCAAATCTGCCTCATCTAGTGAGTCATTACTGCTCCGCTCTCCAACTGCATTCTGACTTCAGCCCACTCGTGCAGCTCAGGAGGGCTGTGCCATATGTTAGTGCCATGTAGACAGAATGTGACTGGGTTTTTTTCCCTAAAACACTGTCAGAGTTACTTTTTAAATTACCTTATAATCTTGATATCTCTGAAGAGTCATTTCTGTAATACACAACCTTCTGGAGATGACTTTATAATTATTCTTCTGAGTGCTCAAAAGAGATTCTTCAGCATTTTTAGTCCCATATTCCAGATGAGGGAACTAAAGTGAAGATACCAGATTGAGTGACGCAGGTTCCACAGCCAGCCAGTAAAATTTGTACTTTCTGGAGTCACGGGGCTTTATTTGGTAAAATACACCCGTTTGTAAAATGCGCTTTTTTTGCGGGGGGAGGGGGCACAATCAAAATATTAGTTTGCTTTTATTTTCTGAGGTGATTATTAAACTTTAGGTACAGCAACTACTTGGAATTTTTTTTTTTTTTTTAAACTACTTGGAATTTATTGGCTGATTCTTGTGACTGGTCTCATGACATCCACCTGAGTAGGTGAAAGAGAAAAGGACTGAATGAGAGATGGACCACAAATGTTCTTCTAAGGCAGAGATCACAAATGGGTGAAACTAACATTTTGAGAGTAAAAGAAATATATCTGGCTTACAGATTTAGCTACCATCACCACGTTCCCTAGAAATTTTTAAAAAGGAGGGGCTAAAAATAAATAAATAAAATAAAAAATAAAAAGGAGGGGTTACTCCTGCCTACTCTAGGCAACATGGCTCTTCTCCAGCAATAATGGTTGCTGGTTTTGATAGTTCAGCTTATCTCAGGACGGTCTCTTTAAATCTTCCCTTTCAGGTCATATGCTCTTCATTCCAGTAATTGTTTGGGCTAGTGGTTTGACTGCCACTGCATTAAGATCTTTCTACTCTGATAAGCAACAAGGTCCTACTGTATACAGCACAGGGAAGCTATAATCAATACCCTGTGATAAACCATACAGAAAAAAAATGAAGAATATATATATATATATATATATATATATATATCACTTTGCTGCACAGCAGAAATCAGCACAACACTGTAAATCAAATATACTTTAATAAAAATTCTTAAAAATCTTTCTAGTCTTCAATAGACATCACTTGCAAAATATAAAAAATGATCTTAAGTATGTGTATCAATATTGACAACTATATATGCACTTTGAATCCAGCAACTCCAGTTCCAGAAACACAGCCTCCAAATAAACTCATACTTGACATACACAAAAGGCCATTCGTAAGGACACTGTTTATAACAGCAAAAAAGAGAGACACATACGCCTATCAGCTGGATCCTGGTGAAATAAACTCGAGTATAGACACAACACCTCTGTAGCTATTGAAGAGAAGAAGGTAGCTCCAGCGTAGCACTAAGTACTGACCAGGAGGGTGTGTTTGGACAGGAAGGGCCTGGGAACTCCTCCGTGTCCACTGGCACTTTCACCGCCAGGACCCGGGTTCAATCCCTGGAACTAAGAACCCACAAGCAGCACAGTTTGACGAAAAAAAAAAATAAATAAATAGAATAGAGTATCTCTGGAAAGATAAAGAAAAAATTACTAACAAGGTTGCAGAAATAGAATACTGACTGAATTGCTCACATGTGGATACGTTTTATCTATTTTACAGAAATTTTTTTTTTTTTAAAGAAAACTCTTGGAAGTTATGAAAGACAAAGTAAAGAAAAATCCTAACTCAATCTGTTACAAACCAAGCATTTTGTTTTTCTACTTTTTTTCCTGCATTCCAGACCTGTGTGGAAACAGCCAGGGTCCAGGTGAACCAGCAGTGTACCTACCACGTGTGAGCTGAGGGATTACACATGTGGAGTTATTCCAGCAACTTAACCGACTGCAAACCTTACAGCCGGCCTATTTACAGAGTCTGGAGCTATCTTCAATCACTCAGCTGTATATATATGTGTACATTTCTTCAATCAATCCTTCCTGCCAGGCAGAGTGCAACATTAGCTGGATTCCAGTAAGGAAGGCTAGGGACAGGGTGAGATAATATGTCAAAACAAGTTCTATAAATACAGCTTTTGGCCTAGTATCTCAAAAAGGAATCAAAACAGCTTCAAGCTTAAATAGAAAAATCCTACAGTCCTGCAGGAGGAGAAGACGGGAGGAGAAGGGGATGAGATGGTTGGATGGCATCACCAACTTGATGGACATGAGTTCGAGCAAGCTCCAGAAGTTGGAGGACAGGGAAGCCTAGCATGCTGCAGTCCATGGGGTCACAGAGAGTCGGACACGACTGAGGGGCTGAACTGAACAGTCCTGCCGTACCTTACCTTAAGTCTCTAGAGAACAAGCGAGGCCAGGGATCTGGAATCCTGCTTCTCACACTGTATCTTGTCTCCCTCTTCCTAATCTCAGGAGGTTAAGATCAAATTTGAGGTATCACTGAAGTCAGCGTCTTCCTATCTCTTCCCTTATCTTACCCCCACGCTACCAAATACATCAACAGTCTCTCACTGAGCTCACTTCAACTCTTAGGCAAACACGGCCAATATGCATCACATTCAACGGTCCTTCCACAGTACCTAGCGTCTAACTTCTGCCATCTCCAAAATCCCTGACCAAGCAGCCAGGAACCCTGCCTGCACCATCTGCCCCAACCTCAACCTCAGCACATGGCGCTCACGCAGGACTCCTCCATATGGCCTTGTCTCAGGAGGCGTGTCCTCTTCTGCTGGAAAGCAGGAAACTCTACTCAACCTCTTTCTGTTAAGGTCATAATTCTACAAAACCAGAAACCACTTCATTCCGTGCAGATGCTCCCTGAAATACAAAAATTATACCTTTGCTTCAGCCAATCAGGGCATGTGTTTAGCATGGCTTGACTCATCCCAAAGGATGTGCAGCCCCAGGGCAAATTCTAAATATCTTTAATACTGTCACTTTTTTAAAAAGTGACTTCAATTTTCATGCTTTCATCACTCTCGAACTGCGCTCCTAACAATTATCATGCTTTCATCACTCTCAAACTGTGCTCCTAAAAGTGCTTCTCACATTTAAACACCCATTTATATGATCTCTGTCACCTCCTTCAAATCACTTCTAAAAAAATCCCACTGTTCCACAAAATTAAACTTGTCAGTGCTTTGATTTCATTTTTACAAAAACAAGCTCCTTATAAAATGGGAGAGCTATCCATCAAAAAATGCACATAGAGAACATCTAACTCTCGAAGCAGAGGGGGTACAAAAAAGGCCCAATCCTTGTCCTTGTTCAGAAGACAAGATTACACAAACAACAGACTCCGGACAGCATATACATAAGGGAAAAGCATATATGGTCAGGAGAAATCTGTCATCCATTCAAGAGAGACAAGCACCACAGGAGAGCGGGAGAGCGGGTTCTTCCGCTGCTGTCTAAACCAAACTTCTGTGCTAGTTAATCCCACTGTCTAAGATTAGAATAACATTTTTGCTACCCTCTGCCGAAATTACTCTGCCTACCAATAATTCTACCATCATCATTTCTTTTGAATGTATATTAACCTGTTACCATCACATAGATTACAGCTAATGGAGCAGGCAAAATTTGCCAGGCTTCGCTCCCCAACGAAGGCATCTCTTAAAGACGGGTAGTGTAGGGCCCCAGAGTTAAAGCAGCTAAAATTAACTCTGCTTTCAGTATCTTCAACACACAGTCTGGCACTAGCAGAGATAAATTACTAATCTGGGGTATGCTTTGCAGGCTCACCACTTTACTTGCCTTCCAGCTTTTTATCATCAATAAATGAATTAGTTGACAGTGACCTGCAAAACCAAAGTCATATATTATAGTCATTTTTAGAAGGAAATTTTAAAATGAAACGGGTTAGATGATTCATGATTCAAAAATCTCCAAATAAAATTCAGAATGTTTATAAAATTAATAGTCAAATGTTGACTACAAGCCAGTAACACACCCGACCCTCAGACTCTGGAGTCCCACCACTGTTTCTAGTCCCAGTGTGGACCTTACTAGCCATGTTTAGCTTTGGGTAAATTGCTTAACTTTTTTATACCTGTTACCTCATCTGGCAAATGGTCACAGCAACTGTATCTACTTTAGAAGATGTTTGTTTGAATTTAAAAATCCATGTATATAAAGCATTTAGACCCGTGCCTGGCACACACAGGGTACTCCTGCTATCAGGATCACCCCAGGCACTGAGCTGGCACCTATGCAGGACAGGATTGCTTCTCTTCAAAATTGAGTACCTGAGATATTTTTCTATTATTTTTCAAATTCCTTTTCTACTGAGTTTATTACAGACTATTGAACAGAGTTCCCTGTGCTATACAGTAGATCCCTGTGGTTATCTGCTTTAGATACAGCAGTGTGCGGATGTCAACCCCAGCAAAATGGAGTACCTAAGATTATACAGAAACACCTATTAGAGAGAGGGAGGGATGGAGATACGAAGGCAGTGACTGGCAGACAAATCTTCAACTGTGTCTGTTAAGAGTCCAGTGTAAGTGTAACTTTCATTACAAAAGACTGAACCACTTGTTCTAAGAGCACTTATTTATTTATAAACATTTATTTATTACCCGCATTATACCAAAAAGGGTTTATGGAAGCATACAATGAAAAAATACCAACTAATAAAACGAGACCAGGGAAATTATAAAAGTTTTTAAAAGATCAAGAACAAAGGAAAAGCTGAAATAAGAGATGTGCTAAATCACGGTGTCCTTTACTGAGATTAAGCTCTAAAATCTGAGAGCTGCCACTGATTTAATCTCCAGGGACAGCCCCTACAGAGACTATACAGTGACTCACGGTATAAATGAGAAAACATTAGTAGAAAGATGACATGAGACAGGGACTAAGAGTTGCCAAGGAGAAGGTGAAGTCAACTTAATGACACACGCAACAGAATTTTAGAAAGTCATTAAGTAATGAGACCCATGAGAGACTTAGTACCAGGTCCTGGCCCTACACCAATACACACCCCTGCAGCCAACAACGGACAAGTCACAGGCAAACAAGTCACCAGACGACAGACTCAGGGACAGACTCCTGAGTGATCGAAAGGCAGACTGCATCAGTAAATAGTCACACGGAGCTCTGCAACCATACTACACAGCCACAGGAGAAGCTGCCTCAGTGAATGCATTTCTCCAGCATTTAAAGGCCTTTACCTTCCTCACCAGCCAGTTACAAATATGTGCAGCGAAGTGTCTCATCCCTACTCAGCTGACAAGTTCTATTCCCAACCTTGCATGCTTATGACTCACGGCGGGTTGGGGGAGGGGAGTAAAAGGCAAGTGTAAAACAAAGAAACCAACTTGAATTTAGACTTGAGTTGATCAAGAATGAGGCATGTATTTCTGTCTAATTAGAATACCTTACAACAAAGCAAGAGAGTACTCCTTAAATATATAACAAACCCAAAACTCTTTGAAATAATCTGAACTCTTGTCTACATGTCATGTCCTTAAATAGACATGACACCAAAAAAACATCATGAGCCTTCTGTAAGGCCAAACCAGACAAAGCCTTCTGAAACGGTGCGAACAGCATCGTCACTGTGAAGCCCAGAGAAGCGGGGCATTTCCCAGTTCCTTTTCCAGGAAAAGGTCAAAGGAAGAGGCTTAGCCCCTACTTATAAAAGTGCAAGTGTTACTCGCTCAGTTGTGTCCAACTCTTTGTGACCCCATGGACTGCTGCCCCACAGGCTCCTCTGACCATGGGATTCTTCAGGCAAGAATACTGGAGTGGGTAGGCATTCCCTTCTCCAGGGGATCTTCTGGACCCAGGGATCGAACCCGGGTCTCCCGCACTGCAGGCAGATTCTTTACAGTCTGAGACACAGGGGAGCCCCTCTTACAAAAAGATGTGTATGAGATCATTTCATAAGGAGGTAGATGTCTCAGCCTTTTTTACTCAATTCTTCTATCAGGAAATTCACGTGCCAGGAAAGGAAATTCACTTTCACCCCAAAGAACTGGGCTTTGTGACTAGTGAAAAACAACAGGGAAAAAACGCTACAACTTTAATGAGAAAAGTTTCTAAGAGAACAAAGTCACCTCTGACACTATGTTCATCAGTCTGGCATCCTCTCCCTAATATATTCTGTTAAATAATACAAATCTTTCCTCCTCACCCCACCCCCAAGATTCTGAAACATTCTTTACCATGTATAACTGACAAAACAAGGCAAACAGGTCACCTCTTTAATCTGAAACCTCAGTCCCCGACAGAAATGCACACAGACAGACGCATGCAGGTAAGAGACAAACTGCGAGCCGGGGCCGGGCCCTGAGCCGGCCCAAGCCAGGATGGGCTGCCCCTGTGCTGCGGTACAAATATAGAAAGCTGAAAAGTGGAGCAGCAGCTACAGCAGAACAGATCCTGCGCCGTGCTCAGGGAGGGAGGAGCAGGGACCTGAACAGCTTTATCCATACATGGTTGCTGAAAGGGGGCCACCAGTGAAAGCCCAATTATCTCACACACATGCATTGTGTTCACATGCTCCAGACAAAAAACAGAGGCAACACAGGCTGCTACTTGAAGAAAGGTTTGAGATTCTATTTCAGCCAAGGAACCTCCCAATAATTTCAGTCACTTATACATCAAGAATCCCTCTGCCACGGGAGACAGAAAAGACACTGTGAGCACTTTAGTTGGTCAACGTCTTACCAGGTCGACAGCAGCCACCACAAGGTTTAATTCATCATTTAAATTCTGGAATTTAACATGCAAAAAAGGTTATTCTGCATCTGTGTGAAGGCCCCTTGGCTGGTGTCTTCAGAATGAAAGTCTCATTCCAACTCTCAAACTAGTTTTGGGTCTCTTGTTCTCTTCTGATTTACAAGTTAAAATAAATCCTGATATAACTTTTACAATGTATAACTTTTAAAATGTATTTCCCAGGATGCTGGCTTATATAATCAGACGTCAAATGTTTATGTTCTAAAAATTATTCTGCTTGGAACAACTCATTCACATTCATCTCAATGTAAAGTATATATGAAAAGCTTCATTTGTGGCCAGAGTGAACGCTCCACAGATAAGAAATGCATGGTTTGAAGAAAAAAAGGGCGGGGGGTTGGGGGGCAGAAAAGGAAAGAAATGCATTGTTCATGGCCTCAAAAGATTCTGTACTTTAGCTGTCAATGAATCAACCAATATTTAGTGTGCATTTTAATATCTTTGATGACAAAACACTTGCTAAGTCACCCAGTCATGAAGGGGAGCTCTGGAGAAGACAGCATTGCCTAGCTCCTCTCTGTCACTGAAATACCTGCTTTATGCGTGCGCACAATCCTCCAGCTTATGGGACATAAGAACTCAAACATACTGGGTAGCACCCCAGCAAACTGCTTTCCCTAAAACTAAAAAAATGAAAACCCTTAAAATTAATTGGTCCACTGTAATTATTTACTTTACTGTATTTCATAAGCAAACTAACCATTTGAAATCTTCTCTGTAAAAAAAAAAAAAAAAAGGAAATCTTCTCTGTGCCTTTTGTACATAATTCAGTACTGACGAGCAAAAGGCCCAATCACAGATAAACCGATCTCTCAATCCCACCTCCTAGATCTCCTAGTGCAAGGCAGAGCCTTGTCCATACCGTTTGATGTGCTTGAAAAAGAGCACAGCAGGATTCCAGTAGTAGAGGCATTCCAGGCATGTCCCACAAAACACAGATGTGCAAGTGTTCAACATTTTATTAAAAATCTCTGAGCTGTGTCGGTGGCTTATACATTTAATTTATTCTGACCGGGCCTGTTACAGCAACTTTGATTTCCCAAAGCAACTTTGATTTCCCAAAACGTAGCATACTATGGACTGATACACTACTTTCTGGATGACATCATAGCTTTAATTATCCATTAAGATTACTTATGTAAAAATAAACACAATGCAAAACATCACAACTATATATACCAAAGGTGATTAAAGTATAACCACAAAATCAACATGGCTATACACACCTATAGTTTGGCCTTTGCCAAGTCATTTCTTTCCTGATACCCACATCCTCAGGTGAAAAATGGCACTGGGCCAGATCAGCAGTCCGTGTTTAGGGTCCACAGACCTACAGAATTCCCGGGTATTTCACAGATTCCATAAACTTCACCATACTATGCACAAAATTTTACATATATATGCAAAAAAATTTATGTACTTAAATTGTATTTGTAGGGAAATAGTTCCATAGCTTTTTACCAGATTATCAAAGGGGGTCTATGATGCAAAACAGGTTTAAGAATCAAAGAGCAAACAATATATAGTTTGTTACATCTAACATCCTGTCATCTCCTCTTCTACTTCCTAGTCCAAAAAGGAGAGAATCTTCATGACTAAACCTAGTCAAGAATAAACAAGTCACCCTGGCCAAGAAATTATTCAAAATAATATATTCCAATTCAAGCGGAATCTGAACTGTATGACAGACTAACATCATACTTCTTTTTTAAAAATTCTCAAGCTACTGTAAATCAGCCGTACCTCAATTACTAAAAAAAAAGAAGTCTAGTACAACAATTGGTTCAGGAAAAAAAATTTTTTTTTCCCCCTAAGAAAATTTTACCACCACAGCTTATCACAGGAGGCTTACACGAGAGTGGAATTCGGTAGATGTGCTTAGGGTTGTCCCACCAGACAGGTCCTCTCTTACCACGTATACTGTTTTTTCTAAGAAGGCAAGGCTTCCAGTTTCCTACTGCTAATTCTATCCTGTAGCAAAGTAACAGGAGACAGTCAGAGAAAAAACTAGAGCATGGAAGATTGGAATAAAGGAGACTGATAATAGAGAAACAAAGAAGCTACCCATCCTGTCAGCAAGAGGTGATACCTGAGAATAGACACTGACTAATATCTCAATTTGTAAAAAGTGTATTAGATCAAAGAAAAAGCTAGCCTACCTCTAAGACAATAAAAGAAAAAAAATGTGTCTGTTACTGAACCATTTAAGCCTGAGATTTTTAGGTTCTCATGGCAACCAAAGTCATCACACTGCACATACTGTATATAAAGAACATATTTAGAGGCTTAACTAGTAAACTCAAAATGTGACATATGTGCAATGTGGGCGACAACATTATTCTGGGAACTTTAACTTTAAAATCTTCCAACTTTTATTTTGCAGGCTCAAAGATGATATAATAGAGTCAACTATGTAGAAGGTGCAAGCTCAAGAAAGAGGTACAAAGAACATAAATAGAAGCAGAGAGATGAAAGACAAGAGAAACCAGGCTATCACAAAGTTCCTGAACATGGCTCCTCCCCCACTGTGAATCAACCTGTACACGGAGGCTTAAAAAACAAGACTGCTAGCAAGGACATATATATCAAGATAGCATTGGGGATAGGCTTTAACATGGGCCCAGTCAAAAGAGGACACGGCCACAGAGCAGACCACTTGGTGAAGCGGCACTGACTGCGAGGCAGCCAGGAGAGACTGGCCACCTCTCTCTCTCTCTAGGAGCTCGTGGAATACGGCTGTTTAGAATTAAGTAACGTCAGAGCCAGGAGGATGGCCGTGGGCAATGGGAGCAGAGATCAGGGCCAGACCTTAGGAAGAAGGGAGCAAGGGAGACAGCAGCCTCTCATGTCACACCATTTCTCACTAAGGAACCAAGTAAAGATGCAACATCTAGTTTTCTCATCTAGTAGATGACCCGTGGGAGGGACACCCTCATCTGTTTGCCCACAGGAATGCCATACATTTCTCTGCAAAGACCTGAAGGTGCTATGAATGCTACCTACCTTAAAACCATTACTTCCATGCCACTTCTGTTAGGGTTAAATTACTCCTACTTTTTAACAAGAAAACAGATAAAAACAGCTTAGGTAAGGTACACAAACAATATCTTGTCAGAGCAGTTCACAGATAAGCCCATTTTCCCCCTTAACCCAAGGTAAGAACTTCTAAAATGAGACACTGAACTTACATGACTGATTAACAATTAAAAATTTACTACCACATGAAAAGGAGTGGTTATAAAAATAAATTATTTCATTCTTTTTATGAGTCTGAGCCTCTAAAAGCAACAAAAGCAAAGGAAAACGGCACGGAATTCGGGGCGTGATTCAAAGTCCCGCCCTGACCTACTACTTGATAGCTGGATGCCCCAAATACGCTACCCTCCTCCCTGAGGTTCCCAAGGCGAGCTCTCGTCTACAACATGGCACAGGTGCAGCCATCTCCCCCACCCCTCCAATCCTTCTCTTCCTCTCCTCCCTCCTCTCATTCCCCACCTCCCACCCAAACACGAGGTCCAACAGCTAGTCTGTACCACGACACTGTAGTCCAGCATACTTTCTTATCAAGAAAAACTGTATGATGAACTTTTACGTAAAAACTCACAGGTTGAATTAAGAACCAGAACCAACAAAAATAATATGTTTTGGAGTAAATGAGGGAAAAGGGCACTGGGTTGAAGCTGGGACTAGATACGTCTCTCAGAGCCAGGTCGCACCTACTAATGACTAAAGTATTTGATTACCTTAATTATCTTGGCTGCATAACCAAGAGGTGCTGGTGGTCATGAAATTCCAGAATATTAAAAACTCAGCCACATTTTCATTATAGCACTCTCTACTGTGTTGAAGTCAAGACAGCAAAAGACTGCCAACAGCATTTTCACTTTAATTTTCTGGTAAGACAAAAAGAAAAATTAACACTGGAGCCAAATTCTCCATTTTTAGACATGCTAAATTCTTCGAGGAAAAAATATCCATGGTTATAAGAAACTGAAATCATTTTTGTGTACTTTATTAGAAAATATGCATTTATGCTTTGCTTAAAAGGTATTTAAAAAAACAAAACCTCAGGCTAATAATCTTAAATGTTTACCTGTTACTACCCTTCCAGTAGTTAGGAAAGAAGAAAAGTGAAATAAAAGCTGAAGCACTTACTGATGGGACATTAAATGACTGGCATATTGAGCAACAATGATCCAGAAAACAGACCTAAAAAAATCCTTTTTTGGTACATGCAATTAATAATTACCAAAATAATGTTGGTTTTGAGTCCAAAACTCACTTCTGTGTAAATGAATCTACTCCAAACAATGACAGTAATGGTCACAAATGTACCACAAAAAAAACCCCACAAAACACCTTGCCTATTTAGCTCTTGATTTTGCTTTTAAAATACTTTGAGGCCTCTTTTGAGGCCTTCTGAGAACAGCAGAACTCTTCAGCTCACCATCATTTCATCTTATTAATAAGCACATTATAAAATACTTTAAGCTGAATATAGCATTTATCATCTCTTCCCTCCCAGCTGTTAAAGGACTAGCTTGTTCCAAATATGGCATTAGTCTTTTCCAAGTTCTACGATTTAGGCACGACATAATTCTTCAACAAATTATTCTGTCTTGTCATGACTGACAAGATGACTTAAGTGGAGATAAACAGGCTAATGAAAACCATTCAGGTCTGATTTTCAATTGCTATTTTGTAAGGGAGAAAAACAAAGCTTATAGCTTTAAAATGGGAAAGCCATGTAAAACTATCTTCTCTTCAAAGTCAGGAAGTGGGGCTTTCGCTGACTGGACAGGTAAACC
The DNA here is from genome assembly GCF_002263795.3 of Bos taurus. Lineage (NCBI taxonomy): Eukaryota > Metazoa > Chordata > Mammalia > Artiodactyla > Bovidae > Bos > Bos taurus. The sequence goes on from NC_037342.1 coordinate 77,337,443, forward strand.
CCAGCTGAGGAAAGAGGCAGAGGCCACCTGCTCAGGATGCTGTAGGAGGGATTCCTCTACTGGGTGGAAGACTTCCCTGCATGCCCTCTAAGGTCTTTTCCTAACCTCAGAAACTGAGACTTGGTTTTTGAAAAGTAGAAGCAAAGCAAATGTGATGTGTAGGCAGAGACAGCAGAACAGCGCTGGAAAATTAGAAGCCATGGGTTGGAACCCTGCTTCCACTTCTATGTGAACTTAAATAAGGCATTTCACTTTCCTCTTTGCAAAATGAGAGGCTGAGAGAAGAAAATGAAGATCCTAACATTCTGAGCCTACGGCTTCCTCCTATGCCTGCCTCGGCCACCCACCACCTTCCCACTACTGCACCTTACCATAATTAGGCAGCTTTTTAAAGCATCTAATTAATGGAACACAGAAATTAAAACCTTTAACTTTCTATTTCTGGCTTGTTGCAAATGTGCAACAGCATTTTACCAAGGAGTAGTTAATGCCACACAGTTCTTGATATACTGGCTTTTCTTGAACTCCAGTGACAGTTACAGTGACAAGTTGTAAGCAAGGAGGTTGTTACCATGGGGACCCATTAGGATTTCCGGGGGTGGATCCGGCAGGCTTTTCCCCCTTTTGGTCAGAGCATTTTTTGATGGTCTGGATCTAGCAATTTAGAAAGCCTCATCTAATTTTTCTTCGGCAAGGTGCCTTTAAGAAATATAGCAGGTCTAAAAGGGTTATTTTTAAGTAGTTTGCCAATCCCATCACCACAATCTGTAATCCAGATTAATTCAGTAGTTTGCAAGCTTTAAAAAGAAACCAGTGGCGGGGGGGGGGGGGGGGGGGTCCTTCCCTGATGGCTCAGTGGTAAAGAATCAGCCTATCAGTGCAGGAGACACAGGTTCAATCCCTGATCTGGGAAGATCCCACATGCCACGAGGCGTCTAAGTCCACGCACCACAACCACCAAGCATGTGCTCCAGAGCCCAGGAGCCCAAGAGCTTTGAGTCTAGAGCCCCAGCTCTAGATGGGAGATGCCACCAGTGAGAAGCCCATGCACTGCAACGAAGACAGAGCACAGCCAAAAATGAACACACATTTTTTAAAAAAAGACTTGTAAATGTATCCAGAGGCTATTAAAAAAGGCATGATATAAACAATAACGATAAAATAAACACTGGTGTCTTTCTGTGATCATTTCCCATGTAGTATACAATTCTGACAAAATGTTAACTGTTTTAATGACACTCTTATGAGTTACATATATTCAAGTTTTAATCTCTCTATTCATACGAGCAAATAAACACAAGCCCACTGAAGTCTCAATGACCTGTGTATGCTGTCATTTCTTTCCAGATCACCACACCACATGAACTGTATTTAGTATTTCCCCATCAAGACTTCAAAGTTCTCCAAATCAAGATTGTTCTCAAGAAATCTCAGCTTCCCTACACGATTATGTCAGAAATACATCACACAAAATAATTATAAAAATAAAACTTATTATAAAATAAATCACACTGATCAGACCAGAACAGAGTTTAAATTGCAGGTCTGCCTCCAAAACTGCTGTGTATGGACAAAGGGAGATGAACTGTCACTCCCAGCTAAACGTGTGTTGGGGCTCAGGTTCCCCCGAGACCCATTCTATTAGAAGATACCTTAAGAAAGAAGATCATTTACAAGGGTAATCTGTGGATCTGGTTTGATCAGAGAAGTGGAGCCATCAGAATTCAGAATAAAACATTTCTCTATGTCTTACTGAGCCCAAAGCAAAGTTACACCAGACAAATTAACATTAATAAAAAGGAGCACTTGATTTCACAGTAATAGTCTGAAACTTCACCTGCCCGAGGCCCGAGGCACAGTTATCCCGAGAGCCACAAGGCACTTGGAACAAAACTGAAGACGTGTCTCTGTACTCACAAAAATCTTTCCTTGATCTCACACTAATAATTACTGAAAAACCTAAATATAAACACCACTAAGATAAAATGTGTTGAAACAGAATTCATAACCTAAAAAACAAATTACAAATTTACAAGTCTAAAGAGAAAAAAAAAAGACCTAAGCAGACAGGCTACACTGTCAACCAAGAGTAAACAACAGGCATGAAGACATCCCATAGGAACGATCCATCTGGTTTTCATACATTTACTCACCTAAGCTTTCCTGTGGCAGGTCCAAAAGGGTTATTTTTAAGCAGTTTCCCAACCCTATCTCCACAATCTATAACCCAAATTATTTCAGTAAAGAAGTTTGCAAGCAAAAAAAAAAAAAAAAAAAAAGACTTGTATCAGGCTATTCAAGAAACATGGCATACGATACAAACAATAAGGCAACAGGAAACATGGTGTCTTTCCATGATCATGTCCCATAAACTTTAAATAGGAAGAGCGAAGGACAAGCCCAAAGCATAGTCCTGACACATTAGTTTACTATCAGACATCCAGAAACAAAAAGAGACTCAGGTCACAGGACTTGAGAAGAGGCAAACTCTTGGGTGCTTTATTTGTTTTTACTACTGGTTTACAATTTCCCTGATTTTATTTTTAAATGCATGTCTTGGCCCAGAAAAGCAAGAGAGCATAGACTGCCAACAGTATCAGATTCTCCTTTTCTTATTTTCTGGAGCTACAGAAAACAGAGCCAGAATCCGGGTTGTCAAGGAGCCTTCTGATTCTGTCCAGGCAGTATACGGTGTGAGGTGTTAAGATACACAAAGGCTTCTATAGTATAAATCTCAGCCAACTTAATGTTCTTTCAATGCAAAGTGGCTTATATTTTTCCCCCCAGAAAACTCTCTGGAGCTTTAAGGTACTGACAATTTTCAAAAGACAATGATTTAAAGAAATGGATCACAGAATTTCAGTCTTAAAAGTTTTCTTCCTATTTCTAATCCTTAGTACTGAACTGTGTCAAACATTAAATTGTCATTCGATATACAGTATTTCAGCATTTATCGATTACCTACTTTGTGCAAGGGCCCCTATACCAGTAAGCACTCTGGACTGTAAAAATGTAAGCGTCTTCTATGAACAGCACTTGGTTCAATACTATACACATGCTACAGCACAATACGAAGGCATAGCATTATTTAGGTTGTATTCTCGACAATTTGGGCTTCAAAGTAAAATAATGACTTTCAGCTTTTCCTACCCTGCACATCTATATACCTTCCTGGCTGTATACAAATCCACATTTCTTTTTAACTCCTGTTTTAATAGTATAGAGGACTGTTACATTTCTCTGGTGTAAAGTCTTTCAACTTAACAGAAACCAAATGATCGCAGAAGAAAAAGAAATCAAATTAGAAGCATTAAACTGTCTTTCTCAGAGCTTCCCTCTCCCCCTCATTAACATTGCTCAAACAGAAGAACGCCACTGTGATGCTCCCATTACAGACCATTCATGAAGTTCCCAACTGAGCTGAGACCGGCAGACTCCATCAACTGGGCACACAGCCACTCACCATTCCCCTTTGTTTAGAGTCTCAACTGCCGTTCAACCCACGTTATTGTGTTCCACTCAAGTCCATCAACTTTCTTAAAAGAGAAAACAATCAGGAAACAAGCAAATGTATTATTTAACCAGAAAATGAAGAAAGGATCTAATTCATATGCCTCACAAAAAACTCTTTAAAAATGATGGCTCACTTTATATTTCCTATCTTAAATAGCAGTATTACTTTATTACCAGTCTTACATGCCTAAAAAGACCCAGTTGTAAACAAATAATCATTAGAAACTTGTTTTTAAAGAAAGCCCAAGCCCTCAATCTTGAGCTGGCAAAGCACCAGAGAGAAGCACTCTGCGCCAGAAGGGACAACACAAGTGCATGTCCACACTACACAGGTGGAGAAGAAAAAACCCCAAGCAGCCTGGGGGGGCGGGGGGCGGGGCTTGGAGGGGAAAGGGCAATATTCCAAAGAGCATGATCCTAGGTTTGACTATCCTAAAATTCAAATGACTTTAAGAAATATTAGGCAGAGCTCTGTGGTAAGCATCTTAGTCAAAGCTCTTTTGGTTGTAATTAAGGAGAATTTCCTCCAAACTAGCTTAAGCAAAAAAGGCACTAACTGAAAAGACAGGACCCAAAGGCAGGAAGTGTAACAGGGCCATACCTGGAGCCTTTACACACCCAGGCTCCTGTTCCGCAGTCTGTCTCCTGTCTCCAGTCTGTCTCTCCAGGGCTGTACCTCTCCTCAGTGCTTCCTTCTGGATAAATCTACTTACTTCTCCCTCCCTGTACTGGCCTTCGCTGCTTCCACAGATATACGCCTGTCTCTCTCCAGGGCCATCTCTCTCATCAGTGCTTCCTTCTGCATAAATCTTAGCCCCACCCCCGACCCCCCCACCCCGCCCCGTACTGGCCTCCCTGCTTTCACAGATACAAGCCTGAATTTGGCAGTACCCTGGCATCTGCTTATCTGTTTCAAGTTCTCTGAATTCAGGTGGACCTGTTTGTTCCCTGAAGGCATGAGTCTCAGTTCCAGTCTCAAATTCCTAGGAGAAACTGATTTGCCCAGCTTAGGTAAGTGCCTGCCTGCGGTCCAGTGAACTGTTAAAAGAAGAGCTGGGTCACAGAGTGTAGCCAGGGTAGGGACTGCATGCCTGACTCCTCAGAAGGTGTGTAATACACTAAACAAGCAATAAGGCAGTCTGCATCCTCAAAAAAAAAAAACAAACAAACTTATAATCTCACTGAAAAAATATATGAATACTAAATAATATCCTATGACACACTCTAGAATGAACGGACAGGAACAGCTCCATGACAAGGAACAAGGATCAGCTGTGCACTAAACGAAAGACGGAAATAGAACCAAGTTCAGGGAAGGGCTGAGGAGCACCAAACGCAGCGCCTGCTCCTCTCACTCTGGCCATATAGCTAAGAATTAGGAACCTAAGGAATAGTCTTTTACCACATAAATATCTTCTGTGAAATATCCTAGTTGAAAGCGTGCTGTAAGGTTTAACAAAACAGTGCTGTTTCAAAGTGCAGTAGTAACCCGCTAGCTGACGAATGTGGGTTATACATTTCCAAGGTGCCTGTCACCACCCTGACTTCCTTTCACTCCCTGGACCCCCTAAGATTCTTGCCCAGGCAGCCAACAGGACAGCACAGGTGTCTCAATAGTAATATCCCACCCAACCCAGCATGGTTAACACACAGACAACTCAGGCTAAGCTGGGTGCTAGTAGTGTGGGGGGAGGGGACTGGAACAGAAAAGAATGTTTCCCACATACAAAAGCTATAAGCACAAAAAAACTGAAAAAAGCCTAAATTATTTGTACAAAACAGAAACTAGCAAAAACTTAACAGATGTCCAAAAAATACTGGGTTAAAAAAGACAGTCTACTCACAGTAGACTATTAGTTACCCTACAGTATCACCAAAATATCACACATTCCCACATGCCAGAGCTTGCTTCAATCTCACAAGAAACAAAAAGGTACAAAGAACAATGAGAAAGTGGTGACAGTTTCTAATTTACTGATTCCTTTGCTGAAGAGTAACAATGCTATGTAAATGAAAACCACAGACCTATCAAAATTAAACGTCTAACACTAAAATCCAACAGCTTTAGAACCAAAAAACTTCATTTTGTATAATCCCCAAACTAAAGACATTTCCCAATCTGGGAATAAAATTTCAATGGAGTTTCAATGTGGGGGGGGAAGTGATATTTAACTCCATTTTTTCAAAGCTGAACACAGCCATGGAGATCAGAAAAAGCTAGCGAACAATTCTTTCTAAAGCCACACTTCTAACCTACAAACACATCCCAAAAGAGGCATGTTAAAATCAATTAATTGAGATCCACTAGATCTCACTGCCGCCTCCAAACCAGAACTCACCATCCCTCTTCATATTTTCTGCCACATTTTCTAAGTGAAGTAAAAGAAAAATCAAAATGTTACAACTCAAATGCTGTTCTAAAAGTGAGTCCATTTCTTGTAAAGTGGGGGAAAGGTCAGCTGATTGAGGGTTACATCAGAACTTCACAAAGTTCTAAGAATTAAAATGCTTTAAAATTATTTAACGTAAGATACTTTATACTCAGTCTCCCCAAACTAGACTTTCTCATCTCTTGAGCATACAGTCTAATTTTAATGTAACTTTTATGAAATCCATGTTCTCTGCATGAAAATTTAAAAACAATGGCAAGTATGAAGAAAAGAAAAACTGCTCATGTCCCAATGCCCAGAAAAAACTTTGGTATTTATCCTTCTAGCCTGTGAGGTAACATTTTTGAAGAATTAAAGATTTCCTTAGCAGAAAGAATGTGTTAAGTTAATGTGGAGTTCATGGATATAAAACATTCTTGAAAAGCTTTACAGGTCTGGAACTCAAAGAAGTTAAAAATAAATTTATGCTCACGGCTTCCACAGTGTAGCAAGTTAAACAGTAACTACAGAGCACGGGAATTCCCTGGCGGGCCAGCGGGCCAGCGTTTAAGGCTCAGTGTTTCCACTTCAGTGGGCCCAGGTTCGATCCCCGGTTGGGCAACTGCAACTAAAATCCCACAAGCTGCAAGATGCAACCCCCAGGAAACCCAAACAAACTACACAACAGCTCTGTTGATTAACTGTTAGGAAACCAGTACTTTAAGGAGACTCCAACTGCCGATGTCAAGGCAAGGACAAGTTACAATTACAAAGATCTCATCAAGAAAACCTTCTTCAGTAAATTACAAAGCTCAGATAAGGATTCTTGATACAATAGTTTACTAAGCAAATAGCTACAACCAATTAACTCTATCATCTCTTCCTTCAGTCGCTCAGTTGTGTCTGACTCCTTGTGACCCCATGGTGTTCAACACACCAGGCTTCTGTTCTTCACCATCTCCCAGAGCTTGCGCAAACTCGTCCATCGAGTCGGTGATGCCATCCAACCATCTCACCCTCTGTCATTACAACTCTAAATATTAGCGTCCACCCTCTCTACAAGCCTAAAACTACTTATCTATAACCAGGTGTCCCTAGGGCAAACCCAGTAATACACTCATTTGTATTTTTCAGTTTTCTATGAACACAGCAGACTCCCTATTAGCAAACTCCATGTGAAGTACACAAAGGAAAGATGACAGGAGACCACCCTACCCAAGCATTCCACAGGGAACCACGAGCTGAAAGCTTCTACAGGAGAGGACACTCTTCCTAGCCAAACAATCTTATCCCTAAGCCACAATGAACAAAGCAAAGTGCACAACAGAACATACCTAAGCGGGGAGAGGAAAGGAACACTGGCAGTGGCTGCTGTCTATGCACCGCACACCGAGTCATCCTCTCTGTGTCTTTTATTTGGCTTAACTGCATTACTGACCAATGCATAAGCAGTAGGCCCATTTTTACAGATGAAAAAAGGAAACAGCATTATCAGCACTGTACCAGGCACTACTCAGCGCCTTGCTTCAGTTATCTCAATCAATCCTCACATTACACTCCAGGTGATGTCCATTTTAAAGATGGCGGGGGGGGGGGGGGGGGGGGGGGGGCCGCGGAGCCCAGAAATGTTACAGTCACACAGTGATATTACCAATTTAAGGCCCAGAGCTGGAGGTGTCAAACCTACCCCTGCCAGGCTCTGCTCATAAACCCTATTCAAGTCACATCATTCTTTCCAACCACAGATTTCAAACCAATTTTAAAAACTCAAAAATCCTAGAATCAACTCTCAATTATGAGATTAATTCTCTACGTTTTGTTAAAAAATTTCTTGTTTTGGAATACAGTCAATATTTGCTAACTATAAATGGGGTAAAACCTTTAAAAATTGTGAATCACTATGTCGTACATCTGAAACATATAATACTGTAAATCAACCATACCTCAATTAAAAAATTAGTATAAAAATTTTGTTTGTATTTTATTTGCTCTTTGAACATTTCAGCAGGCCATGGCACCTCTAGGAAGAGGTGTGCAGGTAAATACAAGATTGTATTAATAGCAATCAATTAGCAGAATTTGTAAGTTCTGCTAAGAAGGCCTACATATAAAGTTAATTCTTATTTCAAACATATAGTGAAATACTTGAACTTCCATGATACAGTCTACTTTTAACTATTACCAAAAATAATCAAGAATCAAAGAATAGTTCTGAACAAAAAAATGGTTCATATTGTTTGAAAGAGAGGAATATAAGGGGCTTTCCTGGTGGTTAAGTCATTAAGAATCCGCTTTGCAATGAATGGGATACCCATTTGATCCCTCGACCAGGAAGATCCCACATGCTTCAGAGCAACTAAGCCCAGGCACCACAATTAGTGGGTGCTCTGGAGCCCAAGAGCCAAAACTGTTAAAACCTGTGTGCCCAAGAGACCATGCTCGGCCACTGGGAAAGCCACCGCAACAAGATGCCCACACACCAGAATTAGAGAGTAGCCCTTGCTCTCTCCAACTAGACAGCTTGAGCACAGCAACTATGACCCTAAATAAATCATTAAAAAAAAAAAAGAGGTATATAAATTCCTCGCTAACACTACAATAAAATCCCATCCATCAAGTACTGGGAAGCCCGTAATACCTCTTTAGGACAACAGAGTTGACCAAATAAAACTTCCAGTTCATCTCATGTCCCAAGAATTAATATTAATCATGCTCCTTTTGTTAGTGGAGAGGAAGAAAAATGAAGTTGGAGGCTACATCCAAAAAGCAAAGAGGAAAAGTAGACAGTCAAGCAGCTCAAAATCAGTTATGAACCTCCAAATAAATAAGGAAAAGCTCACCTTAAGAAGAAAGTGAGAATACTCTGAACATACAGAAACAGACTCGGAGGCTTATGATAACCTTCAGAAGGCTCTTATCCTTAAAGTATTCATTATTAATTCTAAGTAGGCCATTAAATGCCAGGTTTATAGACTTTACCTCTACACAATATGGAATATCTGGATATCAGTCCACTCCTGTAACAAAGAGCACTCATATAACAGTTTCACAGCAATAGCAGAAATTTGCCGTTTCTTTCTCTTCATGCGATACTTTTTCTGTACATATAAATCACAAATTAGAAATGATGCTGATAACTGTGATCTGGGTTACTGTTACATACTTTTAAGCACACTGATATGTTTCAATTTTTTCAAAGATCTGAGGGAATCTGTGGACATCCCCCTGTAATTGGCAATTCCCATGAAGAGAAAGCATTCTAACCAAATCAAGAGCCTTTATGCAGCACTAAGAGAGGGCAAGATACCAAGATGAAGGAGACGTCCCTGACTTCAATCAGCAGAGGACTTCAACCACAGAAAGTCCTAATACCTGCTACACATGGACGAACCTTGAAAACTGTGCTACATGAAATAAGCCAGACACAAAAGGGTAAGTATTGCACGATTCCAATTACATGAAGTATCCAGAACAGGTAAATTCACAGGGACAGACAGTAGACCAGAGGTTACCAGGAGCTAGGAGGAGGGAGCAATGGATGGTTATTACTTAATGGTTACAGATTTTCTGCTTGGGTTGAAGAAAACACTGGAAACAGGCAGAGACGACGACTGCACAACTCCGTGAATGTACTTAAGGCCACTGCACTGCACTCTTGAAACGGGGAGAGCTCCCGAGTGGCCCAGTGGCGAGCATTTCGGGCTTTCACTGTTGTGGTCCCTGTTCAACTGCTCTTCAGGGAACTGAGATCCTGCAAGCCAAGTGGCACGGAGCAGCCAAAAAAAAAAGGTTAAAATGACCTCAACCTAAACCTATAAAACTCGTAGAAGAAAACAGGGGATAAGCTTCAGGGCACTGGACTGGGCAGTGGTTTCTTGGATGAGACACCAAAAGCACAGGCTACAAGAGCAAAAACAAATGAGACTCCATCAAAGGACACAAGAGGATGAAAAGGCAAGGGGGAAAGTGTGTGTGAATCGTACACGTCTCTTAAGGGCTGATATTCAGAGTGAATGAAGAACTGCACCTCAACACCACCAAATGTTTTTAGTTTTTTAAATGGCGTTTCTGCAAAGTTGATACAGAAATGGTCAACAAGCATATGAAAAGATGTTGATCGTTAGTCAGAAATGCAAATCAAAACCACAGGGAGTCCTCACACCCGTCAGGATGACTACGGCCAGAGAAGAACCCTGGCAGTCCAGTGGTGAGGACTCTGTGCTTCAGCAGGGGGGCAGGGTTCAGGCTCCGGGGGAGGACTAGGATCCTGCATGCCCCATGGTGTGGCCAAAGAAGAAGAAAACAAATGCTAGGGAGCATAGGGAGATATACGGACTCTTGTGCACTGTTTGTGGGATGGTGAAACGGTGCAATAATTGTGGAAAACGGTATGGAGGCTCCTCAAAAAACTAAACACAGAACCACTGTATGATTCAGCCAATTCACTTCTGAGTATTATCCGGAAGAACTGAAAGAAGGATCTCAAAGAGATATCTGCACATCCATATTCACAGCAGCACTAATCATAATGGCCCAAAGATGGAAACAACTTGTCTTCATTGACAAATAAATGGACAAAATGTGGCATATTCATATAACAGGTTATTCAGCCTTTAAAAGGGAAGAAATCCTGCCATGTGCTACAACACGGATAAGCCTTAAAGATACTCTAGTAAGTGAAAGAACCCAGTCACAAATAGCCAAATACTATATGATTCTACTTATAAATCGAAAAGTCGTCAAATTCATAGAAGTAGTAAGCAGAATGGCAGTTATGAAAGGCTGGGGTGAGGAGAAGAGGAAGAAAATGGGAGTTGTTTAACGGATATATAGTTTCAGATTTAGAACATGAAAAAGTTCTGGAGATCTATTTTCCATTAATATGAATGTACTTAATGCTAGGGGCTTCCCTGATGGCTCAGTGGTAAACAACTCTCCTCTCTGCAGAAGACATGGGTTCGATCCCTGGGTTGGGAAGATCCCCTAGAGGAGGAATTGGCAACAACCCACCCCAGTTCTCGTGCCTGGGAAATCTCACGGACAGAGGAGCCTGACGGGCTATAGTCCATCTGGTTGCAAAGAGTCAGACACCACTTGGCAATAACAAGTTAATGCTACAAAACTGTACATTCAAAAATAATGAGGACGGTAACTTTCAGGTTATGTGCTTTATGCCACATTAAAAAAAATGATTAAAATGGCAAAACTGTATTATATTTTATCACAATTTCTTTAAATAATGTAATATACTAAAACTACGAAATTGTATAGTATGTGAGTATCTCAATAAAGCTGTTAAAAAAAAAAAAAAGCAGAGGAAACAGAGTTTAACCAAATTCTATCATTTGCTGGTTTAAGAAAAGAGAGCAATTTGTTGGAAGTATCCAGATCCTGGAGCTCAGAGAGGATCCTATGCTTCCGCTTCCTCCAACTTCTTCACCCCAGCCTCCATATGACAGCCCTTTTCTTGCCCCCTCCAAGGCACATCACCACCACCTTCTAACCTCCCAGTTCCTTATTATGTATTATGTCTGACCTCACAGGAAAGTTAAGTTAAAGAAGCTACAGTGGCAGTCATAGGAAAGGGCACAGAATTCAAGACTCAGATTCTACGTTCAGCAGCAGAGCCAAAATATTAAAAAAAAAAAAAAATCACACAGTAGACATACAATAAATGTCAGGTCTCTGCCCTTCCTCTCCTCTCCTTCCAGCCCAGCATGTCTAAAAGAGCAAATGCTCAGCTCCCGTGCTCGGATAGCCTCTGGCCTAACTCACATGTGCTGGAGCTATAAAACACAGAATCATTTAATACGTAGTTGTTAATGCCTATCACCTATTATTAAATCCTGAAAACACATCACAAAACTATTAACTAGGATAAGCCTATTTTGATAAAATAATAAACTTTTCTACTGCATATAAAAAAAGATGGTAAGATGAAGACTAAGTATTACCAACCACCTCCGAGCGGTGGAACTAAGGGTGAAGCGCTCCCTTTCTGGCACATCTGCGTTTTTAATGATGCATCTGGAACTTCTGCAATAAGAAATGTAACTCTCAGAAGAAGAAATCATTCTGGCTTAAAATTTCACTGTCTGCCTCCGATACCATATTACTGCGCTGAAGCTGAACTGGTACCATGTGAAACAGTCATGATTCCCTACATTTTACAGATGAGAATGAACTGAGGCTCAAAGCAGAGACGTGGTCAAGGCTGTAAGGCTAGTAACAGAGCGGGGATGCCAATTAAGGCCTTCCAACTTCAAGCCTTTCCGGTCCACCACATCTCAAAGAGCACTCTGCATTACTGCTCATTATATATATATATATATGAAAATGTATATATTTAATCTATGTTTAAATAGCACCTAAGAGCAGGTGCTACAGAATCTTGGGCAAGTAACCTGGAAGCTGAGCCTCAGTTTCCTCATCTGAAAAGTGAAGTGGTTGGAAAAGCTATTCTATCTCACCAGCTCATCTAGCCTCACCAGTGAATGGATTTTAAGTCTAGATACCAACTGAGGAGAAGAAAACCCCGTGGGCAAAAATGAATGAATAGTTGGAAAGAAGCTGAGGCCTGTGCTCTGGGTCAAGGGCCATTTTTCAATGGAAAGAGGCTGTGGACAGTCAAGAGCAAAGAGCCCGCTGGGGAAACTCAACTTCCTGGCTGAAGCAACAGCTGAAAGCTCCGGCTTTGCTTCCCTACCAGCAATGCTTCAATCTTAGCTAACTTAAGAGGAGAAACCGCAGATTTATAAGTAAAGTTAGAAGAATGTAACAACACAGCTGTAGGGGAGGGACCTGGAGCAATAGTTTATGCACGCTATGGCAACTGGATTATTTTCCAAGTGGACTCGTGAATATTAAAGTGGAAGAATCTTTGGTGGTTCTCAGAGACGACCCTTCCTCAGCGAGAATTTCAGGAGAAACTGAAACTTGGCAATACCCATCGGAGAGATGTCACACTTGTGGAAAAGGTGAGAGAATCCAACTAAAGCCTCTTCAACCTACAGAGCATCAAAGAAAGCGAAAAGACCTTTATTAAGGGTGAAGTTCTTGCAAAGGATTCATCGGGTGTCTGTAACCTCTTATACTGCAAGCTAATTTATAAAGCACTCAAAGCTGTCTGACACTACTGGGCAGCATTCTCACTCGAAGGTAATAAAAGTACAGCATTAACTTTGCTCGCCAGAAAAAGAAAAAAAAAGATTCCATTTTGCTAAAGCAGCCTCCTCCGACCAAAACCCTACCACCTGCCCCTCCACTACGGGGATGAGCCTAAACCAAGGAGAAGCTGCTTCGAGCCTGGACAACCGGCCTCGAGAATTAAAACAACATCCTGCCCCGAGAACCGCAACCGAAGACGCCAGAAGCTTCAATTCCAAAAGCAGGTCCTTTAGAGAAGGAAGAAAGCTCCCGGCCGTGCTCTCGGCGCTCCCGGGTGCGAGAATTCAGCCCAGCTACTAGGCCATGACTGGGTGAGCACCTGACGTGGGGGGAGGGTGAGCCAAGGCCCTAGCGGATCTGGGGCGAGGAAGTGGGGGCTCCCGAAGCTTCAGAGAAGAAGCGCGGCCCTCCAGAGGCGGGGGTCCTGGGGACACCCCACCCCTACCCCAAGGATAAGGACCGAGAAGAACACGTGGGGCGACAGGAGCAGGGAAGGGGTGTCCCGAGCAAGCAGCCTGGGTCTTGCACGGCGGCCGGAAAAAAGGAGGACGGAGCTACCCCCGGGGCAGGGAACCGAGCCCTCGGAGCCCCGAGGGAGAAGGCAAAGGGCGCGGGCAGAGGGGCAAGGCCACGAGGAGGGCGGGTCTCCCAGGGCGCCGGGGCACGCGCCGGGACCCGGGCAGCGGAGGACCCCGACACCCGGGAAGACACCGCGGACCTGCCTCCGGGGGCCGCGGGGAAGCCGGAGCGGCCGCGCCCGGAGGGGCCCTGGTGACCCCGCGGGGCCGCCCGGACCGGACCCGCCCCGCGGCGCCTCCCTCCTGCCCCTTCCCTCCCACCCGCGCGGCCCGTTATCCCACGGCCGCCGCACTCACCAGCGGCTGCACCTCAGCCTGCCGCCGCCTCAGCTGCTGCCTGCGCCTCCGCAGCCGCCGCCGCCTCGCTGCTGAGGCCGAGTCCCGGGGGAGCCGCCGCGTCCCGCCGCCGCCGCCGCTGCCGCCAGAGCAGAACACCCCAAAATGGCGGCACTTCCGGCGCCTACCACCGGCGGGGAGGGCCGACGCGGAGGGGGAGGGCGGCTCGGGGGAACGTACCACCGCGGTGCCGCCCGCAGCGCTGAGCCGAGCGGGGCTCGGCGCAGGGGCGGGCCGAGCGCCCGGCGCTGCAGCGCCCCCTCGGGCTGGGGAGTGGAGAAGCAGCCGCGCGGGGGCCCTGGGGGCCTCGGGTAGAACCCTCGACCCGGGGAGCGGCGAGGGCAAGTCTCTTTGTCTCGTTACTCCGCTGGAGGGAAGACGCGGGGAAGACACCCGGCCTGAAAACTTGGAAGTTCTCGGCTCTGCGCCCCTCACCCACAAGAGTTCTGGACGAACTGGCGGGCGCCAACCTCTGCTTGGCGCTGAATATGCGCATAATAAAATACTTGATGAATGAATGGGTGAGTGAATGGGATGGTGCTTGGCCAGCGCTGGGCACCCGACACACCCTCCTTTCTAACCCAGCCGATAAGCAACGGGATCCGGCCCTTCCTTGTCTGCTGAGACGTGGACTGTAAGTGTATTGCAAGCTTTCAGAGTTAAACGAAAGCCCTCTGGCGGGATGAGCAGCTGGGTGAACTCACAACCTTGCAAAAATCCTTGGAGCGCCAGGAAGCTCATAAAAGTTCTACTAAAAGACTGATTTTTCCAGCCCTAACCTGCTTCTCCCAGTGAAAAAAAAAATTTTTTTTTCCGTAACAAAGGCTAGGTTCTTGAAGACCTCCTTCAGACTGACCCAGAAATCCCAAGATCTAGGTAGAATGCAAATAGTTCGTTTGTTTGTTTAAAAGGTCAACGTCATTTATTCCCACAAGTTCTACATCTTGTGGGACAGTAAAATGCAGAGAAAGAAAGAAAACTTAGTTCTGAGACCTTTTGGCCCCAACAACATGCAAATAACTCATGGGTTTGCAAATGATTTCTCTGTAACATCTGGCTTCTCAGAGCAATAACTCTTCTACCCACAAATACTGATTATACCCTACCTTACCACAAAAAAAATAAGTGGACTCCCAAGCAGAGGCCTCAAGGGTTTTCCCATGTGTTGGAAGCACCTCTTTCCTCTCTTAGGAAGGAAAAAAAATAGTCACAGTGTTTCTAGTACCATATAGATCTAAACAATTAACCCTTAAATTGTACACTATCAGATTTCCTAGTTGTGTAGTTTATCATTTTATATACATTTATAATGCTGATATTCAAACCAGTCGATCCCTGAATAGTCATTGAAAGGACCGATGCTGAAGCCGAAACTCCAGTACTTTGGCCACCGGATGCGAAGAGCTGACTTATTGGAAAAGACTGATGCTGGGAAAGACTGAAGGCAGGAGAAAGCATAACAGAGGATGAGATGGTTGGGTGGCATCACCAACTCAACAGACGTGAGTTTGAGCAAACTCAGGGAGATAGTGAGGGACAGGGAAGCCTGGCGTGCTGCAGTCCATGGGGTTGCAAAGAGTCGGACAGGACTTAGTGAACAACAAATAATGTTGATATATGATCTTGTTCTTGTTAATAGTTTTGTGTGTAATTTACTGAAAACATCTTCCATTTATAGACCATTACAGCTTATAGAAGGTTGTCATATATTGTTGTTCTTCAGTCAGTCATATGCTGCTAAGTCATTTCAGTGGTGTCCAACTCTGTGCGACCCCATAGACGGCAGCCCACCAGGCTCCGCTGTCCCTGGGATTCTCCAGGCAAGAACACTGGAGTGGGTTGCCATTTCCTTCTCCAATGCATGAAAGTGAAAAGAGAAAGTGAAGTCTCAGTCATGTCCGACTCTTCACGATCCCATGAACTGCAGCCTACCAGGCTCCTCCGTCCATGGGATTTTCCAGGCAAGAGTACTGGAGTGGGGTGCCATTGCCTTCTCCCTCCATGGACTGAAGCACGCCAGGCCTTCCTGTCCATCACCAACTCCCAGAGTTTGCCCAAACTTAATGCTGGCAAAGAAGGAGGGCAGGAGGAGAAAGGGAGGACAGAGGATGAGATGGCTGGATGGCATCACCGACTCAATGGACATGAGTTTGGGTAAACTCTATGAGTTGGTGATGGACAGGGAGGCCTGGTGTGCTGTGATTCATGGGGTCACAAAGAGTCGGACACGACTAGGCGACTGAACTGAACTGAATGTCCATTGAGTCGGTGACGCCATCCAACCATCTCATCCTCTGTCGTCCCCTTCTCCTCCCGCCTTCAATCTTTCCCACCATCAGGGTCTATTCAAATGAGTCAGCTCTTTGCATCAGGTGGCCAAAGTATTGGAATTTCAGCTTCAATATCAGTCCTTCCAATGAACACTCAGGACTGATCTCCTTTTGGATGGACTGGTTGGAGCTCCTTGCAGTCCAGGGGACTCTCAAGAGTCTTCTCCAAAACCACACTTCAAAAGCATCAATTCTTCAGTGATCAGCTTTCTTTATATTCCAACTGTCACATCCATACATGATTACTGGAAAAACCATAATCTTAACTAGACGGACCTTTGTTGGCAAAGTAATGTCTCTGCTTTTTAATACGCTGTCTAGGTTGGGCATAACTTTTCTTCCAAGGAGTAAGCGTCTTTTAATTTCATGGCTGCAATCACCATCTGCAGTGATTTTGGAGCCCCCCAAAATAAAATCTGCCACTGTTTCCACTGTTTCTCCATCTATTTGCCATGAAGTGATGGGACCGGATGCCATGATCTTTGTTTTCTGAATGTTGAGCTTTAAGCCTACTTTTTCACTCTCCTCTTTCACTTTCATCAAGAGGCTCTTTAGTTCTTCACTTTCTGCCATAAGGGTGGTGTCATCTGCATATCTGAGGTTATTGATATTTCTCCCGGCAATCTTGATTCCAGCTTGTGCTTCTTCCAGCCCAGCGTTTCTCATGATGTACTCTGCATATAAGTTAAATAGGCAGGGTGACAATATGCAGCCTTGATGTATTCCTTTTCCTATTTGGAACCAGTCTGTTGTTCCATGTCCAGTTCTAACTGTTGCTTCCTGACCTGCATACAGATTTCTCAGGAGGCACGTCAGATGGTCTGGTATTCCTATCTCTTTCAGAATTTTCCACAGTTTATTGTGATCCACACAGTCAAAGGCTTTGGCATAGTCAATAAAGCAAAAATAGATGTTTGTCTGGAACTCTCTCGCTTTTTCGATGATCCAATGGATGTTGGCAATTTGATCTCTGGTTCCTCTGCCTTTTCTAAAACCAGCTTGAACATCTGGAAGTTCATGGTTCATGTATTATTGAAGCCTGGCTTGGAGAATTTTGAGCATTACTTTACTGGCGTGTGAGATGAGTGCAACTGTGTGGTAGTTTGAGCATTCTTTGGCATTGCCTTTCTTTGGGATTGGAATGAAAACTGACCTTTTCCAGTCCTGTGGCCACTGCTGAGTTTTCCAAATTTGCTGACATATTGAGTGCAGCACTTTCACAGCATCATCTTTTAGGACTTGAAATAGCTCAACTGGAATTCCATCACCTCCACTAGCTTTGTTTGTAGTGATGCTTCCTAAAGCCCACTTGATCACATTCCAGGATGTCTGGCTCTAGGTCAGTGATCACACCATCGTGATTATCTGGGTCGTGAAGATCATTTTTGTACAGCTCTTCTGTGTATTCTTGCCACTTCTTCTTAATATCTTCTGCTTCTGTTTGGTCCATACCATTTCTGTCCTTTATTGAACCCATCATTGCATGAAATATTCCCTTGATATCTCTAATTTTCTTCAAGAGATCTCTAGTCTTTCCCATTCTATTGTTTTCCTCTATTTCTTTGCACTAATTACTAAGGAAGGCTTTCTTATCTCTCCTTGCTATTCTTTGGAACTCTGCATTCAAATGGGTATATCTTTCCTTTTCTCCTTTGCCTTTCACTTCTCTTCTTTTCACAGCTATTTGTAAGGCCTCCTCAGACAGCCATTTTGCTTTTTTGCATTTCTTTTCCATGGAGATGTCTTGCTCCCTGTCTCCTATACAATGTCATGAACCTCTGCCCATAGTTCATCAGGCACTCTGTCTATCAGATCTAGTCCCTTAAATCTATTTCTCACTTACACTGTATAATCATAAGGGATTTGATTTAGGTCATACCTGAATGGTCTAGTGGTTTTCCCTACTTTCTTCAATTTAAGTCTGAATTTTGCAATAAGGAGTTCATGATCTGAGCCACAGTCAGCTCCCAGTCTTGTTTTGCTGACTGTATAGAGCTTCTCCATCTTTAGCTGCAAAGAATATAATCAATCTGATTTTGGTGTTGGCCATCTGGTGATGTCCATGTGTAGAGTCCTCTCTTGTGTTGTTGGAAGCGGGTGTTTGCTATGGCCAGTGTGTTCTCTTGGCAAAACTCTATTAGCCTTTGTCCTGCTTCATTCTGTACTCCAAGGCCAAATTTGCCTGTTACTCCAGGTGTTTCTTGACTTCCTACTTTTTCATTCCAGTGCCCTATAATGAAAAGGACATCTTTTTTGGGTGTTAATTCTAGAAGGTCTTGTAGGTCTTCAACTTCAGTTTCTTCAGCATTACTGGTCAGGGCATAGACTTGGATTACCGTGATATTGAATGGTTTGCGTTGGAAACAAACAGAGATCATTCTGTCGTTTTTGAGATTGCATCCAAGTACTGCATTTTGAACTCTTGTTGACTATGATGGCTACTCCATTTCTTCTAAGGGATTCCTGCCCACAGTAGTAGATATAATCGTCATCTGAGTTAAATTCACCCATTCCAGTCCATTTTAGTTCGCTGATTCCTAGAATGTTGATGTTGACTCTTGCCATCTCCTGTTTGACCATTTCCAATTTGCCTCAATTCATGGACCTAACACTACAGGTTCCTATGCAATGTTGCTCTTTAAAGCATCGGACCTTGCTTCTATCACCAGTCACATCCATAGCTGGGTATTGTTTTTGCTTTGGCTCCATCCCTTCATTCTTTCTGGAGTTATTTCTCCACTGATCTCCAGCAGCATACTGGGCACCCACCGACCTGGGGAGTTCCTCTTTCAGGGTCCTATCTTCTTGCCTTTTCACACTATTCATGGGGTTCTCAAGGCGAGAGTACTGAAGTGGTTTGCCATTCCCTTCTCCAGTGGACCACATTTTGTCAGAACTCTCCACCACGGGTGGCCCCACAGGGCATGGCTCATAGTTTCATTGAGTTAGACAAGGCTGTGGTCCATGTGATTAGATTGGTTAGTTTTCTGTGACTGTGGTTTTCAGTCTGTCTGCCTTCTGATGGAAGAGGATAAGAGGCTTATGGAAGCTTCCTGATGGGAAAGACTGACTGAGGGAGAAACTGGATCTTATTCTGATGGGCGGGGCCATGCTCAGTAAATCTTTAATCCAATTTTCTGTTGATGGGTGTAGCTGTGGTGTTCCCTCTCTGCTATTTATCTGGAGCCGGGAGCTGGCTAAGCATGTCCGAGGGCACTAAGGCTGTCACCAAGTATACCAGCTCCAAGTAAATATAATATGCCTAGCCGCTGTTAACGGAGAAGGCAATGGCACCCCACTCCAGTACTCCTGCCTGGAAAATCCCATGGATGGAGGGCCTGGTGGGCTGTAGTCCATGGGGTCGCTAAGGGTCGGACACAACTGAGCGACTTCACTTTCACCAAACTATGGTGGAGGTAAAGAAGATAATGGCGACCTCCTTCAAAAGATCCTATGCATGCACTGCTACACTCAGTGCCCCCAACCCTGCAGCAGGCCACCGCCAGAGACTCCCGGACACCCACAGGCAAGTCCGGGTCAGTCTCCTGTGGCGTCGCTGCTCTTTCTCCTGGGTCCTGGTGCACAAGGTTCTGTTGTGCCCTCCAAGAGTCTATTTCCCAGTCCTGTGTAAGTTCTGGCAGCTCTATGGTGGGGTTAATGGCGACCTCCTCTAAGAGGGCTTTTTCCCATACACAAGTGTGCTGCACCCAAAGCCCCTGTCCCTGCGGCAGTCCACCGCCAGCCCGCACCTCCGCAGGAGATGCTCAAACACAGTTCTGTGCCAGCCTCTGTGTGCATAGGGTTTGTTTGAGCTCTCTGAGCATCTCTGGTGGTGTCTGAGGTGGCGCTGCTCCACCATAGTTTGGCTCCAGGAAAATAGCAGGGAGGGAACACAGCTCCACCCCTCAACAGAAAATTGGATTGAGGATTTACTGAGCATGGCCCCGCCCATCAGAACAAGACCCAGTTTCCCCTCAGTCAGCCCTGCACCCTATCCTGAGCTAAATGGGAGCGGCGGCCAC
Organism: Bos taurus; assembly: GCF_002263795.3. Classification (NCBI taxonomy): domain Eukaryota; kingdom Metazoa; phylum Chordata; class Mammalia; order Artiodactyla; family Bovidae; genus Bos; species Bos taurus. Next base: position 77,357,758 of record NC_037342.1, read on the forward strand.
ACCTGTCCTGCTAACCTCTTCTCTCTCTGGTTCTCAAAGTGTCCAGCTGGATAGATAGTTCTGGACGGGCAACCAGAAACTTTCCCCTTCTATCTGCCTCCGGACGTACGGCCAGTCCTTGCCAGACGCTAGTGCCACTCTTGAATCTAATTACCACTAAGCCCAGAGTTGGGCGGAAGAACAGTTACATGAGGACTACAGATTCAGCTTCAAAGGGCTTCACAATGAATACAAAAACACTCAGTAGTCCAAATGCAAAAAAAAGCCTGCTGTGAGGTAAACAAGGATGAAAATTGCCATTTAATTTTTTGCCTTCCAAATGGATGAAGATTTGTTTTTAAAAATGTTAATGAGGGTTCGGGGAAGCAAGCCTTTTTCCACGTGCTGGTGGGAGTAAAATTCAGATAGTCTGGAGGAATCTGAAGGTTTACATATCTTTCTAGGAGCATTTCTTGAGAAAATAATCAGGATAAGAGCAGAGATGGATCATAACATTGTTGGAATTGCATAAAATTTGACACAAAAACAGAGTGATAAAGTATGATATATCCATAGCCTAGAATATTATATATATATATATATATGCTTTTTCAAATAATTGTGAGCAAATGTTCATGACACATAGTGAATGAAACAGGTGATAGGACTTCCCTGGTAGTCCAGTGGTTAAGAACCTGCCTTGCAATGCAGGGGACTTGGGTTCAATCCCTAGTCAGGGAACTAGGAATCCCACCTGCTGCGGAGCAACTAAGCCTGAGTGTGTATCACAACTAGCGATGCCACGACTAGGGAGTCCATTCACGGCAATGAAAATTCTGGCAGGATGCAACGAAATCTTGGGTTCCACAACTAAGATCCAACACAATCAAACAAATAAATAAAACAGGTGACAAATTAATAGGTACAGTAAGATCCCATTTTTGTTAAACAGCATGCTTGTTGAGAGAAAGAGATAAAACCCAGAAAGAGGGCTTCTCTGGTGGTCTAATTATTAAGAAAGTGAAAGTGAAGTCGCTCAGTTGTGCTGACTCTTTGTGACCCCATGGACTGTAGCCTACCAGGCTCCTCTGTCCATGGGATTTTCCAGGCAAGAATACTGGAGTGGGGTGCCATTTCCTTCTCCAGGGGATCTTCTCAACCCAGGGACTGAACCCGGGCCTCCCTCATTATAGACAGACACTTTACCATCTGAGCTATCAGGGAAGTTATTAAGAACCACCTGCCAATGCAGGGAACATGGGTTCGATCCCGGGAAGATCCCACATGCCTTGGAGCAGTTAAGCCTGTGAGCTGAACCTACTGAGCCTAAGTGTTCCAACTACTGACTTGAAGCCAAAAATAAATTTTTTTAAAAAAAGGATGATCATACAAGTGAGGAATAGGAGGCTTGGTTAAATATTTTAATAAATATTTTTTCTGTTTTTTTTTTAATTAAGATTTATTTATTTTTTTTATTGTCCTGGGTCTTTCTTGTTGGCGAATGGGCTTTCTCTAGTTTCCTCGAGGGAGGGCTACTCATTGCAGTGGCTTCTCTTCTTGTGCAGCTTGGGCTCACCAGCACTCCATATCAGTTGCCCAGAGGCATGTGGAATCTTCCCAGACCAGGGATCAAACCAGCGTCCCCTCCATTGGCATGTGGATTTTTCAACCACTCTGCTACCAGGGAAGCCCCTTTCAAGTCCTTTAATTTAGTGGAGTGATATTTTATTGTGGTTTAATTTTTTTTTCCCCTAATGGCTACTTTACATACATAATTCTTATTGACCATTTGGATATTTGTGTGTGTGTGAATCGCCTATTCAATCTTTTTTCTCTCTTTTCTCTCTTTTTTTTTTTCTTGTTTTGGTTTGGAGGCGTTCTTTACATATTTTGAATACAAGTTTCTTGTCAAATATATGGGCTTCCCAGGTGGCTCAGTGGCAAACAATCGGCCTGTGATGTAGATGCAGGAGACCTGGGTTTGATCCCTGGGTTGGGAAGATCCCCTGGAGAAGGGAGAGGCTACCCAATCCAGTATTCTGGCCTGGAGAATTCCATGGACTGTATGGTCCATGGGGTCGCAAAGAGTCGGACAGGACTGAGCGACTTTCACTTTCACTAAACTCAAGGAACAAAGGTTTGTCTAGTCAAGGCTATGGTTTTTCCTGTCGTCATGTATGGATGTGAGAGTTGGACTGTGAAGAAGGATGAGCACCGAAGAATTGATGCTTTTGAACTGTGGTGTTGGAGAAGACTCCTGAGAGTCCCTTGGACTGCAAGGAGATCCAACCAGTCCATTCTGAAGGAGATCAGCCCTGGGATTTCTTTGGAAGGAATGATGCTAAAGCTGGAAACTCCAGTACTTTGGCCACCTCATGCGAAGAGTTGACTCGTTGGAAAAGACTCTGATGCTGGGAGGGATTGGGGGCAGGAGGAGAAGGGGACGACAGAGGATGAGATGGCTGGATGGCATCACTGACTCGATGGATGTGAGTCTGAGTGAACTCTGGGAGTTGGTGATGGACAGGGAGGCCTGGCGTGCAGCGATTCATGGGGTCACAAAGAGTCGGACAGGACTGAGCAACTGATCTGATCTGAAACTCAAGGAGTTAAATGACCTTGTACCCCATGACATGGGCAGTTTTACTCCCAGTACAAGTGAATACTTATTCCCACCCCCCCCCAAAAAATGGTTTGTAGTACCTTTATTAATAATAGCCCAAACTGGAAATGATAGATAAATAAATTATGGAATATACTTACAACAGGCTATTTATATAGCAATGAAAAGCAACAAACTACAACTGTATATAACAATATGGATGAACTGCACAGACATAAAATGGAGCAAAACAAGTCATAAGAAAAGAGCATATGTTGTATGAGTTTATTCAACTGAAATTTGAATATGGGCGAAAAAAAGAAAAAAAGTCAGAATAGAGATTATCTTTGCTAGGGAAAGAGCATTGGCTATTGATTGGAGGGAGCTCCAGGGAGTTTTCTGGAGTATTGGAATGTTTTATGTCTTATTCTGGGTGGAGTTTACATGGGTGTGTAGATATGTAAAATTTATCAAGCCATACACTTAGAATCTGTACAGGTTCTGTGGCCAGGGAGAGTAACAACAAACAACCCTTTAGCCAGACCTGCAAAAGAAAGAAACATGCAGTGCATAGGAAGCATAGAATAGTGACAAAGGTAAGATGTTCAAACTTAACTCGTGAATAATTAAGGGATTCTCATTAAAACAGTGTGTACTTTTTTTTACTGTCAGAATGGGAAACTAATTTTTTTAGAAAACTTCTTGGCCACACCGCAGGGCATGTAGGAATCTTAAGTTTCCAAACAAGGACCAAACCCAAATCCCCTGCCATAGAAACTCAGAGTCTTGACCACTGGACTGCCAGGGAAGTCCTCTAAATTAAATAATTAAATTTAGAAGGTTGTTAAAATTGTGAAAAAACATACAACAGGTACTCAATGTATACAGATATAGTGATGTTAGAAGAAAATTTAACAGTAGTTATTACAATTAAAAATAGTCTCTCAGGCTTCCCTGGTGGCTCAGTGGTAAAGAATTCCCCTGCAGGGAAAACAGATTCAGTCCTTGATCCAGGAAGATCCCACATGCCTCGGGACAAGTAAGTCCAGGCTTCCACTACTGAGCCAGAGTTCTAGAGCCTGTGAGCAGCAAGAGAAAGCACTGCAATGAGAAGCCTGAGCACCGCAAGGAGAGAATAGCCCCACTTGCTTCAACTGGAGACGGCTTGTGCACTGCAATGAGGACCCATCGGTTCAGTTCAGTCGCTCAATCATGTCCGACTCTTTGCCATTGCCAACTTCCAGAGCTTACTCAAACTCATGTCCACTGAGTCACTGATGCCATCCACCCATCTCATCTTCTGTCGTCCGCTTCTCCTCCTGCCTTCAATCTTTCCCAGCATCAGGGTCTTTTCCAATGAGTCAGTTCTTCGCATCAGGTGGCCAAAGTATTGGTGTTTCAGCTTCAGAATCAGTCCTTCCAATGAATATTCAGGACTGATTTCCTTTGGGATGGAATGGTTGGACCTCCTTGCAGTCCAAGGGACTCTCAAGAGTGTTCTCCAACACCACAGCCATAAATATTGAAAAAGAAAAAGAAAATTTCAATATAGCTTTTTGCCCAAGCTAATTAAGGGCTGGGATTCACAACCCAAGGGATGAATGGATAAACAAAATGTGACCAGGCTTCTCTGTCCATGGGATTCTCCGGGCAAGAATACTGGAGTGGGTTGCTGTGCCCTCCTCCAGGGGAACTTCCCGACCCAGGGATCAAACCCGAACCTGTATTTCTTAAGTCTCCTGCATTGGCAGGCAGGCTCTTTACCACAAGTGCCACCTGGGAAGCCTATATATATGTATATATATGTATGTGTATATATATGTATGAGTACTATTCAGCATTGAAAAGGAAGGAAATTTTGACACCTGCTGCAGCATAGATGAAACTTGAGGGAAATAAGCCTGTCACAAAAGGACAAATGCTATATGATTCTACTTATATGAGGTACCTAGAGTACTCAGGGTCATACATAGAGACAGAAGCTACAGCGGTGTTTACCAAGAGCTGAGGGGAGGGAGACATGGCGAGTTTGTTCAATGGGTATGGAGTTTCAGTTTGGGAAGATGAGAAAAGTTCTGGAAATGGATGGTGGTGATGGCTTAACAACAATGTGAAAATACTTAATGAACTGTACACTTAAAAATGGTTTAAATGGCGTATTTTATAGTATGTATATTTGGTATAGTAAAAAGAAAAAAAAAGTTGGACTTCACATTGCAACCGAGTAATGCGTTCTTGCCTGGATAGTCCCAGGGACAGGGCAGCCTGGTGGGCTTCCGTCTATGGGGTCGCACAGAGATGGGCACGGCTGAAGTGACTTAGCAGCAGCAGCAATGCACATACATTAGGATAGGTTAAGCTGTTGCAACAATTAGACCTAAAATAAATAGCTGAAACAAATTAGAAATTTATTTCTCTCTCCCTTAACAGATGAGAGCAGATATTCCCAGTTAGTGGGAGGATGAAGATAGGTGGTTTCTACTCTAAGTAGTTCTTAGTGACCCAGATTAATGAGGACTCTGCCACCTGTAACTGGTTCCTGGCATGGTGATTCTAGCCATCACCATTGCTATTTCATCTCACAAGAAGAGAGAGAGGGTATGGGAGAGGTTTGTGGAGGATTTATGGACCAGATCCGCTGGTCCTCGTCCTTGCGTACATTACTGGTGCTCACATCCCATTGGAGATAGAACTGAGTCCTATATCACTTCCCATTCTAAGGGACATTGGGCATATGACTGCTCAGACATTGTAAAAAAAAGTGAATAAAGTATTTTGGGGACTTCCCTGGAGGTACAGTGGTTAAGAGTCTGGGTTCCCAATGTAGTGGGCATGGGTTAATCCCTAGCCAGGTGAGATCTCAAATGCTACATCGCTCAGCCAAAAAAAAAAAAAGAATTTTGGTGGACAGTTCCTAAAAAGGAAAAAAAAAACAATCACTGGGGGATATGCATATAAGAGTGGTTTTCTCTGGAGCTGAGATTGCAACAGACATTTACTTTTTATACTATGTAATTTTGAAGTGCTTGCATTTTTTATAATAAGCATGTATTACTATTATAATCAGAAAATAAAAAGCAAATCCAGGGTGGAGAGAATAACAACAAAAAAAATATTTGACTACGTAAAAGGTGAAACTACTTACTGATACATTCTTCATTAATAAAAATGGAAACCAATCTAAATTTCCATCACAGGAGAATGGGGAGGTAAATGATGGTATAATCATATAATGGATTATTAGAGAGCAGGAAAATTTAATGAATAGCACCTACACACAACAATGCAGTTGAATCTTTAATGAAAAAGTCATACAAGATTATCTGCTGTACCTATCATTTTCATTAAGCCACATTGATGTGCTAAAAACCCTATTTAAAATTTTTAGTTTGAAAATACTTTTTAAAAAATTAGGCAGGAGGGCATCATGAACCCCCAAAGAACATCATTCTGGGGCTTCCCTGGCGGCTCAGTGGTAAAGAATCCGCCTGCTGATGCAGGAGACATGTGTTCGATCCCTGGTCCGGAAGGATCCCACGTGCCTAGAAGCAAGTAGGCCCGTGTGTCACAACCACTGAGAGTGTGCTCTAGAGCTAGGCAGCCGCAGCTGCTGAAGCCCCTAGAGCCCACGCTCTGCAACAGGAGAAGCCTGCACACCACAGCTGGAGAGTAACCCCCACCGACCACAACCAGAGAAAAGCCCGGGCAGCAGAGAAGACCCAGAACAGCCCAAAATAAACATAAACTAATAAAATTGTAAAGAATGTTACTCTGACTCAACAATGGTTCATATTTTGCCATATTTGTCTAATCCGTCTTTTTTCCTTGGTGCAGTCTTTTGAGGCAAGTCCCACACGTGTCATCTATTTCTACTCACTTCCGTAAGCATGTAGTCAATATATTTAGAGACCATTTTCTTACATTGTAACAATGCCATGATGACATTAACAAGTTAGCAGTCATTTCTTTGGTATTATTTCAGTCCATAATCAATTGTCTCGTCATTTCGAAAAATGACTTTTAATAGCTGATTCATTTGAATTAGGATCTAAATGGCTTAAGTGTTTACTTCTGGTTGTCTTGCCTCTAGGACTCCTAATCTGAGGTAGCTGCTCTCTCATTCTTTTTTTTTTTTTAATTTTCATTGGAGTATAGTTGATTTACAAACATATTATTTTCAGGTATACAGCAAAGTGAATCCGTTATACTCCCCTCTCCCCCTTTTTTTCAAGTTTTTGACTTGTTGAAGAAACTGCGTCAGCTGTTCCTGCCAAGTGTCCCAAATTCTGGATTTGTCTGTTGCTCCCCTATGATTACATCACTTACCCTTCTACCACCTAGGGCTTCCCTGATAGCTCAGTTGGTCAAGAATCTGCCTGCAATGCAGGAGACCCTGGTTCGATTCCTGGGTAGGGAAGATCTGCTGGAGAAGGGATAGGCTACCCACTCCAGTGCTTCACTTGTGGCTCAGCTGGTAAAGAATCTGCCTGCAATTCGGGAGACCTGGGTTAGATCCCTGAGTTGGGAAGATTCCGCTGGAGAAGGGAAAGGCTACTTAGTCCAGTATTCTGGCCTGGAGAAGTCCATGGACTGTAGAGACCATGGCGTCAGAGTCAGACAGGACTGAGCAACTTTCACTTTCACTTTTCTATCACCTGTGTGTGTGTGTGTGTGTGTGTGTGCGCGCGCGCGCGCGCGCGTGCGCTCTCAGTCATGTCTGACTCTTTGTGATCCCATGGACTATGGCCCACCAGGCTCCTCTGTCCATGGAATTTTCCAGGCAAGAACACTGGAGTCGAGGGGATCTTTCTGATCCTGGGATCAAAGGAGCGTCTTTTGGGTCTCCTGCATTGTGGGCAGATTCTTCACCACTGTGCAACCTGGGAAGGCCTTATCACCTACATCTCCTATAAATGAACTTTAGCCCTAGAGGCCTGGTAAAAGTCAGGCTTGACTTTTTTGAGGTTGGTGGTGTGAGCATCACACTGCATTACATCTGGAAATGTGATGTTCAGGTAGGTTGTCCTGATTTCAGCAATGCAGAGATGTATCTGTGGTTCAGGTAAATCAGCCTGATCCGTCCATGGTAAAGTTTCGTATCATCACCTTATCTCATGCTTTTATACATTGGTGACCATTGACAGTATCAATTATTTCACTAGAAATTGCAAAATGCTGTCTTTCTAATCCTGTCTTTCCTTCCACATTTATTGGCTAAAATGCACAATCCTGAGTTTCTAATTTCATTATTCCTTCCATATGCATTTACAGGAAGTCTGCTGTAAATAACTTTCCCTCACCAACTGGAGGTATTTGGTTACCCCAAAATATAGTTCATACAGGAAAGGCAAGAGAGAACAGAAATCTTCACTGATATTGTCCACTGACATATCCTAAGTATTGGAATATTGTTTGGAATATATAGGACACTCAATAAATATTTTTTAATTGAATGGGAATCCATATATTGGAATATGATGTACATCTGAAAAGAATGAAGAAAATGTACATCTATCTCTATTGACATAATACTTACAAATAATGTTGAGTGTAAAAAGCGGGAAATAGAACAATAGGTATAGGATGAGTCAATTTTTATAAAATATATATAGTCTCAATGTAGCAAAAAGGATTAGTGGATGAATGTGATAAAACAAACAATAAAATGCTAATTGTTGAGTTTGGATAGTGATTATATGAATTTTCCCTGTTGAATCTATTTAATTTTTTATTATGAAAAGGTTCATCACAAAATGTTAGAAAAAGATATGCATGTAAAAATCTGTATTTCTGAAGAGTGGGTTTGGGGGTAAGGATGAAACTTTTCAGGTTATATACTTTATATAGAGCAAAACTTGTAAACTATCTTTTGACACAGTAATTCCACTTTTAGGAACCTATCCTAATATAGTAATTCTAAATATAAAAAAAAGTAGAAAAAAATTTCATGTTGAAAATGTTTTATAATACAAATGTGGAATTATTCTGAATATCTAAGAATAGAATGATCACATTATGGTATAGTAATTAGGTTCGTTATAAATGATAAAAATAATGTAGTAATATTGAAAGTGCTTATGCGGACTTCCCTGGTGGCTCAGTGCTTGACTCTGGGCTTCCACTGCAGTGAGGCGTGGGCTCCATCTCTGGTCAAGGAAATAAGACCCCACACACCCCATGGCAGCAGCCAAAACGAACGAACGAACGAACAAACACAGTGACACAAAGTTTCACCAAAATGACACCGCTGATTTTTTAAATGGTGTACGTAAATCACATAGCACTATTATATGACTCCAAAATTCCGTGCTTGGATAGAAAAACGTGTATACAGAAACAGAAAGTAAACGAATGAGTACCAAGGCCTGGTGTGTTGAGGGAAAACACGGAGTGAAGATTCTAATGGGCATAGGGTTTCTTTGGGAGATGATGAAAGTATTCTACAATTGATTGTGGTGATGGTTGTACAACTGCAAATATACTAAAAGCCATTGAACTGTACACTTTAAATGCATAAATTGTATGGTATGTGAATTATATCTCAATAAAACTGTTATAAAAAATTTAATGATAACACATGAAAAGAAAGTTGGAAGAAAAAAATGTGTTTGAGGTGGTAGGATTACGGGTGATTAAATTCTGCTTTCCTGTATGTTCCAGTTGTTTTATTCATATGTGTCATTTGTAGTAGGAGATAAGCTGTTTTAAAAAGCACAAGATGTGGAGAAGGAAATGCCGACCCACTCCAGTATTCTTGCCTGGAGAATGCCATGGACGGAGAAGCCTGGTGGGCTACAGTCCACAGGTCGCAAAGAGTGGGACACGACTGAGCGAGGAAAAAAAGCACAAGATGTACTTTTCAGAGTGCTATTTAACTATAAATAATCAGTGTGACAACTATTCCTCTTGCTTACTTGTAGGTTGTAGGTTTTATGTTTATCATAATATATATATTTTTTAAACCTCTATTTATTTAATTTTTGGTCTAGCCTATGCAAGGCTGTGGGATCTTATTTCCCTGACAGGGATGGAACTGGCGCTCCTTGCCCTGGGAGCACAGAGTCTTAACCACTAGATCGCCAGAAAAGTACCTACGATAATATTTTTAATATTAATATATTTTCATAAATAGAGCAGATATCACTTATATCTATTTTTCATTTGAAAAGACCCTGATGCTGGGAATGATTGAAGGCGGGAGGAGAAGGGGACGACAGAGGATGAGATGGTTGGATGGCATCACCGACTCAATGGACATGAGTTTGAGTAAATTCCGGGAGTTGGGGATGGACAGGGAGGCCTGGCGGCCTGCAGTCCATGGGGTCGCAAAGAGTCGAACACGACTGAGCGACTGAACTCAACTGATATCTATTTTTCACTATGTACATATACACACACACACACATACTTACTGCAGTTTAGTTAGGAGGCGGGAGCCAGGACTTCAGGCAGATGTGGGGATGTGGTGGGAAGGGCCGGACGAACCCAGGTCCCCTATTTGATCAGGCCCCTCTCCTTACTATCCCTTCGGCTCTGAGCTCTGGACTCCCTGGCAGAGAGCCTCTTCCCGGTCCTGTCCCGCCCTTCGGTGGGGTCACCGTCCCCTCGGTCTGGCCGGTGGTTGGCGAAGGTGCCCCAGGCTCACTGGCCGGGGTCACAGTTCCACCCGCAGGGGTCAGGGCCCCCCACCCCCCGCTGGAGTCACAGCCCCTCCCTCGGGAGGCGGGGGCTCACTAGCCACAGGCCGGGCTCACAGTTCCCCACACGCGGTAGACTCACAACCTCGGGTCCACGGGACGGGCCCTCCCTCGGCCCGGGGCCCCCTTTCCCGCCCGGGAAGCCCGGGTCCCTCCCCCTGGCGGCCGGCGGCCCCTCCTCCCGAGCCATGGTGTGGGTCCCGGGGGCCCCCGGCGGTCCCGGCGACTCCCCGGGGGCCGGGCCCGAGGTCGCGACGCTCGAGAGGCCCGCGCCGGCCGGGTCGTCCTCACTGGGGGCCGCGGCCGCCTCGCCGCCCCCCTGGCCCGGCCCGCGGTCGCCCGCTTCCTGCCCGGCGGTGGGCGGGTCGCCGCTGCGCCGCGCCGGCTGGGCAGGGATGGCGGCCGGCACGTTGCTGGAGGCCGGTCTGGCCCGGGTGCTCTACTACCCGACGCTGCTCTACACTGTGTTCCGCGGGAAGATGCCCGGCCGGGCGCACCGCGACTGGTACCACCGCATCGATTCCACCGTGCTGCTGGGCGCGCTGCCGCTGCGGAGCATGACGCGCCGGGTGAGCCGGGCCGGGCCGGGCCGCGGCAGGGCCTGCGAGCCCGGCGAGCGCCGCCCGGGCCTCGGCCGCCCGCCCCTTTCTGAGCCCCCTCTTTGCCTCGGCAGCTGGTCCAGGACGAGAACGTGCGCGGGGTGATCACCATGAACGAGGAGTATGAGACGAGGTTCCTGTGCAACTCCTCCAAGGTGAGGCTCCGGGGCCCGGCGCCCCACCCGCCACCCCTCTACCACTCCGGGGTCTGGGCGAGCCCGGAGGAGGTTGTGGGGAGGCTGTGCTGTAGGTGACCTTGCCCCAGACACGGGCGTCCCAGGCTTTTTTTTTTTTTTTTTTTGCCTCTGAGGAGCTGGTCTTGCGGCTGAATGGGGGTAGAATCTAATTTGTGAATTAGAAATTGATGTGAAAGGTATTTCACAGTAGAGTTGCCCAACTTTGATTACTCCTTTCTGCACACGTATATTCTCGGTTTGGTAACTCACATCAGTAACCAAACTTGAAAGGCAACGTTTCTTTTTTGGCTACGCCTTGCGGCCTGTGGGATATTAGTTCCCCAATCAGGGATCAAACCTGCGACCCCTGCAGCTGGAAGAGCAGAGTCCTAACCATTGGACCACGAGGGAAGTCCTGAAAGGCAACTTTTCTCTGCCTTGCTTTCATTCGTTCAACACTTAATGAGCACTAAGTATGGATCCGTCACTGTTAGATATTCAAGACGAAGGCCCTATAAACTGTAAAAAGGAAAGCTACCCCCAATCTCTGATAACTGTATCATAAAACTCTTTGTAAAAACTGCATAGAATTCATTTGGTTTTTATTCGAGGGAATTTCATTTATATGTTAGAGATGATAGTGGAACTCCAAAGCATGGTCATAAATGAAGTTCAAGCCTAAAACCTAGTTTTCATTAGATGTGAGTGGTTTTTTAGTGGAACTCTTCATGATGGTTATTAGGTGTTGCCCTGTCTTTCTAGTGTTTGACTTCTATTAGCACTGCACAATTATCTTCCCTGTTTACGGTACTGATAGAGCCTAATGAACACGCAGTTATTTCAAACCATAGATCTTTTTTGAAATCTAAAAAAATAATTGTGACTCACATTTAAAATCTATTGATCAGTGATGGCATACATTTTTAAAGAACAGATAGCAATTCCTTGGATTTCCCACAGAACTTTGCCACAGAATCTCAGAAGTTAGTAGCCAAAATGTGTTATTAGCCTCAGTGTGGTCGGTCCTGTGGAGCAAGCCACAGAAAGTGCTTGGTCTCTGGGTGTGAGGCATCAAGATCTGCTATCTTCTCTCACTAGCCTAGAGAAAATAAATCTCCAAGGCAATGGTTCTGATGTTTTAATATGGCTAAGCATTATCTAGTGGTAGTGGTGTTAGTCACTCAGTCATGCCCAACTCTTTGCAATCTCGTGGACTATAGCCCACCGGGCTCCTCTGTCCATGGAATTCTCCAGGCAAGAAGACTGGAGTTGTTTGCTGTTTCCTTCAGGGGATTTTCCTGACGGGGGATTGAACCCGGGTCTCCTGCATTGCCACCTGATGCGAAGAACTGACTCATTGGAAAAGACCTGATGCTGGGAAAGACTAAAGGCAAGAGGAGGAGGGGATGACAGAGGATGAGATGGTTGGATGGCATCACTGACTAGATGGACATAAGTTTGAGCAAGCTCCGGGAGTTGGTGATGGACAGGGAAGCCTGGTGTTCTGCAGTCCATGGGGTCACAAAGAGACACGACTGAGCGACTGAACTGAACTGACTGACTCCTGTATTGCAGCAGATTCATTACCCTCTGAGCCCCAGGGAAGCATTATCCGGCTGTCTGTTAAGACAGCACATTCCTAGGTACAACCCCTAAGAGCTTCTGACTCAGGAACTTTAAATCACGGCCTAAGAACGTGACTATCTGATCTGATCTGATCTGATCTGATGTAGCAGGCTCCCCAAGTGTTTGATGTAATTGATGTGTAAACACACACTGCCAGATTTAGCTGTTTTTGGTTAATTTCGTTAGCTGTATAATATGTTGACCTTCATTCAGAGTCATGTGTCTGATTTGCTAAAGAGATTAATAACAAAAAGTCTACCTCAAGTCTTAAGGCAAAAAATAAAAAAGTTACCCAGTTTGCCAGAGGCCTTATTTCTTCTGTTGATTCTTTTCTTCCTTCTAAGCAAAAACAAAAGTAGGTACGTTATTTTAATTTTAAAATAACTTATTTTCTACCACGTACCCCTCTCCAAAAAAGTGGTAAAAAAGAGAATACTCACGGGCAGAGAAATAGAAGGCCTTGCAAAACGTAGTAGTCGAACCCTGCAGCTGGGTCACTGCACAAACACCAAGGCCATGCAAAACCTGTTCACGCAGCTTTCGTCGAAGAAGTTTATACAGTTTGTGTTTTGTCGCTAAAGATTCAAATACTAAGAACGCTGTAAATCTTGGACATAATTCTAACTCAGAAGCATTGCTGTTGTTTGATGAAAGACCATGTAAGTCAGTCATCTTAAAGACATTTCTGAAAGAAGTTTCTTTTTAGGCCAACAGTATACCGCGTATATTACCATACACCGTGAACCTTCCTTGTTGCTTTGCTGCCTCACGGGACTCCCTCTTCCTGCCACTCACATCAGGCGTTTTTCATTTTCTTTTCTGTGCTGGCGGACCTGGCCCCAGGAGTGGGAGAAAGCAGGAGTGGAGCAGTTGCGGCTCAGCACGGTAGACATGACTGGGGTCCCAACCCTGGCTAACCTCCAGAAGGGAGTCCAGTTTACCATCAGGCACCAGTCGCTAGGCCATTCTGTCTATGTGCACTGTAAGGCCGGGCGCTCCAGGAGCGCCACTATGGTGGCCGCGTATCTCATTCAGGTAGGTGCCCTCTTCTCCCCCATTGTTTCTAAAAGCAATCTGATTTTTATTTTATTATTTTTAAATTTTTATCTTTTGGTTGCACTGGGCCCTCACTGCCGACTGCAGGCTTTCTCCAGTTGCTGTGAGCGGGGGCTACTCTTCCATGGAGGTGCACATGTTTCTCACTGTGGCGGCTTCTTTTTTATTGCCGAGTACAGGCACTGGACGCTGTACACTGTACTTGGGTTTCACAGGTGGCACTAGTGGTAAAGAACCCACCTGCCAGTGCAGGAGACATTAAGAGACCTGGGTTCGATCCCTGGGTCGGGAAGATCCCGTGGAGAAGGGCATGGCAACCCACTCCAGTATTCTTGCCTGGAGAATCCCATGGTCAGAGGAGCGTGGCAGGCTACAGTCCATGGGGTCGCAAAGAGTCGGACACGACTGAAGCGACTTAGTCCGCAGGCACAGGCACTAGGGTCCAGGGGCTTCGGTAGTTGTAGCTCCCGGGCTCTAGAGCGCAGGCTCGATAGCTGTGGCTCTTGGGCTTAGTTGCTCTGCATCACGTGGAATCTTCCCGAACTAGGGATCAAACCCATGTCCCCAGCATTGTCAGGTGGATTCTAAACCACTGTACCCCCAAGGAAGTCTCTCTTTATTTTGGCTGTGCTGGGTCTACATTGTAGTTCACGAGCTTCTCTTGTTGCAGGGTGGGCTTAGCTGCCCTGCAGCATGTGGGATCTTAGTTCCCCAACTGGGAGCGCATCCACATTGCCTACATTGGAAGGTGGATTCTTTACCACTGGGCCACCAGGGAATGGACTGGTCCCCTGTACAGCAGCTCTCCAATCTACTGGCGGACCTTGCTGGAAGGAGTCGCGTTCCCAATCTTAGGCCATTGGGAGGTGGAAAACATCTGAAATTTGCAGACAGGCTGCAACTTGCCACCTGTGTGACCTTAGGCAAAAGTGGGTGACCCTCTCCAATGCTCAATTTCTCAAACTAAATGTGTTACAAAACTCAAATAAGAACTATGTCAAACACTGACCTGGAGCAGGCAAAGAATGGAATTGCAAAGGATGTTAATACAAGCGAAAGGCTAGAAACATTTGTTATAAACGGTCCGTCAGGAAATACAGTGCTGTAGAGAACAGTGCTGATCATGGCTCTAGAGGACTCACATCTTGTTAAGTATTTCAGAGCACAGTCCTGGTTATTAGTTTCTAGAAACAGTGGCTCCAGCAGAATTTTGCCTATCAGTTTGATGATTGACAGCGGAGATGCTTTTAAAAACATTTAGAAGCCAGCACTCTCTAGTCCATCATTTCCTGTTACACACCCCAGCTCATTTTTCTTACCTGTGAGGCCCCTGAAGAGCCCTGACTAATTTAGATAGTTTAAGGTAAAAGGAAATGTAAAGATAAACGGCCTGGCCTTGTGGTACTGTGGCCTGGTGAATATATGATTTAACGGCCTGGCCTTGTGTTACTGTGGCCTGGTGAATATATGATTTAACGGCCTGGCCTTGTGGTACTGTGGCCTGGTGAATATATGATTTAACGGCCTGGCCTTGTGGTACTGTGGCCTGGTGAATATATGATTTAACAATACTAAAGCTTTGGTCATTAGGAGTCTGTTTTGCTGGAAACTGGCTGTCAGGAGATATTTTGGGCCAAGTGAGAATTGAACCAGCAGACTAAAAATCTACTTTCTTGGTTCTGTTGCGTTCTGAACAAATAAGTATCTTGAGGACATGAAGATAGCCCTCCTCGAAAAATTTTAAAAGTACTCTTCTAGCCACAGTGACAAGTTATGACATCAATTGTGTACTCTTTCCAGGAAACTCTTGTAACCAACAGCCTAGCTCAGAGAGGGTATTTAGTAGGCCTAGGCCCGCGTGAATTTAGGACCTCAGCTTCATGTGTTCAACCTCCTAATTTTCCAGGGTTTGGCAGAACAAGAATTAGGTAGAAAGACTGACTTGTGTCTCCTCAACCCACCAGCCTGCTGCACAGAATTGTGGGACTGGCTGGCTGAGGGGCTAAAGTGTTCTCCCACTTGTAATATGTGGCTCATGGTTTCTGTTTCTGTTTTTAAAGAAATACTGAGAGCCCTTGAGCACCGGTTATCAGGTCAAGGACCCCTTAACACCTGCTCCTTCCTTTGTCTGACTTCCCAACCCTGCACTTCAGGTGTACCACTGGACTCCAGAGGAGGCCATAAGAGCCATCACCAAGATCCGGTCCCACATCTACATCAGACCTGGCCAGCTAGAAGTTCTCAAAGAGTTCCACAAGGTGACCACTGCAGGGGCGGCCAAGACGGAGATTCATCACACACCCCTGACATGACACAGGTGGATCAGGAAGAATGCAACACAGCACTGCTTCCTACAGAATGAAAGTGCTTAACAGGACCAAGGGGGCTTAAGCCCAGACTTGACATAAGGAAATGTGCTAAGTGGGGGTTAATTTTGCTCCCTTTGTCTTGTTTCATTTTCCTGAAATAACGCTGTTGTGTGGCTAGATTTCGTGTGGCTTCTGTTCACGGGGCATGGGGAAATGGGACCAGGCTGAGGGTTTATAAGATCAAAGAAGCCTGTCGTGCACCTGATGTTGTGCCTAATACTTAGCCCCGTAACTCAAAGACGTTTAACACTAGGAGAAGGGCAGAGAAATATGCAGCCCCGGCTCTTTCCCACCGTCGGAACGCTAACCCACTGGCCTTCCGTGGCTGTCCTCGGGTTGGCGCAGTCCTGTGTGTAGCAAAGGAAGCGCGGGATTCGGTCAGTGTTGCGACTTAGAAGTGTGTGGGGATGTAGTCAGTTCCCCTCAGGAAGTCACCCCTTGAGAATTCAAAACACACACATATCCCTTCAAAAACTTTTATTTGTGTGAACAGTTCCTAGCTCTTGATTTATCTTAGAGCTTTTAAAAGAGTAGTGACCTTATATATTTGAGTTTGAAAAAAGTTTCTGCTATTAACCAGAAATAATCCTTTCTACTTCTTTCTGGCTTACTCCTTGGAATAAGCCAAAAATAAAACCAAAGTGTACATATTCTGACGGAGAGATGAAAAACAATGGACGGCACATCCTGAATTCTAGGGTAGACTCTTGCTGGTGAAGGACACCTTCGGTTTAGTCCATTTTTTCCAAGCAACACCTGAAGGAGAACTCTAACACCTAATTCTTTGTGGGAAAATGACCAACGAGCCACTTTGCAGGCTACAAAAAAAAAAAAAAAAAAAAACGGAGACTGGGCATCTTTCCTTCTGTCCCAGGATCAGGGGTGCTTCTATTTAACATTGATCAGGTAGAGAGGGGAGGCTGTGCCTAGGGGTGGAGAAGAGGCTGGCTCTAAGCCATCTGTAGTGAGTGAGGCTCAAGATTACAAGGGGGTGGCGAACAGGCTGGCCTACTCTCAGTTCTAGCAGCCGGTGAGCAGCAGCAGTCTAAAAAGCCCCAGACAGAACTCTCTTTTAGGAGTTCAGGGAAGGGCTGTGGCGCTGCTTTTCTAACATGTATCAGAAAGTAACATAATACCCCAGTTGGGGGGCCTCGGGGGACTTTTGAGTTTGGATGGGGAGGTGCTGGAAGGAGGGAGGGCAAACGCCAGCCGCTCCTGCCCTCAACAGCCTTAGGCCAACACGAACTGCAAATTGGTCAGCAGCACCTTAATGCCTCTGGTGACAGTTACAGCTGAAGTGGCAGGGTCAAGCTTGTAGGTGTTGGCATCCCCTTTTTTATATGGGTCCCGGAAAACATAGATGCTCCCGTTACAGCTGGCGATCTTCCAGAGCGACGGGGCAGAGCTCCAGGCCTCGGAAGGCAAAGCCGGGTGAAGCTGTCTAGCAGGGGGTTGTAGCACACCAGGGAGTCCCCCTCGGCCACGATGAACACCAGGTCCTTATGCACAGCCGCGTGCATGCGGCCCGCGAAGGGCAGCACGTAGGGCTTCACGTGGCACTTGTCTGTCTCTGTGTCAAAGCACTGGATGAGTCGGGACGGTTTGGTAAAGAAGTCCAGGTCATTCTCCTCCCCCCCCAGTAAGTAGATGATCCCGTTGAGGTTGGCACCAGCGGCCCCTGACACAGCCACCTCCAGCTGGGTGGTCTCAGTCCAGACATTATCACCCACCCGATAATAGATGACTGCGTTGGAGAGGGTGTCCTGCAGCGTCTTGCCACCCAGGGAATATATGGCGTCCTTCCCTGGCACAGACACCAGGGTGTGCTGGAGTCGGTCTCGGGGCAAAGGTGCACACCACTCCCAGTCCACGGTGGCGTTGTTGCACTTCCACATGCGCCGCGGGATGGACCCTCCCACCACGTACAAGTCTCCGCCATGCTTGCAGGCTGCTGTGATCTGGTGGCACAGGCTGTTTTGGCCACTTACACTGATGGAGTCATCTTCCGCACAGTGTAAGGACACAGCCAACGAGTGGGTACGAGAGGACTCTTTCCCGATCAGGTAAATGTGTACATTCTCCCCAATTTCCTATTGGCGAAATTAAAGTTATAAATGGTGTCTATCAGCTCGAGGCTAAAGGCGCAGCTGAGACGCACACCCTTGCGTCCTGGGCCACACCCTGGATCCTGCTCTGACCCACCCCTTCTAGCTACCGTGTGTCACCCTGACTCTCCTCTGACCACTGTCTTTCAGACACCTTATGTTGGGAGAGAAAACCTGTTACACTCATCCTCCCAGCTTTCTTTGTAACTATGACGAGTTGGTGCTTTGGTCATTAATGCAATGATGAAAGTAGTTCTCTCAAGGAGCTTTGGAGCCCAGAGGCTGCTGGCTTCTAGGCTCATATACATATCCTCCACCCCAGCTCTTATCAGCTTTAAGCCAGAGACTTACTTGCCAGCCATCAAAGAGGCCAAGCTGATAGATGGCTGGAATGCATGGATAGTATGGTGTCCCAACCCTAAAGAAATCTGCCTTACCTTCAAGCTAGTCCTGAGTGACTCTGAAAAAGCCTCTCTTTCTTCTTTATTAAAATTGATCCAGGCTTCTATTGCCTCTGTTGGGTTCTGGGAACATGGAACTCCATCTGCAAGAGTCAGAGGAAAGGTATGGTCAATGGCAGTCTGAGGATCAACAAGGGAAATTTAGAGTCAGTGGCTTCAAAAATGTGAATCTCTTTGTTAGACTACCACCATGTATATATATGTATGTGTGTGTATGAAAAATTAACCTAAAATTACCCTGTTTTTTTCCTTAATCAAAATGGATGACTTGATATTCTCCTATTTGCCATGGAAGCAATCTACTAGGCTACAAAGCTCACACTTGAAGTACAGTTATACCTCACTTGCAGGGTTAGCACTGTTTCCTAAAAGTTGGCCAGTCACTTGAGAAGCTTCTTATTTAGGTGTCTGACTCTTTGCAACCCTATGGACTGTAGTCCGCCAGGCTCCTCTGTCCACGGGATTTTCCAGGCAAGAATACTGGAGTGGGTTGCCATTTCCTACTCCAGGGGATATTCCCAGCTCAGGGATCAAATCCACGTCTCTTGCGTCTCCTGCATTGGTAGGTGGATTTTTTTTTTTTTTTAACCACTGTGCCACCTGGGAAGCCCCTAACTATCTTGACTCACTGTCAGTTTACTCAGGTAACCAGTCCCACAAACACGTGCCAAGTATAGAAGAGAACACTGATGCACAAGAAAGGTTAGAATATAAATGCAGGTAGCTCCTCACTACCTTTCGTGGCTAAGTGCAGCTTTTTTTTTAATTCGATATTTGCATATAATGTGGAACGCTGCTTTGGTTTCCTAAGCTCTTCCTCTGGAAGGGCCTGTCTCTGACATTAACTACTAAATGTCAACTCAAGCTCTCTCTCAGAAGATATCTAAGTAAACTCTTATCAAGAATAATAATGTAAACTAGCACCAGGAGTCTGAGGGTACCCTTGTCCTAAAGGAGAACTTTCAGCGGACGTCACACACCCATGCAGCTAGGCATGACGTTCCCTCTCCCTCTGCTTACCCGAGATGATATCGGTGAGTAGATGGTGGGGCAAGTGAAGAAATTCCTCTGTGCTCTGCAGCTGGGCCAGGTGGGCCTTGGCACAGTGCTTGGCAGCGGTGTAGAGCTCAGGATCACTGTGTCGATCTGCCAGCCACATCACCTGCAGGCAGTTGCCCACCTGCACTGTGCGGGCCAGAAACCGAGAACATTCCTCAAAGAGAGACGTCAGCTGATACATGTCTGACACCTCATAAATCTCCTGCAGCTCCTCCGCTCGGAGTTTCACGGTCCCGTGGTAGATATAATCAACCAGGAGCTGGAAGACAGACTCGCTGACATCCTGCAGTACAATCACCCGGTTGTGGGCCTCCTTCAGGTTGGAAGTGAACATGGACCGGAAGAAGCAGCTCTGAGCCGAGAGGACCAATCGGTGGAGCTGAAACTCCCGCCCTTCCACGGAGATGGTGACATCAGCAAAGAGCTCTTCCTCCAAACACAGTTTCATGATGCCCTGGGCCACACGGCCTGAGTGTGACCTATCTTTGAAAGTGTAGTTCACAAAGTAGTTCTCATCCATGGATGCTCCAGGTTCCTCTGGTGATTCCATGGTGGTAGCCAACTTCTCTCTCTGCCAGCTGTCTGTAAAACAACACCACCTTGAGTAACTGAAGAAAGCCACAGTCTATGAATCTAACTGTCCAATTCAGGGAGAGAGAAGGGAAAAGGGAGGAGGGCACCGTCAACCCAGATTAGCCTTAGTCCTGGCCCTGCTAATGACAACTCTGATGATCCCCCTGAACCAAAGCTGGGCTCACTCTCTCACAGTGACATCACATACCTAATAAAATCAAGATTTCCTACGCGAGGTATTTCCCTGAGAAAACACAGAGAACCCCTTTTCCATGATGTAACAAGAGGCTTGGTATTCAGGTCAACATATGAGAGCAAGGGACTGGAGGAAGCCTGTCATTTTAAAAAGTCCAACCAAATAAGCCCTGGACGTAAAACGTGTGGAGGCTCCAGGCAGCAGAACCCGACAAGAAGACCCCTACGTCCTTGCAGCCAGGCTCCTCTTCCCTGGCGCAGGGAATCCAGACCTTACAATATGAGATTCAGCCTGGGACATCTCTCAGCTCCCCATCTGCTCTTTTCTGAGCCTCTCCCTGGCACTTCCCTGCTCGCCCTAATGACTCCCCAAGGCTTCGTCCAGAACGCGAGACGGAGCTCGATCCTTCTCCGGCAAGGGGCCAGAGGCGGCCCATCGCCACGTGCAGTGTCCCCGCTCCACCTGGAGTCGCCCGGGAAACGGTCGCCAGGGAAACCGTTCTTCTCTTCCCCTCCCCCTAGCCTGGCCCGCCGGCCCTCAGCAAAAGCTTAGCTCAGGGAGCGGGGGAGGGGTGTGGAATGTGGAACCCAGACCTCTCGTCCCTTCTTCTCCTCTCATCCGACTGGTTCTTTAGGATCCTTGCCTTCTCTCCAGCCTCTGTCACACCAAGCTAGGGCGGCATTCGCCTCACGGTCTCCCCACCTGCGGGCTTTGCTTTCTCACCTGCCTTCCCTCCTTTCATTCCGAAGCCCGGAACCTGGAACCTCTGCTTCTGGCCCCGCGTCCGCCCGGAAGAACGTCTGATGCACACTTCCGCTTCCGGTCCGTGCCCTTGGGGGGTCCGTGTCCTACGGGCCTGGCCTCGGAGGGGGGGGGGGGGCCTGGTGTACATCCGGGAAACATGGCGGCGGCGGTGGCGGCGGCGGCTCGGGGTTGTTGGCAGAGGCTCGTGGGGTCCGCGGCGCCGGCCAGAGGTGACCAGTGGGCAGCCGGCTGAGGCCCGGGGCAGGAGCGGCGACGCGCCCAGCGGAGGGAGTCCCTCAGGCCTCATCCTGCGCCTCAGTGTCTCTGTCTTCCCATGCAGTGGCCGGGAGACCCTCGGTGCTGTTGCTGCCCGTGAGGCGGGAAAGCTCTGCGGCCGACACGCGCCGTGAGTATGTGCGAGACCGGGCCCTTCTCGGGACTGCAGGCGGGGCCGCGTTCATTCCCTTTGTCAGATGCTTGCTTTGCCCTTGTCCTGGCCCGTCCTTCTCTGCGTCCTCCCGGCAAGCCTTTGCTTGTCCTTGGAGAGCTGACTGCACGCGTCCTTCTTGTGTCCTTGGGCCTGTTACGGCCCTGTTGCCGCTTGTCCATTTCTGTCTCTCTGTCTTGATTAAACTGTAAGCTCTTTAAAATGAGGAGCATAAACTCTGGGCCTCTGAGCCCTGTTATAATAGTAGCTCATGTGAATTGAGTGCTTATTGTATGCCAGGCACCTTGCTAAGCGATTAATGAATGATCATAGTTCCCACAACAATCTTACGAGGTAGATAGTATTATGCTCTTATACGGTAGAGTAGGAAACAGTTCAGAGAGGTTGACCAGGATCACAGCACTAGTAAGTGATAAAGCAGACCTGCCTGCTGCCAAAGGCGCAGAAAACAATTACTCTGCAGCCTATGATTTGTAGTCGCTCCAGTGATTTAGTGTGGCACGAATGAGCGTATGGAGATAAGTTCCAGTCAACATAAGCCGCCTGAGAATCAGGAGACCTGATATTTCCCCCTTTCTGGGCCTCAGTTTCCTGGTCTGTGCCAAAAAAAAAAAAGGTTTCAACTACATAATCTGTGAGGACTTTTCAGCCCTGAAGTTCTTAGTTTGAGAACCTACTATGAGCCAGATGTTAAGGAGATACAGAGAATCATAAAAGCTCTAGTTCTCACACTGAAAGAGCTCCTAGTGTGGTAAGAGAACTGAGACCCATGCTGCTTTAGCAGAATTGCAGGCATTGAAAAGGAAGAACTGTGGAGTAGTTTTAAGAAGAAGCAAACACCCCAGCTGTAATAATAGGTGAGTCTTTATGGATCGTGCAGGTAGCATTTCCCCAGCGTTTTCATCACTTCCTGTTCCGTGGAAGAGGAACTTTCTATCTTCACCTTTCTCAGAGTTCTACAGGGAGTCCTGACTGGGGAACAGCGTGCCTCACAAGCTCAAGAGACTAAGCAGGGCTCACTCTGCAGGGCTGCCTGCTGCCTTCTACTTTCCTTTTCAAAATACGCCTTCTCGTTCCAGCCACTGTCAGACCACGGAATGCTGTGGCCCACAAGCAGCTCTCAGCTTTTGGAGAGTATGTGGCTGAAATCCTGCCCAAATATGTCCAGCAAGTTCAGGTAATATTCACTACCGGTGTTTGGATTTGGATCAAGAAAGAGCCATGTTCTCAGGGCATGTGGGAGTGGGCAGCCTGGAATCAAAAGTACAGACTCCTGCATCCCAACTTGGTCTTCTCTCTCTGCCTTAAACCAGGAGATTCCAACTGAAGTTGTCTGCTCCGTCTGTAGCTTTGTTCCCTCTCCTCTCCTGTTCTGTGTCGTCAGGTGTCTTGCTTCAATGAGTTAGAGATCTGTATCCATCCTGATGGGGTCATCCCAGTGCTGACTTTCCTCAGGGATCACAGCAATGCACAATTCAAATCCTTGGCTGACTTGACGGCGGTGGACATCCCCACCCGGCAGAACCGTTTTGAGGTCAGTCAGGAGATTTGAGGTTTGGAGCATGAAGGAGGGAAGGGGACAGAACAGTTTCAGGGTGACAGTTGCCTGTGGGAACCGTAGCCGCCTTAGTTTCAGTTCAGGTCAAACAAATACAACACGGCAGTTAACGGGGGGTCTCTGAATCAGGGAGACCTTCAGTTTTAGTTGTAGCTTTGCCATTAATAAGCCGTGTGACTTCAAACATTTTGTTTGGTCTCTCTGAACTTTAGTTTTTCTTATGTGCGAAATAAGTATTTTTAAAAAGTGTGAAACCACCCTACCTCACAGGGTGGTTGTGAGTATTCACTGAGATAGTTCAGGTAGGTTGCTGGCACACAGTACATTCTCAGTACATTTAGCTGTTGTTGTTTACTCGTCACCTACTCTTTTTGCCAGATCCTGGGATCGAAAGAGAAGTAACACCCAATACCTGCTGCCCTCCAGAAGTCCCCCACACTCTAGTGAGGGAGAAGGACACGGAGAACAGTGTACTGTTGGGGGAGGGAATAGCAGCCCGCTCCAGTGCTCTTGCCTGGGAAACCCCACAGACAGAGGAGCCTGGGGAGCTGCAGTCTCACGGGGCCGCAAGGGTCAGACATGACCGAGCAACTAAACCACCGCCATAAAGTAGATAGAGTGACCGTTACTTACACTCCAGAAAAGCCTATGAAAACAAAACAGATTCAACATATTGATATGTATTTTTTTACAGTTTACTGTAATCACATAATTCATGGGATGTTGTAAGGACACAGGAGGAGCACTTAGCCCACTCTAGAAGGCTTTTATGAAGGGAGAGAGAGAGTTTGTGCTGACTCTTGATGATAATTTGGAGAGCAGGTATTAGTCCCACGGAGGGTGGGGTGGCGGGGAGGAGTTGGGAGACGTCCAGTAGTGTGAGCAGAGATAAGCATGCTGACAGGCTGAGCTAGTGGTGCTTAGGCGTCTGTAAGGAGTTGTGAGTCTTGGAGCATCTTGGGGTTTTGAGCTTCAGGACAGAAGGCAGGTTCACAAGGTGGAACTTTATCCCCTCATTATGGTCCCACTCAAGGACTTCTGTCCCAGACCCCTCAGCCTGTGGTCATCTTGGTCCTCCGGCTCCCTCCATTCTCCCTAGATCGTTTACAACCTGCTCTCTCTGCGCTTCAACTCGCGGATCCGTGTGAAGACCTATACGGACGAGCTAACGCCCATTGAGTCTTCTGTGCCTGTGTACAAGGCCGCCAACTGGTATGAGAGGGAGGTGAGTTTCCGCACGTGGTGGCCCCGCACCTGGCCCAGGTGCGAAACGGACCGGGTTCAGTGGATGCAGTGCAGCCCTCGCCTCTGTGACGGCCAGTCGCCTCTTTCTTCTAGATCTGGGACATGTTCGGAGTCTTCTTTGCTAACCACCCTGATCTAAGAAGAATCCTAACAGACTATGGCTTTGAGGGACATCCTTTCCGGAAAGACTTCCCCCTGTCTGGCTATGTTGAGGTAGGAGCCTTGGAAGTATGAGAGGGAGGGACTGGTAGGGATGCTGGGCAGGAATTATGGCCAGTGGATCGTGGTAGGTTAAGAGCATCAATGCTGCACTCTATCGGAGCTCCACTCTTGACAGTTTTCTTATATGCAAAATGGGAACAAGAGTAGCACCTAACAATAGTAGATTTGTAGTAAACTAATTGATGTGTTTAAAACCGGTGTATTGTAAATGCCCAACTGTTGTCACCCGTTGTTTTAATGGCTTTAATGGTCATTTTAATGACCAAGGCAGATTTTAGGACACAGTTTGTCACCAGGGTCTGAAAGTGGAGTGTCTCTTTACCCTGCCTGGATCTCTTGAGAAGGCAAGACACTAAATCTTCAGCCCTTGAATTCAGTGCTTTACTCGCCACTGCAGCGTGTTGCAGCTCATTAGCAGGAAGGTGGTTTATTGTATATAGACATACATGGTTTCGTAGCAAAGTAACTTTAGAAATGTTGAGGTAGTGGCAATCCAGCCCTTTCTCTTCAGTACCCAGATGCTTCTGTTTTCTTAATGTTTAGCATGGTCCCATTTGCAGCAGCTGATTGTCCTCGCCTTATCCGACTGTTGATTTTCCAGTAACAGAAAAAGTCGTGCCAAGTTTACTACCTTGCATCTTGGCAGTGATAATGCCAAGGCCACCAGGCCTGAACTTAAGTGCTTGTCAGCTTAGGTTTATTCTTTTCAGCCACTGACTTGCTCCCTCATCCTGGGCAAATGCTTACCATCAACTTATAGGGTGTGTGGAGGGAATTCCCTGGCGGTCCAGTGGTTAGGCTTCCATGCTTTCACTGCCATGGGCCCGGGTTTGATCCCTGGTCAGAGAACGAAGGTCTCACCAAAAGGAGTATGTGGATAGGTGGGCAAGGTTCGTTCTGGTGGAAGAAGAGCTCAGAGCACAGGATGTAGGGTAACGGGCTGGGAAGCCTGCCTGGGTGATGGCAGAGCTTGAGGTAGAGGCCGTTTTAGATGGTGGTTGGATTGTGACCTAATGGGTAACACAGAGGAGGATGGAGACTTAAAAGAGGCTGGGACAGGAGTCCAGGGCAGAGGAGTAAGGGGGCTGAGGAAAGCTTTGGGAAAGTGGGCCTTTAGTGGCTGTCACAGGCTTTCCTCAATGCTCAAGCCTGCCTTTTTCTTCTCCAGTTACGCTATGACGATGAGGTGAAGCGGGTGGTGGCCGAGCCGGTGGAGTTGGCTCAAGAGTTCCGCAAGTTTGATCTGAACAGCCCGTGGGAGGCTTTCCCTGCCTATCGCCAGCCCCCCGAGAGTCTCAAGCTTGAAGCCGGAGACACGAAACCTGAAGCCAAGTAGTTTCAGGGAAGGCATGTGGATCCTAGAAAGCACCTTACCTATAATTGAGTGTCCTGTAAATAAAATCCTACTAGACTCACCACTTTCTGCGTGCTTACCATAAGTAGAAGTGAAGCTTGGACTCAGGAGAGGAGAGAGGTGCAGGCTGGGGTTTTGCTGACTCCCTTAAAGAGACTTCCAAACCGGGAATCTATTTCGATGGGGCTAAATACTGCAGTTGCGGACAGGCTTAACTTGCACGCCTAGATATACTTCTGAGAGATCCTGGAACTGAAATGGAAAGTTCTCACAGTTCACAGGGCTTAGGACGGGTGTGGGGTGGAGTCTCGGCCACTGCTGGAGAAAGCCCTTTATCTCGTGGCAGCTGATGGGTCCAGAGAGCCTGTGAAAATAGGGCAACCCTCACCCACCCTCATCCTGTTTAAGCCACAAGGTTCCCAGAACCAGGACGAGCTGCAGCCCATTCTGAACCTTGTGTCCTGCACCCTGACAGCGCATCAGGCCTGGGCTAAGGGAATCTTCCTGGAGTCTGGTCTGAGCTGAGAATGTTGTAAACAAGCAAAGGAGGGTCCCAGTCAGGCCAAAGACAATCAGGAGCTGCTGATCTGTCTCCAGGAAACAAGTACTCCCCATTCCAGCCAGTCTGGGGTCTGTTCAGCCAGTGGCTGAGTGCCTGAGGGGGAAGAGTTCTCTGCCTGTCCAGGGGCCACTCAGCCAGCCCACCAGGCAGCTGGAAGATCAGGCTTTGTGGCTGTTCTTGGCTACTGAGGGGCTTCCTGGAGGCTGGGCCAGGCTGTACTGGGCCAGACTGAGTGTCAGTCTAGAGCCAGTTGCAGTGTTTTGGGGGTGAGGACAGATAGTAAGGCAGTCTTACTGCCTGGGGTCTCGCCTACCTCTTTGGGAGGGCCAAGCCTGAGCTGTTTGCTACCAAATGCCTTTTTCTATTAACTAAGCATCCCGCCCATCTGGGCAGGAATAGGCTTAGGGCCTGACAAACTGGGAGCCAGGCTCCTACTGCCAACAACCAGATTCCACATTTCTCTGGGATGGAAAGAGCCCCTAGGAAGCCAGAGCCAGCCCCTCCCTGTTGAGCTCTGAAGACCGACACGCAACGCAGGGAGCAGCTGGAGCAGCCTAGTGGAAAGTTGGAGCCCCAGTGTGTGCCAGGCAGATGGAGGTGCAGAGAGACGCCGTGAAGAGTAAGACTCAGAGGGCCTGGTGGGGCATGGCCGGGACAATGCAGTTCCTGGCTTGGCTGACAGTAGCCATTTGCCTCCTCCCCGGGGTGACTACAACCTACCACCATGCAGGTACCCGGGCCTTAGGGTGGGGTGGAGGGAGCTAAGGAAGGCTGCTGGCTGACAGCAGTCACACTTGGTCCTATCTGAGTCCAGCAGGGCTTAGGAACTGTGGGTGTGATAGCTGCTAGGCTGCCCTGTGCTGCAGAGTGGGGGACGGAATGATGTGGGCCTCACTCAGAACCAGAAAGGTCCAGGTGAAGTGAGGGTGGTTCGCCCTCGGTGCTCTCAACGAGCCTTGGGCTTCTTCTGGCTGATGTGCAAAGCAGGACCTCCTGAACTGCCCTGGGCTTAGGGCAGACATTCCAAGGGTTAGGCAGCACCGCAGAGAGATGCGGAAGCTGCGGCAGGCATCCTGCTTTGCCTGGCCTCCTGTCTTGTAGTCACTTACTGAGGAGCGGGAAAGGACTAGGTCCTTCTCAAAGGGGTCTTCACCTTTGGGGAGGGTCACTGGCACTGTTTCAGGTCACGCTGTCCCCAGATGATGATAGGGAGGGGTAATGGGAAGGGAAGTGTCTTGTGACTCGTTGGGCTGGAGCTCTTGGCCAGGGGAACTGTAGAAGTTCGAGGAGGAGTCATGGACATTTGCCGAGATGGTATCTGGGTTTGGGATGACGCCTGGGAGAGTGAATGTCTATGTGCATGTGTGTAGGGGGAGGTGGACATGGGGTGGCATTCCTCTTCTTTTGTAGATAGAAGAACTTCTGGGCACCCCTACCAGGCAGCTCAGGGGCAGTCTGGGGATGCTGGGTGTTCCGGGTGGAGCTTGGCAGGGCCCTGACTCCTCTCTGCTGCCCCAGGGCAGCCCATGGACAGCACCAGCGTGGGAGGTGGCCCGAAGGAGCCAGAGGCCCCGGAAGTGATGTTCGAGGTCTTTCCTCCAGCCTGGGAATGTGGGGGTGGGAGTACCAGTGGTCCCCGAGCTCAGGGTCGGGAAGGGGGATGCCTCAAGCTGGGGCTGCTGGGGGAGGGGGCAGCCCAGCATGGGTCCTACTGCCTGCTTGTGGCCCCCGGCACACTACTGCTCGCTGACCTGCTCCCTAGGCCCCAGCCTGCCCCTTACGTGGCTCCCCTTGCAGCTGCTGTGGGCGGGGCTGGAGCTGGATATCGTGGGGCAGCTGCACCTCCAGGACGAGGAACTGGCATCCACACGTCCAGGCCGCCGGCTCAGGCTCCTCCTGCAGCACCAGGTGCCCAGGGACTTGGAGGGCGCTGAGCAGCGGCTGCAGCAGCTCCAGGACCTGCGGAAGGGACCTCCTCTTAGCCCTTGGGACTTTGAACATCTGCTCCTCACAGGCGTGTCCTGTGTCTACCGGCTCCATGTGGCTAGCGAGGCCGAGGAGAGAGGCCGCTGGGCCCAGGTCTTCACCCTCCTGGCACAGGAAACACTCTGGGACCTGTGCAAGGGCTTCTGCCCCCAGGGCCAGCCCCCTTCTCTAGGGCTCTGGGCCTCCATCGTTGACTCCTTCCCCTAACCCTCCCCTTTTGCTTGCCATCCCTCTTTCCTCCTCTCCCCCCATCCCCAACCTGAGCCAGACCCACCTTTGGCAGGGGCTTCCATCTGGCACCGGGTTCTTCCCACTGTGTTCGGGTCTCTGGGCTTGCCTTGTATAACTGGACCCCAGTCTACCCCTCCCCCATCTTCTTCCTCGGGCCCAGGTTCTGGGTTCCAGACGGGCAGGCACAGACCTAAGGGCAGGACTTGCAGGCAGTGTGTGTGTGTGTTTGAAAAGTGTGTTTAAGAGATGCTGAAAAGGAAGCTCCCAAGTAAGGCCAGGTCAGACCCTCCAACTCCTACCCCGGCAGCCCAGGTAACTTCTAAGTGCCCAGTCTTATGTAGATACCTCTTTTAAACCCAACCGAGGCTCTGGGGGTCCCTAAGTTGCCCAAGTATCCTATCTGGGCTAGGAGAATAGACTGGACATTTTTAGTTCAGTCTGTTGGAAGAATGAGGGGAAGCAGGTGGAGGAACATTATCTTTTGGGGGCAGGGAAGTGAGAAATCTTTTTGGTCCATCTCAGCAAGGCTCAGAGAAGGGGATGAGGTTGGGAGGAGATTGAGGCTGGCTGGAGTGTTTCTGATCCTGTGTAGCTCATCCCATAAAATGTTCTGTTCTGGCCTCCTGGAGCCCTGTGTCGTTCTGTGTCAGATAACAAACCCCCCTCCCCATCCTGGGAAGGCAGGAATCAGGGCAACCAGATACCAGCTGCCTTTCCCATTCACCACCGCCCATACCGGGAGCCAGAATGTACCGTTTCCTTGAATCCCATACACCCAGTGAGGCCGCGGGGTGTTGTCCCTTGCCACAAAAAAGGAACTAGATGGGCCCTAAAAATCACATCGGAGTTCAACGGGGAAGAGCTACAGGGACCGACTAAAGACGGACATGGAGGGGAGACCCACGCGGAGTTAGACAAGAAGGGTCCAATCAAATTCTCACCTCCTCGCTCGCCCAGGGAGAATCCTGCCCTCGGCCTGCCGACCCGCACCGGGGTGGTCCCTCTTCTCCCGCCCCGCCCCAAGACAACAGCGTCGCAGTAAGGACAAAGCGCAGGACCCTGGCAGACAGGAGCCGGCGCAGGCCCACTTTATTGGCAGAGTTCGCCACGCGCGGCGGGCCGTCATGCTCGCGCCGGCGGGGCGTTCGGGCCGCGGGTCCGGCCTCGGCATGCACGCCCCCGACCCCACCCCACCCCACCCCACCCCACCCCACCCCGAGCGGCTCTCCGGGTTGGGGTTCAGAGCTCGGGCGGCCCGAGGCCCGGCGGGCCGGCGGGCGGGAGGTCGGGGTACACCAGGAAGCCGGAGAAGGTGATGTACTTGCCGTGGTTGCTGTAGGCGCCGTAGCCGTCGCGGTCGTGGCTGAGCAGCCAGACGGCGTCGCCACGCCGCAGCGCCAGCATCACGCTCTGGCTCTGCATCTCGCGGCGCCGCGACGCGCCGTCGTCGTAGATCATGGCCTGCACCTCGTCGCGGTTCTTCATCAGCTTCACCGACAGCGTCTTGCGCGGCAGCTTGCCCAGCGTGAAGGAGAAGAAGTAGGCGCCGGGCAGGCGGCAGCGGAACACGCCGGCCGCCGCGTCGAAGTCGCCGCCGATGTTGACCAGCTCGGTGTCGAAGGCCAGCGGCCGGTGGCGCGGCCCGGGGCCCGCGTCCGAGCCCACCAGGCTGCGCGTGCGCGCCGCCGAGAAGGCCGAGCGCGGCTCCGCGGGCGCGGGCGGCCCCCCGCGCGCGGGCGCGTCGGCGTCGGCGTACACCAGGTAGCCGCTGAAGGTGGCGCCCGGCGCGCCCAGCGCGTAGCGCGGGGCGCCGTGTAGCCGCAGCCACACCGAGTCGCCGTAGTCGAGCTGCAGCATGGCGCTCTGGCTGGCGGCGCGGCGCGTGCCCGGCCGCCGCTGCTCGTCGAAGGCCAGCGCCTGCACCTCGTCGCGGTTGCGCACCAGCATCACGGACAGGCTCTTGTGCGGCGCCTTGCCCGCCGTGAAGGAGAAGAAGTAGGCGCCCGGCACGCGGCAGCGGAACTGGCCGGTGGCCGGGTCGAAGTCGCCCCCGACGTTCACGTACACCTTGTCGAAGGTCACCGCCATCTCCGACGTGCCCTCCAGCGGGGTGGTGCGCGCCGCCGAGAAGGCCGAGCGCAGCTCCGCGGACCCCGGGGCCGGTCCCGGAGCCCCGTAGGCCGCCGGGCTCAGCAGGCCCAGCAGCAGTAGCAGCATGGCGCCTGGGACGGGAGGCACGAGAGGGAGGGAGATGAGGGTTTTGGCGGGGCGGCCGGGGGCCGGGTCCCCCTGCACAGCCCCGCCTTGGCCCACAAATCGGACTTCTGGTTTTCTACACACCGAGACTGGCTCAGAGGTTCTCAAAAGTTAAGTGGGCCTCGGTGTCACCTGGAGGGCCTGTTAAAACACATTGTTGGCATGCACCCCTGCCTCGCCTGGGATGTGCTGTGCTTAGTCACTCAGTCGTGTCCGTCTCTTTGTGACCCCATGAACAGTAGCCCACCAGGCTCTTCTGTTCATTGGATTCTCCAGGCAAGAATACTGGAGTGGGTTGCCATTTCCTTCTCCACTTGTCTAGGATGAGGCCTGAGAATTTCCATTGCTCACAGGTTCCCAGGTAATGCAGAGATGCTGCTCGTCCAGGGACCACAGTTTGTGAACAATCAGATCAGTGACTTTTTTTTTCGTTTTTTTGTAACCAAACCCCTTTGTGTGAAATTTCGCAGACAGATACCAGTGGAAAAGCTCAGGTTCAAGGGTCCTAATGCCCTGTCTGCTGCGCTTGCCACGTGCCCTCCTCCTTGACACCCAGGAGCCCTGGAAACACAGAAGGTGGTCAGGACGCCGTGGGGTTATCTTCAGCTTCCAGTTGGCTACATTTTCCTGGTCTGTTCCATGGCCCTTAGCATGCCCCTCACTCAGGCACTGGCTGTCTGTACTGGCATCCTCCTTGATGGCTGCTGTTTAAACCTCCATCTTGGCAGGAAATAGCTGCTCCCTGACCTGACTCATTGAAAAGACCCTGATGCTGGGAAAGATTGAAGGCAGGAGGAGAAGGGGACGACAGAGGATGAGATGGGTGGATGGCATCACCGACTCAAAGTATATGAGTTTGAGTAAGCTCCGGGAGTTGGTGATGGACAAGGAGGCCTGGCATGCTGCAGTCCATGGGGTCGCAAAGAGTTGGACAAGACTGAGCGACTGAGCTGAACTGACCCCTTTCCTGGCCTCTGACCCAGTCAAGGGTCAGCTCCCACACTGGACCTCCAGAATCACCAGGGGCCCTTCTTGGGCTGAAGAGGTCAGAACAGTTGGGTTTTGAGGTAGTTCCCTCCCTCCACAAAATCAGAGTAAGAAGAAAGAGGGACTCTTTCCTCTGGGCTTGGGGGTTGGTCCCTGAGGGGAAAGAGAGAGCCAGGGGCTGCTAGGGATACAGTGGGAGAGCGGTTCCAGCAGGCTTCGCCAGGTCTGTGAGGTCAGCAGCTCGGTTCCTCGGTAGGAGCAGCGGGGTGTACAAGACTGGCAGCTAAACCTGGGCTCAGGTCCTGGCGCTGCTCCTCTACATGCTGTGAAACCTTAGGCAAGTTCCTGAATGTCTCCAGGCATGGCCCCTTCTGTTTAAACTGGGGGAGGATATCCGCCTAACTAGCTTACTGAGGATGATCTGAGATAGCAGGTGTGAGTACCTCTGTTGGATGGCAGTGCAGTCGATTTTGGGAGAAAACTGATCTGATCAAGTGTTTTTGTTTTTTTTTAACCTAATTTTTAAAAATTATATTGGAGTATAGTTGATGATCAGGTTCTTGACATAAGGGGTTAGAGTTCAGTAACCCTTACCCCTGGAAGCTTGGTGAAGGCACTACTTGACTCAGGATTACCTCCTGGAAGATAGGGAGATGCTTCCTCCATAATGCTTCCTAGTAGGGCACTGGCTTTGGGGACTGAATTCCCTGAAGCCCTGAAGTGGAGGCAAAGTGGGAAAGAAAATGAGCTGGCAACAGCCTAGGATGTGGGCTTCACAGGAAATGCCCGGGGAGCGTGTGTGCCTTTGTGTCGCTTAGAGATGCTGGGGGCCTGCCAAGAAGGAGTGCCAGGAGCAGGCGTACAGATGCGCTGCACTCAACAAGGACGTTCACCTGAAGGCAGGTGGGCGCTGGAGTGCGGCCCGCATCCTATTTGCCCAACTGTGTGGAACTGCTGCAGCTGGGCAAAGTGCGCCTTTTTCTGCTTCTCATAAGAAAGACCCCCAAGTCCCTAGCCCAGCTGAACACTCTCCTTCCAGAGACAGTACCTTTTCTCATTCTTACGAAGGTGCCCCTTGGGCTAGCCAGTCGCTTGTTGAGGGCAGCGGTGGGGGGAGTGGGGGGGTCCCTGCAGCAGTGAAGATTGCATCTCACAGTACTCATCACAATCCCTTTCCCAGGGCACTTCTTTCACCCATCTGGGTGTCACAGCTAACCTGCAAGACGGGTGGGCCCTCTCCCATTTTACAGGGGAGAAAGCTGAGGTCCAACCAGGGGAAGCGTTTTGGCCCAAGGTCACCCATGGAGCCCTGAGGCAAGCCTTGAATGGACGTCTTTTGGCTCCAAATTCAGTGTGCTTTCCTCTCCACCACCTTTCCTTTCTAAACGTAGACATGTCCAGCCAACCTGTTAGCTGCCTCAGTTTCCCTTTTTGCAAAAATAGGAGGGGAGAGAAGTGGACTGAGTCTTGGGATCTAGGGCGAAGGGGGAAGAAAGCAAAACCAACCCCAAAAACTAACGTTTTTGTCTCCTGGGAATATGGGAGCATCGCAACTCTTCCTGACCGTGCGGCTCTCCTAGCAGGTCTTGCCCCGGGAGCATCTGCCCACTGGACCGTTGGTAATCTCCCTTCTGCGCCTGGTGCACCCTGCCAGTGCCAGAGGGTCCTCCTGTGTGTTTGGTACCCGGCACTGCCCATTTCTCAGATCCCTAGGTCCCCATCCTTCCCTAAGCCCCCTTCCTGGAGCAGGTCAGAGGTGAGAGGGTGTCAGGTGGGCGTCACAGCTCCAGGGAAGGAAATGGCTGTTCCTGGCTTCGTGCAGGTGAGGCTCAAAACAATCATCTTCAAAGAGAAAAAAAATCTAGGACACGGTGCGCTGGACAGAGCCCCGGAACCGACCGTGGAGATGCAGCCATGCCAGGCTAAGGGGATTCCAGAGACCCTCCCAGCGAACCCCACTCCCCAGTCACCCCCTCCCTCAAGCTCTGCCCAAAGCGCCCTCTCCACCTACCTTGAAAGCCCCTCGGGCTCCCAAGAAGATGAGTCCCCCTTTCACGGAAGAAGCCAATTAATCCTTTCTCATTAAAAAAAGGGAAAAAAATCCCTCAGAAAATGGTACCTTAGACCCTCTCTCCCCCAGACCCTCCTTCATCCATCCTTTAGGATGAAAAGCCCTTGAGCCTCTTTCATGGAAGAAGCTCCCAGATCCTCCTTTCAGGGGAAAAAAAAAAAAGGATTCAATTCCCGGCCCCCGCTTCCCGTCAAGGAGAAAGCCTGGCTCCCCGCGCCCCAGAGCAGCCCTCACCTGGCTGGGGGCGGCGGTCGGTCGGGTTCGCTCCGCGCCCGCGATCCGGCTCCGGGCTGCGGGCGGGCGCCGGGCTGCGCACTGGCCGCCCGCGCTGCGGCGGGGCCGGGCCTGGCGCGGGCGGCGGCGCCGGGGGCGGGCGGGGCGCGGGGACCCCGGGGTGGGTGGGCGCGGGGCGGCGAGGGAAAGAGGACTGCTGAAGCGCGAGCCGCCGGGCCCGCGCGGGGAGAGGCGGGCAGGGGGAGAGAGGGAGGGGCGCGCCGAGCGCCGGGGCCCAGGGGCACCGCACAGAGGCCCCCCGCGCGGGCCGCGCGAGCGCCGGCCTCGTCCTCCTCCGTGACCTCCCTCGGGCTTCAGCCTCTGGGTGTGCAGAGCAGGCATCAGGAATCCAAGTTAGCAGATGGGGAAACTGAGGCAGAGGCCGATCCCCCACCCCCACCCCCGCCCCCAGTCCCGGGGTGGCTCGGGGCTGTCTAGAGACCCAGCCTCCTCCCTGGTTGGAGGAGAGGGGGCTGGAGCGGGGCGCGGAGACTGGACTAGCCTCGGGGCTGCAAGGGCAGCGGGAGGGGAGAGCGAGTTCGGTGGGGACAGATGTCCAGGCTCAAGGGAGGGGAGAGGGTCTTCGAGAAGAGGAGGATAAATGGGTCAGTGCTGCCAGGAAAGGAGGGGCTTACAGTGACCGCGTTTTCTTCCTCCCCTCCAAATCGGAAAAGGCCATGGTTGGTTAGGAAGGAAGGAGGAAGACCAAACTCCCAGGCATCAGAGGGTCAGCCTGGGGGGCGTCCCCGGGGAGGGGGGGTGACGCAGGAGGGGTGTCCTTGCAGAATTGCCTTGTGGCGGGAAGGCTGCGTTCACAGCATCTGCAAGGAGGGAAGGGGTTGAGAAAGGCGATGGGAGGCCTCAAGGGGCCTGTGTGCAGAGGGACACTGACACCCGGCCTAGCTGGGCCCGGTGGGCAGGACCCAGCAGGACCCCCGGGCTGGGATCAACTGCCGTCCCACCGCGGCATTCACCGGGGCCCTTCCACAGCTTCCACCCTGGACTCTGACCCCACCTCCGGGAGGCTGCAGTCCTCTCCTGAAGGCTGTGCTGGGCACGCACTGGCTGAATGGATGGTCGTGAAGAGCCCCACTCCCAGCTGCCAGAAGCAGGAGCCCTCGGACTCAGGAGGCCCAAGTTCTAGTCCTGGCTCTGCCCCAGCCCCTCTGTGACCCCCTGCGCTCTGGAGCTCTCCTGCAACTCTCAGAACCTACACAACCCAGTTAATCTAACATGGGTTAGTCCTCATGAAGGTGTTGACAGTGATGAACTCATTAAATATTCTTCAGGTGTTGAGGGAAAGATGAAGTGAATGGATATGTACCTGAACAGAAAGGAATGGATGGAGGCATATCTGGCTGGGCATGGGGTATTCGGGGGAACACAGGATGAAGCCCCTGTCTAGCCCTTCCGGACCATCCTTTGTCTCCTCACCAGCCTGTAAAGGTCGAGGAGGGGTGTGGGAAGAGGCTTAGGCGGGCTGGGGAAGACCGGAAGCCGATCTGGGGCAGCCACAACCCTTCTTAGGGCATCAGTGCCTCTTTTGAACCAGGAGGTTGAGGTTGCCATCATGAAGGTGCGCTTTGAAGGTGATTCCGATAGAGGACTGGGAAGAAGGCAGGACTCTAGAGGCAGAACAGTTAAGCCCAGTGGGGCTCTGTCTCAGGCTGAAAGCCATTTGACACTCCCTGGGTCCCCCAAAACGTTCAACCAGAGCAGTTAGGGTGCGGGGTGGAGACAGGCGGCTGAGGCAGATGGCAGCAGGGCTTGCGTCAAGGGATGGGATCGGGCCACTGGCAAGGAGATACTGAGGAGGAGGGTGCCATGTGCTAGCGGGCTTCTGGGGGTGGGGGCGCCCCGGAGGGGGCAGCAGGGTTCAGAGCAAACAGCTCCAGGGCTCAGTTGTAGTTCCTGCCTGCTCCAGCTCTGTCCTGGAACAAGTTGGAGCAACAGTATTAATTTTTATAGCAAGCTCCTTTCACTGTGTGTTGCACATGCTACCGGCGCCCCCTCTCAAGCCCCCAGGTCTACGTGGAGGTCATCTGCCGGCAGCTCCTGAGCTTGCTGTGTCTCTCCTGAGGCATTCCCAGCTATGGAGGCAAGGGTGGGGCAGGCTGCAAGTGGAAAATTAACACCTCCAGGGTAACCCTCAACAAGGAGGGTCCAGAGTTAGTGAATAAATCCTCTAGCTTTCAGTCCCCCTGAAAGCAGGACAATCCTCAGTTCCCAGGCGTGTTCGTCTCAGACTCCAGCAGAATGGACCAAAACCATGGGGAAAACCTGCTTACCCCTGTGGGCTTGGCTTGCTTTCCTCTCTTGCCTCACTTTCCCACTTGCGCACCCTGCTGTGGGATCACCTCGTAAATAAACTGCTGCTGCTAAGTCGCTTCAGTCGTGTCCGACTCTGTGCAACCCCATAGACAGCAGCCCACCAGGCTCCCCCGTCCCTGGGATTCTCCAGGCAAGAACACTGGAGTGGGTTGCCATTTCCTTCTCCAATGCATGCAAGTGAAAACTGAATGTGAAGTCGCTCAGTCGTGTCTGACTCCTAGCGACCCCATGGACTGCAGCCTACCAGGCTCCTCCATCTATGGGATTTTCCAGGCAAGAGTACTGGAGTGGGGTGCCATTGCCTTCTCCCCTAAATAAACTACTTGTATCCAAATCTCTCAGGGTCAACTTTTGGGGGATCTCAAATAGACAATGAACCATAACTGTGTTACGTGCTTTTTCATTTCACCCATTGTCTTATTTAATTCCTATTTATTTATGGCTGTGCTGTGAGGGATGTGGGATCTTAGTTCCCCAACCAGGAATGAAACCCATCCCCTGCAATGGAAGCACAGAGTCTTAACCACTGGATTGCCGGCGAAGTGCCCTTATTTAATTTCTTAACATCCTCTGAAGTAGATGTCACGAACCCAATTTTACAAAGGAAGAGTAAAAAAGTTAATGCACAGAGAGGATTCAAACTCAGGTCGATCTAGCTCCAAAACCCAGTCATTGACCACTATCCTCTGTAGCCTAATTCTTTGATCCTCTCTGGGCCTTACTTTTTCATCTGTACAATGAGGAATGAGCCCTCGAGTTTGAAGGGAGGCAACGTACCCAGTGGCTCCTGCAGCTAGGCCTTGTCAGTGAGATGTAAGCAGAAATTATCAGGAAGGGCTTCCCTGGTGGTCCAGTGGTTAAGACTGTGAGCTTCCATTGCAAGGGGGTGTGGATTCGATACCCAGTGGGGGAACGAAGATCCCCCATGCCTTATGGCTTGGCCAAAACAACAACAACAAAAATTATTAGGAGACAAAGTGGTTTAAAGGGACTGACTAGGCCCACTCTTTTTGCCCTCCCTCTTCCCTTTTCCTGGAACGTATGCATGAAGGCTGGAGCTCCAGTTGCCACGCTGGGCCAGGAGACAACAATGAAATTTTCTGAAACAGTGTCAAATAGGGTACTCAGGAGGAAGCTGAGATGAATAGGATGTAGAGATTCTGCTCTCAAGGAGCTGATCATTTAGGGAGAGCGGCAGGATTTGGGTGTAAAGAACCACAATAGGT
Source organism: Bos taurus (assembly GCF_002263795.3). NCBI lineage: Eukaryota > Metazoa > Chordata > Mammalia > Artiodactyla > Bovidae > Bos > Bos taurus. The sequence continues at coordinate 77,395,750 of NC_037342.1, forward strand.
AAAAAGAGATCAGCACCAGGAGAGAGGTGCAGAAATTCCTCCTGGGGGAATCAGGGCGGTGTCACAGAAGTTATTTCTAAATGATGGTGAGGATTTTACATAGCGCTGATAGAGGAGTAAGGGAGTGGGATCCAGTTTAAGTTAAAAGTTTGAGCAAAGGCATGGAGGTAGCATACATGCGCCAGTGTGTGGCTAGTTGAAGGGGGAAGGGTTCGTGAAGGAGACGAGGCAGATAAGGTGTATGGGGCTTAAATGCTGAGCTAAGGAGCTCGGTTCAACCTGCAGCAGGAGGGAAGAGTGCCCAGAGCAGTATTTTAAGATTATTCCAGCCACAGAGTGAAAGGCAGGAGACAGAAGAGGCAGGGAGATCTATAAGAATCTAATAAAAGTGTCCAATCTGAACTATACAGGGTTAGTAAGAAAAGAAAAGAAAGGGAATAAACAGATGGAAGAGAGACTGAGAAGAGTTGCAGAGACAGAGGGCACACAGGCACACAAGCTCAGAATTTAATTAGCTTCTTGGTTTGCCGATGGATTACAGGGGAATTAGCAGAGCTCAGAGTCGAGGGACCTTGCTGGGAGTTGAGGGGAAGCTAATGAGAAAGGCAACAACAAGCCCCAGGGAGAAACGAAAGGGGAGGGATCATTAGCCAAGCAGAGAAGCTGGCAGGAGAAACAGATGTCAGGGCGCTGAGTCCCTGCCTCCCTGGGAGATTTCAGCCTTCCGGGGGGAGCAGACGTTCAGAGCGCCTGGGCTGGGCTCCTGGCCCCATGGCGCCTGGTTCCAATCCCTCTGAGCACTTGGTAAACAGCCGGGAATGGGGGAAGTTGGGAGTGGCTGTGAGGAGCAAGTTCCTAACTCTCCGTTGGCCCTTTTCCCAGAAGCAGATCCCTAGGTCCTTCTGCAGATGGGGAGGTCGAGGCCTGCTCCTGACTAGACATGGCAAATTGCATTTTCCAAAGACAGCTGTGACTCCCACCCTGCCCTTCTTGCACTGGACCACGCCACTACCCTCCAAGAGGAGGACTTGGGCTCACCTGTGAAAGGTGATGCTGCTTCTCTCTGGTGCTCGCTCTCTTGAAATTCACACTTGGAATCCAGCCATCATGATGTGAGAAAGCCCAGGCTGCATGGAAAGGCTGTGTGTAGATGTGGTGGCCAACAGCCCGAGGCAGGACCAGTTATCTAATTTGCAGGGTCCAGGGCAAAATGGAAAGACAGGGCTTTTTGTTCAAAAATTAAGAATTGAGGAGGTGAGAACCGCCTTACACCAAGCATAGAGGCCACATGTGGGACTCTGTGCAGTGGTATAAGGCACCCTGTGAAGCTGGGCCTGACCCCAGCTGAGGTTCCAGCATCCGCTGTTTGCGGTACGACTCCGGAAGCCTCCAAGATGACTCGGGGCGCAGGTACTGTCTGATGGCAACTGCGAAAGAACTCCAAGCGGGACCCACCCGGCTGACCCAGTGCACTTCCAGATCCACTAGGGTTCTGTTTTAAAGAACTGACTGTTTTAAACCAGAAACTTTTGAGTTACTGCACAGCCTTAGATAGTTGGAAGGCTGGGGGAACTAGAACGTGTCACAGTTGGACTGAAGAGGCAGTACAGTGACTGAGTCTCCCCGCGAACCCAGACTCGTCATCTGAGCTGCTGTTTCAGGTCCTTCTTGGCCCACGCTGGCAGAGGGGATTGGAGGCACAGGTCACTCCACACCCTCCCGAGGGCCCTCTCACTGTGGAAGACGTTGGAGCCATTTTGAGTAGAGTTCTCTGTTTCTTGAGGTTAAAAACACTCCAACTTTTACAAGTTATTTCCTCTCCCCGGGTCTTGGTTTCTGTGGATGAACACTGAGCAGACTTCATAATTTAGGGCTTGTGAGTCTCTGGAGGGAAAACACGGAGGACCTGGTGACTAGAAGGTGAGGGACAAGTAGAGAAACTGGAAGAGTCAAAAGCGTTTACTCCGCCTCTTTCGCTGGCATCTGGGAGGACAAGAAGGGAAGAGTTCAGCCTGGGTCAGACGATGACTGGTTCCACTTTGGGCACTGAGATCACACTACCTTTGGGGGCTGGAAAATTGGGGGGGTGGGTACTTACATAGTGTCATCAATTAGGTAGAGAATATAACTATGCAGCAATTGACTGGATGAACACCAAAACAGTTAGTTATTTATGGTGGGTTCAGGGACATTTTACTCTGTAAAATGTTTTCTATCTCCCAAATTTTCTACAATGAATATTTAGTCCTTTCATTTGAAAAGTAATTTAAAATATCAAGAAAAACTTTAATTTCTTTCAAATTTTCCAAATAAATATTGGAATACATATTATAAATACATACTTACATTATATATTATATATATTATACATATATATTATAAATACATATGTATATGTACTGGAAGACAAATACATATTATACAAGTGGGAGTTTAGAGAAAACACGTGATTTAATAAACTGTAGGGCAATGACTAGGTAGCCACCTAGAAAGCTCTAAGTTGGATCCATACATCATATATACATACATGTGTGCATGCTCAGTCAAGTTTGAAGTATGACATAAAATCCACAATTCATTAAAAAAAATTTAAGCTTTTTACTACAGCTTAAAAGGAAAAACATATTAACATAGCAAACTGCCAGAAGCAAAGTCAAGACAAACTATAAACTGGAAAATATATTTGTAATTCATAGCACAAAGAGCAAATTTCTTTAATATATAAGAGCTCTAAGAAAAGACGACTCAGTAGGAAAGTGGGTAAAGGGTATAAACAGTTAATAAAAAAGAAAATACAAGTAACTCAGAATAAGATGCCATCCTTTTTTTACCTCTCACGTTATCTAAGATCAATAGGTTCATAACATATTCTGTTGGTGAGGAGGTAGAGAAACATTCATACCCTTTTAGTGGGATGGTCAACCAGTACCGCTGGATAACTGGACATTATCTACCAAAGTTTAAAATATGCATGCCCTTCAACTCTTTGATTCTACTTCCTGAAAAGCTGTTACTCTGATATATACCCACATCTGAAATGACATGTTATTCACTGCAGCATTGTTTGCAATAACAATAGAGGACCCATCCAATAAATTCTGAGACACAGAATACTAATAACTCTGTTTATAGAAGAATGAGGACTCATTTTGCATACTGATATGAAATAATCTCTAAGATTTACTGGTAAGTGGAAAAAACAAGGTATACGTTTGTTTTGAGGCAAACGGTATGTAGCTGAAATGAAGTTTGGCCAAGCTGTGGTCATCTGGTCTTTAAAGATGCTTTGTGCATCGCCTCCACAAGTCATGGATTATAGCAGCTGCGTTCTGCATGTGCCGTTTCTCTCCCTCACATTCGCTCCCCTGTCTAAAACATTATTGTTCAACTCTTGGCTGGCTTTTTGTTTTTGGCTTTCTACATGAGTCTTGCATCTCCTTTATGTCTTAGCTTGAATATCACCAAATGAGACAATATTTCCTAACAACTGTCTATAACCCAGTCCTAATCGCATCAACCCTAAAAAAAATAAAATAAAATAAAGCAAACAACTTGCTATTTTCTGTTTATTTGTGGCATTTATCATTTCTAACATATCTTTCATCTATACACTCTAGAATATGACTTCCATATTAAATATTTGTTGAATGAATGCTGGTTAAGTCTTTTGCTCCAAAATCCTCATGTGTATTGTTTGAAAATTTTATTTTGTTGCTGTCGTGTAAAATCTGAACTCCAGTACAGGCTAGACTACTCATCAGGCTTCTTTTTCCATAAGTCTGCTCCGGCTGTACTTGGCCCTCAAAGTCATACCTTGTTATAAATGGAGAGGACAGTTTCATGGAAGGAAATAATTGTACCTCCTTTGCTTTCCCAATAAGATGACCTCTTTTCTCCTGTGACTCAAATTTCCTAAAACTTTATTTTTTTTAATCCAGAATTCCATTTTTCCACTGATGCTTTCCTGAAAGAGTTCCCCTGAGTTTCCACTTAAACAAGAAGAAGAGTTTAGGACCAACCCATTGCAATATATTGGAAAAATCTGTTAAATCCTATGCATTTTGTATTCAAGACTTAGTTGAGAATTGCTTTAAGTTCAGGTCTCCATGCTGCAAGTGTTATAGCTATACTGTTAGTTATTATAATAACTTTTTTGGTAATTCTAATGTATAAAGTAATAGTTTATTAGGTGAGAGAGATCTTTATGACCATTTCTGAGTATACATTGGGTCTGTATCTTTGAGTAATGAATCAAACAGGTTAATGAATTATGAAATAAATATTGTTTTAAGGAAATAAAGAGTGTACAGTATACTACCATTTCCTTTTTTTTTTAAGTATGCATTTGCTTTTTTTGTGCATAAAATACCTCTGAGAGAATCTTCTAGAAACCATTAATAGCAGTTGCCTCCAGGCAAGAGGAATGGTTATGGGAGAAAGACATACTTTTCACTGTTCCACCCTTTTGTACCTAAAATTTAAAAAGGCAGGGAGAATCAGTATCTTTTTAAGCAGCTGCTGGGTTCCTGCTGGCTCCTATTCAACCTGAGTCAGCTGAAAGCCCTCAGCCTTTTTCATATGTACCATCAAGCCAAACTGCCTTCATCCTTAGCTAGCGCAGCTGAGTTTTTAAAAATACATAAAAACGCAGGTCTTTCCACTTCTTTCAGATTCACCCGGTTAGTTTCAGCCCACTGTTTTAAGATATTTTAGGGTCTTGATTCTGACATCCAAGTATTAGCTTTTCCTCCCCATAGTGGTGCCATCTGCATTTCCAGTGTGACAGACACGATTAACCACTGAGCTGACCAAATGCAGAATCCAGAAGCATGAACTTTAAGGCTTCTCCTCGGATTTGCATCCCTTGAATAAGCAACCTGAGGGGAGCAGCACAGGGGTTAGATGGGCTAGAAGCCCACCAGATGGGCGATCTAGGAGTAGCCACTGTTTTCCTGGTTGTCTCGACTGAAAGACGTTTGATGTCTAACTGGAAACAGCGTACAGTATGTCCAAGGAAATATCCCTAGTGGCTTTCCAAATAAATAACAACACACTGGATTTCTGTTGGTAATATCTTGTTTTTAGTGAAGGTACCAATTCTTTTCATTTCTTGTCGTTCAGTCACTAAGTCGTGTCCGACTCTTTAGGACCCCATGGACTATAGCAAGTCAGGCTTTTTTGTCCTCCACTATCTCCCAGAGATTGCTCAAACTCATGTCCATTGAGTCAGTGATGCCATCTAACCAGGTCATCCTCTGCTACCCTCTTCTCCTTTTGCCTTCAGTCTTTCCCAGCATTAGGGTCTTTTCCAATGAGTCAGCTCTTCACATCAGGAGGCCAAAGTATTGGAGCTTCAACTTCAGCATCAAGCCTTCCAATGAACATTCAGGGTTGATTTCCTTTAGGACTGACTGGTTTGATCTCCTTGCAGTCCAAGGGACTCTCGAGAGTCTTCTCCAGAACCACAACCCACAATTCAATTCTCTGGTGCTCAGTCTTCTTCATGGTCCAACTCTCACATCCATACATGACTACTGGAAAAACCATAGCTTTGACTCTAAGGACCTTTGTCAGCAAAGTGATGTCTCTGCTTTTTAATATATGTCTAGGTTTGTCATAGGTTTTCTTCCAAGGAGCGTCTTTTAATTTCATGGCTGCAGTCACCAGTCTGCAGTGATTTTGGACCCCAAGGAAATAGTCTGTCACTGTTTCCATTTTTTCCCCATTTATTTGTCATGAAGTGATGGGTCTGGATGCCATGATCTTAGTTTTTTGAATGTTGAGTTTTAAGCCAGCTTTTTCACTCTTTTTCATCTTCATCAAGAGGCTCTTTAGTTCCTCTTCACTTTCTGCCACTTTCTTTTTCTAGGTGTTCTCAAACCCAATTTAATTATATAAACCCAGTTCATTATATTCTAGAATAAGTTTGGGGATTCACCTGAAGCGTACCCACCTAGAGTTTCCAGAATCTACCTTTTCCTCTTTTGTAACACCAGGACATTCACAGCCATCAGGCACTGGGGGCCCTTTCCTTTCTGCACGGCTTTCTCACGCACACTGGCAAGGACTCCAGGATCTTCTCTGCAAAGTTTAACACCTTGGGATTTGCAACTCATTTTATTATTTTTTATTTTTGGCTGCACCGTGCAGTATGTGGGATCTTAGTTCCCCGAACAGGGAATTGAACCTGTGCCCCCCGCATTGGGAGTGCGAAGTCCAAGCCACTGGACCACCAGGAACGTCTTGCAACTTATTTAAATGGGTGCCTGGGTTTACTTACTGTCTTTTCTCTGGAGTTTCAGTTTCCTCTATCCCACATTTTCTTGCCTCACTCCAGTTTAGAAATGCTCTTCTTCTATGAAGAGTGAAGAAAATCGGGGTTGAGTATCCTACTTTCCAACAACTGCTAACCTGACATGTCATCCACACCTTCTCCGAATGTAACCAAGAACATCTTTTACTATCTGAACTCTTTCAAGTCTCAGCTTATCCAGGACTTCAACCTTCCTCCTCTTACATCTGCCTTTGGATTTGTGAGCCTGTCAGGGAGCTCTCTGCACAGCTCTGCTGGTTTCTTTGGGTTTCCCCCTTTTCCTGTCCGAGGATTTTCTGCAGATCAAAGTGTTAGTCATTCAGTTGTGTCCGACTCTTTTCAACTCCACGGACTGGAGCCTGCCAAGCTCCTCTGTCCATGGGATTCTCCAGGCAAGAATACTGGAGTGGGTGGCCATGCCCTCCTCCAGGGGATCTTCCCCACCCCAGGGACTGAACCTGGATCTCCTGCATTGCCGGCAGATTCTTTATCACCTGAGCCATCAGAGAAGATAGGCTGTCCTCATTTTCTGTTTCAGAGCCTCCTCTCTCTCTGGTGCCACATTCCCATTTAAATCTCTGAACGTGAGATAGTAAGTTTTCTCTCATTTATTTTCCTAGGACTCTATTATTCATTGTCTCGCCCAGTCATCCCACAGCCAACACGCCTCTCCTTCTTCCTTCACCTGTCTGTGGACCCCGTGTCACCGACAGCACCAGGCGGTTCTCTCCCACAGTCAGAGATCAGGCTGGCAGAGCCGCTCCCTGGTAGGAGCGTCCTCCCACTGGGAGAGGCACTGGTTGCTGATGCTCGTCAAGGGCGGCTCAGCAGGGAGCTGTGCGGGACTGTGGCTGCCAGCCCCCATCCTGGGGCTGGGCAGGCGAAAGTGGACTCCTGAGGGCTGGTAGTTCCAAGCGCTCACCTGTCAGTCTCACCTAGAGGCTTCTCCGGGGCTGGCATTCTGCATGGAAAACACGCAGGATTCGGAGTCAAGCTTATCCAGATCTGAATTCTAGCTCTGTCCCTTCCCAGCAAATTGTATCTCTGAGTTTCCATTTTTTCTCACTTGAAAAATGGGGATATTACGGAGTTGATGGGGTGACTGAGTAACTATACACTCACACACACACACACACATACCCCTGTGCATAAGTTTTCGGTATCCATCAACCCCTGTGCTGACCTCAGGCTCCTGGTTTTCACAGCGTACATTCTTGGTGGACTGTGCTGCTGCCTTCCCCTTTCTGGCCGAGCTGGGTCTTCCGGACACCCTGCAGTGTATGTCTGTGCCTGGTGAACCTTCCTGTGATGAGCCAGGCCCCTGTGACCCTTAGACCCTTGAATCTGCAGATACGCAGGGCCAACTCCTTATGCATTCAGTGAGGCTGACTCAGCTCTGGCCAGTAGAGTACTCCATCCCTGAGACATACTGAATGGAACGGTTTACAGATGGAACTTCCCTAAGAGATTTTTATTCTGAAATTACAAGCTCTATGAGCACGTGAGTGAAGCTGCTATTTATCATCTAGTTGCCTAGTGGAGTCAGGGAAACCAGGCTGAGGTGGGCTGGAGGGATGTGGCCTGTGGGAGTCCTGAGGCCTTTGTTTGCATCAACAGGTTAACCTGGCCATTTTTGTTGCTTGAGCCAATAAATTTCTTTCCTTTTTTTTGGCTGCACTGTGAGCTGTGTGGGATCTTAGTTCCCTGACCAAAGACTGAAACTGCACTCCTTGCATTGGACTCAAGGCATCTTAACCACTGGACTGCCGGGGAAGTATCTAAATCCCATCTCTTAATTAAGCCAGTTTGTTGGGCTTGAGTATGCAACCATGATATACAATGATATATATATATATATATATATATATATATATCTACATGGTTATAAAATCACAAGTTCTCTCTCATCATTTCATTTTTACCTCCTTGTTTAAATCGGTTTCCTTATTTTTATGTAGAAAAATAGAACTCAGTATATGTGCATGACATATTAGAAATTCTCCAGGTTCGCAGGCCCAGATCTGGATCCTGGTTTTGTCATTCATCAGTCTTGGGCAAATCGGTTAAACCTGAACTTCACTTTTCTATCAATAAAATGGGATTGTTTTTTGTTTATATGGCTGTTTTATGGGTTGAAGCTAATGGATACATCAGCAGATGATGTAGTAGGCCACCAATTAATGCTCTACTATTAGGTGGTAAATAGGGCTTCCCTGATGGCTTCCCTCAGTGGTAAAGAACCTACCTGCCAATACAGGAGACACAGGTTCAAACCCTATGTTGGGAAGATCCCCTGGAGTAGGAAATGGCAACCCACTCCAGTATTCTTGCCTGGAGAATTCCACGGACAGAGGAGCCTGGTGGGCTACAATCCATGGATTCACAGAAGAGTCGAACCCAACTTAGTGACTAAACCACCTCCACCACCTTATACTATCTTGACAGCTTTTACTCTGTATGGTTGTCTATAGGAGCACCTCTTTCCAGGCGACACCTCTTAACCACCATGGTTTCCAAGTTGATCATGGCCTTGACCAAGGACAGTGCAGAAAGTTTTGGGAAAAGATGAAAGATGAGGAGGTGGACAGGAATTTGAAAGCTCAAATGGTGGAGGAGATGGAATTAGCCTTTTTAAAAAACATTTGCCACCGCAGAATTCTACACCCACTTTCTATTTATAAATATCCTTGTCTCCCGGCTTTGCTCCTCCTGCGGAAGACTCCAGCGGAAGAGAACAGATACAAAGAGCAGCTGGGAGCAGGTACAGACGCGCAGAGCAGAGGAGGCTGGAGAATCGCCTGCCTGACGTGGGTCAGGTGCATGAATTTACGGATTCTGGGGCAGGACGTCTCAGGAAACTTACATCAGAAGGTGATTTGTCCCTTGCCAAAAGCCTGCGCTGGCAGAGGAAAGGGGCAGCCATCCTCCGTAACTGGATCCCGCCACAGAGCCCCTGCTTTACTGCCCCCTGTCCTGCGCTGGTGGCGGGAAGACAAGATCGAAGGCCACCACGACAGCTGAGCAGAGATGACGCACCAAGGCGGTGGGGACAAAGGGAGGACGACAAACTCAAGAGGCACCTGAGAGTCCAGCCCCGACTTCTGAGAAGAGGGAGGGGTAGACAGGACTCGGGGTCATCTCTGGGCTTTCAGCCTGGGAAACAGGGTGATCCGCAAGTGCGGAATAAAGTGTGAGAACGCGAGCAGCAGCGCAGGCTCGGGGAGGTGGGCTGAGATGTCACCGAATCTGAAGATCCTGAGTAAGCATTTATTGAGGACTGTGTGTTAGGGACTGTCCTGGGTGCTTGCAATAGCGCAGAAAAACAGCGCTGAAGAAATGTGAGGACTGTCAGTGGAGATGCAATTCCACTTTCCCTCAGCCTGCCACCTTCACTAGTGCTGTGACTTTGCCCGCGTCATCTGCACTGGTACAGTGTCACCTTACCTTCTAGTTCTTAAATAACCACGACAGCGACCACATTCCAGTTACTGTGACACTGGACTCAAGTTTATGCTCCAGTAAGAGGAGTATTCGGAGAAGGCAATGGCACCCCACTCCAGTACTCTTGCCTGGAAAATCCCATGGACGGAGGAGCCTGGTGGGCTGCAGTCCATGGGGTCGCTAAGAGTCGGACACGACTGAGCGACTTCACTTTCACTTTTCACTTTCATGCATTGGAGATGGAAATGGCAACCCACTCCAGTATTCTTGCCTGGAGAATCCCAGGGACGGGGGAGCCTGGTGGGCTGCCGTCTACAGGGTCACACAGAGTTGGACACGACTGAAGCGACTTAGCAGCAAGAGGAGTATTACCCTCATTTTAGAGATGAAGAGCCTGAACCTTAATACAATTAAATAACTAGTCCCAGGTCACAGGGCTGCTAAGTGACAGAGGTGGGAATTGCTCCCCTCCTGCCGACCTGCCCTTAGAGAACTAGCTCAAAGTCCATTCCTCCATGAAGTCTTCCCGGAGTCCCCCCAACTGTATGTGAGCTTTTCCTCTTGTGGATCCCAGGGAGCTTGGTTTCAACTGGCACATTCTGCCTGTCCAACAGGCATCACTGCAAGTATACCAGGGTTTGCTTTTTTTTCTTTGGCCTCAAAGAAAAAAAATGCAGGGTGGGGCCTTAGTTCCCCAACCAGGGATCAAACCCATGTTCCCTGCACTGGAAGCGTGGAGTTTTAACCACTGGACTGGCAGGGCACTCCCAGGCCTTGGTTTTTCACACATGGTTCTATTTAATCCTCCCCACTTCCTTAGTTCTGATGCTCTCGTCAGACTCCGTCCTTTCCTCAGTGCACAGGCAGGCCCAGGGGCCATGGAGATGCAGTACCTCCCCACTGCCCCCGTGGCAGGGCTTCTCGCGCTGAGTGGCTGAGGGTTGTGTATAAACTCTAAGTGCGGTCCCCTCGGGAGCAAGGGTCTGAGATGCTGGACTGCAGGAGGTGGGGAGCTGTCTGACGTGAGGCGCGGCTGTCGTTGCATTTTCACCTCCTTTTTCGCTTCCAGCCAGAGGACACTCACCAGTCTTTGGGGTGCCAGCAAGGCAGGGCTGCAGACAGGATGGAAAGTCAGTAGGCACACTTCTGCTTCTTGTCCTTATCTCACCTCTAGCTCTTCGTACTACTCAGTTTGGAAATAAAAACTGCAAAGCCTAATAGATTTTTCCGTGGAAATGTGGCATTACCAGGGAACAGTCCATTCTTCTGGCTGCCCGAGGGAGGCAAAAATTAGTGCTAGAAAAGGTTCTCTCACCCCAGGCAGCTTCTTGGATTTTGCATGGGGCGGGTTTATTTCCTTACTTACTCTCCCTCGGGTAGTTGGTGCGTCTTCAAAAACTCTTCCAGGTCACATTTTTCTTTCTCCCCCTTTTCCAAAGCACTGTCTTCAGCCATTTTTGGTGTGTGGTACTAATCTGAATCTACTTGGAAACATGCTTTTTTGGGGTGGTAGTAAGTTGGTTCCAGAACAACTGTGGTTTTTAATACAAGATTTGACTAATTGATCCCAGACAGGAGACTGGGGCCCCGGCTGCAGAGGAATCCACTTATGAGACCGAGGCAAAAGGGCTTTTCAACATTTCCTCTCATGACAATGTGTTTGGAAGACCTGCCTTCCCAAGACAGCGTGGGAAGGCAGTGAACAGAGGAGGAAGCTGACTCATATGGACAAAGTTGGTTGGAAGGGAAACAGTTGCTTTAGAAAACTAATTGCTGCTACTAGCCAAGATATTCTTCTGCAAAGATTTCTTTTTTTTTGGGCTGGGGGGGCACTGGTGGCAAAAGGATCTTTCATTTGAAACTTTCTCTCTAGGACAAAAATCAGAGTTCAAGACTCTAATTCTCTCAAGTCTGATGAGACAATAAAATGAGGGATCAAGAGAGGGAGAAAAAATGAGATGTCACATATGACATCCTTAACCCTAAAAAAAAAAAAAATCTCTCTAGAGGAGTGAGACACCCATCTTTGTCTACTTTCAAAAACAAACTCCAGAGCAATTCTCTAGCAGCCCAGTGATCAGAACTCTGTGCTCTCACTGCCAAGGGCGCAGGTTTGATCCTTGGTTGGGGAACTAAGATCCCAGAGCTGCATGGCTCCACTGAAACTAAAAAGAAAACAAAACAAAACAAAACCACCCAAAAGTCCAAAGATACAAATTACTATGGCACCTAGGGAGGCAGCACGAATGAACCCATCCAATAGGCAAGTATGTTTCAGAAGAATCCACTGAGGGAATTCCTTGGTGGTCTGGTGGTTATGAGTCCATGCTTTCACTGCTGAGAGTCCAGGTTTCATTTCTAGTTACAGAACTAAGATCCCATGAGCCAAGGCAAAAAAAAAAAAAAAAAAGAATCCAGTGAGGAGCTGACATGTAAATAAATCACTTTCAAAAACTGTTAGCCTTCAAATGGGGAGTAGATGTACTGGACTGATGTGCTCATAGGAATAAAGCCTTCCCATACAGTAAGTGTCCCATCTGTATAAATCCCAATAGCCTAGAAAAGTAACGGTGATCATTTCTATCTTCAGTTGCTTCACCTATTTATCATTCTGCAGAGGCAAAAGACCAGGTCTCTTCTAATCGAAGACCGTTTTACACTATCCTGCAGAAGGCTCTTTTCTTTGGTCCACTGATTTGACTACAAGGGAGGGCACCTGTCCTCAGATGGATGGACCCCTTACCATTCGGTTGACTGGCTACTTTCTCTCAGCATTTCATTGCTCCTAGGAAGCAGCAAACATGCCTTGGAATGTGACTCGGGTTTGAACTTGGCTCTGAAACATACTAGCTATATAATTCTGAATGAGTTACTTGAGTCTCATTTTCTTTATTTCTAAAGTGGAGACACCTACTGTACCAAAGATTATGAGAAGTCAAGCTTCCATGGCAGGCGGTACAGTCACTACCATTGTTCTCCTCGCTTGCCACGTGTCTGCCACGCACGGCACCTTAAACTGACCAACTTCACGCACTCTCACTTCACCAGCTACACTTTTCCCATAAAGCCCAGGGAGGCTGTTTCAGTGGGCCTGTTTTAAAGGGATCAATATAATTTTTTCCCACAGATTTTCAGATCAGAGAGAAGCGATGCTGCTGCTGTGTAAGCCCTGAACTCAGTGTGTGGTGTAGTTTCTCTTCTGTCTGTTTAGTTGGCAATATCATTACAAGCCTTGGGGGAGGAAGAGTTTGAAGGCAAAGATCTTGTCCAGCTGAGAGGACTTAAGAGAGACTTCACAAAGAGATGACCCTAGAACTGAATTTTACCATATAGGGAACACTTCAAGGGGGAGAGGGAAGGAGGACATTTCTAGAGGAGGAAATCACAGCAAAACTACAGTATGTTTAGGTAACATGAGAAGCTGGGATCCAGGACTAGGTTTAAAGTTTCTTTCATCCTAAAGTTGTCTGTATAGCCTGGTACTTTTACAAGCACCCAAGTCCCAGGAAACTCCACATTCTCTCCTTCAGTCAAGCTTCAGTGACCAGCACACTCCCCAGAGGGAATACTTCCTGGCAACTTAGCTCAGCCCTGCCAAGCCAAACCACCTGTACCAGTTTCACAAGTACAGCCCACAAGATAACGCTTATCTGGGTTTACATGATTTACATTATGAGTCACTTCATTTTTTGTGTGTCTCTTAAAAGTACCTACATACCTGCATTTACCAGCCCCAGAATAAACTTCTGAGTATGTTAATGGCTTATAAAATTTCATGGAGGACCACAAATGTAGTCCTCTTGCCTGAAAAATCCCATGGACAGAGGAGCCTGGAGGGGCTACAGTCCACAGGGGTCACAGAGAGTTGGACGCAACCGAACAATAAGCACAGGTGTAGTACCCTTATGGGACCGACAGCCTGGATGCAGTGAGCTGGATCGGCCAGTGTGCTGACTAATCCCAGGCCTTGGTGAAATTTTTCCACAGCCCAACTTTCAAAGGCAAAACCGGAGCCTTGGCGCCCTCTGGTGGCAGACTGGTTCTCATAGTCAGACAGGCTCCCCAACTAGGCAGGCGTGTGTGAAGACAGAAGCCACAGGTCATAAACATGGCAGTTTCCTAGATCATCTTTACTTGAAGATTTTTTTTGGGGAAAAAAAAAGTAGGTAATGCAAAACATTTTTATATTAAAACAAATGCAGATAATATTGAATATAAAATTTACATTGCTTTTTGAGACAAAGAGACATCAAAGACATTTCAAGGTAAGCTACTCACGAGCTTCAGGCTATATACTCTTAAACTCGGCGTGTGGGGGCGAGGAGAGGAGACCCTGCATGCTCAGTCTAACACTGTGGGTGCTGCTGCTTTGACGGGAAGTAGCAAATTCTTCTGAGAAACAGCAAATGACGCGTTTACTCATTTGGCAACAACCCAGTGGATTATAAGTAAAACCAAATGCTTTCTCATTTTAAGAGCATTTTAACCTGCTTGGAAAAGGCCTGAGTAAAATAAGAGCTTTATGTTTGAGTGGATATTTATTTCCTTCTAAAATGATTTTTCCCCTACTATGAATGTTAACATGCCTAACTGAGGGTATGACATGCGAGCTGGTCAGTAGTCTAAGAACCCTATGGATGTAAGTCTGCACCATCAGACGTGAGGTTACAAGTATACCTTCCAAGGGTGTCATGAGGAATGGAAAACAAACTGCTCACCTTCTGCAAGGACAAAATGCGAACAAAACAAAAACCGAAGAACAAGAGATTACATGCAGTTAGAACTGTATAATGATGTAATTTAGGGACTGGCAAGGCTAATGCTACAGTATTTGCTTTTCATACTTCATATGACAATAAGAACCTCTGTGAGGGGTGAAAAAGGAGACATTACACTTCCTTTCCAAATCCTGCTTTTTCTCTGTAACTGTCCTTTTTTCTTGTTGTTGGCAACACAATTTCTTGCTTTGCAATAACAGCGTGCAGATTTTCTAGGGTAGGTTAGGCGTGTATTGTCCTTTCTGTGAGGTATGAGAGCCAGGGTTAGTTGAATGTGCTAAGAAGAATATGCTGGGAGGCAGGTTCCAGTGGATGCCGCTGAGTTTTAAGGTCTACCGAAGAAAAGGTAGTTTATGACTTCCCGTATCATTTGCCTTATTCATTTTCTTAACTTTTGCATTTTCTTTCTTCATGGGACTGTACTCTCTTCATTTTACAAAACCTTAAATTGAGACTCAAATTGCATGACAACTTGCCGGTACCTTTAGGTAAATGCAACTTCTGAAGTAAAATAACCTGGGGTTAAAATGTCCCATTTCAGGGGGGAGTATCAGTGGTAAATCATGTGCTGGGAAAAAGAACAAAAAAGGCAGACACCAAACACCTCCATTTTCCCAAGATTAAATGATTATTAAAAAAAGCGCGCCACACTGTATAGAAATCAACATTCTCTCCCATAATTCTGTGCGTCTGGGACTATAGAAATGTCACTGTCCCTGCCCCACATCTTCAAATCAACATTCTCAGGTCACAACAGTAGGTCTTCCCAAAGGGGACCTTCCGGAAAAACAAGCTATTTCCTCGGCTCATATTTCCCTGAAAGAAAAATAAAATAAATACAAATAAAGTCTAGTGTGAAAATGAGGTCAGCTAGTCCAAAGCAGCAAAGACATCCAACTGGACGTATTTCTGAGAAACGAAATGATGAAAATGACCAGACTGTCTATCACCATCACAGTGCAGATGTCGCTGCGCTATGGGGCAGCGACGTGTCATCTCCGACGCAAGCTGAGCCTCTGTGGAACTACCTACCATTTGACACGTGGATAAAGGCAAGTATTTTATTTAGACAGATGTTCCCAGTCCAGATTCTGGCTCTGCTATGTGCTAGTTAGCTGGGCTATCAAGTGTGTTAACTCATACCAAGTGTCGTGAACAGTCCTAACACGTAGCAAGCGCCAGCTTTTATTTGTATTTTGTTTTTTGGCTGCACGCATGTGGAATCTTAGTTCCCTGATCAGGGTTGGAGCTCGTGCCCCTTGCAGTAAAAGTGCGGAGTCAACCTCTGGACCACTGAGGAAGTCCCCATGTCAGCTTTTATTTGTTTTGAACCGAACGGTCAGATCTCTAGGGAGTACTTATAAAATCTTATAATTAAAGTAGTCATGTTGTGAGTTTAATTGAGCAGACTTAAGTGAGACAGCCTGTTCGTAGATCCTGCTCTCCCAAATACAAGCTGTGTGATTGTGGGTTATGCAATTGGCATTATTTAACTGTTCAAAGTCCCAGTTTCTTCATATGTGAGGCGGAACAGTAAAGTACAGTATCTCTCCTCACAAGGTTACTTTGAGGGTTGCATGAGCTGAAACATGGAGAACTCTTAGCATGATGCCTCGTATACAGTGAATGATCAATTAACATTTGCTGTTGTCTTAAGCACTTAAAGGTTCAACTGTAAAGTGTCTGATACCCTAATAATTTTCTGTTTGGTTTCTTTCTATAGCAGAGTTGAATGTTCACATTAGGTCTGTCTGGCAACCATCCAAGTGTCCTGGCCTGGGTTCACAGAGGGGCTTGTTGGGTCCACTGAGCAAAAGCCCCCCAGCTTAGGCCTCTGCATTCCGAGTTCAGGCTGGGAAGCCTGAGCCCCGTGAACAAAGGCCTTTCTCATCGGTGTCTCCAGCGCTCTAATAGCGTGCAACAAAGAGCTTCCTCATAGGCCTTCCTCCACAGTCCTCTACAAAGTGTTTCCCACTCAAAAACAGCTTTCAACTGATGGCCACTCTAAGCGATTCCATGTTAAATTTAGCGCTCAGCCACTCATTATTTTGGTTCCTATTAAAGCTCTGCCTAGACTGATCAAGAATTTTTGGTTGGAGATGACCTACCCCATAGCAAAAGCAAACAATACACCGGAATCTGGACACCGCATGGACTAACGTGACTGCAGAAGAGAGCAGTTCTGCTGACACCACTGTGACAATGTTGTAAACAAACAACTATTGCTCAGCTTCTCTAAATATATTAGAAAATACATTTCAGAATATATTCTGACAAGTTACAAGAAGATGAGGTTGGAAAAAGTAATCTGAAATCCAGGGTATCATTTTAATAACCAGAATAACTGACTGCCCAGACCTTATTTGTAATTTGAATGTAACCACTCAAACGGGTTCCAGATCACATCCAGGAATTCTTCCTTCTTTACCTCTCCTGATGATTTCTAAGCAGCATATTTTACAGCTATGCCAGAGCGACATATGGACCACTGAAAAGGATACATTTAACTGGTAACTAAAGGATAACCTATAAGAATTAACCTGGGATCCCAGAAACTTTTAAGAAAACAAGCAAAAAAACCCCACAAAATACGAAGAGGGGAGAAGGAGAGAGGGAGGGAGGAAGAGAGAGAGAATGAGAGAGAAGTACCTCTTTCTGTAGCATGCACCAGCAATCTATCCAAGAAGAATATATTGGGGCATAGGGAGGGCATCCACCAGCAAGCCTGAAATAGAAAAAGGGATTAGTTACCGAAGTCAATATTTATAAAACATTCTCTCAAGAGCTCAATAGATCTTGGTCAAAATATTCTGCCTGGAAGGTTCCCTGAGAAGCAATTTTAGCGGTTCTATAGAAACAAATTCTGTTGGCACAGGGGAAAGACTGAGCATCCAAAACAGACCCCACTTTCTTACATTTAGGTTTTGAATCAACACATAAAGAGAAACTTTAGTTATGTATTTTCTAAAACATCTAGGTTTTAATTAGTGGACAAATGAAATTCTAGAACATAGTAATTATATGACTAAAGAGCTGAGAAAGGGAATTTAAAACTATGTGGTGTTCAAAAGACTCCAAATATAACAATGGATAGCGGTGTGAAACTGTGGTGACTACACGCTCTTACTCAGGCATAACTCCCGCCCACGTCTTCTCTGAAAGTGAAAGTTAGGCACTTAGTGGTGTCTGACTCTTTGTGACCCCATGGACTACAGTCCACCAGGCTCCTCTATCCATGGAATTCTCCAGGTAAGAATACTGGAATGGGTTCCATTTCCTTCTCTAGGGGATCTTCTCGACCCAGGGATCAAACCCAGGTCTCCAGCATTATGGGCAGATGCTTTACCGACTGAGCCATCAGGGAAGCCACTCACTTCTCTAAAAAAACTGCAAATAACAACAACACACTTAACTCATCCTTCAAGCCTGCTCTGGGCTACAATGCAGCAGCCGATCCGCAAATCACAGAACAAACACAATATGGTAACTGCTCACAACTCTCCATAGCTATCACCTGGATACCTTGTCTGAAAACAGTGACATGTCTAATGGTGTGCTGTGACGGGTACCCTAGTGGAACAGAATTAAATCACGAGGTTAAAACTTCTGTCCAACCTGGCAGTCACCTGGCATCTGGAAATCAATGGTGTCCATCCCCACCCTCGGCCCTCCTTCCCAATCAATACATGAAAGGTCAAGAAACTTTTCATTTTCAACCAAATTTTCTACTTTTCTAACTTCAAAACACTTTTTCCATGAAGCCCTGATGCAAAACAGGTACAGGTTGTCATTCAATCCCTAACATACCTTTCATAATGTTCGTAAGAGAGGATAAGGATTAATATAAAGCAAAGATGTGAGAGTGATCATTATTCCACTATTTTCAGAAAAGAACCTAGACTACTGACAAGTACATACTATTTATAAGTACTTAAGGAATATTATTTGTGCCCTTCTCTATTTCAAAACAGGCTATGAAGAGACTGCTTATAATACAAACTGATGGCACTGCTGGCGCATGGGGCAGACGGGAAAAATCAGGAAATCTACTCATAGCATCACCTGTGCTCATCCTCGCCAAATTCTACCAGGACTGCTCTGCCTGTCAGGCATACAGGCAGCCAATTACTAGGATAAGAAATGCAAGGCACTTACCCACAGTTGTTGACAGCCATAAGATTAGAGACAAGCACAAAGGGATAGGTCAACATACTGGCAAAAAACTGTAAGGAGGAAAAAGCAGCTCAGTTATTAAGTCATGCCTGGCCTCTCTCATGTCCCTCCTTCTCAGCCTTAGCCCTAGTGCCGCTATGCTCAAATGTGCCATACTGCTTTTGCCTTCTCTGTATCCCCGGTCAAGACTAAAGTACACATTCTGGAGTCTGGAGATGTTTCTCCCCTTACCCTGCAACCTTTTCACCAAAGGTCAGAAGACTTCTCTTATTCTGTGACTGAGCCTCATTCACATACAACTGAACTTCAACATTTAAAACTAAGTACAATAAGCATTTCAAAACAGCCCTGAAAAAACAAGAGAACACAAACATCTTTCCAAAGACAATGGAAGCTACTCCAAAAGTCAGCCACTGCAAGACTCCACGTAAGTAAAGAGACTGAAGCCTTCAGTATTCGTCCAGCAGGACACAGGAGGGGGCAGGGGCAGATGTGTGTTGGCAAACGCCCGCTGACCCCTCTGGAAGTTGACCAGCACCAAACCACGGGAGTTTGTTACTTCTGCCACTGTGATGCAGGGACTCTGGGTTGTTCCTACCTCTGACCAAAAAACAATAATGACACATTCCAAATTTCAAAGAAAACAAAACTACTCCTCAAAGGTTAAGAGGATGTTTATTTATTTATTTTAAATTTTATTTATTTATTTGGCTGCTCTGGGTCTTAGTTGTAGCATGTGGGATCTAGCTCCCCGACCAGGGATCGAACCTGGGCCCCCTGCACTGGGAGCTCAGAGTCTTAGCCACTGGACCACCAGGGAAGTCCCAAGAGGATGTTTAAAAACTTACTCCTGTGACAGCTTGGGAATAGCTCTTCATTTCATTCATGGTGGAAACCTATAACAGGAAGAAAGCCTTTATTAGAACGAGTGAGAAAATTAAGCTGGTATTAATAGCTAATTGTCCTCCCCGTATCAAAACAGTCTATTTTTGAATTCAAGTTCTTTGACAACCTGAAAATTAATTTACAGGATGAAAACATAAAAGACTGGCTAGGAGCATAAAAAGGCAGTGGTCAAAATGATCACCTTGACTCAACATTAACAGGCAAGTTCATATAAGACTAGGATGGCTTCCAGGAACTAATATAATGGCCTCAGGATTTCAAAAGCACCAGGAAGCGAGACTGGAAATCTTTGCCCGGGTCCTAGAAATACAACCCCCGGAAACCACGTTGATGGTACTCTTAGGGCCAAGTCACTCCTTCTGTATACACCCAGCTGTATCCCAGATGCTGTGGGGAAGATCAGTCTCTACTCAAGTAACCAAGCACATGGATTTCTGGTCCTACCTCTGGCCTGGGTGTGTTCTCGTTTCCACCATGCTATGGAACTCTCTTGGGTTCAAAGAGGTCTACAGCTGCTGAGGCTGCAGAAACATGACTTTTAGGGAAAGCTGATTCTCAAACCCCCGGCCCAGGCTGAAGTTTCCAGAAAGCCCAATGTAAGAGTCCCCTGAGCACTTCCAATTAGATGAAACCCCTGAATATACGATAGAACTGTCCTGCTTCATGGTGTCCTCTAACATTAGGCATCAACAAAGAAGCAATCTCCTTGCAGACGCTTAGGCTCACCCTGCCAAACCCTTTCCAGGTGCCTCTCTCTGAGGTAAGCAGCGTAGATCATTCCATTACCCTCTGAAAATCTGACCGTTAATATTTAGCTATATAATGGTGAGTCTCATATCACCAACTGCCATCTTACTGTAAAGCTAACCTAGCTGCCAGGCGGGGACCGTGCAGTCAGCACCAGCACATCTCATCAGGAGCCCAACCTACCCCACTATCCAGAGCGTAGGTATTGACGAGGTAGGCCAGCGAGTTACAAAGCCACAAGGAGATGATGTCACCGAGCAGGCGAGGGATAAGGCCCCTGCGTGAGGAAGCAACAAAGACAAGAGCCAAGAGGTGTGATCATTTGGAAAGTAATTCACTCATTTATATTTACTTATATAAGTCATACAAGAATTCATTTATCCTTCAATTAAAAAATAAACAAATAAAGATTTTAAAACATTCTAGAGAACTGAAAGGAACCGAATACCAGAACGTAACCAGTTCATTCTAATTAACACAATTGTTCTTGAAGCTAATCTCTAATGACTTGTATTCTCATTTTTAAAGTGAGAATTTTAAAGGCTACATCCCTCTGAGCTATGGCCAATGGCTCAACTTATTATTAATAACTATAATCAGGGAGGCAAATAATTTGCCTACTTCAGAGAAGAGACTTAACTATGATTATTGTTAGACTACTTGATATACAAATTTGGCCATGCAAAAGATGAGAAAATGACAAAGTGAAAACGGCCCAAACGTGGACACAGGTGAGAGGCATCAGAAGACACATTTCCAGGGCCTAGGTACGCTAGGTGAGGCCGTGTGGAGCACCGGGACAAAGGTTACCTCAGACTGAAGACCAAGGATTAAATGCCATTCTACCACTTATCAGCAAATGAACTTCCCAGAGCATCAGTTTTGTTTTTGTTAATCTCTAAAATGAGAATAATAGCTATCTTGTCTATTTCCCAGAATATTTATGATACTCAAACAAAAATCAACGATGTGGAAACACTGAAAATCAAAAAGGACCATTTAGCTAATAATGCAGTTTTTGTCATTAACAGAACTAAGGTAGTAGCCTAAGTTCTTCTAAAGTAAATTCAAGGGAATGAACACAGTGCACATACTCTGAGGATAAGAAAGACACCCATTAGATACCTCTCCATTTTTCCAAAATGAACTTTCCTCATTTCATCAACTATATAGCAACTGAGAACTTATTATGACAGTAGAGACTTGGAATGAATTTATTACTTAAAAAAACCCTCTCCTTTCAACCATTTCAGATGTGCAGAGCAAAAGTTTGGGATCTCTTACAAGAGCATTTAAGTCAGAGGGGCCAAAACAGAGTTTAACATGAAATAAACCAAAAGAGTACATTTTCCCTGAGGCTGAAACAAGGAGTCATGTCCTCATTCTCATTAAAGTGTCCTTCTCACACAAAAATCACATCCACAAATCAGTAATTTACTCACGCAAAAAATCCTAGGATGCCCTCTTCCCGATAGATTGTTGCTATGGAGTCACAAAGTCCACTAGGTTTAGAAGGAGGAAAGGTAAAGTACATTCAGATTACAAGGTTCAACCGCCACTTTGGACAAGGTTATACCCCCACCCACCTCCCCTTTCTACCTCCCGCATTCCGCAAAGACAGATGAATTCAGAAACAGAAGGGGAGATACTGCTTATGGCAGAAAGTGAAAGATACCCTTATGGCAGAAAGTGAAGAGGAACTAAAAAGCCTCTTGATGAAAGTGAAAGAGGAGAGTGAAAAAGTTGGCTTAAAGCTCAACATTCAGAAAACGAAGATCATGGCATCTGGTCCCATCACTTCATGGAAATAGATGGGGAAACAGTGGAAACAGTGTCAGACTTTATTTTTGGGGCTCCAAAATCACTGCAAATGGTAATTGCAGCCATGAAATTAAAAGACGCTTACTCCTTGGAAGGAAAGTTATGACCAACCTAGATAGCATATTCAAAAGCAGAGACATTACTTTGCCAACAAAGGTCCGTCTAGTCAAGGCTATGGTTTTTCCTGTGGTCATGTATGGATGTGAGAGTTGGACTGTGAAGAAGGCCGAACACCGAAGAATTGATGCTTTTGAACTGTAGTGTTGAAGAGGACTCTTGAGGGTCCCTTGGACTGCAAGGAGATCCAACCAGTCCATTCTAAAGGAGATCAGTCCTAAGTGTTCTTTGGAAGGAATGATGCTGAAGCTGAAACTCCAGTACTTTGGCCACCTCATGCGAAGAGTTGACTCACTGGAAAAGACTCTGATGCTGGGAGGGATTGGAGGCAGGAGGAGAAGGGGACGACAGAGGATGAGATGGCTGGATGGCATCACTGACTCGATGGACGTGAGTCTCAGTGAATTCCAGGAGTTGGTGATGGACAGGGAGGCCTGGCGTGCTGCGATTCATGGGGTCGCAAAGAGTCGGACACGACTGAGCGACTGAATTGAACTGAACTGAAGGGTATAGTCACATGGGTATAGTCACATTCAGGATGAATTCTGGCTTCAGTGGTTGTGTGTGTCTGTGTAGGTCAAATGATATAAGATATATGCATTTGCTTTGCAAGCTCTAAGGCATCACAGACATGTAAAGTATTTGGCATTAACAGATCTCCTTGAAGACTTGAAAAGAGAAACACTTACCAGTACTTGGATTCTCTGCCAATGAATTGTACCATAGATCTCAGAGTGATCACTAAAGAATACAGAGGAAAGATTTTTAACCTACCTCCAGGTAAATTTTAATAGCCCTGAAAAAAAGTTTTGCCCACCTAAAGACACTTTTGGTATCTGGATAAATTGGATAAAAACCAAAACAAGCAAACCAAAAACACACAGGCAAGGCACTTTAGTGAACTCTCATGTCAACCTATGGAAGTAGACAGGAGAGATCATGATACAGAGAGAGATAAAGAGTCGAATTTCAGTTGTTCACTGCAGACCTACCGTGGAAGGGATGTGTGATGAGGGTAGCAGCAGAACGAGCCATCATCTCCCGAGTTGTCTAGAAACAATCAGCACACACACTTGTGAAATCTGAATAAATGACATTTAAATTCCTGCACGAAGTCACTTTCTTACTGAAGAGTAAGAAAGTGGGTGACATAGCACTCCTGAGTCAGGATGAGCAGCCCGAATAGGATGCAATATGATACAATATCATTCTGGCACAGCTTTCACTCAGGGATTTCAACGTTATGTCTCAAAACTTCTCTGTAAAGCAGATTTCTATTATCATCTCAAAGAAAAACAAAAGCAAAGAAACAGGTAAAGGGACTTTCCTGGCGGTCTGTGCTTGAAATGCAGGAGGTGTGGTAGCCTAGCTGGGATAAAACTATGAGGACTGTATTTAGATTATTAACTGGATCTCTCATTGTGAGTGATTTCAGAGACTCTGATATCTGCACTAGGCAAATGTCAGGCTCTATTTAATCTACACCAACAGCTTGAGGACAGCAGAACAACTTTGGTTTGGTTTTTTAACCACAACCCTATAACTAACTGTGCAGTATCCTGGAGCTCCTATATTTATCCCAGTTTATCTTTCTTATCCAGGATTCTGTAAAGAGGTTAGTAAAAAAAATTCAACCATAACACCTGGAGGTAGGCTGTAAATACAGAAGGTCTGTCGTTCATTTTTGCACTTAGTTAAGAGATCCCTCACCTCCACTCTATTGGTAGTTCTAAGAGCCACAGGATGAACTCAAGGAAGTTCAGAAAATATAAGACACATATTAATTAATACACGTATCTCTGTGTTCCTTGCTCAGTCACTACTCAGTTGTGTTTGACTCTTTGTGACCCCAAGGACTGTAGCCCAGCAGGCTCCTCTGTCCATGGGATTTCCCAGGCAAGAATACTGGAGTGGGTTGCCATTTCCTTCTCCAGAGGATCTTTCCGACCCAGGGATCGAACCCAAATCTCTTGAGACTCCAGCACTGGCAGATGGATTCTCTACCACTGTGCCATCCAGAAAGCCACAATATTATGTTTTTGAAGGCAGCTTTTACTGAAAATCATGACCTTACTATAGACAATTAGATAATATCAAGACTAAGAAATAAAAAAGAGTATTATTAAGTTAGGCGTGCAACCAACTCCAATGGCAGAAGACAGGGGTGGGAAATGAATGATGAGGGCATTTCAAAGTCAGAATAATGTTGTAAAAGCATTTCTAGATATATAACGTCCAACACATGCAGGGCCTCGGCTACTATATGTTAATACTGTTGGGCCAGAGATTTTCAACTCTAAGAAGTTTCAATAGAAACCTCTTCAACATTAAAGAGGAAATGAGTGGGAAAAATATGTTTCCTTGAAATGCATCAATTCCAAACAGCAAGCAATGCATTCTTCTTTCTATTCTGCATGCAGTAAAGCCCGTATTAAATCGAAGGTTTAATTTCCCTTGGAACACTGAACATACAGGCCTGATGATCCTGATTCCATAACTGCCACTCCACTCTGATTTAGAGAGATCATAATCATCTCACCTCTTTGATAACCCGGTCAAAGGAAGATGAGACTTCTTTCTGTACATTTCCAGATCCTGACTCCTGGAAATCAAAATAAAAGATCGCTATTGTGATGGTTTTCAACAGAACTGGTCAAACCGGTGGCCACCCTGTATAAAAACATTGTCCACGATGAAAGGAAAGCTGACTGCTTGTCCCTCTTCCTAAAGAGGACAACGAGCAGCAGCGGCTTGCGGGGAAAACGGGCTCAAGCGTACACACTGGCTTCAACATACCTCAGCCTTGTCACACTCCTGGTAATGCTACAAAGGAAGAGAAAGGAAGAGGATGATTAGGTCTATCATAGTGTCACTGAGACAGGACATAAAAGGAAAACCCTATTGATTGGCAGAAATTAAAATGGTTGCTTTTTGGGGGGTGGGTGGGGCTATAAATTTCCCATTAACTTCTATTTCTAATTAACACTTGGAAATATTAACATTAACAAGTGTCTTTAAGATGATCCTGTTGCTAAGTTTAACATACTGATTGGGCAACTCACAAAAACTCATATCTAGAAAGAAAAAGGAGGGACTTCCCAGGTGGTCCAGTTGTTAAGACCTGGGTCCTGATCAGGTCTTAGATCCTCCCGCTCCAACTAAGAGCTCGCACGCTGCAAGTAAAAGATCTCACAGGCCGCAACTAAGACCAGGTGCAGCCAAATAAATTAAATATTAAAAAAGAAGAAAAAGGAAAACAAAACAAAACTCCAAGAGCGTTATTTACTAAACACACACTAACAAAATAAACCGGTAAAAACAATGCTTCCCAGGTGGCGCTGGTAGTAAGGAACCTGCCTGTCAGTTCAGGACACGTAAGAGACACAGTTTGCTCCCTGAGTCAGGAAGATCCACTGGAGGAGGGCACGGCAACCCACCCCCAATGTTCTTATCTGGAGAATCCCAGGGACAGGGGTGTCTGACAGGCTACAGTCCATGTGGTCGCAAAGAATCAGACACAAGTGAAATAACTTCGTACATACTCAGAGGACTAAGGCCACAGAAAAAGCCTCAGGACTTTTTCACGGGAAAACTCAGGTCCACTACCAAATTAGGGCAAGATGCTTTCCTTCCCTACAAAGAACAGAGAATTGGTACTAAGCCTGAATAGCTAAACCTGCCTCTCTTTTCCTTTTGAATTTGACTGTTTCTGAGCCAAACAAGAAAGAAGATGCTTTCTTAATTCTGGCAAAGATACATGAAACTGCCAGAGCTTAGGCTGCATTGGAAGAGAAAATATTATTTGTGGGATATTTCAGAAATAGAAGATGGGCTAGGTGAAATATAAGAACCAGACAACTGACTTCCCAGACATAGTGAGGTTTAAAAAATAGACAACACTTGTCTTTTGCAAAAAGAACTGCGTTTCTTAAAAAGAAAATCAGAGGGAAGAGGACAAACATCACAAAGTGAAATGATGGTTTTTGGCCAAATTCCAGATCTTTGGCCAGAAATTAATTCTAACAGTTTCAGGCATCTTTAAAAATTCTCACTAATTTCTAGGCTTTGGTTTTCACTGATAATAAAATTTTCAACAGTCTCTTCTACATTATCCTGAACAGATTTCAATTTAATTCTTGTTCAGATATACAGAACTCAAGTTCCAAAGAATAGCAAGAAAAGATAAGAAAGCCTTCCACAGCGATCAATGCAAATAAATAGAGGAAAACAACACAATGGGAAAGACCAGACATCTCTTCAAGAAAATTAGAGATACCAAGGGAACATTTCATGCAAAGATGGGCTCGATAAAGGACAGAAATGGTATGGACCTAACAGAAGCAGAAGATATTAAGAAGAGGTGGCAAGAATACACAGAAGAACTGTACAAAAAAGATCTTCATGACCCAGATAATCACAATGGTATGATCACTCACCTAGAGCCAGACATCCTGGAATGCAAAGTCAAGAGAGACTTAGGAAGCATCACTACAAACAAAGCTAGTGGAGGTGGATGGAATTACAGCTGAGCTATTTCAATTCCTAAAAGATAATGCTGTGAAAGGGCTGCACTCAATATGCCAGCAAATTTGGAAAACTCAGCAGTGGCCACAGGACTGGAAAAGGTCAGTTTCCATTCCAATCCCAAAGAAAGGCAATGCCAAAGAATGCTCAAACTACCACACAATTGCACTCATCTCACATGCTAGTAAAGTAATGCTCAAAATTCTCCAAGCCAGGCTTCAGCAATATGTGAACCATGAACTTCCAGATGTTCAAGCTGGATTTAGAAAAGGCAGAGGAACCAGAGATCAAATTGCCAACATCCACTGGATCATCGAAAAAGCAAGAGAGTACCAGAAAAACATCTATTTCTGCTTGATTGACTATGCCAAAGCCTTTGACTGTGTGGATCACAATAAACTGTGGAGAATTCTTCAAGAGATGGGAATACCAGACCACCTGACCTGCCTCTTGAGAAACCTATATGCAGGTCAGGAAGCAACAGTTAGAACTGGACATGGAACAACAGACTGGTTCCAAATAGGAAAAGAAGTATGTCAAGGCTGTATATTGTCACCCTGCTTATTTAACTTAAATGCAGAGTACATCATGAGAAACGCTGAGCTGGAAGAAGCACAAGCTGGAATCAAGATTGCCGGGAGAAATATTAATAACCTCAGATATGCAGATACCACCACCCTTATGGCAGAAAGTGAAGAGGAACTAAAATTTCTCTCAATGAAAGTGAAAGCGGAGACTGAAAAAGTTGGCCTAAAGCTCAACATTCAGAAAACGAAGATCATGGCATCTGGTCCCATCACTTCATGGGAAATAGATGGGGAAACAGTGTCAGGCTTTATTTTTTTGGACTCCAAAATCACTGCAGATGGTGACTGCAGCCATGAAATTAAAAGACGCTTACTCCTTAGAAGGAAAGTTATGACCAATCTAGATAGCATATTCAAAAGCAGAGACATTACTTTGCCAACAAAGGTCTGTCTAGTCAAGGCTATAGTTTCTCCAGTGGTCATGTATGGATGTGAGAGTTGGACTCTGAAGTAAGCTGAGTGCCAAAAAATTGATGCTTTTGAACTGTGGTGTTGGAGAAGACTCTTGAGAGTCCCTTGGACTGCAAGGAGATCCAACCAGTTCATCGTGAAGATCAGCGCTGGGATTTCTATGGAGGGAATGATGCTGAAGCTGAAACTCCAGTACTTTGGCCACCTCATGTGAACAGTTGACTCACTGGAAAAGACTCTGATGCTGGGAGGGATTGGGGGCAGGAGGAGAAGGGGACAATAGAGGATGAGATGGCTGGATGGCATCACTGACTCAATGGACGCGAGTCTGAGTGAACTCCGGGAGTTGGTGATGGACAGGGAGGCCTGGCATGCTGCGATTCATGGGGTCGCAAGGAGTTGGACACGACTGAGTGACTGAACTGAACTGAACAAAGTCTAAAACAGTCTTGTCAATCCTAAATTGGTCTTTCTTCTTGACTGTGTAAACTGCTTTTGATTCTAAGTGTAGTACCAAGACCCTGTTCTATTTCACTTGGCTACATGTGAACACATATTCCAGGTACCTGGCTACCTCAAGTTTGTCTTACTTTTCCTTTACATAAAGGAACTTGAGTAATTCAAGAGTAATTACAAGAGTAATTTCACTCTTGCTCTAAAACTACACATTAACCTCTTTGAACTAGATGACAACTGTTTTCCTACATGAAAACTTCCCTGGAGGTCCAGTGGTGACGACTCTGAGCTTCCACTGCAAGAGGCATGCATTTTTCCTGGTTGGAGAACTATGATTCCACATGGTGTCTGCAGCATAGATTGAAAAAAAATCTAAACCTCACTTGGTGTGGCTGGAAAATAGAGTAGTAATCCAGGCCCCAAAATATCAGCCCATTAACACTCCATCATTCTGACCCACGTCAAAGTCACTCAGCTGTGTCCAACTCTTTGCGACCCCATGGACTATGCAGTGCATGGAATTCTCCAGGCCAGAATAATGGAATACCATTTTGGGTGACCCTGACCCAAGGGCCACCCAAAATAGTGGCTCATCAGTCCACAGGCATGATGACAAGAGTAAGTATAATGAATAACAAAACAGCTTCCACAAGAGGAACTGACTGGAAAACCTCTGCAAATCAACTCAACAAAGTCTGAAGAGGATTTAAAACCTAAGCTAATCAGATCATGAAACTGCAACCAAATCATGATGTGCTCATCAAATGATAACACATTTTTACCCAGTAGAACTGGGGCACTGTAAAAGCTACTTTAAAAAGTGCCTGGAGGACTGCACCGAGTAGTGCTTGAAATAAACGGTTTGCAAACATTGGGAATGTAACACATTGGATATATAGATTGAAAATACTACATAGATTGGGTTAGCAAATACTGCTACACTTTTAAGAACTAGAGCACAGAAGGTAATATAGCTTTGGCGCCAGTGGGAGACGGAATAATGAACAAGAAAACCTATAAGTTTTATATTCTCAACCCTACTCATACTGAACAACCTTCCCACGAACTGTTCTAAATGGTACAGAATTTGTACATGTAACACCTCCACAAATATACCAAGAGGCAATTCTGCTGACCTACACTGTAGCTGGCGCAACTGAGAGACAAGTACAGTCAAAGTATCTAAAGTTAAAAGAAGACAGCAAAGCAGAAGGATAACCATGAAAAAGATGTAACTGTGATGTTTTTAAAAACACTTTATGAGACAACTCAAACACAGAATAATTAAGGAAACGACTCATTACCTCTGTATCACCTACCAAGCTTAAACAGATGTTAACATTTTGACCTTTCTGCTTAAAATTTCTTGCCTTTGTAAAATAAACCAGCACAGATACAGCTGAAGTTCCACGCTTCATTTCCTTCCCTCTTCTCAAAAGTACCCATCAGCCCGTATAGTCAATGCACACACGTGGGTGAGGTTTTCTTAAAAAACAAACATTCAGATTTACGCAGTATAACACAAAAAGAAAGAGTGCACAGAATACAAACGCACAGTGCAACAAAGAATTAAATGGCAAATATCCACACAGCCATGATCCAGATCAGGGAAGATCATTTCCATTACCCTCGCATCCCATGCCTGGTCTCCCTTCCTCTTCCCATAAATAAACACTATCCTGACTTTAACGTTTATCTTAAGTTAAAAAAAAAAAAAAAAGTTTGTCACAGAAAATATTTTACTAGGAGTAACACTAGGAATAAGAGGAAAATAAAATCAGAAATGTATGTTTTAACCAGCTTCCTTCGTCTTTTGAAGAAATAAGATGAGTTATGCATGAATGCTTAGTCTTTAAGTCAAGTTCGACTGCAACCCCTTGGACTGTAGCCTGCCAGACTTCTCTGTCAATGGGATTTTCCAGGCAAGAATACTGGAGCAGGTTGCCATTTCCTTCTCCAGAGGATCTTCCCAACACAGGGATTGAACCTGAGGCTCCTGTCCCATCTCCCCCATTGCAGGCGTATTCTTTACTAGTGAAGGAAGCCCCAAGTAAGCTATTGAGGAGCTCAAATAAGTGCACTTAATTTCTGCTCAGAACACCTGGTCCAGAGGAAGCTTGTGTAGATCCAAATCAATTACTTCATCTTAGACAAATTCTCTTTGCTTCCCAGGAAAGAATTAACAACGAGTATTTCAAGTGCATATTTTTCAAGAGGAAGAAAAGCCATGGATATAAATATATCTTCGCGATTGCTCTTAATCAGTAGGACAAACTGTTGTTAAAAGGTAATCTAAATCTATGGAAAGATGGATTTTCTTATTACCTGTAGAACTTTACCATGGACCACAGTTCCAAGGACGCCTGAACACAGTCTTGGAGTTAAGCCTGTGAACAATCCACGCTTCCCATCAATGCTCGCGATGTGCTGAGCTAAGAACACAAACCAGAGATTCACATCCTAGCTGAAAGAAATGGTCACACAGAAATTTCAAGAAAACATGCTTTCTATATATTTTTTTCAGTGACTCCTGCCTATCACATTTGCCAATGTCATCCAATTCTAAATAAATCAAAAGACACTCACCATAACAAAAGAGACCAGGAAGTTGACAGACTTGCCGCCCAAAAATATTTCGTCCTACTGTTGGAGCAAGAGGCTCATATCCCACCTTTGAAAATAAGAGGATATATCAATACTAGGCAACATTCCCAGGAATCCCTGGGTTGCAAGGTCTTGAATAAAGAACAAATTTAGAGTTATAATTTTTAACACAAGTTAAAATGCCGTGTGTTTTCCAAGACAGGAACGAAGTTATCACCCCTGTCCATTTTTTTTTTGGGGGGGGGTCTTGTTTTATCTTAAATTCTGGCACGCGGTTAAGACTGGTTTCAATGAACTCCAAGTTTTCTTTCGGTTCACATTCTACAAAAAAAAAAAAAAAAACATGTAGCTGAGATAGACTAGTATTAAACTGAAAACAGAATTAGGGAATTTTTGTGTTAAGAAAGCTACAGTTTACTGAGGATGCTCAAAAGTATTTTCTAAAGAAAATCTATGGAGAAGGAAATGGCAACCCACTCCAGTACTCTTGCCTGGAGAATCCCATGGAGGGAGGAGCCTGGTAGGCTACAGTCCATGGGGTCGCAAAGAGTCGGACACGACTGAGCGACTTCACTCACTCACAGCCAAATACATGAAGTAAATAAATAAGTATTTAAAAAAATAAAGAAAATCTAGCATTTTTTTTTAAATATTTGGACAAAGTGAGATGACTAAGCCAGTGTCAACTTCATATTTGGCTAACAAGACAAACCATTCACAGGCAAACGCAGATACAGCTTGATAATTCATTTGGGAAACAATTATAAGCTAAATGTATTAAAGGAGCAGACAGTCATGAAAAATCTAATGAAGGCCATTTTAGAGTTAATTTCATCATTTTATCTCTGCAATATATTCAGAGTCTTTAGTGCCAAAGAGATCCTTGAGTGAATGAATGCTGTTGGACATGGTCTTGACTCTCTATTGCTGTGATTCTCAACCTATTCAACTCAAGAACTCCGGAAAGGCTCACAGTGCAACTATTTTTAAAACTGAGTATTTGGGAATTTCACCAAAACCCCTGAGACACTTGGCAACACAAGGATGTTGTGCAATCAGGATTAAGGAGTTTCTGAGGCAACAGTTCTGATTGTCACTAGAAAACCTTGCCTCCTGGATAATGACTAGGTAATGGGCTTATACCAGATTTATGGCAAAATGCTTCCATCTCAGATATTATCCAGCTAAAAACATGCCAATTCTGTTTTAGAGATATCAGAGTACATTTCAAAGATTTGTTCTTTTTGTATTTTTTGGCCACGTTATGCAGCTTAGTTCCCTGATCAGGGGCTGAACCTCGGCCCTTGGTAGTGAAAGCGTGGACCTCCAGAGAATTCCCTTTGTTCTTAATTTAAAAAAATATTTATTTACTTGGCTGTGCCAGGTCTTAGTAGTAGCACTCGGCAATCTTTGTTGTGGCATGCGGGATCTAGCTCCCTGATCAAGGATTCCCCCAAGGGGGGATGGGTGGGGGTCTCCAAGACTTAGCCACTGGACACCAGGGAAGTCCCCCCACTGTTCTTAAATAACTCATTTTACAATAGTTTTTTATTTATAGGTTCTGAATCCACATGGGTCAACTCAGCAACATGTTGTATGAATGAGTATCATAAACTCAAAAGTAAGAAATGGGGCCTTCCCTAATGTCATGCCTATTTTTGACAGAAAGGTGGATGGTGGGGACAGGGCTTCTATCCTTGATACCATGCATGATGTAATGACCTCAACACTCAACAAAAGTTTCAAAAATTAAAGACCTGTCCAGGGAAATTTAGAAAGGCAATTGAAAACACTCCTCAGTTAAAACCTGGCATACCTGCCTATGAATAGAAAATACCCCTTAAGAATTATTTCACAGAAGATTAGAAACTAATCCATATACTTAAAACTCTCTAACAAAACTTGGGCTGAACTGATGTCTAGCTCTGACAGGTGGGATTTTCACTGTCATGAGCCACATGGGCTGCTGCTGGAGAGCCTCAGTGCGTCCTTCCGAAATTTGACTCAGCAATCACTTCTGAATGAGCTCCTTGTGTTTCTCTGGGTATCTGGTGCTAAAATCTCGAAACAGAAAAGCAGCAATAACAGCAGCCAAAAAAAAAAAAGAAGAAGAAAAAGAGGAAACAAAAGCTAATAAAACGTGGGCTCCCCTTAAATCTCAAATTTGTCTTTAACAGATTTCACATCTTGCGTTTGGGGCGGGGGACAAGAGAAGAACGCTCATTTCAGAGGAGCGGAGAGGGGAAAGGTTGGGAAGTCCTTGGCGGCGCCCAGCCAGGATCGACCTCGTGGAAGAGAAAACAAAGTTCAGGGGAGCCACCGGGCAGAGCAGGGCAGGGCAGGGCGGCAGTTGGGCTACCGGGAAAGGAGCGGGCCTCACGGCTCGGCTGAAGGCGAGACCTCGGGAAGGCCCACGGGCAGTGGGAGGTCCGCGGACGACGGGAGTAGTCCCTGCAGGGAAGGAAGGGGCGAGCAGCAAAGAAGGAGCAGCAGCATCCCAGGAGACTGAAGGCCCGGAAGGCTGGAGCCGGTCCTCAGGCGCCCTGGGCAGCGGCCACCGAACAGGGTGCCGAACGGGGGAGGGAATGGCGACGACTCGTACCTGGATGAGCACCTTCACGTACATGAGCGGCTGGGACAGGATGGTGAGACCGGAGCCCAGGAGCACCTGACTGGCCGCGTCCGCCATGATGGCACCCGCGGACGGACAGACAGACCGAGCCACCAAGCGACCGAGCCGGTCCCGGGTCACGTGCCAGGGCCGCCGGCTTCACTGGCCCGCCCGCGGCGCGCGCGCACGCACGCTCCGGAGCGCGCCTCCCGGCTCAGTCCCCGACTACCGCCCCGCCCTCAGAAACGGCAGGCGCTCGCGAGCCGGCGCAGACGTCGGGGCGGGGCTTACGGGCCCGGGCGCACGCGTCAGGTGCTGGGATTCCCCCGCCCTCCGCTAGGAACGGGCCACTTCTCCTGCGCTTGCGCAGGCAGAGAGCTTCCGGGTGGGGAAGAATGGGCGTGGCAATAGGGCCTGACACTTGTCAGCCAAGGCAAGGTCAGAGGAATAAAAGGAATTGTAACAGGATTCTTTGATGTTCTTGCCTCTGAACTTGAGCTTTTGGGATCACCAATGTAAGGTCCAAAGAATATTCAGCGTCAGAATCATAAATAATCTCAGTTCAGTTCAGTCGCTCAGTCGCGTCCGACTCTTTGCGACCCCATGGACTGCAGCACGCCAGGCCTCCCTGTCCATCACCAACTCCCAGAGTTTACGCAAACTCATGTCCATCGCGTCGGTGATGCCATCCAACCATCTCATCCTCTGTCGTCCCCTTCTCCTCCTGCCTTTAATCTTTCCCAGCATCAGGGTCTTTTCCAATGAGTCAGTTCTTTGCATCAGGTGGCCAAAGTATTGGAGTTTCAGTTTCCGCATCAATCCTTCCAATCAATATTCAGGACTGGTTTCCTTTAGGATGGACTGGTTGGATCTCCTTGCTTCAGTCCAAGGGACTCTCAAGAGTCTTTTTCAACATCACAGTTCAAAAGCATCAATTCTTCGGAGCTCAGCTTTCTTTATAGTCCAACTATAAATAAACAATCTAATGACCGGCAAAACCTAGATGAGTTTGAATATTGAACCCATCAGGGGGTTGTTATTCATGCACTCATTCAT
Organism: Bos taurus; assembly: GCF_002263795.3. Lineage (NCBI taxonomy): Eukaryota > Metazoa > Chordata > Mammalia > Artiodactyla > Bovidae > Bos > Bos taurus. Next base: position 77,430,295 of record NC_037342.1, read on the forward strand.
TCTCCTCGGAAACACCTTCTCTGACCTCTATTTAAATTTACCCCCCCCCCTTTATTCCTACCACAGCGTCTTGTAATACTTATAATTATCTGGAATTTATCTTTTAATCTCCTCCACCAGAATATAGACCCCCAGTGAGTTCAGGAGCCAGGACAGTTTTTGATCCTTGTCTAGTCAGTGAAGGACACATATGAGATGCTCAATAAATACTTATTGGATAAATGAACAGTTACTAAAGTGACTACCAGGCCACAGGTTGTTAGGGGCAAAAAAAAAAAAAAAGCATTGTCCTCGACCTTTCAGTCCCAGCTCATACTTTCTAAATCAAACACCACTTAGAACCTGGCACAGAGAAAGAAGAGGAGACTTTCATTTCAGTCCTGGCTCTCCTTTGTATCAAAATGATTTGTAAATGACATGGAACAACAGACTGGTTCCGAATAGGAAAAGGAGTTCGTCAAGGCTGTATATTGTCACCCTGTTTATTTAACTTATATGCAGAGTACATCATGAGAAATGCTGGGCTGGAAGAAACACAAGCTGGAATCAAGATTGCCGGGAGAAATATCAATAACCTCAGATATGCAGATGACACCACCCTTGTGGCAGAAACTGAAGAGGAACTAAAAAGCCTCTTGATGAAAGTGGAAGTGGAGAGTGAAAAAGTTGGCTTAAAGCTCAACATTCAAAAACGAAGATCATGGCATCTGGTCCCACCACTTCATTGGAAATAGATGGGGAAACAGTGGAAACAGTGTCAGACTTTATTTTTCTGGGCTCCAAAATCACTACAGATGGTGACTGCAGCCATGAAATTAAAAGATGCTTACTCCTTGGAAGGAAAGTTGTGACCAACCTAGATAGCATATTCAAAAGCAGAGACATTACTTTGCCAACAAAGGTCCATCTAGTCAAGGCTATGGTTTTTCCAGTGGTCATGTATGGATGTGAGAGTTGGACTGTGAAGAAGGCTGAGCGCCGAAGAATTGATGCTTTTGAACTGTGGTGTTGGAGAAGACTCTTGAGAGTGGTGTTGGAGAAGACTCTTAAGAGTCCCTTGGACTGCAAGGAGATCCAACCAGTCCATTCTGAAGGAGATCAGCCCTGGGATTTCTTTGGAAGGAATGATGCTAAAGCTGAAACTCCAGTACTTTGGCCACTTCATGTGAAGAGTTGACTCATTGGAAAAGACTCTGATACTGGGAGGGATTGGGGGCAGGAGGAGAAGGGGACGACAGAGGATGAGATGGCTGGATGGCATCACCGACTCGATGGACGTGAGTTTGAGTGAACTCCGAGAGTTGGTGATAGACAGGGAGGCCTGGCGTGCTGCGATTCATGGGGTCGCAAAGAGTCGGACACGACTGAGCGACTGATCTGATCTGATCTGATTTTTAATTTTTGTATCTAAATCTAAAACTACTACCTGCCTCTCAGGATTATTATGGAGCCTTAAATGAAATTGTGCATAGGATAAGATTTTTAAAAACTGTATGTTGAAATCCAAATGTTAGTTTTAATTAATATTGTTCTGTACTCAGCATGGTGCTAGGGAGGCAGTTTACAGAGTGGGAGGGAGAATGGACTTGGAAATCTATGGTCCAAATTTCACCTCTACCAATTATTAACTCTGTGACCTTAGGCTGATCACAAGATGTCTTTGAACCTTAGAAAAATGAGTATAGTACTGTCTACTTCATTCCGTTGCTGTGAGAATTGAATGAAATGATATGCCTACACAACTTGGCACATGAAAATATAATATCAAATTGTAACTTTTTGAGTTATAACGCACAAGTTGATTCTAATTAAATCCAGAAACTGTTTCAACATCAAAACGATTGATGTTTAACACTGTCTAACCAGAGGATGTTTGATGTCTAACCATAGAGACCATTTAGCAAGAGGACTTTTTTTTTCTGATTTATTTGAAGTATAGTACAATATTATATGTTACAAATGTACAACATAGTGATTCACAACTTTTAAAGGTTGTACTTTCTGGTTTCCCTGGTAGCTCAGCTGGTAAAGAATCTGCCTGCAATGTGGGAGACATGGGTTCGATCCCTGGCTTGGGAAGATCCCCTGGAGAAGGGAATGGCAACCCACTCCAGTGTTCTTGCCTGGAGAATTCCATGGACAGAGGAGCCTGGACCATGGGGTCGAGAAGAGTTGGACATGACTGAGCAACTGTCACTTTTCACTTTCATACTTTATTTGTATGAATAGTTATTGGGCTGGCCAAGCTTTTTGGCCAGCCCAATATTATAAAATATTGGCTATATTCCCTGAGTTGTACAATATATCCTTATAGTTTACTTTTTTATACGTAAAAGTTTGTACCTCTTAGTCCCCTACCCCTGCTTTGCCCCTCCCCCATCGAGTGGCGTCTTCATTCATGGATTTGTGCATTAGTGGTGCTAAGAATGCACGTTTGCCTTAATGATGTCTGTGGGCACTAGGACGTACAGAGCCTCTTGCAAGAGCGTGTGGTTGAGTGGGGGTGTTGCAGGCTGCTGCACCATGTTCTCCAACGGTGTAGGGTAGAACCCAACCATGAAATTTTGGGAAGAACCTGTAGAGAGGGAACTAAAGTCAGTGGCATAAATAAGAGAAGTGCAAAAGTATAGGGCTGCCGTATATAGCTCCCCAAGCTGTGCACTGCGCAACTCCAAAGAGTGCTATTCTCAAGGACTAGGATTTAAACGAGTGGTGTTGGACTCACCCAGGGGTTCAGTGGTTAAGACCCCACACTTCCAAAGCAAGGGGTGCAAGGTTCAATCCCTGGCCGGGGAACCAAGATCCCATATGCCGGAGGGTGCAGCCAAAAAGTAAGACAAATAAATAAATAAAATAAGTAAATAAATGGTGTTCCCAATACAGTTCAATATGGTGACCATTTTTGGTGACCTGTATTCAGGTGGTGAAAGGAAAAAGTGAAAAGAGGGAGAGATAACTGGAAAGGAACAGAGCTAGAACAGAAAAGAGTCACTGAAGTCAAAGGTTTGGAAGAGAAAGGAAGTGAGTAATCTCAAAAGCTGCTGAAAGATCTGTAGTAATAATGAAACCCAGAGAAAGATTTGGGGATTTGCCGGATAAAAGACTCCTGGGGTGGAAGGCAGTTTGAGAGAGATCAGAACTCCTGTACATTTTTCCCATTTTCCAAATCTGATTCTTCCACTTAGCTAGTTGACAATCTTGGGTGAGTCATTTAAACACTTTGTGCTGAAGTTGGGGTGAATAAACCCTCCTTCACTGGCTCACTGGGATAAATTTCAAAAGCTACCTGGCACTTCCCTATTCCCTCTCTCTTCTTTATTTTTCTCTCTAGCCTTTATCACCTTCTAAAGAATTATATAATTAATTTTAAAGCTTGTCCCTTCCCACAAAAGACTAAAATATGAGCTATTCTAGGAGGGCAGGGATTTTGTCTTTTTTGCTCACTGCCCCATTCTCAGTGCCAGGCAAACAGGTACTCAGGAAGTATTCGTTGGAATAGTCCAGTGGAAACCTCTGGAACTTACTAGACAGTGAGTGTGTCAGTTTCCTTCCCACCGGATCACCAGGGAATTCTCTCTGCTGGCTTTTCAATGGGGAACAGATAGTAAATGGGAAGCCCACTTGGCTAGGAGTCAGAAACCCAGAAGTGCTGAACTTACTAATAACATTTGCTTTATGACCTTGGGTTCACGCCCCTCCCCAAGCTTGAGTTCCCCCATCTGACAGAATCAGGAGGCTGAGGAGTTCCAGTATTCTGCGCTGGTGAAGATCTCTGAGTCTGTAGGACTTTGGCAGAAGACGAGTCCTGGGCTTATGAGAGGGGTGGACGGGACAGCAGAGATGCCATCCTGCTTCTTTCCCAAGACCACCCTCACCTGCAGGCTGGCTTTCCAGCCCTGCTCGTCCCCCTTCAAAGAGGAACCATCCTCTCCCTAAGCTGGTCTTGCTCTCTCTCCAGCACTAACATAGTCAGAGAAAGACAAGGTTGGGGGGGGCGGGTCTTTTTCTATGCCTCTCTTTTTGGAGAAAGCAAACTTTTCCAGATTCTTCCCCTGGTAGACTGCTCATAAATCACTGGGCAGAAGTGGGTCACCTGCCACCTGCTGACCCAGTGGTTGGCGGGGACCAGTGATTCTCAACAAGGAGTGATTTTGTCCCCTGGGGGATATTTGGCAATATCTGGACACAGCAACAGTGCAGCTGTTGAGAAATCCTGGCCTAGTCTAAGGTGTGTTATTCTTTTAAATTCTCTTAGATTCAATTTGATAATATTTTATTTGGGATTTTAGAATTTGATGCAATTGATACAAGTGTGGTTGGTCTGTAATTTTCTTTGTGTGTGCTGGTATTGTCATTTGGCAACAATGTTATACAATATAGTTTTGTGTTTTTTTTTAAAAGAAGGTGTTCTTTTTTAGGGCTTCCCTTGTGGCTCAGTCAGTAAAGAATCTGCCTGCAGTTCAGGCAGACCTGGATTCGATCCCTGGGTTGGGATGATCCCCTGGGGGAGGGCATGGCAACCCACTCCGGTATTCTTGCCTGGAGAATCCCCACAGAGAGAAGAGCCTGATGGGCTACAGTCCATGGGGTCAAAAAAGAGTTGAACACAACTGAACGACTAAGCACACACAGCACACATTCTTCTTTAATCCTCTACAACATTTAAAATAACTATTCTCAAAGTTTTGGTAGAGTTACCCTATGAAACTATCTGGACTTGGTGCTCTTTTTTTTCAGGGGGGGTGCTTTCTGACAACATTCCTTATGTCTTTTAAAGTACTTTGTTCTAATTTTCCATCTCTTTTGATAATTTGTATTGTCTAGAAAATTATTTCATCCATGTTTTCAAATTCAATCACATAGAGCTAAGCAAAGTAGCCTTTTATGATTCTTTTTTCAGTTCCTATACCTTCTTTTTCATATTCTTTTCCATTATGGTTTATTATAGGATATTGAATAAAGTTCCCCGTGCTATACACTAGGATCTTGCTTATCCAGCCGAAATGTCATGTTTTGCATCTGTTGTTCCCTAAGTCCCAGTCCAACCCTTCCTTACTCTCCCTCACCCCCCAGCAACCACAAGTCTCTTCTCTATGTCAGAGAGTCTGTTTCATTTCACACATAAGTCCATTTGTGTATGATTTCTTCCTCAGTTCAGTTCAGTCGCTCAGTCGTGTCCGACTCTTTGCCACCCCATGAACTGCAGCACACCAGGCCTCCCTGTCCATCACCAATTCCCAGAGTCCACCCAAACCCATGTCCGTCGAGTCAGTGATTTCTTCTTAGTATATGGTGAGTCTGTGGTTATTTCCCATTGGAATCATTGTTTCTTTGGTGCCTTTATGTGCACTCTCTTTTTTTTTTTTTTCCTGATTAGGTTTTCCAACATTTTAACTCTTTCATTGCCCTTTTTTTCTTCCAAATGATCAGTATACTCTTGGAAAATCTCAGTGAGGGCAAATGAAAGCTCTTGAGACTGGCAGATAAGTTAAAAAAATATTTTTTTTTTAATGTTTGTTTATTTGGCTGCTCCAGGTCTCAGCTGTGGCATATGGGACCTAGTTCCTCGACTAGGGATTGAAGCTGGGCCCCCTGCATTGGGAGTGTGACTCTCAGCCACTGGATCACCAGGGAAGTCCAAAAACAAAAGTTTTAATACAGGAGACAGAAAAGCTAGAGAGAAGAGAGTTAAATCGACTTGCTAGAATCAGAGCCCATACTCACAGCTCAGAAAGACAGAAGACCATATAGCAGAGTGAGTGGCGCTTAAATTCTTCTTACGGCAAAGAGAGAAAAAATATTTCTGCAGCCTACCTACTAGTTGGGCTTACTTTAGCGATTACCAATATGGCTATTTTTAGAGCTAAGCTTGCCTGTTTTATAAAGGCTTTTCTGGTTTAAGAATACGCATTTTGTCCTTTACTGTTTTGCCTGTCCGTGGCCACTGGTGCAGTAAAGGCTCATGAAACTGAGGAAACACATTGAACTCCCTGCCAGGTTATGAGGGTTCGTTACAGTTCAACCAGCTCTCAGACATATGGACTGCTTTCTGTTGGTCTCCCAATCAATTATGTCTATTACTAACTGCAGTAATTCCTTCCATCTGCCTTCTTTGACTTCAGTTCAGTTCAGCTCAGTTCAGTCGCTCAGTCGTGTCCGACTCTTTGTGACCCCATGAATCGCAGCATGCCAGGCCTCCCTGTCCATCACCAACTCTCGGAGTTCACTCAAACTCACGTCCATCGAGTCGGTGATGCCATCCAGCCATCTCATCCTCTATTGTCCCCTTTTCCTCCTGCCCCCAATCCCTCCCAGCATCAGAGTCTTTTCCAATGAGTCAACTGTTTACATGAGGTGGCCAAAGTACTGGAGTTTCAGCTTTAGCATCATTCTTTCCAAAGAAATCCCAGGGCTGATCTCCTTCAGAATGGACTGGTTGGATCTCCTTGCAGTCCAAGGGACTCGAAAGAGTCTTCTCCAACACCACAGTTCAAAAGCATCAATTCTTTGGCGCTCAGCTTTCTTCACAGTCCAACTCTCACATCCATACATGACCACTGGAAAAACCATAGCCTTGACTAGACGGACCTTTGTTGGCAAAGTAATGTGTCTGCTTTTCAATATGCTGTCTAGGTTGGTCATAACTTTTCTTCCAAGGAGTAAGCGTCTTTTAATTTCATGGCTGAACTCACCATCTGCAGTGATTTTGGAGCCTAAAAAATAAAGTCTGACACTGTTTCCCCTGTTTCCCATCTATTTCCCATGAAGTGATGGGACCAGATGCCATGATCTTCGTTTTCTGAATGTTGAGCTTTAAGCCAGTTTTTTCACTCTCCTCTTTCACTCTCATCAAGAGGCTCTTTAGTTCCTCTTCACTTTCTGCCATAAGGGTGGTGGTATCTGCATATCTGAGGTTATTGATATTTCTCCCGGCAATCTTGATTCCGGCTTGTGCTTCATCCAGCCCAGCGTTTCTCATGATGTACTCTGCATAGAAGTTAAATAAGCAGGGTGACAATATACAGCCTTGATGTACTCCTTTTCCTATTTGGAATCAGTCTGTTGTTCCATGTCCAGTTCTAACTGTTGCTGCCTGACCTGCATATAGGTTTCTCAAGAGGCAGGTCAGGTGGTCTGGTATTCCCATCTCTTGAAGAATTCTCCACAGTTTATTGTGATCCACACAGTCAAGGGCTTTGGCATAGTCAATCAAGCAGAAATAGATGTTTTTCTGGAACCCTCTTGCTTTTTCGATGATCCAGTGGATGTTGGCAATTTGATCTCTGGTTCCTCTGCCTTTTCTAAATCCGGCTTGAACATCTGGAAGTTCACGGTTCACATATTGCTGAAGCCTGGCTTGGAGAATTTTGAGCATTACTTTACTAGCATGTGAGATGAGTGCAATTGTGTGGTAGTTTGAGCATTCTTTGGCATTGCCTTTCTTTGGGATTGGAATGGAAACTGACCTTTTCCAGTCCTGTGGCCACTGCTGAGTTTTCCAAATTTGCTGGCATATTGAGTGCATCATCTTTCAGGATTTGAAATAGCTCAACTGGAATTCCATCACCTCCACTAGCTTCGTTCATAGTGATGCTTTCTAAGGCCCACTTGACTTCACATTCCAGGATGTCTGGCTCTAGATGAGTGATCACACCATCGTGATTATCTGGGTCGTGAAAATCTTTTTTGTACAGTTCTTCTGTGTATTCTTGCCATCTCTTCTTCATATCTTCTGCTTCTGTTAGGTCCATACCATTTCTGTCCTTTATCGAGCCCATCTTTGCATGAAATGTTCCCTTGATGTCTCTAATTTTCTTGAAGAGATCTCTAGTCTTCCCCATTCTGTTGTTTTCCTCTATTTCTTTGCATTGATCACTGAGGAAGGCTTTCTTATCTCTCCTTGCTATTCTTTGGAACTCTGCATTCAGATGCTGATATCTTTCCTTTTCTCCTTTGCTTTTCGCTTCTCTGCTTTTCACAGCTATTTGTAAGGCCTCCTCAGACAGCCAATTGCTTTTTTGCATTTCTTTTCCATGGGGATGGTCTTGATCCCTGTCTCCTGTACAATGTCACGAACCTCTGTCCATAGTTCATCAGGCACTCTATCTATCAGATCTAGCCCCTTATATCTATTTATCACTTCCACTGTATAATCATAAGGGATTTGATTTAGGTCATACCTGAATGGTCTAGTGGTTTTCCCTACTTTCTTCCATTTAAGTATGAATTTGGCAATAAGGAGTTCATGATCTGAGCCACAGTCAGCTCCTGGTCTTGTTTTTGCTGACTGTATAGAGCTTCTTCATCTATGGCTGCAAAGAATATAATCAATCTGATTTCGGTGTTGACCATCTGGTGACGTTCATGTGTAGAGTCTTGTGTTATTGGAAGAGGGTGTTTGCTATGACCAGTGCATTCTCTCGGCAAAACTCTATTAGCCTTTGCCCTGCTTCATTCCGTATTCAGTGTCCTATCATTTTGCCTTTTCATACTGTTCATGGGGTTCTCAAGGCAAGAATACTGAAGTGGTTTGCCATTCCCTTCTCCAGTGGACCACATTCTGTCAGACCTCTCCACCATGACCTGTCCATCTTGGGTGGCCCCACAGGGCATGGCTTAGTTTCGTTGAGTTAGACAAAGCTGTGGCCCATGTGATCAGATTGACTAGTTTTCTGTGATTATGGTTTCAGTGTGTCTGCCCTCTGATGCCCTCTTGCAACACCTACAGTCTTACTTGGGTTTCTCTTACCTTGGACGTGGGGTATTTCTTCACAGCTGCTCCAGCAAAGCGCAGCCGCTGCTCCCTACCTTGGATGAGGGGTATCTCCTCACTGCCGCCCCTCTGACTTTGAACGTGGAGTAGCTCCTCTAGGCCCTTCTGTGCCCGCACAGCCACCTACTCCTTGGACGTGGGGTTGCTCCTCCCGGCCGCAGCCCCTGACCTCGGATGTGGGGAAGCTCCTCTTGGCTGCTCCTGCGCTGTTGCAGCCTGGCACTCTCGGCCACCGCCCCTGACCTCGGATCCGGGGTAGCTCCTCTTGGCCGCCGCCCCTCAGGCATGGGGTCCTCCTGGCTTCTGCTCCTGATCTTGGACGTGGGATAGCTGACTGAATTAAGTTGTTCTAATTCCTTCAGTTAGATGCTGTATTCATTATCTATTGCTACCATAACGAACTGCCACAGATTTGGTGGCTTAAAACAACAACAGCTTACTATCTGGCAGTTCTGCAGCTTAGAAGTCCAGTAGGAGTGGCGGATATCAGCTCCGGGTCCCACAGGTTGAAATCAAGTCATTGACCCACCGGGTCCTTATCTAGAAGCTCTCGGGGAGAAGTTACTTCCAGGCTCATTCAGGTTGTTGGCAGAATTCAAATTCAGTTCCACATGGTCATAGGACTGAGGTTCACATTTCCTTGTTCGCTGTTGGCCAAGGGTTTGTCTCAGCTTCTGGAGACTGCTAACATTCCCTGACTTCATCTTCATAAACTGGCAATGATGGATCCAATCTTTCTCATCCTTCAGAAATCTCTGGTCTCCTGTCTACTAGGGCTTCCCTCGTGGGTCAGATGGTAAAGAATTTGCCTGCAGTGCAGGAGACTTGGGTTCCATCCCTGAGTCTGGACAATTCCCTGGAGAAGGGAATGGCAACCCACTCCAGTATTCTTACCTGGAGAATTCCAAGGACAGAGGAGCCTGTGGGGCTGCAGTTGATGGGGTTGCAAAGAGTCAGAAACCTGAGTGACTAACACTTCTACTTTCTGTCTACTAATCTCTTCTGCCTCTTATTCTACCCTACCTCTCTGATGAAGTCTTCTGTTTTCCTCTTCTAATTTAAGATTTCATGTGACTATACTTGACCTACCTGGATAATCCAGAATAATCTCCCTATTTTAATGTCAGCTGATTAATAACCTTAATTCCATCTGCAAAACCCTTTTATAGCAGTACCTAGATTTGTGTTTGATTAAATAAGCAAAAGATGGGGACCTTGGGGGAGACTTTTACTTTGGGCCACATGGCATGTGGGACCTTGGTTCCTTCTACCAGGGATCAAACCTGTGCTGCCTGGAATGGAAGCACAGAGTCTTAACAACTGAACTGCCAGGGAAGCATCATGGCGACCTTTAGAATTCTGCCTACTATTCTTCATTACCCTTACTTCATTCACTGTTGCCCTTTAGTGTTCATTACCGTAAGAATATAAGTGTGAATTTCCTTTCAAACACTGCTTTAGCTCACATATTCTAATATGTCCTTCAGTAGTTAGAAATTTTGGTTTTGACTCTTTGTTGACAAAAGATTTGCTTGAGAGAACTTTTTGATAGCTGAATGGCAGATCAAATTCACGGATTGAAATTTTCTTTTAATAGACAAATTAAGTCAATTTACATTTCTTGATATGACAAATACTTTTGGTCATGGTTATATTATTGTTTTATAATTTTTTTCAATATTAAAAAAGTGTTTACAACTTTAAAAATAGATTTTTGTGGATAGCTTCAAAATAAACTTTTACTATATGAACTATTTCTTTTTGAGTGTGCATAGGTATATTTGACAGAGAAGGCAATGGCACACCACTCCAGTACTCTTGCCTGGAAAATCCCATGGACAGAGAAGCCTGGTAGGCTGCAGTCCATGGGGTCGCTAAGAGTTGGACATGACTGAGCGACTTCACTTTCACTTTTCACTTTCATGCATTGGAGAAGGAAATGGCAACCCACTCCAGTGTTCTTGCCTGGAGAATCCCAGGGATGGGGGAGCCTGGTGGGCTGCCGTCTATGGGGTCTCACAGAGTCAGACACGACTGAAGCGACTTAGCAGCAGCAGCAGGTATATTTGAAAGGTTCTGTTGTATGCATATGAAATAAATTTATATTCATTGTTTTCCCTTCCCCATCTTCATCATCTTCCTTACTTCCAGGTCCCACACAACTGTATTCTTGTATTTCACAGTTTTCACACAAAGTACCAATAGAGTTCATATTTATATCTTTAAATATACTTACCACTTGATTTATCAACTTTACGTTTCTTCTTATGAAATCAGCATCATCACAATACTTTTCACCTTTACTCCTCCTTCTCTCTCAACTACTGTTATAAATATATTTACATAGTGCTAGGTTTGGGAATTCCCTGACGGTCCAGTAGTTAGCAATCTAACTCCTGGGGGCACAGGTTCAGTCCTTGGTCGGGGGACTAAGATTCTACAAGCTGTTTGGCCAAAAACATATTGCTAGGTTTATAATATTTTCGTTCCATTTTATAATAAAAGGCATTCACATTTTTTAAAGTCCCAAGACTGGAATAAAATAAAATGGTTTTTATATTCTCTATGAGTTCTTTTGGTGAAGTTGTCTCTATACATCTCTTGGTTGACTCAAGTTACTTCATACAATCAGTCTAGATGTCAGGCAGCTCCAGGAGTGCTTAATTTATTTAGCAGCTCACTGGCACCATCAAAGATCCAGGCCTTACCGTCTTCCAACCGTCACCTTTGATGCCAACTTTGTTCTCAAGTTAACTCTGCCCTATAGTTGTATGACTATAGCAAATCCAGGCAAACCACCAGATCCAAAAACACCCAGTGAAAGAACCTCTGTCCCTGGATGTCTTTCTTTTTCTTAAAAAAATTTTTTTATTTACCTATTTATTTTTGGCTGCGTTAGCTGACCAACAAATAATTGATGCTTTTGAACTGTGGTGCTGGAGAAGACTCTTGAGAGTCCCTTGGACAACAAGGCGATCCAAACCAGTCCATCCTAAAGGAAATCAGTCCTGAATATTCATTGGAAGGTGGGAGGAAAAGGGGACAACAGAGGACGAGATGCTTGAAATTTGTTTTTCCCCTGTGGGCTGTGGTTGAAATCACTGTAGTTGGGAAAGGCAGCTGAGTAAACAAATTGGTACAGTGAAGTATTTCAAGTGCAGAGGTCAGAGTCTCCAGGAGGTGAAGAAGGACTGTCAAGTTCTGCCTGCAAACAGCATCAAAACAGCTTCTCAGGCTAAGTTACTACTTGACGTGGTCTTGAAAGGTGACAGGTGTTTGCTAAGTAATGAGGTGACGGGGTGGTATGCAGGGATCTGGGAGGGGTGGTTAATGTTCCTAGAGACTCACAGGGAGGTTGAGGGGGCAGAAGGGCCACGTCAGAGATGGGCCCCTGCGAGGGGATCAACATGATCAGACAGCCTTGTAATGTGCTCATCTTGGCTGCTCTGCCAAAGTTTGGATGGGAGACCAGATTTAACAGTGGAGACACTTTGAACCCATGCATGTATCCTGCTCCTCATGTTTCCTTCTAAATTTAGCCTCCATTGATGATTCTTGCCTGATCCATTTTACTATTCTGGTTGTGAAATGTTGGTCCCATCTCCAGCACTCCATCTGCCCTCACTGGTTGACTCTCAGCATTCATTCTGTTGGGTTGGTCAAAAAGGTCGTTCAGGTTTTCCCGTAAGATATGGAAAAACTTGAATAAACTTTTTGGCAACCCAATACTTTCTTTCTCTTCTCTCTCTCTCTCTCCCTTTTTCATTAATATGAAGTAAATGATTCCTGATTTTTCTAATGGGTTTATTATTTATAAATGTCCTTAATCATTTTGGTACCTAATATCCCATACAACAAAATGTGGAAAATTCTTAAAGAGATGGGAATACCAGACCACCCTACCTGCCTCCTGAGAAACCTGAATGCAGGTCAAGAAGCAAGTTAGAACCTTTGGACTGGTTCAAAATTTCAAAAGGAGTATGCCAAGGTAGTACATTGTCACCCTATTTATTTAACTTATATGCAGAGCACATCAAGTGAAATGCCAGGCTGGGTGAATCTTAAGCTAGAATCAAGATTGCTGGGAGAAATATTAACAACCTCAGATATGCAGATGACACCACTCTAATGGAAGAAAGTGAAGAGGAACTAAAGATCCTCTTGATGAGGGTGAAAGAGGAGAGTGGAAAAGCTGGCTTAAAACTCAACATTCAAAAAACCTAAGATCATGGCATCTGGTCCCATTACTTCATGGCAAATAGATGGGGAAAAAAGTGGAAACAGTGACAGAGTTTCTTTTCTTGGGCTCCAAAATCACTGCAGACAGTGAATGCAGCCATTAAATTAAGACTCTTGTTCCTTGGAAGAAAAGCTATGACAAACCTAGACAGCATATTAAAAAACAAAGATATCATTTTGCCAACAAAGGTCCTTATAGTCAAAGCTATGTATGGAGAGTTGGACCATAAAGAAGTTTAAGTGCCAAAGAATTGATGTTTTCAAATTGTGGGGCTGGAGAAGACTCTTGAGAGTCCCTTGGACTGCAAGGAGATCCAGCTAGTCAATCCTAAAGGAAATCAGTCTTGAATATTCACTGGAAGGACTGATGCTGAAGTTGAAGCTCCAATACTTTAGACTCATTGGAAAAAAACGTGATGTTGGGAAAGATTGGGGGCAAAAGGAGAAGAGGGCAGCAGAGGATGAGATGGTTAGATAGCATCACTGATTCAATGACCATGAATCTGAGCAAACTCTGGGAGATAGTGAAGGACAGGGAAACCTGGCAAGCTGCAGTCCATGGGATTGCAGAGTTGGACACGACTGAGCGACTGAACACCACTACCACCATTTAATATCCCAGATTTGGCTGGTGGCAGCCTCTTCAAGCTGCCTCCTTTCTCTTGTGAAATGCTTCCTAATATTACTAATTTTTTAAGTGCTTTCTTACGTTTTGGCATAACAAAATGTTCCAGGCTGCTCATCTCGTATTTGTGATGTACTAGCCCCTGGAATCAGCCATTTCTCTAATGATCCCTGATTCCTTTAAGTGCGAAATGGCATGGAAGAACAAATCTCAGTGCAAAATATGCTTATTGCTAATGAGGTGTGTTTGGTTTTAGACCCTCCTTCCTAGCAGACACAGCTGAATATATATACATATGAATATACATACCCATACGTATTTTAGAAATCATGAATGCACACTGATATCTCCAATTCCAATCCATTTCCACAAGTTTTTTTTTTTTTTTTAATCTGTTTCCTTCCATTAACAATTTGTATGTTTCTTCTTCCAGAGTAAACACTCTGGCTCTTAAAGCATCAACACATTTATTAATTTGCCCAATAACATATCAAAAATAGTTTCAGAACCATTTTGCAAATACAAGTACACAGACAAATCTGCGAAAAGCATTCACAATTCCTTTGCAGTTTTCTCCCTACCCCCAGGCCACCAGCACTCAGCTTCTTAACCACTTCTTTCTAACAAGACTGTTTGCCATGGGGCTTCCCTGGTGGCTAAGCGGTAAGGACTCTGCCTGCCAATGCAGGAGAAAAGAGTTGGATCCCTGATCTGGGAAGTTCCCGCAGGCTGCAATGGCATCCCATTCCAGTACTCTTGCCTGGAAAATTTCATGGATGGAGGAGCCTGGTAGGCTGCAGTCCATGGGGTCACTAAGAGTTGGACACGACTGAGCGACTTCACTTTCACTTTTCATTTTCATGCATTGGAGAAAGAAATGGCAACCCACTCCAGTGTCCTTGCCTGGAGAATACCAGGGACAGTGGAGCCTGGTGGGCTGTCGTCTCTGGGGTCGCACAGAGTCGGACACGACTGAGTGACTTAGCAGCAGCAGCAGCATCGGAGCAACTAAGCCCGGGAGCCACAACTACCGAAGCCTGAGCACCCTAGAGCCTGGGCTCCACAAGTGAAACCACTACCATGAGAAGACCACGCGCTGCAACCAGAGAGCAGGCCCCGCTCTCTGCAGCTGCAGAAAAGCCTGCGGAGCTGTGAAGACCCAGCACAGTCAAGCAAATAAAAAAAAATTTTTTTAATAAAATTTTTAAAAATTACTTAAAAAAAAAAAAGGATTGTTTGCTGGAAGAGGGCAGGGCACTTGAGGAAAGGGAGGAGGTGTGAAATAGCCATGGAGGAGGAAGGGAAAGAGCTCTTCAGTTTCAGGAGCAGAGGATACATTTCCGAGGCTGGAGGAGACACATGAGCAGGGGCCCTGGTGCACTTGACGCCGGTTTTCCTGCAGCCATTTTGGCAGCCCGGGTGGAGGAGTAGAGAAGACAGATGGTCGGTGGGGGCGGGGGTGCTGGAAGGATCCGAAGCTGGGGGACTACCAGGTGGATGTGCAGAAGGAAGGAGGGTGAGGAGTCTGGCGCGCTGGCAAGAGAGTGGTTGACTGCAATGCACCCTGTGTCTGGGCTGCATGGGGGAGGAAGAGAAGCAGAGAGAAAGAGAGAGAGACAGGAAGGGGAGTGGCTGGAGTCTGAGCTCAGCGGAGCCTGGTGGGCTGCTGTCTATGGGGTCGCACAGAGTCGGACACGACTGAAGTAACTTAGCAGCAGCAGCAGCAGAGGTGTTTACTGACTTCTGGTCACCGAATCTGATGGCTCAGGGGAGTTGTGGGAGAGATGGCTTGTGCCAGACTTGGTGGGGACAGGATGGGAGGGGATCTACTTAGAGCAACCGAAGTGTCTTTGTTTCCCCAAGGACGAGAGGCCGTGAGAGAGGGTCTAGCTGGCCCAGGCCAAAGAAGAATGTTGTTTCAGGCACCTTATTGCAATCCCTGATCAACAGCTGGGAGAAGTATTCAAACCATCATGATTTTGTGAAAAATGAAGGGACCTTAGGGATCATTTCACTTGGACCGTCACTTTACTTTTCAGGTCAGAGAATGAAGGTCCAGAGCTGTTGTTAAGCAACTGCACTCCCTCAGCCCCGAGCCTGGGTGGCACTCCAACCTAGGTATCTGACATTTCAGTTAGTGGCTCTCTCTAACCCATGACAATGTTCTCCAGCTACAGCAGAATGTCTTACTGGCGGGCTTGTTTGGGTTCACTGGTCTGTTCCCACCTGGGCTTGGAGCACAGGAATGGAGTCTGACACATCTCTGCCCTCTCTGTGGTTCCTTAGTCACTGCTCACTGCATTCTTTTTGATCAAAGAGTCTGGGGGAAGAGACTATGTCATAGGGTAGGAGTGCCAACAGGAAGCTGGAATTTTCATGGAGCATTATTTCTTTCTATATTCTGAAGGGTCTTCCTTTCTTTTGACCCTTCCTAAGCAAGAATTACTCTAGACATGTGGTGCACACTTTGTCAGTAGGGCTTTGTCTATAAACATGCTAATTAAATACTGCCTTTCTGAATCTAATTTCACAAGAAAGTTTGTTTCTCAGAGACCACATGACTCAGCTGCACAGAGTCAAGGTGAAACACACTTAAAGGGGAAAATAAATTCCAAGCTTCTTTTTAGCCGATCAGGTGGCATCAAGGCGAGGAAAAGGGGTAAAGCTGTCAGACCTCGGGAGGCATTCAGAGATGAGCTCAGCTTCCCCAGGAAGATTCCGCTAGGAATGGACAGAGGTGTCACTGGTGGGATGTAGTTCAACTAAGCCGAGCCAGGCCACACAGATTTATCTTTGTTGTTTACAAAGGACAGAGTAGGCTTTGCAGCTTCAAAGGCATCCTGTGCAGAAGGGCCAAGTCTCTGTGTCCTGGGAACATTGCTGCTACTCTAGGTAATCAAGACAGAGCTAGTCTGAGAGCAGCCTGGAAAACCAGAAGGTAGTAGTTCTATTTCCGCAAAGCAGAGCCTTTTGTGTGACATTTTTGTCAACAGCTGGGATTCAATCTGGTGACATTAGGGACTTCCCTGGTGCTCCAGGGGTTAAGGCTCTGTGTTTCCACTGCAGGGGGCATGGGTTCAATCCCTGGTTGGGGAACTAAGATTCAGCACGCTGCACAGCTAAAAAATAAAACACTTGGTGACAACATCGTTAAACTGGTGAGCAAGGGTTGTTTCAGAGTGGCTGGGTGCCAGATTTCTCAAATTCTTGCACTTTATTTGGGCCACACCACACGGCTTGCAGGATCACAGTTCCCCCGTGAGGGATCGCACTTGGACCCCAGCAGTGAAAACTCTGAGTCCTAACCACTGAGCCACTAGGGAATCCCCAAATCCTTGTACTTTAAAAATGACAAATGGAAAAAACACCTAGAATTCTTGCTTTCAATGAAACTCTTATGTCTATACAGAGTTGCACTGTTTAATGGTCCATCAGGAAACTTCTAAAGAGTAGAGTAATGGTTACCGTGATCACCTTACCTCATGAGACTTCTACCAACGTTGTCATGTCTCAAAACAGAAAAGGGGTATGCTGCCATCAGATGGTAACAGGAGCTCAGTTGTGACCACATGGTCCAAAAAGTGACGCTTCTAAAAAAAACCTGTTCACCTGAAATCCATTTTAAATCTTAAAAAAACTACTTGTTACTGACTATGCATTCAGTTTATAAAGAAAAAGCACACTCAAAAAGCATGACATAACTAAACAGAAAACCAAGTATAAAGCATATTATTATTCCCCCATATCCTTCATTTTGTGTACAACTGTCCAGTGTAGGTTTTTTTTTTCCTTTTTTTAAATTGGAAGATCACTCCTTTATGTTCAGTAAAGTTGATCTTGTTCTTTGACCCAACTAAATCAC
Source organism: Bos taurus (assembly GCF_002263795.3). Lineage (NCBI taxonomy): Eukaryota > Metazoa > Chordata > Mammalia > Artiodactyla > Bovidae > Bos > Bos taurus. Next base: position 77,447,794 of record NC_037342.1, read on the forward strand.
TATGTTTCGACTTTTCTCTCATTTCATTCTCAAGGTTCACTCTTAGAGGTCAAGATGCTTTGTGCTGTTTCTCCTGCACCCTCAGACTTTCCATATCCACACAGAATTAATGACCTGTTTCTCATTTCACAGCTTCTTCCCAGGGTCCTCTCTCCCAGTTTCCCATCAAAAGCAGAAGGAGAAATGACAGGCACGGTGGCTCAGCTGCTGAGCGTGTACCTTCCCTGTGGGGCACTTTTTCTTAATGGAAGCAGGAAGATTTGCCCCTCTTTTCTAAAGAAAACAAGTAGCTACTCTTTTCCGGAGCTGGTGTGGGCTGGGCGGGGCCCAGCACTGAACTGCCTCGGCCTTTTGACAATTATTGGATGTGGAGGCTGTGCCTGGATGACATGGGATTCTCTCTTTTTTGCTCCTTTGGTATCTTAGCAGCCAAACCACAGCTCTCAGGAAGCTTTCACTCTCAAAAAGCACTTCTAAAAATCTGATCATGTATTCTGATTTTTATTCCAAAAATATCATACTTTTTAAAAATTCAGTCAGTTCAGTTCAGTCGCTCAGTCGTGTCCGACTCTTTGTGACTCCATGGACTGCAGCACGCCAGCACGCCCCACAGGAGATGTATATGCTGCAGATAGATAGGCTTCCCTGTCCATCACCAACTCCCAGAGCTTGCCCAAACTCATGTCCATCGAGTCGGTGATGCCATCCAACCATCTCATCCTCTGTCATCCCCTTCTCCTCCTCCTGCCTTCAATCTTTCCTAGCATCAGGGTCTTTTCCAATAAGTCACTTCTGCGCATCAGGTGGCCAAAGTATTGGAGCTTCAGCTTCAGCGTCAGTCCTTCCAATGAATATTTAGGACTGATTTCGTTTAGGATTGACTGGTTTGATCTTGCAGTCCAAGGGATTCTCAGGCATCTTCTCCAACACCACAATTCAAAAGCATAAATTCTTCAGTGCTCAACTTTCTGTATAGCCCAACTCTCACATCCATATACGACTAATGAAAAAACCATAGCCTTGACTAGACAGACATTGTTATCAAAGTAGTCTCTCTGCTTTTTAATATGCTATCTAGGTTGGGGTATAGCTTTTCTTCCAAGGAGCAACCGTCTTTTAATTTCATGGCTGCAATCACCATCTGCAGTGATTTTGGAGCCCCCCGCAAAATAAAGTCTCTCACTGTTTCCATTGTTTCCCCATCTATTTGCCATGAAGTGATGGGACCAGATGCCATGATCTTAGTTTTCTGAATGTTTATTTTTAAGCCAACTTTTTCACTCTCCTCTTTCACTTTCATCAAGAGGCTCTTTAGTTCTTCACTTTCTGCCATAAGGATGGTGTCATTTGAGTATCTGAGGTTATTGATATTTCTCCTGGTAATCTGATTCCAGCTTGTGCTTCATACAGCCTGGCATTTCTCATGATGTATACTCTGCATAGAAGTTAAATAAGCAAGGTGTCAATATACAGCCTTGACATATTTCTTCCCCAATTTGGAACCAGCCTGTTCCATGTCCGATTCTAACTGTTTCTTATTGACTTGCATACAGATTTCTTAGGAGGCAGGTAAGGTGGTCTGGTATTCCCATCTCTTGAAGAATTTTCCACAGTTTGTTGTGATCCACACAGTCAAAGGCTTTGGTGTAGTCAATAAATCAGAAGTAGATGTTTTTCTGGAACTCTCTTTTTTGATGATCCAACAGATGTTGATAAATTTGATCTCTGGTTCCTCTGCCTTTTCTAAATCCAGCTTGAACATCTGGAAGTTCATGGTTCATGTACTGTTGAAGCCTGGCTTGGAGAAGTTTGAGCATTACTTTGCTAGCGTGTGAGATGAGTGCAATTGTGCGGTAGTTTGAACATTCTTTGGTGTTGCCTTTATGATTGGAATGAAAACTGACCTTTTCCAGTCCTGTGGCCACTGCTGAGTTTTCCAAATTTGCTGGCATATTGAGTGCAGTGCTTTCACAGCATTATCTTTTAGGAACTGAAATAGGTCAGCTGTAATTCCATCACCTCCACTAGCTTTGTTTGTAGTGATGCTTCCTAAGTCCCTCTTGACTTTGCATTCCAGGATGTCTGGCTGTAGGTGAGTGATCACACCATCCTGGTTATCTGGGTCATGAAGATCTTTTTGTATAGTTCTTCTGTGTATTCTTGCCACCTCTTCTTAATATCTTCTGCTTCTGTTAGGTCCATACCATTTGTGCCCTTTATTGAGCCCATTTTTGCATGAAATGTTTCCTTGGTATCTCTAATTTTCTTGAAGAGATTTCTAGTCTTTCCCATTCTCTTGTTTTCCTCTATTTCTTTGCATTGATCACTGAGGAAGGCTTTCTCTCTCCTTGCTATTCTTTGGAACTCTGCATTCAAATGGGTATATCTTCCCTTTTCTCCTTTGCCTTTTGCTTCTCTTCTTTTCTCAGCTATTTGTAAGGCTTCCTCAGACAACCATTTTGCCTTTTTTCATTTCTTTTTCTTGGGGATGGTCTTGATCCCTGTCTCCTGTACAATGTCATGAGCCTCTGTCCATAGTTCTTCAGGCACTCTATCAGACCTAATTCCTTGAATTTGTCACTTCCACAGTATAATTGTAAGAGATTTGACTTAGGTCATACTTGGAATGGTCTAGTGGTTTCCCTACTTTCTTCAATTTAAGTCTGAATTTGGCAATAAGGAGTTCATGATCTGAGCCACAGTCAGCTCCTGGTCTTGTTTTTACTGACTGTATAGAGATTCTCTATCTTTGGCTGCAAAGAATATAATCAATCTGATTTTTGCATTGACCATCTGGTGATGTCCACGTGTAGAGTTGTCTAGAAAGTAATTTTTAAAGTTAGTTTTCTCCAAAATTATTTGGAACAAAAAAAAGTATTTCTGAACAACTTTCAAACAAGGTTTGCCCTGAGCAGTTTGTTTTGGGACTTGTCCTTTAACGATATCCTTTTAGTAACAAAAAGTGGGGTTTTTGCTGGGATGATTTCTAGATAGAACGTTGACTAGATGACTAAAGTTTCAGGGTGTAAGGTGTGGACTAGAAGAAGGCCACTTGCAGGCTCCTATGTAAAAAGCAAGGGCAGATACTCCCCCCTAAAAACACACACACAGTGTGTGTGAGGGGTTTCGGGGAGGTGGGCAGTATATAGGAACTCTCTGTACTAAAAAATTTCAATTTCTCTGTAAACCTAGAATGGTTCTCAAAATAAAGTTGCCTGGCCTTCCCTGGTGATCCAGTGGTTAAGAATCCACCCGCCAATGCAGGGGACGTGGGCTCGATCCCTGGTCCAGGAAGTCTCCACACGCCTCAGGACAACTACGCCCAAGTGTCACAACTACCGAGCCCGCGCACCCCAGAGCCCACGCTGGCCAGAAGCCCGTGTGCCCCCACGGGAGAGCAGTCCCGGCTCTCTGCAACTGGGGACAGCCACGCGGCAACAGAGGCCCGGTGCCGCTAACAGTACACAAACAGATACACAAGCCAAGAGTCGGCTGATTAAAGAGAGAGAGATACTGACGCTCGGATTCTAACAGAATATGTTGCCTGTGGTTCTAATCTCTAGTCATCCAGGTAGTGGTGGTGGCTGAAAGGGTTTCAAAGTCGTAACACAAAACATACTGGGAAACTTTCAACCCAACATAAAAGGAAACAGGTCAAAGCAGGAAGCCTGGCATGAACTGGAGTGACCCCAGCATGTTGACAGGACAGGCCGTAGTTGGCAGATGGTGCCTGGGGCCTGCCAAGGACAGAAAATCTAAAGTAGCTATTCACACGAGATTACGCAGTTAACCAATCAAAGGGAATAACTTGTGGGAGCGAAAGAATTTTAATCAATGGGTTAAAAAACTTACATAACCATGCTGAGCATAATATATGCAACACTGACTTCCAGGTAATAGCATGAGTTTTTTCCTCTATGTGGGAACACTTCACTCTGAACAAACCTGATATACCGCAGCCTGACTGATCATTCGTCGCTAGGAAGCTCTGGCACAAGACTCTTTATTTAATATAGCAAACTCCCAGAGTACGTTTAAAATAGTCTGCTCTTTTAAAGCTTCTTTGCACATAATTTTAAAGAGAATATATAAACTGAGGTATATCTGTGTTGTAGTTTCATGAGCACACACTTCAATCTCTGATAAGGGAAGCTTTTGGATACATCACAATAAAATTTCATTTCATGAAAAAATAATTTAAGTCGTGAGGTATGTGTCCTGAGATCCTACATGCACTGTAAGCTCCTGGGGTGAGGGTGGTGCATGATGAACACACAGCACAGAATGCAACGTGTGGATGGAGCTCCCGAGCACACAAGTCCCCTCGTTACAAAACGTGCCGAGCCCAGAACACAGCAAGGAAGTCCCGGTGTGGTGTGGCCCAGGCACTCTACGGGTAGGTGTATACGTGCAAGGATGGGTATGCCACGGCGGTCCTGTGGCTTCCCCTTGTGCCAGGATGTCTGTTCCTGGACCAGCTTGGCTTCACGGATGGAGCTGGCTCTTGGCTGGGGTTGGTGCTTCTCTTTGGATCGCAAGACACTGTAAATCCTGGCTTCTCTTTCTGTGCAAACAAGATAGAAGAGTTGAATCACTTTGTGCTGCAATTCCTAAAGCTAAAGTTAGGACTGGGGCTGCTGTTACAAGGAGTTAGAGACAGGGAGTCGCATTTCTCCTCAAATACCAAAGTAGCCGACATTGTTACAGGGCAGGGGTGAATCAAGCATTCGCCCTAGTCCCTGAGATGGCCAAAGAAAAGTCCACGGGTGATGGCTTAATTGCTCTGAGAAGCTCAGGGATTGCATTTTATAAGCTGTTTAGGAACATTACACAAAGAAAGAGAACTTGATTTACAAGGTTGGAGACTGCCCAGAGTTTTTAAACTCTTCTCTGACATACCATGGAAGTCAAACACCTACATCTCTGTTACAGAAACATTAAACTAGAAATTTAAAGAAAAATGGAGTAGAAGTAAAGGCTCGGATGGCATTCAGCTACTCTGCTGGGTTTAAATGAACCCCAATTTACATGTTAAGCCTCCCCAGCATGTTTCAGTGGGGGGATTCGGCTTTAGCCACCTACAGACATCTTGCAGTGGACGCCGTATGAGGAAAGGGGACAGTCATCACTTATCAGCGTGTCAGCACAGAATCCTCTTGGACTTGACTTGATCTCCACCTCTCTTTTCACTGTTCTGTTTCTGTGATATCATGGTGGTTGGACTATTTACCTTGTTACTCCTCCTAGAGGATCATGGCCTTAAGGGAGGGCTCATGTTATACAGCCCTCAGAGGGCCCCACATGGTCGGATCTTCATAAGATACTGATGGGTAAATAAGAGCATCATTCTCAGAATCCCCAAGCAGCAGACTTGAGAAGATGGCAGGGATCTGATCTTGAGGAAACCATCCAATCTCTACCTAGTGTGCGTGTGCATACTAAATTCCTTCAGTTGTGTCTGACTCTTTGTGACTCTATGGACTTTATCTAGCCCGCCAGGCTCCTCTGTCCATGGGATTCTCCAGGCGAGAATACTGGAGTGGGTTGCCATGGCCTCCTCCAGGGGATCTTCCTGACCCAGGGATCGAACTCTCATCTCTTATGTCTCTTGCGTTGGCAGACAGATTCTTTACCACCAGCGCCATCTAACCACAGTAATACAGTGGTCCTCAATTTTTGCTCCACCTGGACACATGTGAGCAGCACTTTCCCAGAGACATAGCCAGGGTTATTTGAGAACATGTGTTTTCCTGGTTCCTCTGCCTTTTCTAAATCCAACTTGAACATCTGGAAGTTCATGGTTCATGTACTATTGAAGCCTGGTTTGGAGAATTTTGAGCATTACTTTGCTAGTGTGTGAGATGAGTGCAATTGTGCAGTAGTTTGAACATTCTTTGGCATTGCCAGCTGGTTCACCAGCTCTGTTTTTTTCTCCTCCTTCTAAGGAAGAATGGGGCTTCCCTGATGGTTCAGTGGTAAAGAACCCACCTGGCAATATAGGAGACACAGGTTCGATCCCTGGGTCAGGAAGATTCCCTGGAGAAGGAAATAGCAACCCACTCCAGTATTCTTGCCTGGGACATCCCATGTTCCCACTGTAACCCTGGAGAAGCCTCAAGGGTTACAGTGTATGGGGTCACAAAAGAGTTGGGTACAACTTAGCAACTAAACAAGTAAAGAATGCGCAGGTACAAATGAGCAAGAGAGATGTTATTATAGGGACAAATATGAATTCATTCAAACTTATTCTTCTAAAAAAGCGGGTCATTCACAAACCTCTGTACTGAACGGTCACTGTAACTGGATGTGAGACACCCCTCACACCTGATGGTGGCACCCCAATTTGTTGTTAACATCTCCTGGGTTGAGAATCGCTGCATTCACTACCACTTTTTACCTGAAGTGTTGCTGTGGAGTTACAAAACAGTTAGTTGCCTAACAAGTGTTCACTGAAACAAAATAAAATTCGCCATGCAAAGTGTTCAGCCCTGGGTGAGCTTCCCCAGTCCTGAGGTGCCTTGTGGGCTGTGCTCTTGGCTGGTCAGGTGTGTGCAGCCTGAGGAGGCAAACCACCTGAGATGTTCGCCTCAACAGAACAAATCCACGGAGACAACACTGTGTGGACTGTGGATCACCACCCCTCCAATCATATAATACATTTGAAAAACAAAATCAATGTGGGCGCATATATATATATACACACACACATACACACACATATATATACACACATATGCATATATTAGGTGAAATACCTGTATTCTGTCTATATTCTTAGTCAAAATCAAGGTGGTCATATCTGTTGGGTCCAGGGAGGTGCTTTTACCTCTTCCGTTTAACTGGGACTAAAATAAAGGAACATATTCTCACTAAATTTTCCACTTGGACAAGTGTGTGATTGTATAAAACACACAGAGGACTTTTTATTCATGCATGTTGATTCATTATGGTTCTCTCACTTTGAAAAGAGAGGCAGAATGCAAGTACAGTAATTCAAAGAAAAGAAGGAAACTACTACTTACTGAATGCCTACTATGTGCTGGGCACTTCACACACGGTTTCACGTAGAATATTCTCAACAACCCCATGGTGTAGACACTACAACCCCAGCATTTTTGATGCAGGAACGGAGCCCCGGGGGTTAAGGAACTCACAGAGGATGACACAGTGGGGCTGGGGTCTGAGCTGGAGGCAGCCCCCACAGCGCGTGCTCCTGCCGCTATGGCACCGGACGCGAGTGGCCCTCGATACTGAACGAAGACGGCTGCGCTCTGCTCGGGCTCCGCGCTGTAACGCCGAGGGGCCTCGTTCTATCCTCCTCGCCCACGGCGCAGCGCTCCGCACAAGGAAGGCCTCATGCACGCTGCTTGGCTGCTACTGTACCCAAACCTACTTTATACATAGAAGAATCGTGGATTTTATAGCCACGCTCCAAAGCGCTAAATAGTCGGTTGGATCTGTCCCTTCTGTTTCCTATCGCATCCTACTCTGGACGGTAACTTCCTGCTTACTTGTTAAAACCCCCAGCAGATGCCAGGGTCCCTGAGGCAGGATGGTGTTTGGTTCGATGCGTTCAGTAGGTGGCCTGCACGAAGTGTACAGTATAGTTTGTTGAATGGATGGACGGAGCGTCCAGCAGCCTGCTCTTATGATTTGCGTATAAAAATCACAATTCACCAATGCGTGATATCAGACTTCAATGGTGTCCAATCCAAAGCAGTGTCAGTGTCCCACCAATGCTAATGTCCCCCTGCTCCCAGCTGCACTGTCAGGGTGACAAGGGGCGATGGCATTCTTCGCCCTGAGGGGGAGATGCACTAATTGGAAAAATCAGAGCAACTGCGTGACAAAGACTAAAAACGGAACAGAATAGACAGCCCCAAACTTAAGAGCTTTCAGGAAAAAAAGTAAATATTGGAGGTGATGGATGTGTTAATGAACTAAATGCTGACAATCCTTTCTCAATGTATATATGTGTGTGTGTGCGTGTGTGTATAAAATCACATTGTACACTTTAAATATATTTCCAAAAAAAATTTTAATAACTTTTCTATGCGTGAGTTTAAAAAAAAAAGGCAAAAATAATACCTTATTCAATCTTGATTTTTCATATTTCATCATTGAAGAACTGGCATTCTCTGAAGTTCTGAAAAAGGCAGGAGGCTTTTGCAGAGTAGAAGGAAATCCTGCCCTTTCCTAGAAGGATTGCAAAGAGAACAGTTTTCAGTTGCTCTGTTATAATTAATCTACTCACAACAGACCCAATTCACCCAAGAGCGAATCTCCCGCCTCTGAAGGCCTTTTCATCTTTGGAGAGCAGGGGGTGTGGCGTGGGTGTGGCCGTGAGGAAGGAGGTGCCCGCGTGACCTTGGCGGGCACCAGGCCTGATCTCTCGCCACCCAGCCACTCTGGACTGGCTCTTGCCACCACTTTTCCACCACTACCTCCTTCCTCTGCAAATCCAGACTTGTGGACTCCTGGACTTGCTGTGCTAGAGTCTAGTGTAAGGGCCAAGCTGAAGTACGCTCAGGGATGTCCAGAGGACACGCGTCAGTTGTGTTCAACTCTCTGCGACCCCATGGACTGCAGCATGCCAGGCCTCCCTGTCCATCCCCAACTCCTCAGAGTTTACTCAAACTCATGTCCATTGAGTTGGTGATGCTATCCAACCATCTCATCCTCTGTCATCCCCTTCTCCTCCCACCCTCAATCTTTCCCAGCATCAGGGTCTTTTTCAATGAGTCAGTTCTTTGCATCAGGTGGCCAAAGTTTTGGGGTTTCAGCTTCAGCATCAGTCTTTCCAATGAATATTCAGGACTGATTTCCTTTAGGATGGACTGGTTGGATCTCCTTGCAGTCCAAGGGACTCTCAAGAGTCTTCTCCAACACCACAGTTCAAAAGCTTTTGCTTTTGAGGACCCGGGTAAGAGCTCTGAAATCCACATAGAAAACGCCCCACCCCAACCCCGCCGCCCCCACCACCCCGTCCCATTTCCCATTCCCTTTCTGGTTTAGAGTAAACCTCAGCTCTTTCTTGCACCCACTGTGGAACACTCTAACCAGACAGCAGCCGTAGGCGTTCTTACTGGGGCATCTTCAGTCAACTTTGACTCCGGCATCAAAGTATGTCTCTGATACTGTTTGTTTCGCTGTTTTCTCGACTTAAGTGCCTTTTTTTTCTTCTTATACATCGTCTTCTTCTGATTCAACTATTTCAGAAAGTACAGAGAAATTAGCCATTGAGGGTTCCAGATAGACACCCACCCATAGGGAGCACTCTTTTCACACAATGCCTAAGACAACATTGCTAACCCAGTATGCGGGCCCTCACAGTGTGTTGAGTTGTTGTTGGTTTGGAGAACCAAAAAACAGTTCAGTTACCTCATTACTAGAGACCCCTCCCCACTTAACACGCCAAATCCCCCTATTAAAGATACACTGCCAAAGAGGCACCTTTACCAATAAACAAATATCTGTGATATAAAATGAGAAAGCACATTACTTAAGGCAATATTGGCAAGTACAGAAGATACTGATTACTAGCTGTGTGATCAACTGATACAGTTTGTTACCACAAGGTAGCTTTAATAGTTAAGCAAATGAAGCTTGGTACTAATTTTCCAGTTACCCATGGTGTGGTGAAGCTTATTCTGATGGTGCTGTTAAATCTAGCTGAAGAAATTGTAGGGTCTAGTCTGATATGGCTGGCTCATCTGACACAGCCTTACATTCACCCTAGGATGAAGATATTTCTTAATGTAACTAGGAAATCAAGTGCATAGTGAGCCACAACAAATATTTTGCTGTCTCTAAAGCTCTTATAATATGTATGTAAAAAAAAAGTCTGTGAATAGACAGGGCAAAAATATCACTTAATATACAGAAATATAGAAAACTACCTAAGACCATGTAAACAAAAACACTTTCCAACACTTTTTAAAATGTGTGGGTCACTTTTAACAACCTCTACCTCTTAACATGGTTTTCACTTTAAGTTAAACATTTCCCCCTCACTTTTTGTTAATTTTGGAATACATGTGGAGTCATCACATTTTTCCTCCCTAGGTTTTAAAGAAGAAAGTTGCAAAGGACAAAAAGGAGGACTCCAAGGCAGGGTAACCAGTTAGGATGCTATTACGATATTTTCTGCAGATCTTAGGACAGTTGAAAATTCCTCCAAACTATTCAGTAGTGTCAGGCTTTTTCTTAGGCTGCTACTTCCTGGGTGTCAGAGTCTCTATAATCTCACCTCATCTGCTATGTTCAGTAGGTGAACAGGGAGGCCATCTGAGAGGGAGCTGTCAGAACCGCTGGTGCTGTTTCCAGAAGGAAAGGAAAAGGGAAAGACCTGTCATTAATTTCCAGGATGTGTATCACTGACCAGAATAGTGGCATGGGGTGAGGACACCTGGTCTGCTATTTGCCCGCAATGTGTATTTCAATTACTAAGAAATCAAGACAAGCACATCCATTCATTCACTGCGAACACCTCGGCATGCCAGGCAGTGCACCAGGCACAGGAAACAGAGATGACCGGTGTGGCAAAATAAATACTGGCCAGATGGACAAAGCTGCCCTTGGCAGTGATTGTGAGAGGCTGTGGGATTCTTAAGGAATCCCACAGAGAACAGCCCGAGAGAACAGCAGGGGGCTGTGGTTTGTCTGAAAGCAAGGGCTCTTTCCAGTGTGCAATGCCTGTCTAGTCAGTACCAGCTCAGAGAGCAAGGATGTGACCAGTTACTCTTTAAGAATGCGTTGAAAATACAAAGAGATACTGTAATAACAAAAGATCTGTAGGTCACAGATTAGGAGCATTACTTTTAACACCCCAAATCCCCCTTGGAAAGCTTCAGATGAACGTCTAGGCTGATCTGAAGTCCCCCCGCAAACCGTCGTCTCCCCCTTTCTTCACAGGCTGGGATGAATAAGGACTCAGAGAATGCATCCTCTTCATCATGTCCTCAGTTTCTGAGCCGTGTTCTATTTTCTCCTCTCCTGGGGTGTGGTTGGCGAGAACTGAAAGCTGTGCCCTGTGACACGTCCTCCGTATATGAAAAGCGTCTTAGGCACAAAACCCAGATCTCTTGGGAAAGGACAGCATCTCCAGCCGCTCTTTTGCTCAGCCCTTTCATGCTGTTCGTGCTCCTCTCCCTCCCATCAGTGCACAATGAGGAGCCCTGCAGCAAAGCAGCGGGAAGGAAGCTCTCGCTTCTCATAATTTCCAGCTCCCTGTTCTCATAGGCTTTTCCAGTCTGAGCAGCAGCCTTTGAGGCCGCCAGATAATAGCCTCTAAAGTCCCTTTTGGAAATAACACAAAACATTAACAAAGGGAATAGAAGCGTGAGATGCGGTACGCCCCAGAAGATGTCTAAAACCATGTGTGTGCACACTGAGACGCAGCCACACTGGACCTGCACACGCAGCCTGCTGTTCTGTGTGATGCCGTGAACGGACCGAGCCCCATGGAGGCTGGTGCTGGGGCTGACAGACTGGAGTCAATAATTCTTCACTAAATCCATCAGGGTATCCCTGCTGAGCACGTCAGGATGCAGTCAGGATGCTTGTGAGTCAGTCCCCACTGGGCCCAATGTGCAGGAGTTGATATGCAGGGAGCGTTTTGTTTTTGAGACTGCAAGTGAAGAGGCAGGTCCTTGTGAGTCAGGCAGAGGCTTCAGAGTGCAAGAGGCGACATGGTGAGTGCGACGCCCTCCCTGGCCTGATGGTCTGGTTGTTAAGGTTCCTAAAGAGACTGTTGGGAGACTGAGTCAGCAGAACTACTCTGGGGCCACAAATCAGGGCTCTCTAACCCTTTCCAGAGCCGAGAGGAGAGGCTAACAAGGACCAGGCACTTAATACTTAGTTGTTGAAAGAACAACGTGTATCTAAGTCTGCCATGATTTTATTCAATACTTTGCATCCGAGGTTCAAAACCAACACAACAGAGCAAGCAAGACAATAATTTAAAAAAATAGAACCTCTCTGGTTTTACTTTGAAATGAAGTTTGATACCTGGATTCAACGTCAGACAAAGAGATGTCACTCCAGCTTCTTTCTAAATCCATATCTTGTCCAAGTTCCTTGAATTTCTTATGGATTTCCTGTTGTAAGAGCTCTTTAAGCTCTGCCAGACACTGCATGAACTATGGAATTGAAAAAAAAAGCTATTCTTGATTATTCATTTATTTATTCATATACTAAATATGCTGAAAGGCACTTTGTTTATTGCTGGGAACCTAGGGATGAGTAAACCATAACCTCTGCTACTACAGGCATGTGAACAATAAGTTACATGAGCTGTGGGAACAGGCAAAAGCGTTTTTAGGGAAGAATGTCAATGAATACTGCTTTAGCCATTCCCTTGGTTGTAGTTAATAAACTTCTTGAACAATGCAAAGGTGGGATTTGCTTCATATTTTTGAGTAGCAAAGAAGGAAAAGTTAGAATGGGGTGGTTCAGACTTCAGCCTCTGGCAAATCTGATTTAATAGGCCCTATGCTGAGGCCAAATTCTCCTTTAAGTATTTTTTATGGTACAGTGCATCCAGAGTGGTGCATGTCACGTGTTCCCAGGGTGCACATCCCAGAGAGGGCATGAGAGATGAGTTAGGGACCGTGAGTTCAGGCTCCCTTTTAAAAAGGTGAACAATAAAGGGAAATAGAAATAAGCTCCCAGAAAAACAAGGCCAAAGGAAGCCTCTGCTTGTGATTTAGGATGGGGGCAACTTGAGAACATCTGCAGTTAAGAGGAAGAAGAAAAAGAAAAAAAAAACAGAAACAGGCCCAGAAAAGAGAAGAGGCGATTGATACGGCAAGACCTCAGGGAGACCACGGGGGAGGCTGGCAGGTGCACCGAGGGCAGAGACGGTTCTGGAGGAGAGAAAGGACGCCTGGTTTTCTGAGACGGGAGGGAGGGGTGCGAGTGCCGGTGCGGCCACAGGGAGGCCCAGGAGCAAGGGAGAGGCAGCTGCAGGGAGGGGCGCTGCGGCCCCCACTCCCAGGGAAGGACGCGGGCTTACCGTCGGCCGGGAGTGTGCAGACTGAGGTTTCCTCACTGTCTTTGATTATAAAAACTTCAGAAAAATAGGAGGAGGAAAATAAAGATCACCTGTCACCCCACTGGGCTGACTTTGGACCCAAGTGACAATGATCCCAGTGACATCACCACCTGTCTTGAGAGCCCATTTTTACCTTGGTTCGGTCAGGATCACAGAAATCGAGAAGGGTGTCACAGACGTGATAACCCAGGGACTTCAGATCCTCAGTGGTAAAATGAGTGTCTCTTTTATTGCCTGGGGACAAAAAAAATCCATAGGACTTCTTACTAAGTCTTCATGAGCAAATGCAAATCTAATTTATGAATAATATCTCATTAAAAACACCACCTCTGATTCTAGAATATTATGCTTCTGGTCAGGGTCTCTCTCTTAGTCCATTTCAGGAGAATCTTTGACAATGATCAAGTTTTACAATCATGATGCCTAAATTACTGAGGTTTTACTTTGCGATAAACACTAGGCCAAATGCTTTATGTACACTATCTCATTAGGTAGTACCTGTAATACAAGTACTAATATTATTGCCAAGTAAAGGAAATTCAAAGGGCTTCCCATGTGGCTCAGTGGTAAAGAACCTGCCTGCCAATGCAGAGCCACAGGAGATGTGGCCTTGATCCCTGCGTCGGGGAGATCCCCTGGCGGAGGAAATGGCAACCCCCTCTAGTATTCTTGTCTGGAGAATCCCATGGACAAGGGAGCCTGGCGGGCTACAGACCATGCAATCGCAGAGAGTCAGGCACAGCTTGGGTGACTGAGCATGCACGCAAAGGAAGCCCAAACTCAGACCTGCTGTACTTCCAGGCCCTGAGCAACCCCTGTGCTGTACTGCCCCATCAGTATGATATTTCACACTCATATTTTGGGTTCTCGAATTCAGCATTAAAGCACAGACAAGAAAATCTTCTAGGTCAATTATCTCCCCAACATTCAAAGGGATTTCACCTTGCCAGTGCTTGGCTTGTCTTCCTCTTGCCATAATGGCCCGTCATCTACGAAAGACAGCTTACCCAGGGTGGACCCGCCAAACGTAGACTCCATGGTATAGCTGTTGAGGATGCCCATCCGCCACATCACCACGCGTCCTGTTCCTTCTTTGCACTTTTGGACTTTAAAGTTACAACTGTGGAAAGAGAACTAAAGAGAAATCCAAACCCTCTGTTAATCATAAACTGGCAAATGTAAGATGTCTGAAATTCACTAATATGGTTAAAAAAAATGGAAGTATCTATTAGTTTCTAACATATGCTCCATAAAATACCAAGGGGTTGTCATACATATTACAGAGGAAAAAATGAGTTCTGCAGTCTTGTTGGTCAGGGAGATGAAGATGAATCCGATTAAACAGGCCTTCTCTACAGGACCTTTCATTTAATGTGTTATTGTGGACTGTGACTCTCACTAGGGGAGAGAGTAGATTCTGATTTTCATTGCCTGTGGACTCTTCCTTTCCTTTCCCACCTTCCCCAGGGACATTCTGTAGGACTAGGGTTCCTTCAACACCTGTTTGGGATTGCTGGCTTACTTTCGTATTCAAGGCACCAGCCAGCCTGAGATTTATTTCCTACCCCTCCCCACCTTGAACCCTCGGATCTGGAACCCTTATCCTCCATCTGTGATTTGTGTATCCCTCAGCCCTATAACCTCTGCCCAGACTCTCCCACCTCCTAACACTAATGTGGTCCTGGCTTGGAGTTCAACAGCCTCCATCGTATTTCATGATCACCCCCAACTCTTTCCTCATTTTGAATTTGTAAACATATATTGGGTTGGCCAAAGAGTTTGTTCAAGTTTTAGATACTGGGTTCTGGATGTGATTTCATTTGAAGAAAGAAAGAGATTCCTGGAGAAAATAGGAAGATTAAAAAAAGAAAAGAAAGAAAAGAGGCAGGGAGGGAAACAGGGCAGAAGGAAGAAAAGCTTCCTTTTCCTTTTTTAACAAATAAGTTGCAGATATGAAATATTTGTCCTATTTATATTTTTTCCAGCCACACTGCACAGCTTGTGGGGTCTTAGTTCCCTGACCAGGGATTGAACCCAGGCTACAGCAGAGAAAGAGCCAAGTCCTACACACTGGACCCCCAGGGGATTCCTTTGTCCTACACTTTTGTTTGATTTTTTTCAGGCCTAATTATTTTCAAAGGGCCATTTTTATTCCTATTCTCTTTATTTTGGCTGGACCAGGAAGCATGCAGGATCCTAGTTCCTTGATCAGGGATCAAATCCTCACCCCTGCAGTAGAAGTGTGGACTTTCAACCACAGGATCACCAGGGAAGTCCCTGTCTTATATCTTTATGTGAGAAAAATCTGTGCTATCATTTAAATACTTTTCTAAACCCAATCTAACTTCTTTCCAATGCCAGTTACACTTTGTGACTCTATTTATGGTGTTGAAAACCAACTTTTAAATCAGTGCAGATACAACTGTCACAGAGCTATTACTCAACCAACCACTAAAGACTCTCAAGCTGTTTTTATGAGTCCTCTACTGTCCTACAGTCATTTGTGATTTTGTATTACACACATGTTTCTGTAGAGGCTCATATAACATGAGCGTTTGGTCTTTCAATTCCTTCTTCCATTGCCAGCCACAGGATGGAAGATGGTAGCGAATTCTACCTACTAAGAGTTTGAACTTATACCCAGGGCAAAGCAGCCAACAGCAATTTAAAAAAAAATCATCTTTATGGAGATATTATTCACATACCGTACAATTCACACATTTGAAGTACATGATTCAGTGGCTTAAATATCTTCACAGATTTGTGTAACCATTACCACAACCTAAGTTTAGAATATTTTCTTACCCCAAAAAGAAACCCAGGACGCATCATTAGCTGTCACGCACCATGCCACCCTCGGCAATCACTCAACTACCTTCTGTCTCTACAGCTTTGCCTTTTCTGAATGTTTCCTAGGACAGAATCATATAACATGTGGCCTTTTGTGTCTGGCTTCTTCACTTAGCATAATGTGTTCAAGGTTCATCTGAGTCCGGGTGTATCGCAGTTCAGTTCTTTTTACTGCCAATAACATTCCATTGTGTGGACATACTACAGTTTTATTTATCTTTTCATTGGTTGATGAACACAATGTTATTCTCAAAGCCACACTTTTCTAAAGTCTTGAAGTCCAGCATCCTGGGATTTACCCAAGATAATGAAGAGCAACAAAGCGGCAAATCAGACACTGCATACAGGAATGGGTGAGTTATCCTCCTCCCTCAGTCAGTGGACAGGAAATCACCTTTCGTGCTTACCTTATCTGGTGCGTTTTTGCTTAACATTAAAGGAAAGACCCGCTCATGAAGCCAGAACTCGCGATTGGTGTTATTGCAACCATACAGGAAGATGTTATTCTTCCGGCTGTGGCCATGGAAATCACAATACAAGAGAACCTCCCTTTCTTCAAGAAGTCTATGGGGGGTGCAAACACAGGACTTAGTGGGTATACTAAGGCATGAGAATAGTCAAGATCCCTCGGAGTCTCTTCCTTAAGCATGTCTGCTGATACTTTCCCTCCCAAGAAAATTTCAGCCCTTAATGACCTTCAAAGGACCCCCAACCTCATCCCTGATGGAAACATGTCTCCAGCACTCCTTGCCCTGCCAGTCACGGAAAGCAGAGATGGGCAGGCCTTGTGGAAGGAGAGGAGAAAATCCACTGAAAGAAAGCCCACCCTGGTGCCGACCTGTGGAAAGAGGGAGACAGGCAGAGAGGGGAAAGAACCAAAGGCAGCCTTGGTTTCTGACATTCCAGGGTTAGTTCCTCTAAGACTCAGCTCTCGTCTCTGGATGACCAGGACACCCATTCAATCTTCTAAACAGAGTTACCTTCTCTGTGATGATGGTAAAAATGCCACACCTTTACAACATGCAGGGGACTGTGCTAAGTAGATAACATGGATTATCTCAGTTAAGCCCCACAGTAACCACCCAAGGCAGGTATTATTATCCCCACTCTACAGATAAGAAAACTGAGGCTTCCGTGGTCACAGAAGCAGTCAGTAGTAAAACCAGGTCTCAGACCCAGGCCTGCCCAACTCCAATATACACTCTGAGCCATTCTGCCTATCAACCCAAAGCTGCTCTCAGCCATTCACACAGATAACGGTGAGAAGGTACGTGAGTCCACATGTTTTTATGTGCTGCAATTTCAGGACCAGTGAAATGGAAGCTCCTTAAAGGTGGGTGCTGTTATATCATTAGTCTTCAACTACTTTTACATTGGCTTAAAAATGCAAATTGATTTATTATTCTTTCTTTATAAGAGGATAACAAGGAATTCTGGAGAAGGCAAATGGCACCCCATTCCAGTACTCTTGCCTGGAAAATCCCATGGACGGAGGAGCCTGGTAGGCTGCAGTCCATGGGGTTGCTAAGAGTCAGACACGACTGAGCGACTTCACTTTCACTTTTCACTTTCATGCATTGGAGAAGGAAATGGCAACCCACTCCAGTGTTCTTGCCTGGAGAATCCCAGGGACGGTGGAGCCTGGTGGGCTGCCGTCTATGGGGTCACACAGAGTCGGACACGACTGAAGTGACTTAGCAGCAGCAGCAGCAACAAGGAATTCAGACTCTGCAACCAGAGAACTAGCTGTACGACCTTGGGCAAGTCTCTTAACTTCTCTGGGCCTTAATTTCCTCATCCTATGTAAAATGGGGACATCGACTGTGCCTATCTCACAGGGCGAATGTGAGACTCAATGGGGCATGTGGGAAGCACTGAGAATACTGCCTGTTGTACATAAGAACTGACGAATGGTTAGGTACTATTATTATTATTACACAAGTCTCATCACAAAGACCTATGAGCTCCCTGACTTTTGATCTTTTACATTCAATCATTTCACTTGTAAGTAAAACACTCTAGTGAAATACTCCATGTTTAGTTTCAACCCAGAGATAAGACATGATTTAAAAATGTGAAAACTAACAAACCCACATGGCTGCAAAGAGAACATTACAGACTGTCCCCAAAACCATTCCTGACTCCTATGCTGTTGGGAAAGAGCTCACACATTAGACAGAGCTGACAGTGTAAGACCAACGGACAGAAGCCTCACCTCTTGATCATATTCCTGGTGTGCCAGATGCAGGGGAAAGACTCCTTCAGAATGGTTTTATAATGCCGGTTCAAATCCCTTCCAGCCAGCGAACACCGATAATTCCCCACGATCACTCCGTCTGGATTTAGCATGGGGACCACTTTGAAGATAAAGATATCTCTGAGGAGCTGAGCATCTGGGGAGTTGCTTAGGATGAAGTCCAAAAAGCCTTTCATAATCCAGGAGCCATTACTTTCTCCGGGGTGCACGCGGGCAGTCAAGACCACAGCTTTCTTCGCAGCTGCCTCTTGAGGGGTCCGGGCTGGGTTGGTGATGGTGAGCAGGTAGACGGTGTTTCCTGCTAGGCTCCTACACAAAGTCCGGAGCTTGCAGAACTGAGATTTGACGGGGCTGTTTGCCACCGACAGGAGGAAGCGCTGCAAGTCAGTGTAGGTGTATGGGTAGAAGTGTGCGAAGAAGCAAGTGTCCCGGTCATGCGGGAACCGAGCGGTCCACGTGAGACAGTACAAGGGCTGCTGTCCGTCCTCCGCGGTGTTCCTGTAGTACTTGATTTCATTTCCTTCTCTCCTCCAGCCAATGCTGTGGGTGCTGGCATCCAACTGGGAGTACATGAGCGGCTTCATCCCTACAGTATAGAGGCTCTTGGGTTTTAGCAAGTTGACGATGGTGAAGCGATAGGTGACATCTTTTCTGGTGTTCTGAACTCGAAAATAAAACCACTGAGTGTGCTTATTTGTGTAGAGGTCAGTTCGCAAGGTGAGTTCATACTCAAAGGTGTTCCTGTAATACAGAACACAGAAGCATATCTCTGTAACTCCACTTGCCCCTCAAAAAACAAATACTGTTTTCTCCTGATAAAAACAGACCTTACAACAACAGAAAAGCCTGCTATATCAAACACTTATTTTCTATTTTCCCTAGTTTTCCAGTTCATGTATCAGGCCAGCAGGAACTTGGGAAAAGAAAACTTCTTCGGAGTGGGACAGGAAGGACCTCTAACCCGACACTGCCACGCGGCGTGGGGGGCGCGCCGTGAGCGCCTGGGTATCTTTCAGGAGTGTCCGACAGCAGTTTCTAACTACTTTAGCACCTCTCTCTGAAATGCACTGAACAGTAGTGAAGCCAGAGCCATTGCTGGATGTGAGCTACATTCTGGATATCATCTCTGTAGAAGAGACCTGTAAGCCCTCTGTGCTGTCTTTATATTTGATCCTCACTTATTTGAAGATGAGGGGACATTTCTGGAAAGCGTTCACCTTGTTGAACTTGCAGAAGACAGAATACAAATGCCAGAGATCATGGAAAGATGCTCATCCACAAGCAAAACTCATGAAGCGTGGACTAAAATAGGATGTCCCTTCTGCCTCCATCTCACTGGCATTCTAGAGCTGGGAAACAGGCACTCTCACACACTGCTGATGGGGACTGAAATCATGTTGGGAGGACAACTGGACAACAACTAGTATTACTGAAGTGATCAAACCCTGACCAACAATTTTATGTCTAGGATTTGTCTCATAACAACACCAATACTCAAAACTACCAAGGCATAAGGGTATTCATTCATTAAGCCAGATGTTGTGAACATCTTCATTTCCCATCAGTTGGGGAAAAAGGTGAATAAGATATAGAGTATCCATATGATAGGACAACATGAGCTATTAAAAACAAGGAGATGCATCTGTGGTACGGCCATAAGAAAACATCTAAAACTTATTAAGTGGAAAAAAGCAACATGCAAAACAGTATGTATTTAAAAAAACAAACAGTATGCATACTGTTTTTTAAAAACATGTAATCTGTATATATTACATCTATCCAGAGAGAAAAAAGTTAACACATATACACAAAAAGTAATACATATAAACAGTTTCTGCATCTGGGAGCTATGATTATAGGACTTCAGCTTTTTATGTTAGGTATTTATTAAGGAGCTTCCTTGGTGGTTCAGTGGTAAAGAATCCACCTGCTAACATGAGAGATGTGGGTTTGATCCCTGGGTTGGGAAGATACCTGAAGGAAATGGCAACCCACTTCAGTCTTCTTGACTGGAAAATCCCATGGACAGAGGAGCCTGGCGGGCTAGTAACTAAACAACGACAACAACATTTTTATTAAGATTGTAAAAAGTTAATGAACAGAAAGTGAAGTCGCTCAGTCGTGTCTGACTCTTTGCGACCCCATGGATTGTAGCCCACCAGGCTCCTCCCTTCGTGGGATTCTCCAGGCAAGAGTACTGGAGTGGGTTGCCATTTTCCTTCTCCAGGGGATATTCCCGACCCAGGGATCGAACCGGGGTCTCCCACATTCCAGTCCCTCTGAGCCGCCAGGGACTAATGAACAGAAACCCTAATTAAATAGAATTGGGAGACCCGAAGGTGGAGCTCTCAAGCCCTACAACGGTAGTGGAGCCCAGCAGGAAGAACTCCTTCCTTCCTGGTAAGGATGCAGCCAATGAAAAGCTACGAACCTTTTGTTTACTAAAGCCTCCCAACTTCCTTTTCCCCTCAGTTACGTGCTCTCCCTCCCTTGCATTACAGGACTTTCATGGCTCCCTGTGGCTGCAGACCCCGAACTGCAATTCTCTGTCGATCTTGAATAAGGGCATGTTAGCTGGAGAAATATCTAACAGTCTATTTCAGGTCCATAAAGCAAATTTCAAATGTGCACTAATTTCTTTTAGAAGTAGAAAAAACAGTTTGGATAATTTTTTTTTCTAGAGGAAAAGATGAGTCACAATTATTTCATTCTTTTCAATTGTCCTCACAATCATCTCTCATCACTTTTCTCTTTCACAAAAACACTCCTG
Source organism: Bos taurus (assembly GCF_002263795.3). Classification (NCBI taxonomy): domain Eukaryota; kingdom Metazoa; phylum Chordata; class Mammalia; order Artiodactyla; family Bovidae; genus Bos; species Bos taurus. The sequence goes on from NC_037342.1 coordinate 77,468,725, forward strand.
ACTCCTTAACATGATTCCTGAAGACACTTCTCAGTCATTTCAGTCATCATCCCTTTGGGAAATTCCTCTCTGTTACTCACACTCTGACAGCTTTCTGCAGGTTCCCACTCTCAAACCTTGATTCAAACAGCAGAGTATTATCTTCTGGTCCTTGTAAGGAGACAGAAAGTTCCTTGATAATTCCCCGTTTGCCTCCCACTCTGGAACTGGTAAAATAGCAATCTTCAGTGGGCACTGTGGATGAGATAGATATATTTAGTCCAAGTTCCAGTCAGAATCCATTTATCCAGTACATGTTTATTAAGCCCCTCTGTGTTAAGCACTATTCTAGTTTAACAACAAGGAGTATTTAAATAAGAAATATCTATATTCTTAGTAGTCAATGGCTTTGCAAGTGAAGTAAGTAGTATTTAATATTCATCGACTTCATACAATCTTGCATCACTTATATGGATAATTTCACTTTGCAATGATTTTTTACTATACTTGCGTTATGTTGTCAGACGTTAGCAATATCTGCCAATCAACAGATGATTGACATCAACAAAGATCTTGACCACGGGGTAGGATGGATACATGCATTAAACAAATAGAAACATGTACAGGGCCTGCTTTTATAAGTAGATAATCTTTCATTAGTAGATAGATTCACATTATGACTTTTGCTTCTATATGCAATCTTGTCACAGTGGAGATTTAGAGAGGAAGTAATTTGGATAATAAAGGAAAGCAAAAGAGAAAGTGAGTATAAAATGGGAGTAAAAGCACAGAGGAGGTAAAAGCAGAGAAAGCAGCAGAGTACGCATGATCCATTTAAGAGCTGGAGTCCCATGTTGTTCAATCCTTTCAAGGAACCATAATCAATGTACAGACCAGCAACCAGATGTCGTTAATAAAGGAATTTCAACATTTTCTTGAGTCTCTTAGGTAACATTAAAAATGATCCAATTCATAGCCCACAGTAACATATCTCAAAAACAAAACCTCTTTCTTATTTAACCCACAACATTCTTAGAGCACGTGGTTGCTCCAGGACTCCTAACTTGACAAACTCCCAGATTCTGCCTGGAGCCCCATCTTCTCAGTTTTCGTTTTCTTCATTCCTCCAGGAGGGTGGGCTTAACTCCACTTGATGAATCCAAAGGCAAGATCAAGACAGCTGCTACAAATGTGTATCAACAGGACAAGTCACAAAAGCTGCCGTATCGGGAGAATGAGCTCTCAGCCCCAGTGTTTCTCCCTCTGTAGAAATATGTCTGGATAGAACCGACGAGGCAGTGGGGATCCGTGGTCATCTGGTTTACTGGAAATGACTACAAGGTCACCGACAGGTAAAACAGGCTTATGATACCAAGAATTTCTTGAGGTCCTAGGAGCGATACATCCCCTAATATCACTCAAGTCAACTGACTTAACAATCTCAGATTTTATTAAAAAAATTTTTTTTTACGTGGACCGTTTTTAAAGTCCTTATTGAATTTGTTACAATATTTTTTTCTGTTTTCTGTTTTGGTGTTTTGGCTGTGAAACATGTGAGAGCTTAGCTCCCCAACCACAGATTGAAACTGCACATCCTACGTTGGAAGGAAAGTCTCAACCCTGGACTGCCTGGGAAGTCCCCTGATCTTAGACTTTCAAGTCTCCCAGACTCCTCCTCAGACGTTCCATAAGGTGGAGCTAGGTAGTTGCTTCATCTTTTCTACCTCACTGAACATGGTAAGTTTTGCCAAAACAGTGAGATCAGAGTCCAAAACCAAGGGACCTGGGAGTAGAGCGGTCATAACCACGTCTCAGATGGACCCTCTCTGCTCAAACCTGCTCATTTTATTTTTCCCATGGTAGGAATGTAAACCCATTGCAGCTTCCTCTTTCCTATCTCTTGCTGTTTCTTAACCTTCCCCCCGCGATTTTATTAACTTACATCCCATTTATACTAATTACACTTGGTATGTACTCCTCCTCTAATAAAATTGACTTCTCTTCTGACCATTTCTATCTATTGATTCACAGCTCTTTAACATGACATCTCCTTTCTGCCTTCAAGGTTACTATTACCATCTACTTCACATCCTCCCCGGCACTTGTTACTGTCCCTACTGTTGTTATGGCTGTTTTAGTGAGTTTGAAGTTGATTCTTCCTTTCCATAAATATCCTTTTATCGATAAATATCCAGTATCAATAAAGGATATTGAACAGAGGAAATTCTCGGTTTCCAGTTTTCAGAATGCTATCATGAAAGGCTGGATTTTGTCAAATGCTTCTGCTGCACTGACTGAGATGACTGTGTAGTTTTTTTCCTCTTTGTTCTATTAATGTGGTTTGTCACATCAGTTTTCTTATGTTGAACCACCCTTGGCTTCCTGTAACAAGTCTCCCCTGGTCACGGTGTACAATCCTTTCAATATGCTGCTGAATTTGGTTTGCTGGTATTTGGTTGAGGATTTTTGCGTTTATATTCATGAGGAATACTAATCTATAGTTTTCTTGTGATGCCTTTGTCTGGCTTTGAATACTGGCTTCAAAGGAAGAGGTAGGAAGTGTTTCCTCTTCTTCTGTATTCAGAGTTTTTGAAGAATTAGGGCTATTTCATCCTTAGATGTTTGGTACAATTCAAATAAATCCTGGTAAGCCATCTGCGCCAGGGATTTCTTCCCAGGAAGATTTTGAATTACTACTTCAATTTCTTTGTTATAATCTATTCAGACTTTTTATTTCTTCCTGAGTCAGTTTTGATAATACATGTTTTTTCCAGCAACTTTTCCTGTTCGTCTGTGTTGCTTAATTTGCTAGCATAAAGCTGTTATTAGCATTGCCCTGTAATTGCTTTGATTTCTGTAGAGTTGATGGCTGTGTCCCCTTTCACTCCTAATTCTGGTCATTTGTGTTCTCGCTCCTTTTTCCTTGGTTGGTTTGGCTACAGTTTTGTCAGTTTTGTTGATGTTTCCAAAGAACCAACCCTGGTTTGGTTTCCTACATTACTTTTCTATCTCATTGACTTCCATTTTTCTCTCCACTATTTCCTTCCTTTTGCCCACTTTAAAAAATCATTTATCTACTTCGGGCTGTGCGGGACCTTTGTTGCTACGCACGGCTCTCTCCAGTTGCGGTCACAGGGGCTGCTCTCCACTGCGGCGCGTGCGTCTCACTGCGTGGCTGCTCTCGTTGCGGTGCCTGGGCTCTAGACCACAGGCTCAGCAGTTGCGGCTCACAGGCGTAGTTATTCTGTGGCATGTGGGATCTTCCCGGACCGTCAAACCCACGTCCCCTGCGTTGGTAGGCAGACTCTTAACCACTGGATCACCAGGGAGTCCCCTTTTGCTCACTTTGGACGTAGTTTGCTCTTATTTTTCTAATTTATTACGGTGGAGGCTTAGGTAACTGATTTCAATCTTTCTTCCTTTTAAATAAAGGCATTTAAAGTCATAAACTGACCTTGCAGTGCTTTAGCTACATCTCATAAATTCTGATATGTGGTTTTGTTTTCAATCAGTTCAAAATAGTTTTGAACACTTATGTTTTCTTTAGCCTGTGGGTCACTTAAGAGAAATGTGCTATTCAATTTGCAAATATTCGTATATTTCCCAGATTTCATTTTGCTGTTGATTTCTAATTTAATTTTGCTGTGGTCAGAGAATGTATTTTGTATGACTTCAATCCTTTTCAGCATATTAAGACTTGCTTTATAACCTTATACATGGTATATCCTGGGGAATTTACCATGTGCCCTTGAAAAGAATATGTATTTTGTTCTTGGGCACAGTGTCCAGCACATTTTTATAAAATACATGAATTACACCAGCAGGATGCCTGCAAATCAATGCAGGAAACTACAGCATAAACGCCAGTCACACACACAGACTACAAAGCCCTCACTGTGGCAAAGCAGGTGGAAAAGACGAGCGATTCCCCAAAGAGCCAACGTCTGACTTTCAGGAAGAACAACAGGGAAGAAGAGATGAAAGGGACTCAGAACGATTAAGAAAAGGTTCTATATCATTTTTTAAAAAGTGAGGAAATATTTAAAACTGATCAGTTATGAATTTCAGGGCTACCACTCAGTTTACCACTAAACAATGGATTTTTGAAAATTATTTTTATTACAGAAAATCTGTTTACTGTACTTTGGTCATGACTGATGACTCACTGTTTGGTGTGATAACAGTACCTGAATCTAACTGATAGACAATTGTGCCTTTTTCTTCTCCTACAATTTCTGGTATCTTCTCATTTCCTGTAGGTTGATAGAAATATTCTGGTTGAGGTGGAACCCACTCTGAAAGAAGACATTGAAAAAGCACAAAATAAGAAATAATATAAAAGGCATTTTATTAGAACTGATATAAAATAATAATAATGATTATTCAAATGGCTAGTCTGATTGAATCAAATCAAATTCCAATCCTAAGTTTCCAGTGTGTTTGTAAATTAATTATACCTTGCTTCTTTCTATAAAGACTATGGAGAAATTTTTAACAAAAAGCATATACAACAGAAGTATAACACTTAAAAATAAGCCAGAAAGTTGGTGCAACAACTCTACAAAATGTGTCCCTGAGCTTCCAAGTCAGGACAATACGATCAGCTACATTTTTCTTATTACTATAAAGGAACAAGTATACCAATTTCGTCAGAGGAAACAAGGTTTTTTCATTAATACTAAGTTCTGAAAGATTTCTCATATGGGACTTGGGCAGCTTCCTACCATTTTAAGTACAGGAGCCACTGATGAAAGCCAAGGGCATAGAAAGACACAACTTAAATTCAACAATACATAAAAGAATCATACACCATGATTAAGTGGGATTTATTCCAGTGTTGCAAGGATGGTTCAACATTCACAAACCAGCCAACGTGATACATGACAGTAACAAAATGAAGGATAAAAATCATATGATTATTTCAACACACGAAGAAAAAGCATCTGAACAAAATCCAACATCCTTTACGACACAAATTTTCAGCAAAGGGGGTATGGATGGACCACCTGAAAATAATAAAAGCCGTGAACTGACAAGCCCACAGCTAACATCATACTCAACAGTGAAAAGCTGAAAGCTTCTCCTTTAAGATCAGGAGCACTACAAGTATGCCTACTCTGATCACTTTATTCAACATAGCACTGGAAATCCTAGCCAGAGCAATCATGCAAGAAAAAGAAATAAAAGCTCTTTAAACTGCAAAGGAAGAAGTACAACTACCACTGACATATATTATATATAGAAAACCCTAAAGACTCTATCAGAAAACTGTTAGAACCAATAACAAATTCAGAAAACTTGTTAGAACTAATAACAAATTTTGTATTTTTCAAAGTACAAAATCAATACACAAAATTCTGTTGCATTTCTATACACGAATAATGAAAGAAAAGACAACATTCTCATTTACAACTGCATCAAAAAGAGTAAAATACCTATGAATAAATTTAAACATTAGTGTGACTTTTGACTTTGGGGAGTGTGTATCAGTTTCTCAGAGCTTAAGCATTTTCGAGTGAGCTAACAGATAGTGAATCTATCCTGCCTTGTACTTTACTATGCACAGAACTTACAACTGTCATACAGACTATCAGAAGAGCGAGGCCATGACACATAAGTCACATTACCAATATGATGAATGCGCTCCTTGATGACCTCACATTCTACTGGCCATCTTGGAGCCTGTAGCAGCGCGCTGCCAGAGAAAAGAGCAAAGAGGTCTCGGGGTTCTCTGAGATGCGGGTTTACTTTGCCAATGTCATCATAAAGAAGCTGTCTGCTCTTAACAAACGGTGAACTCAGCATAAGAGAATCTGCCAAAGGGAAAGGTAAGGAGTGAGCAGTTTCCTTTTCCTTTGAAGCAACAACTTTACTGCTCAACTGTAACAATTAAGGAATTTTAAGCATTGTATTAAAATAGTATCACAGATATGCAATCCTATGACATCTTTCTCCTTCAAAGAGATTTAGTTTCAGGCTGACAATATCGAAATTATAAAACGTTAAGCTAAAATTCCCTTGTAGCTCAGTCGGTAAAGAATCTGCCTGCAGTGCAGGAGACCCGGGTTTGATCCCTGGGTTGGGAAGATCCCCTGGAGGAGGAAATGGCAACCCACTCCAGTATCTTTGCCTGGAAAATCTCATGGACAGAGGAGCCTGGTGAGCTGCAGTCCATGGGGTCCCAAAGAGTGGGGCAGGACTGAGCAACTAACACTTAAGCTAAAATTCTGCTCTAATCTATAAAGTACTTACATGTAAAGGTTTAGAGTAAGTCAGAAGAAACTGTTTTGTTTTTTAAATCAAAGTTAATGAGTTGAAGATATTTCAACAGTGGGTTGGAAATAAAAGTTACTTAATGTATGCTATTTTTGTCTGCTGCTAAGTCACTTCAGTTGTGTCCGACTCTGTGCGACCCCAGAGACGGCAGCCCGCCAGGCTCCGCTGTCCCTGGGATTCTCCAGGCAAGAACACCAGAGTGGGTTGCCATTTCCTTCTCCAATGCATGAAAGTGACAAGTGAAAGTGAAGTCGCTCAGTCGTGTCCAACCCTCAGCAACCCCATGGACTGCAACCTACCAAGGCTCCTCCATCCATGGGATTTTCCAGGCAAGAGTACTGGAGTGGGGTGCCATTGCCTTCTCTGATTTTTTTTTTTTCTAGAGAGAGGCAAAAAAAACCCCAAAACCACAACAACTTTCAATTTGACCACCAGCATTTTAGAAAAGGACATAAAACTTTATTAACCACAATGTAACAATCTACAAACTAAATTTCAAGTTCTTGCTATAACCATTCAAAGGACAGAGAGAGACTTACAAAACAGAGAGGATGGAGAGAGTAGAGGCAGAGGTGTGAGAAGGGGCAGGAGAGAGAGAAGAGCTCTTAGGAAATAAAGAAAAGGGAAAAGGGAGGAAAAGAAAGGTTTCAAGGAGAAAGGGCAGAGGAAGGAAATGGGAGGAAGAATGAAGAGAAAGGGCAGGGGAAGGAAAGGCTCCAGGGTGGCGCCTCCCAGCGCTGGTGGGCAGCAGGGAGAAGACATGTTCCCACAGGGGAGTGCCTTTTCTGGCCTGGAAGGACACGCAGTACCTCTGCTCATAGCTCCTGTCTGTCTGCGCACAGTGGAAGGTAGACAGCTAGGCCCTAGAAAGAGGAAGGAAGAGGCCTGGTTTGTCCTCCGGATCTTTCTTTCCTCTGTCCTTTTCCCCCTATCCCTTCCATCCCCCCACCTTGGGTCCCTGCACTTCTATGTCTAAACCTTTCCCGCACTGTTTAATGGAGGCAGTGGGGGAGGCAACAAACATTTGAAAAGATGGTAAACCTCTCAATCTCACTCAAAGAAATGTAAATCAGAATGACACGAAGATATCAGTCTTTTAGCTACTTAAGAGAGGAAAAACATTTACCTGTTTTACACTCACCCTGACAAGGGTGTAAGTAAACAACTACCCTCAGAACCTCAGGACAAAAAGGCAAATTTGGTGCAATCTTTCTGGAAAGCAAATTTGGCAGTGTCCAGTAAGACTTAAAACACGCTAACCCTTGATTCAGCAATCCCACTGCTAGGAATTATCTTATAGGTTTTCTTACAAAAGCTCGTCAGCATACATATGTGGAGAGGTTCCCTGCAGTAATGCTCCAATAGTAAAAACGTGCAAAGCACCAAAGCATCCATCAAAAGGGAAGTTAAAATAACTGTGACATATTAATGAGATGGAAAACTCATTAATAGGCATTAATAGGTAGGTGCTCTTAAAGAATGAGGTAGATATTTTTTTGTGCTCACAGGGAAAGCGTCTATTAAACAAAAAAAGCCAAAGTAAAGCTTGTGTAGAGGATCCTCTATGAGCAATCAGAAAGAAAAAATATATAGATACTTGAGGGTATAATTTTTTTACTGGAAAAAAAAAATGATTACAGTAGTGGCTATATTAAGGGTGGGGCTGGGAGAGCTCTTAATTTCCTTTTGTGTTTTTTCTACCATTTGGATTTTCTAACCTTATATGTATATTTTCTTTCTTTCTCTCTTCTCCACACCCCCTTCTCTTTCCTTTCTTCCCTTCTTTTTCCCTTTTTGAAACAAGTATATTGTAACTCATTCCTTTTCTACTTTTTTGTACTTTTCTGGTTTAAAAAACAACACAATAAATGGTTTGCTACAAACATGAAGAAAAATATCTTCCTCACTCCAATGATCAAAATGGGGGTGGGGGTTGGAAGGTGTCAGGTTACCAATTATACTCTAAAATTCCTTTGCATTGTTGTGTTACTTCTGTAGCTGACTTTGTATTTTATGGCTTTTTTTTTTACTATATGAAGACAGGCAACTGTTTCTTATTAATGTTATTTCAAGTATCAGAAACTGGGACAGGAGGGGACTGAAGGTGGGGGGTCAGCTGGCCCCTGCGCCACCCCACCCTGACAGTCTTCTTTGCTCAAGCTTGGCCCTTCCACTCCCAGCCAGGAGCTCCGGGACGCAGAATGGAAGAGCCTTCCGAGCACGGGGATGAGCAAAAGTGTAAGACACATATTTGAACATGAAAACGGAACTGCTACATCGAAGGTTAAGTACCGTTATATTTCCCTCCTATTGCCAAACTGCCGTCCTAAAATAGTCCGTCTAGGGGCTTCTCTGGTGGCTCAGTGGTAAAGGATCTGCCTGGCAATGCAGGAGACACAGATTCCGTCCCTGATCTGGGAAGACCCCACATGCTGCAGAACAAGCAAGCCTGTGTGCCGCAACTATTGAGCCAGGGCTCTAGAGCCCGTGAACCACAACGACGTAAGCCCTCGCGCCCTAGAGCCCACACTCCGAAACAAGAGAAACCCCCACAATGAGAAGCCCATGCACCGCAACTAGAGAGCAGCCCCTGCTTGCCGCAACTAGAGAAAAGCCCGTGCAGCAGTGAAGATGCAGCACAGTCCAAAAATTAATAATAATAAATAAAAAAATTTAAGTCTATCTATTCACATTCCTAACAGCAGTGTGGGAGGGTGTTCTACCATCTCCTGACGGCTACTAGGTATAATCATAAAAATATTTTTGCCCAAGTCTCATAATTTACAAAATGGTACTTTGACATACTGAACTGTATCTTTAGTTAGGGGTGAAATTGAGCATCTTTTCAAAAAACCTCCTGACTGTGTTTGCTTTTCTATGAACTCCTTGCTCATGTCCTTTGTCCATCTTTTCTATTTGGTCATCGTTTACATATTGATTTGTAAGAGTTATTTTGTTAAGAAAGTTAATCCCTGGACATGCCTGTGTGCTCAGTCATGTCCAACTCTGCAACCCTAGGGCTGTAGCCCACCAGACTCCTGTGTCCCCGGGATTTCCCAGGCAAGAATACTGCAGTGGGTTGCCATTTCCTCCTCTAGGGGATCTGATCCAGGGGTCGAGCCCGCACCCCCTGAGTCTCCTGCACTACAGGTGGATTCTTCACCACTGAGCCGCCAGGGGAGCTCATGCTGCATGTTGCATTGGCTGTGTTTGCTTTTCTACGAACTCCTTGCTCATGCTCTTTGTCCATTTTTCTATTTGGTCATCTTTTGCTTATTGATTTGTAAGTTATTTTGTTACGGAAATTAATCCTTTGACAATATTTCTCACGAAAATTTTTTTCAGTTATTTTTCTTTACTAATGCAACTTTTTCCTAAAGTTTTGCTGTAAAAATTATCAGTGTTATATTTTATAGCTTTTGGGTCTTGTATCATTCAAAGATTTTTAACCAGAAAAGGGATACAATCAGATTTGCACATAAAAAGAAAAAAAAAAAAAAAAAAACACTGCTATGTGGAAGTGGATTGGAAGGGGGCATCATGGAACCAGAAACCAATGATGAGGCTGTTTCAATAGTGAGATGATGGCTGCAGTTGTGCAGTAAAAGGAAGTGAATTGATGTTTGCTTGGATATGTATTGAGGGAGAAATTTAACTGCATTCCTACCCTCGAATTCTAGAAAAAACTTGTGGAATCCCTGTAAAAAATTGTTTTTGCTTAAGTTAGCTTGGATTGGTTTCCACCACTCCTATGCAAAGAGCCTTAATAAATATATCCATAAAAACTGCATGAAAAAAATCAACATGTTACTCTTGACAGAAGAGTTTTAACAAATTTTCCAACAATTTGGAGGAAGACCATGCAGAATACATGGTATTTTAAACCTACAATCCAAAGCAGATCTACAGAATATTTTTTTGTTTTGTTATTTTTCTTTTCATTTAAAATTTTTCTTTTTTTTTTAAGATAAACATTTCTGAGTGATGTCAGAAACAGTGTCCAAAGGTGCTCCCCTGGCTTCTCCCACGTTAGGCCATGTTCTCCTCAACCTCAAGAGCAGTTGCTCAAGGGACTAAGCATTCTAGGGACATATGACACCGATTACTACTCACATAGATGCTTCTCCTTTTGCAAGCGGTCCGGTATCAAATCCTCTCTTTTTCCAAAAGAGCCATTCAACAGGTATCGAGGATTATTCTTCCAAATGTGCTGGTGCGTAGCAGAGTTTGGTAAAGTGCCTCTCTGAGCTAAGAACAGGCGGTTTAGTGAAAGATGTTGAAGGCTAGTTCGTCACATCCAATATTGAGGTCAACACTCAAACAATTACTACTAGCAAACTGCCTTCCAGTCACCACCTGCCATACCACAGGCCTTTACAACCAATATAACCCATTTTCCAAAGAGCTTTCACGTTCCAATTTCTCTGAGTTAAACATAATTTTCTCCATTTCACGTTGAGGAGAAGACTTGAGAGGCATATGGTAAAGTAGAAAGGAAGGGCTGGGGAGGCAGGAAAAACCCAGCAGTTGTATGACCAAGTCAGGGTAAGTGCTCAGAGTGGAAGTGGAGCACTCAGGATGAGAGGTGCCTCGTCCCGAGGGCTCTGCTGAATCTGGCAAACTGGGAATTCCGTTTTCAACGAGTGAGTGAGTGATCACTTACAAAATGAAACAGTTAATAAGAAAGTTTAACAAGACAGAAATGAAATCAATACGAAAACTTAAATTTTATTTCTAAATACCAAGAACAAAGTTAGAACATCAAAATTTTAAGATACCACTTATAAAAGCATACAGATAAGCAGTTCCATGAAAACAATTTATAAATCTCATTGGAAGACATTAAGGAGGACCGAAGCAAATTAGAGAATTAGAAAATACTATGAATAGATTGGAGAATGTGGTATTGGAAAATTCTCATTTCTTGTCAAGTTTGATCTGTAGATTAAATGAAATCCCATTTTTTTTTAAAGTATCACATGCCAGTTCTAAGATTATATAAAAAGATAAGTTTAGCCAAGACACTTCTGAAAATGACAATATGGGAGGACACTTCTTTCCAACTATCAAGACTATTTTCATACCATGTCATGTCATTAAGAAAGGGTGGTAGTGGTTCAAGGACAGACAGACAGACCTCTGTATAAACTGACACTCAACAGAAGTGACAGAGCATATCAGTGGGGAAAGGAAGTACTTCCCACTAACGCTGCTCAAAAAATTCGTCATTAGTTTATCCAAGCACAACTCTCTCAGTTGATCCAACAATGTACTTCAATGACCCAGGAAAGGTGGTGCTGGATCAGAACGAGATACTACCTTTATAGTAGCCATAGTACTGGAGGTGATGGTACATAAAGTCTTCATAGGGATCAGGAAGAGTCTGTGAAAGGACAAACCATCTCAATCAGGAACATGTTTTCATAACAATCATTATTATAACAGCCTGTTAAAAGAGTGATACTGACTCTTAACAAAGGTACACAAGTATGGTCGCATAGGACGCCACACCTGAGAACTTCTAAAAACAAACCATGTGAAAGACATTTGTGCAAATGATTCTACCTTTGGGATCAAGATCTCTAGCCAGAAAAAGGTGCCATCAGAATATACCTTCTGAGCTAGTACTGGGTTTCTGGAGAGGAGTGGGTACCGACCTCCTGCTTCAGCTCTGGTTCCAATGCTGGGAACATGTTACTTCTGCATGGTATGCTGAAGACCAGTCAGTGACACCCAGCAACAGCCCCTGCCCAATTTCCAAAAGGGCAGTTGATTACATACGAGGAGCTAAAATAAACCAGAGCAGGACAACTGAAGTCACCTGTCGACATCCACTCCCGTCCCCTCCCTCCGCTCCGCAGCTCCCACGCGGCACCCTCCCTCTAAACCAGGGCCCGCCATGAGTTCCGGGTGGGCACCTGAGGAATCTGGGAGGGTGGCTAGTCTTCCGACCTCCTCCTCCCGAGGCGCCAGGACCCCTGCCGGCTCCATGCTTCCTTTTCCGGGTTGAAGGGGATGCCCACCACCAAGACGCCGCTGGACAGTGAAAGAAAAGGGGAGGGGAGTCCGGAGGGGTCGTCTCGGGGAGGGTGGGAAAAGAAAGGTCAGGGGCTCCGAAAACGGAATTCAGGGGTCCGGGGTTTCCTGGTCAGGGAGAAGGTGGCGGACGGCAGTTTCCCGGAGAGTCGAGGGATGGGGCGTAGAGATTTCCTGGGAGGCCACAGGGAGAGTGCTACCGCCTCGGCGCCCCGGACTGTTCGGGGCAGCAGGGGTTGGGCGCGGTGCCGGCGGCGACAGAAGAGCGTGAGTGAGGCGGGGAGTCACCACCCGCAGGCAGAGGCCCCGCCGCGCACCCGGCCGAGGACGCCCTCGCGGAGCTCTCGCCAAGCCACAGCTTTCGGCTGGGGCGCCGGTAGCCTAGCAACCGCGAGCCGGAAGCAGGAAGGCGGGGCGGCTTGGCGCTTCCGGGAGCGAGGCCCTGCCTCCGAAGGGGGTGTGGGGAACCAGGGGAAAGTGGACGACTGCAGTGCCAAGGCTTTGTTGTTACTCTTCACTACAGTATTGCAGCCCGGATTGTTACTGTTACTCTTTTCATTACAGTATTGCAGCCCGGACTCTGGGGATTAGAACTTGCATTGGTGGGGGCTTCCTTGGCGGTCCTGGGAAGGAAATGGCAACCCATTCCAGCATTCTTGCCTATCGAATTCCACGGACAGAGGAGCCTGGCATGCTGCAGTCCACGGGGTCTCAAGAGTAAGACACGACTGAGCGACTAACGCTTCCACTGTCCCTTTCCTTGGCGGTCCAGTGATTAAGAAGAGACCGCGCTTACATTGCAGGGCACCGGTGGGATCCCTGGTGGGTAGCTAAGGCATGCTCCATGGGGCAGCCAAAAAAAAAAGTTTCTCAGCTTTAAGGAAACTGTTGGGTATTACTCAAAGGGAGCTGCTTCTCCTCTTTCACCTATTCCTCCATCCCAGAGCCAGAATTGAAAAATTACCTTATCGGTTGAAAAATACAAGAAACAAAGTAAAACCCACACTTTGACTATCAAATTGTCGGATTCAAAAAACTGCTTCTGGTCTGGCAGGATAGGGACAAAGGCACTTAGTTCCTGTCAACAATTCCTAGAAATCTGGTTAACTGTTAGGCAGTTAAAAGCAAAAGCTTTAATGACTAGTCAATAGCCTTTTTCCAGAAATGTGCTCTATGCAAATGACAAGAAAAACAATGTATATACAAAATGGTCACCCCGATTTTTGTGTAAATAAAAACCAACACACAAGTATATATGACACTGATTAGTTAGCTGCATATAAATATACTGGAATAAAATTTTTACTACTGTTGTCTTTGGTTAACTTTACATGACTATATGTAACTCTTGTAACTAGTGAGAGTATAAAGCACCTTTTTTTTCACATTAACCACATTTTGTCATTTCCAGGATTTAAGTAGGCTAAATACAAGCTAATAATAGACCACAAGCTCCAAAACTTAAGTCACATCATATTTTCTGAGACTCGAGTCCTGTTTTCTAACCCCATCCGCCCACCCTGCAACGGGCTCCAGATCCTGACACTCGTCTTTCTCCTGAGAGCTTCTCAATGTTTCCCTTATGCCTACTTGATTAGAAAAAACGACTGACTCAAAGTAAGTCTTGGTGACATCTTCATGGAGTAACAGGCAAAACAGGAGCAAAAGGATAACCAATCAGAAGTATAAAAAAGGCTTTATTAGTGCATATATACAAATTTACAAGGTCAGAAACTGGAGAAATACAAACAGCTTTAAAACACAATTTGCTTTTTCTTCAGTTTAAAGTGACTTTTACCTGATTGTGATACAATATAAAGTACAGAACAGTAAACTGCTTTTTTAAATACTGGAATTTTATGGAGAATACATTCACATATAAATGGGAGGTGAACTCTGGACCAAGGTACGACAATGGAGACACAGCAATACATACAGTGGCTCGTTACACTTACTCCCACGTGTGAGGGGGAAGTCTCAAAGGCATGAACACTTGCTGCTGCTGCCCTATACTGGATTTATATATGTCACCTAGTATGTGCAATGACTGAGCTACCTTTATCAGTTCTAGAATCTGTGAGAAACACTCTATAAATTTATAGAGTGTGGCCGTCTGTTAGCACAACATGGATGAGTTTGTATACCTCAGCACTTTGGGGGTGGCAGACTAAGAGAAGAGGTCAGAAGGAAATTCCTATAATCCCAGTTAAGCAAGGTAGAGTATAGAGCTGCCTTCTTAATTGCACTTGTTCTGAAGAAGTTAACGAGAGACAGTGTGCCACACTAGAAACTACAAGAGCCTCTATTAGGCAGGAAAATCCTTCCCTTTTCGTCAATGAGTCCTCTACAGAAGTGTCATGAGCCACACGTCCAGACTGATGATGTACCTAACATGCTGAGTTTGCCAGTGTGAGAATAAAGGCAGCCAGGTCAAATGGCTCAGCCACCTCACCTTTTGGCAAAACAGAAAAAACTACATTTCACAAATGGGGGAATTTTGTATGCTCTTGCCCAGCAAATTCATATGCTCTCCCTCATAACATTTATAGTTTATTGGCAACAGTAAAACTGGTTAAGACTCTGAACTGAACATTAAAAAAAAAAAAAAAAAAAAAAAAACAGCACACAGTAACAAAAAAGTAAAAAACTATGTGTTTGGAGCCATTTTTCGTCTCTTCAGTCTTGCTCGCCAATCTTCAGGAAGGGCTTCAAAATTAGCATTTCTCTCTGCCATGCCACTGTGAAAACAGACAGATTACTTCACTGAAAAAAAAAATGGAGCTGTTCATTTCCTAGCAAATAAAAACTGACTAAAGCTGAAAATTGGATCTATCACATCTATCTTCATGACAAAGTTTCAAATTTCTCAGCTAAGTAACCAAAATAGTTTTCATCAAATTTCTTAATTGATAGGTCAACCAAACACATACAAACACTCTGCTCTACAGCTGTATTTATATTTAAGTGCATATTGATTTTTATGTCTCCCTAGTAACCATTAAAGCTACACTGAAGGAAAATAACACATGCTTGTAGAAGTATTTCTTGGCTCCAAGGAGTTAGGAGTCTTTATCCTAGATTTATTTACTTAACCTCTAAGAAGATATATTTAACCCTCAACATACCACCAGGGATGGGTAGACCTGATGTTTCTGAGATTCTCTTTCATTAGTTCTAATTAGCATTGATCTCCCACGGCTTATTCAAATTCAATTATTTAAAAAACTGGTTAAAACTCAAGATTCACTAGGCGGGCTACAGTCTATGGGGTAGTGAAAGAGTCAGACACGATTTAGGGATTAAGCAACAACAATATGCTATCTGTTCACAGGTAAACCATATAGTATGCTATGATTTAAAACAACAACAACAACAAACAACAAACTCAAGATTCTTGGGAATTTCCTGGCTGTACAGTAGTCAGGACTCTCTGTGCTCTCACTGTGGAGGGCCCGGTCAGGGAACCAAGAGCCCACCAGCTGTGCAGCACAGCAAAGACAGAACAAAAACTCAGATTCTATCTTGCAATAACCAAAATGAGTGCATGAGACCCTTTTATAAATCTAAAATAAGATAAATTACAAGACCTTTGTGATTTCCCATCATCTTGAAATAGTTTACTATTTCATCACTGTAGGAATTAATGATTAATCAATTCCCAGCAACACTAAAAAGGACTAAATAGTAAGAAAACTCAAGAATAATGGAGTCATCTACAAGGATGATACACAAGTAAAACTAAATTATCATTAATACCATCCTGCAGTTTTCTTCCTGTGTTGCCCCAAATCCCGTGCATCACCTTTCAAGGAAGTAAAGTCTGGGGACAACATCTTCATAGTCTCCTCCGAGACAGCCCCCAATATTACATAATTCAGATGGATACAAAGAGATAGGGGCACTGTACATTCAAATTGTGATGGTAAAACTGGATAAGTAAAATCTCAGGCTACGAGTGTTAAGATCATAATCCAGATGAATTTTCTTAAATTCAAGATCAATGAGTGAATATATGGGTCAAAAAGGAAATACAGTATTTGCATAAGTTTTCACGTTTTATGCTGCTATATGCTAAAATGTACTTGATCAAGTTTGTAAGTGGGACAAATGCTAAAAACAGGTGTGCAGTGGCTAGAGAGAAACGTATTTTAGGAACAAAGACTTCACTGGAATGACTATTCCAATTGGTGTTTATGGATCTAAAAACGAAAATGTTTTGAATTATGAAACAAAGATGGCTATCCTTTCTCAATTTTTCTTTTTCACCACACCATGGGAGATCTTTCCATGTGCAGGGACTGAACTTGGGCCCTCAGCAGTGAAAGTGAAAAATCCTGACCACTGGACTGCCAGGAAATTCCTTCAAACATTTCCATAAGTACTGCATTTATGGATGCTGTAAGTGCCAGAAGCAGCAGTAATGATATGCTAGAACCTATCGGAGATGAACCTAAAATCTGGCATCACTATCAGTATGCTCCAGGTAATGCACCACAACTGAGCAACTGGTTACACTAAAGGACTGTTGGTCATTTCAGTATGTGTACCTTCAAAAATCATGAAAATAAAGAACAAAAACTTAGCTTAGCTATATTTAAATCTTGTTAAATTAAAAATTGGTCTCTTGGAGCTACATGGTAAATGGGGATGACTATTTTCCCCTGTATGCTCAGGGTTAAGACAGTTCTTTGCCTAAGATGAACAATTAGTGGGAAGTAAGGCTCAAAATTCTCCAAGCCAGGCTTCAGCAATATGTGAACTGTGAACTTCCAAATGTTCAAGCTGGTTTTAGAAAAGGCAGAGGAACCAGAGATCAAATCGCCAACATCCGCTGGATCATGGAAAAAGGAAGAGAGTTCCAGAAAAACATCTATTTGTGCTTTATTGACTATGCCAAAGCCTTTGACTGTGTGGATCACAATAAACTGTGGAAAATTCTGAAAGAGATGGGAATACCAGACCACCTGACCTGCCTCTTGAGAAATCTTGTATGCAGGTCAGGAAGCAACAGTTAGAACTGGACACAGAACGACAGACTGGTTCCAAATAGGAAAAGGAGTATGTCAAGGCTGCAAATTGTCACCCTGCTTATTTAACTTCTATGCAGAGTACATCATAAGAAACACTGGGCTGGAAGAAGCACAAGCTGGAATCAAGATTGCTGGGAGAAATATCAATAACCTCAGATATGCAGATGACACCACCCTTATGGCACAAAGTGAAGAGGAACTCAAAAGCCTCTTGATGAAAGTTAAAGAGGAGAGTGAAAAAGTTGGCTTAAAGCTCAACATTCAGAAAACGAAGATCATGGCATCTGGTCCCAGCACTTCATGGGAAATAGATGGGGAAACAGTGGAAACAGTGTCAGACTTTATTTTTGGGGGGCTCCAAAATCACTGCAGATGGTAACTGCAGCCATGAAATTAAAAGATGCTTACTCCTTGGAAGGAAAGTTATGACCAACCTAGATAGCATATTGAAAAGCAGAGACATTACTTTGCCAACAAAGGTCTGTCTAGTCAAGGCTATGGTTTTTCCAGTGGTCATGTATGGATGTGAGAGTTAGACTGTGAAGAAAGCTGAGTGCCAAAAAATTGATGCTTTTGAACTGTGGTGTTGGAGAAGACTCTTTCGAGTCCCTTGGAGTGCAAGGAGATGCAACCAGTCCATTCTAAAGGAGATCGGTCCTGGGTGTTCTTTGGAAGGAATGATGCTAAAGCTGAAACTCCAATACTTTGGCCACCTCATGTGAAGAGTTGACTCATTGGAAAAGACTCTGAAGCTGGGAGGGACTGGGGGCAGGAGAAGGAGACGACAGAGGATGAGATGGTTGGATGGCATCACTGACTCGATGGACATGAGTGTGAGTGAACTCCAGGAGTTGGTGATGGACAGGGAGGCCTGGAGTGCTGCAATTCATGGGGTCGCAAAGAGTCAGACACGACTGAGTGACTGAACTGAACTGATTACAACTCTGATGTCTTTGAAAAAAGCTAGACTGTAATTTTTATAGGAAAAAAACATTTCTATGAATTTAAAACTGCTTGGGGTAAGTTTGTAGAGAAATCAGGGCTATGACTTTAAGAACATGGGGGCTTCCGTGATTGCTCAGTGATAAAGAATTCGCCTGCCAATGTAGATGATATGCGTTCAAAACCCTGATCTGGGAAGATCCCACATGCTGCAGAGCAACTAGGTCTGTGCACCACAACTACTGAGCTGTGCTCTAGAACCCGGGAGCTGCAGCTCCTGAGACCCATGTGCCCTGGAGCCCATGCTCTGCAACGAGAGAAGCCACTGCGAGGAGCTGCCTGTACACTGCAACCAGAGGGCAGCCCCTGCACTCTGCAACTAGAGAAAAGCTCACGCAGCAGTGAGACCCAGCACAGCCGTAAAGAAACAAAATAAAATAAAAACAAACACTTGAAGAATACAACAGTTGTACAAGCACAGCTGCAAGCGGCGCAGCCTGCCCGTCTGAGAGCCCTCCTCTTTACCTGACCAGCTGCTGCTGCTTCCACTCTTCAATGCGCTTCTGTGCGGTCGACTCTCGGTCCTCTTCGCTGGAACTAGAGTTTTCCTCTTCATCTAACTCACGCTGGATACTCTGCCACTTCTTTACCAGAGATGGCATTTTGGTTTTACTTTTCTTTGCCTGTAACAAAGGTTAAAGGTCAGAAAGAATATAATACATAAAACAAGAGAACGAGTTCTTCACATGAGATCAAGATCTCTTCCTTAGTTTTAAGGAGTAAGTGAACTTCAAAATCAACCAAACACAAGTACCATTCTAAATTTTTGCCAAAAACTTCTACCACGCTTGGTTAAAAACCTAAAAACTGTAAATGGGATATTTTTTCTTTTAAAAAAGAAGAAGAAAAAAAAACTATTTTAGTTGGAGGCTAATTACAACATTCTAAAGGAGATCAGTCCTGGGTGTTGTTTGGAAGGAATGATGCTAAAGCTGAAACTCCAGTACTTTGGCCACCTCATGTGAAGAGTTGACTCATTGGAAAAGACTCTGATGCTGGGAGGGATTGGGGGCAGGAGAAGGGGACGACAGAGGATGAGATGGCTGGATGGCATCACTGACTCGATGGACATGAGTTTGGGTGAACTCTGGGAGCTCGTGATGGACAGTGAGGCCTGGCGTGCTGTGACTCATGGGGTGGCAAAGAGTCGGACACGACTGAGCGACTGAATTGAACTGAACTGAACATTGTGATGGTTTTTGCCATATGACAACATGAATCGGCCATAGGCATACATGTGTCCCCTCTGTCTGTAAATGGGGTATTTTACGAAATCAGGTCAGAAAAATTTCCTTTAGCCTTATTCTATGGAAATCAAAACTCTTGCCCTTATCTTCTCAGAATTACAATGTACCCTTTTATGAGTTTAAATGGATGTAGTGTTCGTATCAATTGAAACACAGTGCTGAGAAACAAATGATAACTTTTCTAGAAAGAGCCAACAGAGTCAAACACATCTACTAAATATGAAAAAAAACAGAGGAATATTAAAACATTAATTACAAGATCAGTTCGAAGAGAAGATACTACTTACAATTCAATTTTCTCCTATTAGCTTACCTTCAGTTTCTAAATTGCCTATATTAAACACAGAATCTCACAGTTAAGGGAAAAAACCTTGTGATATTTGCTATATATACAATATGGCTTGCTCTATCACTACCTTCAGAGTTCTGATCAATGGCGCTCTAGCAAAGATGCCTTCTCTGACCACACTATATGAAACAGTACCGCCTCCCAAAGCCCACTCACTTTCAGTCCTCTGACACTTTTTTCTTCATTGCATTTTTAAACGTTAAACATATATTTGCTTATCTGTTTCTGCAACCCAGTTGCCTCCTACCCTCTCCAAGCCCACCAGAAAAGCTCTACAAAAGCAGAGATTTTGTTAGTTACTGAATATGAAGTTCTTAGAATGCTTGACAGATACTATGTATTCAAAATAAACCTTCTAGAGTTTGTCGGGCGTTTGGTGGGAGCAATTGTTAGTGGGTGTCGCTGTCATGTCTGGTCGTGGCAAGCAAGGCGGCAAGGCCCGCGCCAAGGCCAAGTCGCGCTCGTCATTAAAAAAAATAAAAAATAAAAAATAAACCTTCTAATATTTGTGATTAGTTCATTGAATTTAGAGAAATATTATATTAGACACTGATAAAAACTAATTTTCACCCCTGTGTTTTTGCAGACTTGGCCCCCAGGGAAGATCCTGGCCAAGTGGCACTCTAAATACAAGCAGGCCCTCGAGTGGCAGGTATGGAGGAGTGCCGTGCTCTCAGGAGGTCTACGTATAGTGGCCCAAACTGTGTTCCAAGCCTACAGTCAAACACATGCGTGATTAACCACCCAAAAGAGTTGAGAAAACAAGCTTATCTTTTCAGTCTTTTAAAAGACTTGCCTCCCTGGCTCAGTACCCTATTCTGACTATCAATAACAGGTTTTTAACATTCGGGGAAATGCCCATGGTAAATGCTTAAGCCCTCTGCTCCACACACCTTCCCACATTCCATGCTGTTATTTCACCTGTGGTCCAATCTGACCCACTGCACACACACCCTTCCAGTAAGCTCCAAACACAACCTATTCTGGGTCAGAATGCAATCAACCGAGTAAAAAGTAATAAGAGTTATTGTCGTAACGGTCACTATGAATAGAGGGCTCACTGCAGTACAACCTCACCACATTTCTGCAAATATGATTAGAAACAACATAGATCTAGGTAGAGTCATGGCGGTTTCATTTTGACTTCCATACGATTTTGTAAATTCAAAGTGTATTTGATTCCTATCTGTCATGGGAAAGTAAGTTATGCTTTAGAAGTTAGGCATTGTTTGTCACATTCAAAACCATGGATCCAGAGTTGCACTGGCTGTTTGAACACATTTTAAATAGGGGAACCTTGCAGTCAGAGGAAAAGATTAAATGGCAAGAATTCTTTTCTAGTAAACTGCATACAAAACCTGAGCAAAGAGACTGAAAAAATATATAGGTCTCAGATATTCTTGGAATCAGGTATTTCAAATAAGCACATATCGTACATTTTAAAAAATGGCCTGTAACACCAAAGAGATGAAACATTGCTTTCAAATAAGTCCATAAAAACGACATGTTAATGTAGAATACTAGACTTTCGAAACCATTATTTAGGGACTTCCCTGATGGCCTAGTGGCTGGGAATCCGCTGTGCAACGCAGGGGATGCAGGTTTAATCCCACGTACTGTGGAGCAACCGGGCCCGCGTGCCCCAACTACTGATCTCACACGCCACAGTGCAGATCTCATGTGCCACAACTGAGACCCAGCGCAGCCAAAAAACAAGTAAATGTATTTTTTAAAAAACTATTATTTATATGACCGTAGTAAGAGTATGATTGTCTAAAAAATTACTTGAACGAATGGAGGTGGAGATGATTCTCTCTCGGAAGACTGAAGGAAGAGCGGCAAGGAAGGCTTCATAAGAGAAATGATTCCTGAGCCCTGAACACTCTAACCTTGATTCCGTAAAAATGAACAGTAGGGGGACCGGTAAACACAGACAAGGCATGTAGGTGGTCGACAGTACGCTGGCTCAGGAGAGGTGCATGGGGCACAGTGAGCTGGACAGCAATCCATTCAAGACGCTATCCTGGCACTGTTGAGTTTTCAGAACACTTCATTTCCAGATAATTTCTGGAACCGTGGTACCAGCTTGGACAAGTGGGTCAATCCAGAAATACTCTATTTTGTGTGTAACTCAAACTTCTTCAAGAAGGTCCCTTGAACCATGTAAAGCAAAGAATTTGCCCCACTGACCCCTGGAGCAAAAGACGACAGCTGAGACAATGGAGCAGCAGCACTGGGAAGGGAAAAGCTGATGAGAAAGTTTCTTTAGGTGATTTAGGGAATTCAAAGAGTCCGTGAGGGTGATGTCAGAAAGCTGGCAGACTATGAAGCTCCAAGCTCTTGCTGATCCCATGGAAATATTATATAAACAAACAAGAAACGGACTAAGATGGTTTTGTGGGAACTCTAGAAACCAGTCAAAGCTCTGCAGCAACTAAGAGAACAGCCAATCGAGAAAAAACCTGCACCAAGAGCAGCAGGAGATTCTGGGGCAGGTTTGCGTGCCCTCGTTTCACACTCTCCCCAGCGTGGCTGGAACGAAAATGGCCCAAGGCTCAGTTCCCCCACTCCAGATGGAAGGAAATGAGTGGGGTGTCTGAAATGTTCCAGACTGTGGTTGCCTTCGGGACTGGTTCAGTGTTGTCTGACTTCAACGTCAGCTAGGAATGGTGGTATATGCTGGATCTCGGGTTAGAAGCCATGCAAGGTAGCGGCAGTTGCGGCCTGTGAAAACCACAGCGGGACAGATGTCATCTGGACAGTTGGGGGCAAATGCTTCTGTGAACAGGAATACAACAGAACATAAAAAGCTCATAGAATAAGTGTGAAATCCTTAGGGAAATTAAAAGTAAATATACAAGAGGAAAGGAGGGGAAAAAAAAAACCGACCACATACGAGTCCACGTCCAGGGAACATACATGCCTAGAAAAGGCCTGAAAAAATCTTGTACCTTCACGGTGGGCGCATTGATGAAGGATGCAAATGAAAGATGCTGAACATACTCACTCACTTACTAGAGAAACAGAAATCAAAACCACAATGAGATACCACTCATACCTGCCACGACTGGTATGGTAACCTTCAGAAAATGGCAAGTAACTAGTGTTGGTGAGCCCTTGGAGATATTAGTGCCCCTCAACACTGCTGGTGGTAATGGAAAATGGCTCATTCACTGCAGGAAAATGGTTCCTCCAACAGTTATCAGAACTACCATATGCTCCCGCAATTTCACTTCTAAATACACCCCCCCCCAAAAGAAACGGGAACAAGTACTCAACATGTATGTACTCATATACATATTTATAGATACTGCTCAAAATAGCAGAGAGAAAAAAAAACAGCAGAGAGGTATGAAACAATCCAAATGTCCATCAATGGATGGATGGAGAAGCAAACTGTGGTACATACACACAACAGAAGGTTATTCAGCCATAAAAAGAACGAAGTATTGATGAAGCTACAACATGGATGAACCCGGAAAACATTGTGCTAAGTGAAGGAAGCCTGACATGCACCACTGCAGCGTGGGTAACCTGGTGGAGATGGAAAGCTGACTGGTAGGCCCGAGGCCAGGGAAGGGGTACTGAGGTGTGGCTGCGTAATGGGCGCAGGTGCTCTCCTCTGGAGTAATGAAAATGTTACATAACCAGCGAGGCGGGGTGGTTGCACCACAGTGTGAATATACTAAATGCTACTGAATGTAACCTTTAAATATCACCTCAATAGAACAAAATTTTTAAATACAAATTTAAAGAGCTATGTACTCTACCTTATCTTTCTTTCCTTTTTTCGTCTTCTCGGGTGGTGGCATTTTGGGAGCTGGTGGTGGTGGTGGTGGAGGAGGAGGAGGAGGAGGAGGAGGAGGAGGTTCAATAATGGCAGTGGTGGGCACAGCAGCTCGGGCCTGGACCGGCTGCAGCGTGGGCGCGGTCACTGCCATGGGCACAGAACATTCAGCATAGCCCATAAGTGCAGGAGCCGACGCCAGGCCGAGGTAATTCGACTGCAGGTTCATTCCTCTGGCCTGATGGCCCATTCCTGTTGCCGGATGGCTAACTGCTATTGCTTGGTGTCCAACCCCTGCCGCTTGTTGACCTAACACAGAAAATATAAAATGAAACAACTATAAGAAGGACATTGTGACAAAGCCAAAAACAAGAAAAGAAGGAAAAGGAAAGTGGGAGTTAGATTATCTACAAAGCGATTCTAATGTACCTTCCCCCTTTAGAAAAACCAAGCCTAAAAAAAAAACAGTCACATTTTCTGGTGGCAAAATATGAATTTCTGAATGTTTCAGCACTAAGGGACTTAACACCGAAATCACTGTTACGTAAATGCACAGAGAAGAATCCGGAAGGACGCATGTAGACTGTTAATAGTGGTCTTCAGTAACTGAAAGAAACGGCATATGAACAGTCTTTGCAAAGAGAAGTCTTTAATTTATGACATCTAGTTCAGGAAACAAAGAAAATACACTGATGAAAACACACTTTACCCACAGTGCTGACCTGTAGCTACAGCTGACTGGCTGTAGAGGACTGGAGAACTGCCAATGGTGGCTGATCGCTGGACTACTGCACTGCTCATCTCTGTAGCTTTTCTCTTTATCGCTTTAGTGGAAGGAGAACTAGAGATGGTAGAATCGGCTGAACTCTGAAATGAAGAGATTCTAGTCAGTGGCTGAAGGCCCTGGTTAAGTATCCTCTTCTAAAAGAAACCTTACCAATCACACCCCAGTGCCCCACACTCTTCCGAGTGCCAAGCGGCGGTTCTCACCTGGCTAGTGACAACTGTGGTTTGTGCCGCGGGCTTCAGTGGAGTGTCCTCCTCCGTTCCTGGAGCAGGCGGCTCCTCACTCCCCTCGTCTTCCATCTCCACCTCCTGGATCTCACCATCTTCCACGGGCGGAGGAGGGGGCGGAGGGGGTGGAGGAGGGGACTCGGGGGGTGGAGGTGGAGGGGGCGGCACCTCCAGAGGTAGCGGAGGCTGCAGCACAGGCACATCTGACTGAAGGACAGTCCAGAACGGAGTGAGTGGCATGAGTGATGAAGAAGATACTTGGCCGGAAAAGGACTCTTTACAAAGAGAACCTATGAAAACAAACAGGAATCAGGGAAACAGCAGACTAAAACTCCCATGAACTGACTGCTGACACATGTCCCCAAGACATCTATTCTATACTGATGTCACTGATATATTAAACTCACTTCAAAAATGACTTCCAAGGAAAGATAAATTAATAGATTTACAGTTAGCACTTGCCCCAGCTGTGTTACACTAGTCTTGTTTTCTGTTTCCAGATTTATGGCTGAGTAAATGAAGCACATCACATTAACTCAAGGAGAAACTCAAATCATCTGAACTAGAAGTTTTTTTTATTTCAAAGATACACAACTAGAGAAGGCAATATTCTGGGGTCTTCTTTAAGTGAAAAAGTGAGTGAATGATGTGCATTTGCAATATTAATTCCACATATTTTATTTTTTAGTGAGCTAGGTAAGTGATTAGGATTACCTAGAGAAGCACCCATTCAAAACACTCACACAAATTCTACCCATTTCAATTAATCTGGGTTACTAAATTCAGAAAAATCCACTGGCAAGGTGATACTGTCAACCCTATCAATCCTTCACATCTTTGTGTGAACTACTCATTTGCTAAATCACAGCAACAAACCCGGGAGGGTAATGTTTTATTTCAGTGATGATAAAGGGGAAATTAGAATGAATCTTCAAGGTAAATGATGATTAATAATAAATATAACCCAGAAAAGAGCTGTCTGAAGATACAGAGAATTTGAAATTGCTGCTGAAGAAATTAGAGTTGAGGAACTGCAAGGTTTGCTTTCCTCAAAAGCTGCAGAAGTCAGTTAATTACTGTCCCTTCTCTGCCGGGAAAAGCTTTAAAGATTAGAGAAAATAGGAAGATATACTTACTTGTAGCCTTCCCCATCCCTCTTTATCGTCAATAGGGAAGTTTCACATTATTTGGGACTATTAGATATATATCCCAGGAATGCTGAAGGGGATTTTCTCCCTAAAAATCATAGAATTTAGGAGTAGAAGAAACATGAGAAATCATCTAGTTTAACCCTCTCCTTTTAAAGGTAATGAAACCCAGGAGGGAAATGACTTGCCCAAGAACCCATCTCTCTGTGGCCGGGTCTGCCCCCTCGTCTAGTGTTACTTTTTTTGCTAACACTGTATGGCTTACACGCGGGATCTCAGTTTCTCCACCAGAACTGAACCCAGGCCACAGCCGTTAAGAGCCCAGTACCCTAAACACTGGGCCACCAGGGAACTCCCCTACTGCTCTCGTGGAGCAGAGGTCCAGAAGCCGTCACCTGTCAGATGTCATGGGCAAAGCAGTCGATTAAGTAAGAACTCTATCATAAAAGGCTCGAGAACAAAGATAAGGCCTTTTACCTTACTTTGCACAAAATACACCACACTGGCACTCAACAATGCAAAACTAGAGCAAGTGTGAACCACTAGGCTTCTAGAACAGCTTCAGTTTCTATGGAAGATACACTATGTAAAAGACTTGAAGGTGACCCACATGACTTCTCTAATCATTGAGAAGCTGCTACTACCAAGGAAAAGGGGACTGAAAAAATTCACCAGAAAACAAGACTGCGGTTTTCTAGCTAAAAGACTTCAAATGTCTCATTAACCTTTTCATTGTGCCGTATCTAACACAAATTTTTACACGAAGTTTAGACAGTCTGAGTATGGGCAAGCAGTCTACTACATTAGAGTACATCAAGATTACATCAGAACTAAGGTAATAAGCACTGGGGATTATAGCTTATTAAACGTCCTTTTACTAAACCAACCACAATATGCGGCAGGTAAATAAATGGGTCAGATTTATGCACTGGCAGGTGTCTCATCTAGAAGCATACTGCAGCACCGATGCTTGTATGATGGTGGAAGTGCTATGCAGAGAAATCAAGGAGACACAGTACGTTTAACAATGCGGTTTACAACCTTCAACAAAGTGTTAATCAGCAGTAACTGAACTCTGCGTAAATATGAAACAAACTAGACTCGATAAATTTAGATCACACAAGTAGCTCTTTCACAGTTAATGTCTGAATCCTAAGTTTACTCAAAACATAAAAACTGTGTCTTAACATTGATAATTATCTCCTTCAGCTTAAATATAGAAACTTCCAAGAAATGCTAATCTGAATACCCATGGATGCCGTATTACATGATGCTTCTCTTCATTCCTACATTTAACCCAGTTGGTGTACTTCGCCATTTACGAGAACATGAAGTCTGAAGTCCGAGAGATTCATATGGTATATACATGGTTTTTAGGCTTCCCTGATGGCTCAGATGGTAAAGAATCCGCCTGCAATGCAGGAGACCCAGGTCCGATCACTGGGTCAGGAAGTACCCTGGAGAAGGGAATGGCAACCCACTCCAGTATTCTTGCCTGGAGAAGTCCATGGACAGAGAAGCCTGGCGGGATACAATCCATGGGATCGCAAAGATTTGGACAAGACCGAGCAACTAACACTTCACTTCACTAAACTTTTAAAGTATTAAGCTAAAAGACAGAATCCTGTGGGGATACAAATTTTTAATTCCCCAAGAACATATGTTTTTCTATGCATCTCCACTTCTATATAAATAGAAAGACAAGCTTTCTTTCTTATACAGGCAGGCTTCCGTTATTGTTTTCCTATATTCCCCTCAAAAGTATTACTACTTAGTATTTTGAAGCAGGAGGGCAGTTTATCAGTTTAAATCAAGAAGCTATTATACAAATAATAGGTCCATGGAGACTTTTTGGTTAAGCAGCAGAAACCTGCTTTAACCTGACAAAAGCCCAACACTCAAATATGTTGGATACCCTGAAATTGGCTAATCTTAGAGATATAATGTCAAATTGAAACATGGAACAATGAACAAGGATTAAAAATGAGCAGAACTGTGAAACTTCCTTACTCCTCAGTGGAGTTTTCCTACTTTAAAAGATGATTTTAACCATTGTTGGGTTGACAGAAAGCATATATTATAAACTTTATTGGCTAAAATAGTGATTGTCGTTGCTCTCCAATTCCAAAGACCTCAGTACAAGACTTGGATTTGATTTATATCATGTTTTTTGTATGGTTTTAGTAGTTCCTTATCAAGAGACTGAGAATATATTCAACAGAATAATATCAGCTGTTTACCAATGGCATCTTCCTTGACCAGACAGTAGCCAGCTGTGTGTGTCACCAACAAAGGGAGAAACAGGTATCTAATGCTAAGGTATGCACACAACGCTTGGCACTGGCAATTCCAGAATATTCAGCTTTGGAATAGATACAAAGGGACATTAAACAGTGGTCAGGAAAAGAATCACCAAACCAGAAACACCACCCAATGTCTTCAGTTCACTGACTACTAAAGAGTAAAAAAAGCAGCGTATCTATCATTGCTGCCCAAAGAATGACGGATCTAAAGGAAATCTCTTCATGAAACAGCACACCTTTTAACAGGGTATTCTTTCCCCTGAAATATGAAGTAGAATACCGCCTTTTTTTTTCTATGTTCTAAAATTATCACTGCTGTCATACATGTCTTTTTACTTTGAGTGACTAGGGATTCTTGGGATTCTTAGGTTATTTAAGAAGTTAACAAAACCACTGGTACATGCCCAGTTTCATCTGGCATATAATCAGAACTTTTCTACTGGGACTGGGGAGCCAGTAGACTATAAAAACATCATTTTTGATAGGCAGAGGACATGAGAACACAGCTCTTTACGCCCCACCTTACAAAAAATTTCTTTTTATCCTCAAGGTTTAAGACTTATTCAGTTTTATACATGTTTTTAATATTCTTTTCCATCATAGATTATTACAAAATATCAAATATAGTTCCCGAAAGTTTATGACTTTAGAAACCATTCCATACACTCTTACCTTAATATAGCATTTAAACAAATATGTAAGTTTTTCAGATCAAAAGGTTGTTTGTTCACCACAGTCTTGACTATGTATGCCTCACTTCCTACTTATTTTTGTCATTCCACAAAAGATGGAGTTAGAGAAAAAAAAAAGTATCTTCTCTCATAATGTATAAATCAAGTGATGGCTCCTTAGATTTTCAAAGTAACCGAGAAACTATGAAAGTCTTTCTTTTTAAAATCTGTATAACCAAATTGAAGTTCTTTAAGAGTACTTTAACTGGACTGAGCCATCTCGATTATTTTATACTAGAACAGATGATTTGCAATCATCGATTATTGTGCTTCTCTGAAACAAGCATGGTCCTAGTTTCACAGTGCTTATTCACATTATTTTGGTTTGTAACAAACATGCTTCCTAGGAGACTAGTGGAGTAGAAACATGAAGTTGCAAAATCAACAGACTAAATATTTTATAAAAAGGCAGAACATATTTCTTATTACTCCACATAAACACTGACAACTTAACTATCCAATTCCTTACCATTAATTAGAATTTCTGTTATTGGAAATTCACAGCTGTCTGTGGCATGACAGAATAGTTATGCAAGTCACAATACACTGGCTCATAATTTTATTTTTTAGCAGATAACATGGTTATTTCTGACTAACACTAACTTTAGTTTCTCTCAGTATAAATCCTGAAATTTTTTAGTTAGAAATTCATGACTATATTTTCTTTTATATGTTAATACAAGTCTCCATCCCCCCACCCCAAATCATCTCTCTCCAATTAATACCAGGTAAATTGTCCCACCTGTGGAATTCTCAGAAGATTCTGTAGAATTTGAATCAGTGCCAGTTTTGTCTTTCAAGCTCTGCTTAGGAAGAGTCTCGTCTCTACTTTCTTGGGCTTGGCTTTCTTCCTCTTCCTCCTCACCATCTGGGAACTCCCACTGAGACTCGCCCGACTGTTCGTTTACATAGAAATATCGTCTATGATCCCTAAATTACAAGAAAGAAAACACATGTTTTAAGACCCATTTTCCTACAAAGACACTTCCATTTGGTCCTGTCCCAGGACAGCAGTCTGCTCTCACAGGGACGAACCGCTTCTTAATGGACTGCTATTCACAAAGGCAACAAAGAGCTTTGACAACTGAGGATGGAGAACCAAGGATAATTCAAAGCTATTTGCACTGCCAGCAGCTCTGTGAATACAGCCCTGAACCCTCTTACTCCAACAGATGACTTAGAAAAACACCTCTCATGTTTTTTTTTTTTTGCCAATGCTTAACAGGGTTTTCAAGTTTCATTAGTGAAGGGACTCAATCTCCTAGAACACTAAGTTCCCTTCCACAGAAGAGAACAACGAAGTTTGCGAAAGGTGACTCTTCCCCTCTTGAACCGTGGCATTCACATTTCATACTCTTGATATCAAACACAGTGAAAGCTAAAGAGAGGGAGAGGATCTGGGAGCTGAAAAATAAAAGAGCAAAGATTTCAAATAACGAAAAAAAAAAATCAAGAAAAGCCAAATATAAAAAGAAATGTTTTCATCTGACCTGCTGGCAGAAGATAGTAATCTTGTTCTTCATTCACATCTTCAGCCACGAAGCTTTCCTTAACTTCACCGAGGTTAATCAGGAGTAGTTGCTTCCAGAGGTCCTGTAAAGCGCACAGAGCTCTCGCATGCGCTTAACCCCCAAGCCCGCCCTACTCCGTGCAACAACGCTCTGGAGTAAAAACCAGCTTGGTCCAATCTTGGGAAAAAATCCGTTACATGGAACACTTTAAACACTGCTTCTGGTTCCTCCGCCGTGTGGCTGGCCCAAACTCTGTGAGTGCTCGCGGTGCTCTGCCCGCCCGGCACCGCTCAGGCCGCTGCCCTCAGTCTCCAGACAGGCTGTTAGGTCGTCAGGTGGTGGCGATCACAAATCAAGTCTGAGATGTCAAAGGTGAAAGGTGAAAAGGGGAGAAGAGTGCGTACCTGTCCCAGTGGCAGGACCAGCCTTTAGGAGTGGCGTTTATTTCATATTGTTTTAGCTGTTCTGCGGCATCCTGAAGTTTTCGTTTAAGGTAGTTTCCATTGAGAGCCCCTTCCCGCCAGTCCGCAATCCGAGTCTAAAATCAAAGAGCAGCTTACGTTAGAGACTTGTTCTTATGTCAACAGGAAGAGGAAAAGGGACTTAAGTCTTCTGGTCCATGACTATATACTCTGGCAGAACAGACCAAAGAGGAAGAGAAATCCCATCCTAAATTTCCTAAGAAGTCTTGTTTGCTCTGTAGAGTTCTGAAAAATGAGACTGGAACCCAATACTGCCAAAGCTCCAACATCTGTGAAAGTGAGTAGCAGTATAGTTTTGTTTTTCCCTGTGAACTATATTAAGATGGTTCCCCAGTAACTTTACATTTTTGGTAGATACTTGATTCAATTAAGTCATGTAATCAATAAAAAGTAAATTGGGCTTCCCCGGTGGTGTTGGTGGTTTAAAAAAAAAAAAAAAGTTTTGCAGGGGAACGCAGGAGATTTAAAAAACCCAGGTTTCATCCCTGGGTTGGAAAGATCCCCTGGAGAGGGAACTGGCAGCCCACTGCAGTGTTCTTGTCTGGAGAATCCCATGGACAGAGAAGACTTGTGGCAGGCTACAGCCCGTTGGGGTCACAGAGTCAAACACAAATGAGCACGCACGTACGATTAATCAAGATTAAAGGTTTACTTCTTAGGGAAATCGGTCAACTTCCTACAGGAATTCCTTACCTAATCCTACCCTGCTACTACTGTAAAGTACACAGGTTACTCATAGGACTCAGAACTCCTCTTTTTCAATAAGTCTCTGGGAATTCCCTGACAATTCAGCAGTATGACCCCTCCTTTACACTGCCGAGGGCCTGGGTTTGACCCCTAGACGGGGAACCAAGATCCCACAGGCCTGAGGGAGAGGCCAAATAAAAAAAGGTCTATAATGCTAGAATACTTTAAAAGTACATTCAATATTATGGGGGAGGGGGGGTCTCATCACTATGAATAGAATTTTAGTTTCTTACAAAAAAAATATTAAAATATACGCCTATTGAAAGGAGTCAAGTATCATCCTTACACACAAACTCTCAGTTATTTATTTCCATGATTATGTTTTGCTTTGGCCACGACACAGTTTTGTTTCCTGTGTTGGTTGTTCAAATATATATCAAGATTAGTAATTTAAATTTAGGGTTGAAACATAAATAAGACAGATTTCTCAAACAAAAAGCATTTCGTTCAAACACTGACTGTTTATATTAAGAATGGCTTAAAAAAAAAAAAAAAAAGAATGGCTTAATTACCTCAGTTTGTAAAAGCAGCACATGAAAGTTGGAGATGGACAGTCTATTAATGCCTAAAAACTCAAATTTACTTGTCAGGGTATTTGCCAGTTCTCCAATCTGAAACTGCAATGCAGGAAAGAAAAAAAGGAAAAATTAAGAGTCAGAATATTTTAAGTAAAGTCTTTCATTTTTCATTACAGATACTAGAAAAATGGATCTGCCTATAAGGCCTTTCTCATATACTGCAACTAGTTATGTAGAAGATAAAATCCTAACTTATAGTAAAATAATTCACATTAAAAATTATGTGAAGAAAGAATGAATAATGATGCAAGGTCTAGAGAAACTGTATCCAATATCTACTCTAAAATAATATGGAATTTGAAAAGAGATCCTAAATGACATGACTCCTCAATATTGTCCAAACCATCACTCGTCCATCACTAACTGCTTATACCAGCCATACACTAAACAAAACGAATTCTCCCAATTCCACCTGCACAGTTGTACTAGCTGCTGACTGGATAGACTTTTTAAAGTTGAAATAGGCAAAGTGGTTTTTCCAAAAGCACACTTAAAGAGCCACACACTTACTTGGTCCAAGTCTTCTCATGACATTAGGAACAGAAATGAAAATGGAACCAAGCATGCCTTTTGTGTAAGGCCAAGTATTGCGTTGGACACAAAGTTCGTTCTGGTTTTTCCGTAAGCTGTTTTAGAAAAATCTGAATGAACTTTTTGGCCAACCCAACAGTTCATGCAGGTTAAATCTGTTATTTAAATTTGTGACTTTAGTTTCTTTTAATGCTTCCAAACTAGAGAGGCCTATATTTGATAAGCTACTGCTTTCCAATGGAGACTTACTTATAAATAGTTGAGCATTTAGAATTTATTTTTAGATTTCCTTACATCAAGTCAGTCTCCTTATTTCAGCCTTAAATATAACTTTTTCACTCAACCAAATGATTTATACTTAAAGATAGCAAAGATTACTTTTTTACTATTATCCAGAAGAAAAAGTTTAACTACTTTCTAGAAAAAAAAGTAGTCGGCCTATTTAAGATGGTTGGCCAATTAAAAAATATTTGTCAAGCTGCATTAAGTAATATACATACTTTCAAGTCCTGTTCTTCTTCTACTTTAGGTACTGTCTGTACTTTTAATTTTTCTGGAGATTCTTCTGCTTCCATCTCTTTGTCTGAGTTTTCATCCATTTTTTCTGAATTTTCAGCACCAACTGCTGCAAAAGAAAATATGTGAAATTAAATCAAAAGGACCATAAAAAGGTCTTACTATACAGTGCAGGGAATTATACTCCATATCCCATAATAAACCATAACGTAAAATATTAAGAAAAAAAAAAAAGAATGTCTCTATGTATATAACTGAGTCACTTTCCTGGATAGGAGAGGTTGACACAAAACCGTAAATCAACTATATTTCAAAAAAATATTAAAAAAAAAAAAAAAAACAGACCAGTACTAATAGAGCCCCAAATATACTTTCTTATCCCTAGAGCAGAGGTATCTGAAGGTTATTAGTGCTCTACTTTGCCTATGTGTTCCTTACATGTTAAGGAAGCTCTAATGACTTACCAACCTACTATCTTTATAAAGCCAAAAAAAAAATTATTCCTTTATAACAGGGGTCCCCTATCTTTGAGGGTCTAATGCCTGATGATGAGGTGGAGCTGATGTTAACAGTATTAGAAATAAAGTACACAATAAATATAACTTGTTTGAATCATCCCGAAACCATCCCTTGCCCTCCCCACCCCCAACTGGGTCCAAGGGAAAATTGTCTTCCACAAAATGGTCCCTGGTGTCAAGAGCTGGAGACCACTACTTTACAATCACATTTCTTAAAATGTATCTACATATAGGATTTACTTGTTTTATCACATTACCCAAAAGTTTCTGTTTTTCCTTTCTCCATCTATTAATCTTTTCTTTTATTTTTTTGGTCACATCTAGTGGCTTGTGGGATGTTAGTTTCCTGAACAAGGATCAAACCTGTGGTCCCCTGCAGCAGAAGTGCAGAGTCCTAACCACTGGACCACCAGGGAAGCTCCTTTTCTGATCTCTTCCAAAAACTCATGGCTTCAACTACTTATGAAAGCTAGATATCAAACCTGGAATTTGTGAGGATTCTTTATCAAGAGGGTTTTGATAAAAAGGCTTTCATAATCAGAGCAGCATATTAAACTACCAAATAACTCCCTTCCTGGTTAACACCTGTAGACAACCTTTACTGGACCTACTTATTCCTCTGGTTAGTGCTATCTGTTGGTAGTGGGAATCTCCATAAGAGAACAGGTTTACCACATAATTAAATGGACTAAAAGTTCATAAAAGATACGAACTCTTTGTTATATTTGATTAACACCTGCTTATCAAACTAACCCATATATCCAGTATAAATCACTCTCATGAGGATCATAGATAAAAAGAAAAAGAACAAATTTGAGTACTCTTTCTTAACTTCGGTTCATCTTTGATCTAAAGAAGAAATGTGACTTTAACACCACTCTCAACAGCTTTCATAAAAAGTTTGAAATTTAGTATTAAGTACTAAACCTTATCATACAATGGCCTTTTTCTTTTTATTTGTTCATTAACATCGCTTCTGCATTTTCAAATTGTCTAAATCTTTCTACTCTCCCATTGACTAGTTTCTAGTTTATTTATATATCAGACATCTTACATTTAATGACAGGTTTAAGAATTTAACAATTTCAAAGAACTGCTAGAGCTGTAAGATATGATTATTTTGGAGGGCAATTAGGCAGGATTTATCAAATTAAAATGCACATACCCCTTAACCTAGCAATATACCACTAGCAGTCTATTCTATGATACTAAAACCTGCCTAAAGACAGATGTCCCAAGATGTTTGCTAAGCTTGATTTTAATTGTGAAGTATCATAAGTAACGAGTATTATGTATAAAGAACATGAGCACTCCAGTAACTACAACCCAGCTTAACAGAAGACCATCAGTAACACCTTGAAGCTCCCTGTGCCCCTCTCCCATCATGCTCACACCAGACACACCCTGGTCATGTTAATAAGCGCCTGTACTTTCATCATGGCTAAATCCTGAAACACAGTAGTTTTGCTTATTTTCCAATTTACATACATGGAATTCTAACATATGCATTCTCCTGTGGCTTTTAAAATTCAACCTTATTGTTTCTGGTGATAATTCATGTTGATGCATGTAACAAAGGACCATTCACTGTTCACTGCTATTCTGTATTCAATTTCAAAAATACATCACAATTTATCCACTATTCTTTAGATGGATATTTGAATGGCTAATATTTTGGGATAATATGAATGCAGTATTAGTTTTAACCGTGGAACAAGGATACAGATGACGATCAGTGAGGGAAGAGTTAAATGAAGACGTCTGTAACACGCAGTAGTGAAAAACAACTTTATCTATACAGTTAATGTCTATGTTAAAATTCACATATGCCCACTTCACAAACGCACATAAAAAACAAAACAAAGTCTAGAACATATGTAGACAAAAAATACAGAAAATGGACCTCAGAGTAGGGAATGAGAATAGTGAAATGACAAAGGAGGGAGAGGGGCCCTTAGAATTCTACTTTATATTCTTCTGTATTGTTCATTAGAAAGAAAAATTCAAACAAGGATGTTTGCATTCATTACCTGTGTTTTTGTTTACTTATAATTAAAAAATCATAACCTATAAGGTACCTTCTGCTTGGTACACTCAACTCAGATTTTGGTGATTAAAACTAGTCCGTTCTGGTAACAGATTGGAAGAATGCAGCAGGTTCTCTCCTATATCACCCTGAAGATAACTGGGATCCTCGTGGTAGTACCAAACTATCTACACACCCAACCAGAGACTGGCCAACTTGGGGACATCCCAGTGGTCCAGTGGTTGAGAATCTGCCTTGCAATGTTGGGGGGTGCAGGTTCGATCCCTGGTCGGGCAACTGGGATCTCACATGCCCCAGAGCGACCAAGCCCTCAGGCTGCAACTAGACAGCCCGCACGCCACAATGAAAGATCCCTCATGACACAACAAAAACCTGAAGCAGTCAAAAAATAAAATAATAAAAAAAAAAAGACCGAGCGACTTGTACAGAGAGAAGATGAGGCTGGGATTCCTAGAGGTGGTCCCTGCCTACTTTGCTTACCAGCTGGAAAGAGAGAGATAAGGAGAACCCATGGTCTTCATGCAGATTACAAGATAACTGTAGCAAGTGATTAAAACAAAAGGGAAGGAGAAACCCAATCTTATTTTTTTTGTTTTTGAGGGAGAAGTTATTTCCAATCAGCAGTGACTGCACAACCCACTGGATTCCAGCCTCTCGAATTCCTACTGCTCCATTAGAGGTGGAGCAGGAAAGGGTAGAAGCTTCCTTCCCCATATTTCCCTAAAAGGGTAGAAGCGCAATATCGGTCTATTTGCCCCAGAGGGAACAAAAAAGGGGTAAGAAGGATTGCTCCTCTAAATCTCTCAACTCTCAAGTTTAATTAAAGCACCAATTACCAGTTTCTCCATTTTCTGGAGTCTCTCGTCCAGTTTTGCTAGAACTCCGGCTGGTAGACTCTGGACTGGTTGCGCGAACAAACATCTTCCATTTTCCTCTTTTAGACATAAGTCTACGCATTCCATCCTGAGATGCTGGCTGGCTGATATCAGAACATGGACTAGACCCTGACACACTACCATCTCCTTCCTCCAAGGCTCGCAATTCTGCCTACAATGAACATGAAAACAGAGTGTCATTAACTGTTTACCAACACTTATTTGTGAGTAGCAAGAATGACAGCCATGTGTTTTTGGAATTTAAGTACTTTGAGAACAAGAAGTATTTCTTAATACATCTCTCCATCAGGACTGAGCATTAAACTCCACATTCTTTTCCTCCTCTGTCCATGGCATTTTCCAGGCAAGAATACTGGAGTGGGTTGCCACGTCCTACTTCAGGCGATCCTCCCAACCCAGGGATCAAACCTGAGTCTCCTGAACTGACAGGCAGATTCTTTACCACTGGGCTACCTAGGAAGCCCAGCTGCTCTCCAAAGCTTCAAATTTTTCAAAAGGGGGAAGCTTCGAAGTTGTATTACTGTTACAACACCTATTGAGACTCTGCTTCACACTCAGGGCTTCAGTAGATCAACTCCAGAGTTCAGGTTTTTATTACATAGGCTTAAACATCTATCTATATGAAAGGATAAGAAGAACAGACCCCCTGCCCCGCCAATGGCGTAAATGAAGCACAATGATCCCAGAGTATGACAGTCCTGAAGGAAGAAAACATATTTAACAAAAACTTACTTTTTTCCTTTCCAAAACCAGCTCCAGCTCAAGGGTATCTTGCTCTTCTTCCTCTTCACTTTCTCCCGACTGAACAACACTGCAGAGATCCTCCTGAGTCGGGTCTTCCACACTGTCCAACAGAACTTCCTGTGGCTTTACTGCTGCTGCTTCTTCTGTTATACTTGTTTCTTTCTCTTCTGAAACTGGCTCTGCTTCTTTACAAATTACTTTTCTTCTCCATCTCTCTTCTTCCTCTTTTATTCCCTCAGGCAGTAGAGGAGCAAGCAGTGACGCTGCCACCCCTTTCTTCTCCTCCTCATTGTTTGAGAG
This sequence comes from Bos taurus, assembly GCF_002263795.3. Taxonomy (NCBI): domain Eukaryota; kingdom Metazoa; phylum Chordata; class Mammalia; order Artiodactyla; family Bovidae; genus Bos; species Bos taurus. The sequence continues at coordinate 77,506,497 of NC_037342.1, forward strand.
AGCCTGAATTCCTTCATTTACTTCCTATAAAGAATTAAATAATCTTGCTTAACTTTCAAAGAAATTTCACCTGAATAAAAACCACTGATCCCCATCAGATTAGTACATGTTTGCACCATTTTTCTTACATGTGTGTAATGCAAATAATGTTACTTTAGAAAGGCAGTATTATTGTTCTGGGTGGAACGCAAACATATCTTTTCTCCTCTGTATGTCAAAGGACTAGTAAAAAACAGAAGCAGATTAAAATAAAATCCTAATTTTGTCAGTTCAACACATAAGTGGATGAACCTTCACCTTCCTCTTCTGTATGATGAGATAACTTCATAAATATGCTGTGAAGGTGACTGAGAGGTAAGTGAAATATTTCGAAAATGAAATGTGTGATTATATTTCAAGTGTCTACTTCCTCCACTGGGATATTTACTCTACCTCCCTCTTAGAGTTGTACAGATTATTTTATAAAAGCATTTTTTTGATATACCTCCCACCATTTAAAAATTCAAGAGAAATTAAAATTCACCCCCAAACACTCTCTCAGTTGAGTACAACTTACTTACTTTTCTTATTGATGAGGCTAAAAAAATGCTTGTTTCACTATCAGTAATTTTTAAGGTAGCTCATCTTTGTATTGAAGTAAAAAAAAACAAAAAAAAAAAACTGAAGTGGAATCACCAAATCCCTAAAGCCGTCCCTGCTTGCTTAGCTGCTCCCATTTCCTTCACAATGACCCAAGGGACCTTTACGGCACCCTAAAGCTCCAGAAGAACCACTGAACTGGGGAACTGCTATAAATGCCACACAATAAACAGAAACAGATTAAGTAAAATTTCAAGAAACAAAATGTATCCTGTTTTACACCTATGTTGCAAAATATTAACAGACGGGTAATACACCTGTGACAAAGTTGCATTCAAGCTCTTTAGATCTGAAAATAAGCAGAAGAGGTAAGTTGTAACACTGACCTTTTTAACTTCTCGCTTGGCTATGACTGGTCCACTTTTACTACTAGAAACAGAAGTATTTTTCTCCTTAGCATACATGTCGGTATTTACCACAAAACTAGCTTCAGCACCTGTTACACAACTAAAAAAAACATATACTTAGCAAAAGCAACAGAAGGTGAGTATGAGCAAAAGATAAGACTCTGATTTCCTTCTAGGTTAACTTCTTTTTCAGGTCTGTTCTTACCTAGGCTGGTAATGTTGTAATCCTTGTACCTGAGTGGCAAGATACTGGGGTAATTCCCACGTCACTTCATTTGTTTGTGTGTTCCAATAATAATAGCATCCTGTGTTCTCATCCCAGACCTCCTGCCAATCTCCCATCTCAATTCCAACTAGAAGAAAATGAAACAAATTTCAAGCAGCACATATTTCTGCACAACTCTGACCTTGTATCTCAAGTCATAACCATCTAACCCAGGGTTTTTCAACCTTAGCTGTCACTGGGCAGGACAGTCCTGAGCAGTATTCAGCAGCATCCTGGCCCCTACCCACTGGATGCAGCAACGCTCCCCCGCCCCCACCCTCTGCTGTGACCATCAAACCCTCTCCAGACACTGTTCAACGTCCCCTGGGGGGGCAACTCCTCCCTCCTGAGCTGTCTTTGCAAACATGGTTTAAAAAAGCAGTTTGATGGTTGAAAGATATATTGCAAACCCCAAAAGACTTTTAAAAATAATGGCTTTTATTATTTACTGAGTATAATCTGCCACTGGTTAAAAGGCAAACAATCATCTGATAAAAATATAACCGAGCAGTTAGTTATTTTCCAAGTACTGTATTTAAAAAGCCAGAATTCTAAAGTCTGGGGCTAAGGTATATAGGCTTTCACCTTTGGGAACCTCAGTGCCTAGAACAACTTTAAGAACCACACTTTAGGTTTATTTAAAACTCAAAGACTCAAGCTTACCTCCTGCCAGTGAACACTGAGTATCATATTGCCACCCTGCGGTCTGGGTTGAGTCCGTCCCATTAGGAGTAGTGGAAGAAAGGGCAGGCGCCGATTCCTTTGGCTCTGGCCGGGGTGGAGTCGGGGGTGGAGCAGAAGCTGCTCCAGGAGCCGCAGGCTGAGGAGCTGTTATTGCATCAATTTCCTGCAGGGTGAAAACAACAAGCATAACTGAGGTGAAACCCAAAAAACAGCAATAATGAAAATAAACAAACCAACCAACCCTCCACTGTACAGGGTTTTGACTTAAGAAGCTTGAGTCTCTGCTTCTCAAGTTAAAACTCTCCTCTTCTCCATTTCTGTCCTTACAACTAGCACAAAAGGAGAAGTTGAGAGTAATGGGGAGGGACTAAGGAAGAAAAGTGGAGCGGGAGATACAGACTGACAAGTAGGCTAACCACTTGAAATGCAAATCCCAAAGTGGCTTCAATAACTAAAAACCCAAATACAAAAGCACTTCTAACCGCTAGGAAGTTGGCCAATGTACTATCAATATCGGTTGACTGGTTTCCATTTGCTTCCTTAGACTGTGCTGGTTTTTCTGAAATATCATTCTCTTCATCATCACTGTCAGCATATGCACCAAGCAAGCACAGACCTCCTGGGAACAAAAAGGTAAAACAACATTTCTAACAATGCCAAAGTCCTAGGAAGTATCCAACAGAAAATATGATTTTTTAGCCATTTAGTTTACTTACAGAACCTCAAGAAATCTGCAGCTAACCAAGAGAGGTACAAAATAATTATGCACTTAGAACTAATAAAATCAACCTGCATTGCAATTTGACATCCTTTTCAAAATATGTGCTCAATTATTCAACTACTACTCCCTCTGTCAAAATAACACATAATATATATCCTCATTTTAGAATCTGTTGATTTAGGTCTCTATCTCAAACAGGTAAACCGATTAGTTTAGTAAATGAAACAAGGAGATTTTTCAAAGTGGGAAACAAAGCTCTCTTTAATAATTTTTCCCCCTCAAACATGTGATGAATTAAAACAGAACATAAGATGCTACGACCAAAACAAAGAAAACAAAAATCACAGCTAAAACTGAAAATATTAAGCATGGCCTCTGTAATGCTGCAATGCAATTCCCTTAAAAAAAAAAAAAAAAAACAAACCTGAAACTGTTTATTAGTTGACCGATGTTTATTACTCTAATGTTACAATTAAGTCAGCATATATACTCTCTTTATATATTTTATCACAATAGGCACATGAACTATCTAAGTCTAACTTGACTTTTCATTTAATAACAGGACTAAATTTTCCAGTGTTGTGGAAACTGAAAAGATTTATCAGGAGGTAAAATCTAGTTTTCTTTGTTATAATTCCATAAACAAATTCATAGATTCACCTAGGTGTGAACATAAATTGCTTCATTTATATGCAAAAGTTCACATTCATTACTTTAGTCACATAAATCATGCCTTCATTTTTTTTTAGTATATAGCTAAGTTGTTACACTACCAATTCCCAAAATATTATTTTAAACTGATTAGGAATATATTTTAAAGTGGATTAGACAGTATTTCCCCCTTCCAGTTTCTAAATATATCTCATTTGGTGGTTGGGGAAGGGGTGGCATAGATACCAGTCAATTTTCCACACTTCCTGAACAACAGGTAAGGGCAAGAACTACCTAAGACATTTCTGTACAGAAAAAATCTGCACCTTAGAATTCAGCACTGATGGGTTTCTGGGGGAAAGCGGAGTATAGGAAATTTATATTTTCACAAAGAAACCCTTTCTAGTTTAGAGACAATAATAAACACTGGCTTTAGTTCTATATACTTTGGTAAAAGGTTCCAGCCAGGTGAGCTGTGGGGAATTTGGATTACAAAATTCCTCGGCAGGGTTAATTACCCAGGCTCAGAGCGGATCTTATAGGCAATAGGTTTATTCAAGGCTCTATGTAGTCTTTTTCTCTTCAATTCAGAGTTTTTCATACTAAATACATAAAACCTCTTCCAACTCTTGAACACATAGTGCTACTTCCTAGTTCTGAAATTTCTTTCACGTGTTTTACTTTCCCATGTGTGTGTTAGTCACTCAGTCGTGTCAGACTCTTTGTGACCCAATGGACCGCGGCCATCAGGCTCCTCAATCCACACGATTCTCCAGGCAAGAATACTGGAGTGGGTTGCCATTCCCTTCTCCAGTTTACCGTTTCTAATTCAGTTTTAAGTGGTAAATGGGGTATGGGGAGGAGCAAGCATCTGTTACTTCAGGTACATAGTTCAAAAAGTCCCTCAAATTCAGAAGATCAAAGTTATTACAATTATAGAATATTTAATATGAAAACACACTTTAATCTCTCAAGATATATACAGTAGAGAAAACAAACATTTTCAGCACTTGTGGTTTAGAAATTTGTATGTTATTCAATGTAATTATCAAAACAACTTAGGGCTGAAAGATCTGTTTTACAGATGAATGATGTCGTGAGGTCTTAGTATATGAATGCTAGAGTGGTGATTTGAACCACAGTGGTCTGTCTACAAAACCACTGTTGCAAATATTCTTTCATGCTTAAAAAATATTCAGTAAGAGCAATTTTCAGCTATGCAAACATTTGCTAGGTACCAATCAGAGCAGTTTCTTAAAGAAAAAGACAAAAAGACATCATCAGCATTCCCTAAAGAATGCCAAGATACTGGGGAAGCCAGAAAACAAGTTACCAAATAGCATTAGTAGGATAAAGAAGCTGTGGTATATATACACAATGGAATGTTACTCAGCCATAAGAAGAAATGCGTTTGAGTGGGTTCTAATGAGGTGGATGAATCTAGAGCCTATTATACAGAGTGAAATGAGTCAGAAAGAGAAAGATAAACACAGTATTCTAAGACATATATACGGAATCTAGAAAAATGGTACTGAAGAATTTATTTACAGGGCAACAATGGAGAAAAAGACATACAGAATAGACTTATGGACATGGTGGGGGAGAGAGGGTGAGATGTATGGCAAGAGTAACATGGAAACTTACATTACCATATGTACAATAGACAGCCAATGGGAATTTGCTGTGTGGCTCAGGAAACTCAAACAGGGGCTCTGTATCAACCTAGAGGATTAGGATGGGGAGGCGGGTGGGAGGGAGGTTCAAAAGGGACGGGATATATGTATACCTAATGGCTGATTCATGTTGAGGTTTGACAGAAAACAGCAAAATTCTGTAAAGCAATTATCCTTCAATATAAAATAAATTTTAAAAATAGCATTAGTAGAAAAAGTAGTAGAAATTAATATGGGTACAGAGAGACAAAAATAGCAAATTTTACACTGGTTAAAGTGTATACACACAACTACAAGCCCTCACAAAGATGTTAAATTTCCATCTAACGGGAGTATAAATTTGCTGAAACATTCATCAAAACACCATATACAAACACAATTTGATCCTAAAGAAAGATACTGTAGACAATGAATTAAGAAAAACCAAAAAAAACCACAACTATACCTGTTGCTTTAACAGCAGTGGGCCTGGTGGTCATGACTGGTTTGGGAGGATTCTGAACTCTGGGAACCTCCACCACCACCTCCTGTTCATCTGGATCTAAAACAGCGAAAAGCAAACAGCCAGATGACCGAACAGAGAAAAAAAACCACACAGGTGACAAAACAATCTCTGACTTGACCTCTCAAGTCTAGATTTCATCAATTTCAAAACAAAGTGGCTATAACCCATCACTGACCCAAATAACTGAGAGGCGAGAAACAAACACAGCCAGAATCTTCACTCTGCCTCGTGGCGTTAACATTGTGAACACCATACGTAAAAATTATCTGAAATAATCCAAAGTTAAAACACATTCACGCACACGTTAAATTCTCTCCAGGTTAACCATACGGCTTTTACTATAAGCATAACTAGAGCATTTTTTCCCCCAAAGTGATCTTTATTATTATTTTTTTTTTTTTTAGCACCTGAAAAGGTCGGGGCTTTTCCGGCATATGGCTCCTAAAGTAATTCTGTCTGGTTCATCTTAATCCAAGTACCATTCTGGGGATAAACACAAGAGATTGGGAAGCCACGAGCTCCACCTCTCCAGGAATGTTGCGGAAACCTGCCAACTAGGAGGAACTTACACTTGAGCTGGCGTAACAGAAGTATGGTTACTTCTAAAGCGTCTCTCTCAATTTCAACAAAAACGAAAGGAAAAGCACATGACGTGTAGGAAACGGCAGGTTCCACGGTCACTGAGGCTAGGACAAGGAAACGCACCGTCTCCATTTATCCCGTGAAGTTATTCAAAACCGAGAGCAGACGATGAGGAAGGAGACTCGGCGGCCCGGGCCAAGCCCTGCACCCGAGATGGCGCCTCTGAGTCGGCTCCGGCCGAGCGCACACGGCTCCGCGGCCCCTTCCGCCCCTCCGGGCCCACAGCCGTCCGGCCCGCAGGCCCCGCGCAGCAGGCCTCGGAGGCGGACGCCGCCCGCTCGGGCTTCTCGTTCCTCGCAGGCCCAGTCTGACAGACCTAGGCCGCAGCCCCCGAGCTCGAGTTTCGGACTGGCCCCACCTCGGCGCCAGGGCCCTCGCGCACGCTTTACCTTCTGAGGGCGAATCCTCCGAGGCCGCCGCGGCGGCAGTCACCGCGGTTGTCGTCGTCGACACCGCTGCCGGGGCCGGCTGGCTGGGCGCCGCCGCCGCCGCCGTCGAGTCCGGTTCGGCGTCGGGTTCCGGCTCCGGGTCCCTGCTCGGCGTGCTGCTCCGGGGACCTGGCGGAGAGAGCTGCAGGATGGGCCTTCGGCCGGGTACCGCCCGGGACTTCTTCCCCATCGCGAGCCCGAGCGCGAGCCGCGAGCGTCGGACAGCCGAGAGGGGCGGGCGCTTGGCGCGGCGATGCGTAATCAATATTCATACGCTGCGACGCCGCCTCCTGCAGGGATCCGCTTTTAACCGGCGGAGAGCGCGCTAGCGCAAGCGCACTGGGCCTGGTGTGCTCTTCTGGCCCCGCCCCCAGGAAGGGAGGGCGGACTTTACCCATGGGGTTAGGCGATTGGTTATTTTGACACATTGACGGAGCCGGGAGCCAATGGAAAACGAAAAAGGTTAGCGTTAAGCCAATAGTACCGAAGAGTGTGAGTTTAGACTACCTTCCAAATTACGTCACGCTCCACCCCTGCGTTTTTTGCGGAGTCTTTTTTCTGCCGCCCTGTCCTCCATTTTGAGCCCGCTCTTGGCTATGTTTCCTACCGTTTGTCATCTGGGATGCTATGCTGCTTTCCTGGTCTTTCCCCTAGTTTCGCCTTGTTTATTGGGGTTTAATTTGGGTCTAGCATTGAACACTAAATAGAATAGGGGGTCTCTTACGGTTTTGTAAATTTTTTCTTGGAGCACAAAGATGCCTCATATTGTTGCTTATCAGCTGAAAAAAAAATCACTTGTACTGCATAGGAGGAAAGAGCCTAAATTTTTGCGATGGGGTCCAGGAACCTTCCCAATCTAGTCGCTTTATTAGGTTTAATCTTTCTTTAGCACTCTCTTCTCCCCTCCCCTGTTTCAGAGGCAGCCACACAGAGCATTTCTCTCACCTTTATTCTTTCAGACTAGCTGGAATAACTACTGCATCACGTGGCCAAATTGTTTTCCTTCCTCAAGACCCATTGCAGGGGTTACATCTCTGAATCTTATTTCATTGCTGAGTTCCTCACCAGCACTTAACCTACCACTGAGTTTAAGAAATCCAGGGTTCATGTATAAAAGAGTAATATGATCTATAAACTAGAAATAATGGTATAGATATCTATCCTATAAGGTTGTGAAAATCGAATGCAGTTCTACATATGAACTGCTTATATCCTACCTCACACATAATAAATGCTCAGTGTTACAAATTAGAGAAGACTCTTGAGAGCTCTTTTGACAGCAAGGAGATCAAAGGAGACTCTTGAGAGTCCCTTGGACAGCAAGGAGATCAAACCAGTCAATCCTAAAGGAAATCAATACTGAATAGTCATTGGAAGGGCTGATGCTGAAGCTGAAGCTGGAATACTTTGGTCACTTGATGTGGAGAACTGACTCATTGGAAAAGCTCCTGATGCTGGGCAAGATTGAAGGCAGGAGGAGAAGGGGATGACAGAGGATGAGATGGTTGGATGGCATCACAGACTTGGTAGACATGAGTTTGAGCAAGCTCTGGGAATTGGTCATGGAAGCCTGGTGTGCTGCAGTCTGTGGGGTCACAAAGAGGCCAACACGACGGAAGAATTCCAATGGTATATGTTTTTGTGTCCCTAAGGCCCACTCAATTCTTGTTTGAGCATACACTAATAATTTGTAATGTTGAACAGTTAACTATGTGTGACATACCATTTAAGCAGTTTATGTGTAGAATTACGTTTGATTTTCACAATAACTGTATAAGATAGATATCTATATGGTTATTTCTAATTTTTAGATAATATTCCTCATTTATAGATGAACCCTTGGATTGGTTGTTGAGTACAAAAGCCGTGAAAGCAGTGACTTGTCTGTTTTGTTCCCTGGGTTGAAATGTACTTTCTGGAACATAAGCACTTAGAGTTTTTGAATGAATATAGCACATGAATATATGCAAACAACATAAGTAGCAATGTTTGTTTGTTTGTTTTTCCTTTGCCTATGGGAGGAATAACTGGATTAGAGTGTCTTGAGGTTAGACTTCCAAAATTTCTGAAAAATTAACAACTAGAAGCAAGTGTATATGCTGTTTTGAAGCTGTCATCAAAGTTTATTATTATTTTGGCTGCACTGGATGTTCGTTGCGCCTGAAAGGCTCTTCATTGTGAAGTGAGGGCTTAGTTGTGGTATGTGAAATTTTAGTTCCCTGACCAGGGGTTGAACCTGTGTCCCCTGAATTGGGAGTATGGAACTTTACCTGCTGGACTGCAGGGGAAGTCCCTGTCACCAATTTTCTGATTTGTTTCTTTTTTTCTCATTTATTTCTTAAGAAAAACATTGAAATATGGTAGTTGTACATAAGGAGTTTTGAAGTCAAACATTTGGATATAGTACCTTCCAGATATAATTGCTAGACTTTTTTTTAGAACTAACACCCAAAAAAGATGTCCTTTTCATTATAGAGAACTGGAATGCAAAAGCAGGAAGTCAAGAAACAACTGGAGTAACAGGCAAATCTGGCCTTGGAATACAGAATGAAGCAGGGCAAAGACTAATAGAATTTTGCCAAGAAAATGCACTGGTCATAACAAACACCCTCTTCCAACAACACAAGAGAAGACTCTATACATGGACATCACCAGATGGTCAACACCAAAATCAGATTGATTATATTCTTTGCAGCCAAAGATGAAGAAGCTCTATACAGTCAGCAAAAACAAGACCAGGAGCTGACTGTGGCTCAGATCATGAACTCCTTATTGCCAAATTCAGACTTAAATTGAAGAAAGTAGGGAAAACCACTAGACCATTCAGGTATGACCTAAATCAAATCCCTTATGATTATACAGTGGAAGTGAGAAATAGATTTAAGGGCTTAGATCTGATAGATAGAGTGCCTGATGAACTATGGATGGAGGTTCGTGACATTGTACAGGAGACAGGAATCAAGACCATCCCCATGGAAAAGAAATGCAAAAAAGCAAAATGGCTGTTTGGGGAGGCCTTACAAATAGCTGTGAAAAGAAGAAGCAAAAAGCAAAGGAGAAAAGGAAAGATATAAGCATCTGAATGCAGAGTTCCAAAGAATAGCAAGAAGAGATAAGAAAGCCTTCCTCAGCGATCAATGCAAGAAAATAGAGGAAAACAACAGAATGGGAAAGACTAGAGATCTCTTCAAGAAAATTAGAGATACCAAAGGAATATTTCATTCAAAGATGGGCTCCATAAAGGACAGAAATGGTATGGACCTAACAGAAGCAGAAGATATTAAGAAGAGATGGCAAGAATACACAGAAGAACTGTACAAAAAAGATCTTCACGACCCAGATAATCACGATGATGTGATCACTCATCTAGAGCCAGACATCCTGGAATGTGAAGTCAAGTGGCCTTAGAAAACATCACTACGAACAAAGCTAATGGAGGTGATGGAATTCCAGTTGAGCTATTTCAAATCCTGAAAGATGATGCACTCAATATGCCAGCACATTTGGAAAACTCAGCAGTGGCCACAGGACTGGAAAAGGTCAGTTTTCATTCCAATCCCAAAGAAAGGCAATGCCAAAGAATGCTCAAACTACCGCACAATTGTACTCATCTCACACACTAGTAAAGTAATGCTCAAAACTCTCCAAGCCAGGCTTCAGCAATATGTGAACCATGAACTTCCTGATGTTCAAGCTAGTTTTAGAAAAGGCAGAGGAACCAGAGATCAAATTGCCAACATCTGCTGGATCATGGAAAAAGCCAGAGAGTTCCAGAAAAACATCTATTTCTGCTTGATTGACTATGCCAAAGCCTTTGACTGTGTGGATCACAATAAACTGTGGAAAATTCTTCAAGAGATGGGAATACCAGACCACCTGATCTGCCTCTTGAGAAAATTGTATGCAGGTCAGGAAGCAACAGTTAGAACTGGACATGGAACAACAGACTGGTTCCAAATAGGAAAAGGAGTACATCAAGGCTGTATATTGTCACCCTGCTTATTTAACTTATATGCAGAGTACATCATGAGAAACGCTTGACTGGAAGAAACACAAGCTGGAATCAAGATTGCTGGGAGAAATATCAATAACCTCAGATATGCAGATGACACCACCCTTATGGCAGAAAGTGAAGAGGAACTAAAAAGCCTCTTGATGAAAGTGAAAGCGGAGAGTGAAAAAGTTGGCTTAAAGCTCAACATTCAGAAAACGAAGATCATGGCATCTGGTCCCATCACTTCATGGGAAATAGATGGGGAAACAGTGGAAACAGTGTCAGACTTTATTTTTTGGGCTCCAAAATCACTGCAGATGGTGACTGCAGCCATGAAATTAAAAGACGCTTACTCCTTGGAAGGAAAGTTATGACCAACCTAGATAGCCTATTCAAAAGCAGAGACATTACTTTGCCAACAAATGTTCGTCCAGTCAAGGCTGTGGCTTTTCCTGTGGTCATGTATAGATGTGAGAGTTGGACTGTGAAGAAAGCTGAGCGCCAAAGAATTGATGCTTTTGAACTGTGGTGTTGGAGAAGACTCTTTCGAGTCCCTTGGACTGCAAGGAGATCCAACCAGTCCATTCTGAAGGAGATCAGCCCTGGGATTTCTTTGGAAGGACTGATGCTAAAGCTGAAACTCCAATACTTTGGCCACCTCATGTGGAGTTGACTCATTGGAAAAGACTCTGATGCTGGGAGGGATTGGGGGGCAGGAGGAGAAGGGTAATACAGGGGATGAGATGGCTGGATGGCATCACTGACTCGATGGATGTGAGTCTGAGTGAACTCTGGGAGTTGGTGATGGACAGGGAGGCCTGGCATGCTCCGATTCATGGGGTTGCAGAGTCGGACATGACTGAGTGACTGAACTGAACTGAACTGAAACTTGTTTTTGCAACTGTTACAGTGTGTTAGTAACAGTACCCATAGGGTTGTTAATCATAATTTTAAGCTCTTTGCATTGGGCCAGGAACAAAATAAGCAATTATCATATAGTAGCTATTATTATTAATATTATTAGTTAATTATTTTGGCTGCCCTGGGTCTTCCGTGCTGCATGCGGGCTTTCTTTACTTGTGACGAGTTGGGGGTTACTCTCTGGTTGCAGTGCACAGGCTTTCTCATCACAATGACTTCTTGTGGAGAACGGGCTCTAGGGCATGTGAGCTTCAGCAGTTGTGGACAGGCAGGCCCAGTTGCCCCTTGGCACGTGGGATCCTCCCACACAAAGGACTGAATCCTTGTCCCCTGTGTTGGCAGGCAAACTCCCCACCACTGGACCAACAGGGAGGCCCTCTGGTAGCTATTGCTACCGTTAATGAGCATTTTGTTTATACAAAAGTCCGGACCCTATTACAAAACTAGCTAGAACGAAGATGAGGTTATGAACTAAACCACAATGTGTAGAAATGTGAAAGGCTGTTTTCCTTGGGGGAAATTCCCAATTCTGGAGGTGGCTGTTACTGTTTGTAGCTAGGGTTCTCAATCCTGTCTGTCCATAGAACCATCTGGAACAGCAGCAATTTTTTCAAGGAAGAGGGTGATGGGGATGGTTTAGGATGATTCAAATGCAGTATGTTTTGCATACTGAATCTGAATGCTGCCACTGATCTGACAGGAAGCAGAGCTCAGGTGGTAATAACCATAGGAAGCCGTGGCTGAAAATACAGATGAAGTTTCTTTAACTCACTGGCCACTCACCTCTGGCTGTATGGCCTGGTTCCTCACAGTCCACAGACCCAGACAGGTCTGTGACCTGGAGGTTGGGGATCCCTGATCCAGAGAACATTAAAGCAACATAAGAATCTGAATCAGTGCTGGAAATGCAAGGCTCATATCAGTTTTCTTTTTAAAAGCTCTTTAGATAATTTTAATGCTTAGCCAGGGTTGAGAACCACTGATTTTAGAGACATATTTTGTTGTTTTGGGCCTCAGAGGAGGTATTCGGAAGGGGGGAGGCGGTTTCCCTGGTGGCATAAAAACCCACCTGCCAATGAGAGATTTGGATTCAAGGCTTTGGTCCGGAAGAAGACAACCCGCTCCAGTATTCTTGCCTGGAGAATCCCATGGACAGAGGAGCCTGGCGGGCTAGAGCCGATAGGGTTGCAAGGAGTGGGACGCGACTGAAGCGACTTAGTACGCAGGCACTCGTGAAGGTATCAGGATCTGAACTAGGGATGGGCAAACCATGGTTAAATCAGGTTTACTTTTCAAAGGGTTAAACAAACAAGACTATGTAAAAAGAGACCTGTGTAGACAACAAATCCTAAACTACTTATTATCTGGCTTTTTACGGGAAGGTTTGACTATGTCTCCACACAGAGTGAATAAACATAGAGTTACTCCTTTTAAAGAAAAATCGGGCCTGATCTCCAAGGGCCTAACCACCTCAGGAATTACTGAGGATGTTTTGGTTGTGGTGATGATATTATTTCAGTAAAATCAAATTATGAGGAATTATATTTGTCAAGTAAAATACCCATTTAAAAATATATTTAGTTATAATCACAATTGGTGGGCGACGCCTTACTCTGTATCTGATGTTATTTCTTTTTTATTAATAATTTTAAACAATTTGGTCTGCACTGGGTCTTCCCTGCTGCATGTGGGCTCTCTCTTGTTGCTGTGAGCAGGGGCTACTCTTGACCGTGGAGTTTTCGTTACAGTGGCTTCTCTTGCTGCAGAGCATGGGCTCTCGGGCATACAGGCTTCAGTAGCTGTGGCTCGATAGTTGTGGTGCACACACTTAACTGCTCCGTGGCCCGTGGGATCTTCCTGGAACAGGGATCAAACCCATGGCCCCTGCATTGGTAGATTCTTTCCTCTCTGCCACCAGGGAACCCCCTGATTTAATTTCAAAAGCTGACCTTCCCAATCCATATTAAAACTCTAGCTTTTGGAACTTCAACAGGAGGTATGCTGCAGAGAGGGACTGTCCATACAAGTCCCAGCTTCATTTCATTTCAATTCAGTTCAGTCGCTCAGTCGTGTCTGACTCTTTGCGACCCCATGGCCTGTAGCACACCAGGCTTCCCTGTTCATCACCAGCTCCCGGAGCTTACTCAAACTCATGTCCATTGAATTGGTGATGCCATTCAACCATCTCATCCTCTGTCGTCCCCTTCTCCTCCCACCTTCAATCTTTCCCAGCATCAGGGTCTTTTCCAATGAGTCAGCTCTTCGCATCAGGTGGCCAAAGTATTGGAGTTTCAGCTTCAATATCAGTCCTTCCACTGAACACCCAGGACTGATTTCCTTTAGGATGGACTAGTTGGATCTCCCTGCAGTCCAAAGGACTCTCAAGAGTCTTCTCCAACACCACAGTTCAAAAACATCAATACTTTGCCGCTCAGCTTTCTTGTTAGTCCAACTCTCACATCCATACATGACTACTGGAAAAACCATAGCTTTGACTAGATGGATCTTTGTTGGCAAAATAATGTTTCTGCTTTTTAATATGCTGTCTAGGTTAGTCATAGCTTTTCTTCTAAGGAGCAAGCGTCTTTTAATTTGATGGCTGCAGTCACCATCTGCAGTGATTTTGGATCCCCCCAAAATAAAGTCTGTCACTGTTTCCATTGTTTCCCCATCTATTTTCCATGAAGTGATGGGACCAGATGCCATGATCTTCGTTTTCTGAGTGTTGAGTTTTAAGCCAACTGTTTTACTCTCATCTTTCACTTTCATCAAGAGGCTCTTTAGTTCTTCACTTTCTGCCATAAGTGTGGTGTCATCTGCATATCTGAGGTTATTGATATTTCTCCCAGCAATCTTGAATCCAGCTTGTGCTTCAGCCAGCCCAGTTTCAGAAGCATAAAATAGTTTAGGGTTGTGTGTGTTTATTCATCTAAGTTTTTTATATAAAAAATTTTATAAATAGAAATATCAATTAAATAGAGACCAGGACAGGAATCTTTCACACCCTGTGATGATATCCCAATAGGAAGAAGATTCCTCTTCTTTCCTGGTAAGGGCTCAGCCAATGAAAAGCCCTGTGCTCTTTATTTACTATAGTTCTTCCAACTTCTTTAGAAAAGCAGCTACGGAGTCTTCCTGGTGGTCCAGTGGTTAAGACTCTGCTCTCCCAATGTAGTGGGCATGGGTTCCATCCCTCGTCAGGGAACTAGATCCTACGTGGCACAACTTAAGATCCCCTGTGTTGCAACTAAGACCCAGCACAGCCCCACCCCCCAAAAAAAGCAGCAACTTCCCTTGCCCTGAGGGAACTTGCACATGGCTTGCCAAAGTTGCAAGATCCTGAATTGCCAATTCTCTGATGCTTCAGAATAAACTCATCTTTGCTGGAGAAATAACGGGGCAGAATATTTGTTTTGGGTCAATAATCAATTCCAACTGGGCATGTCTTGAGCATTCAGTTCTGAGGATTACCCCTAGGAGCTGCAATCAGACACCACAGGCTTAAGGGCTCAGTCTCCCAGAAAACAATGTCAGTCACTCAGTCGTGTCCAACTGTTTGCAACCCCATGGACTGTAGCCCGCCAGGTTCCTCTGTCCATGGGATTCTCCAGGCAAGAATACTGGAGTGGGTTGCCCTGCCCTCTTCTAGAGATCTTCCCGACCCAGGGATCAAATCCCGGTCTCTTGCATCACAGGCCGATTCTTTACCGTCTGAGCCACCAGGGAAGCCTTGGTGTCCCCAGAGCTGCCTTTACATTAGAGGTCAGCTTCAAGGGAGACCCCCATGCCACCCACACTTCTGGTTGGCTACATAATGAGGTTTCCACAACCCTCTCAAATTTTATAATTCTCCAGAAACATTCATGGAACTCAGAAAAGCACTCTACTTATGATTTGAGTTTTACTACAAAGGATGCAAGGTGAGGTCTGGGAGGGAGCACAGAGTTCCCACACTGCCGTTCTGTGAGGTCAGCACGTCTCCCTCCGAGCTCATCGTCTTCTCAGTCCAGGACGTCCTATTCAGTCTTGCTGTCTGGTTTTCACTTGGCGTGGTTGATCGGCTTACTGGCCACTGTGGCTCAACTTAATCTCCAGCCCCCTGGTCCAGTCTTCCCAGGAGGTTTGAAAGTGAACGTCACTCAGTTGTGTCCAACTCTTTGTGACCCCATGGACTACAGTCCATGGAATTCTCCAAGCCAGAATTGGAGTGGGTAGCTGTTCCCTTCTTTAGGGGATCTTACCAACCCAGGTAACCTACACTGGAGGCAGATTCTTTACCAGCTGAGCCACCAGGGAAGCCCTCATTTTACTTACAAGTGAGCAGTTAAGTGAAGAACTAAAGAGCCTCTTGATGAAGGTGAAAGAGGAGAGTGAAACAGTTGGCTTAAAACTCAACATTCAGAAAACTAAGATCATGGCATCTGGTCCCATCACTTCATGGCAAATAGATGCGGAAACAATGGAAACAGTGAGAGACTTAATTTTTGGGCTCCAAAATCACTGCAGATGGTGAGTTCAGCCATGAAATTAGAAGATGCTTGCTCCTTACAAGAAAACCTATGACCAACCTAGACAGTATATTAAAAGGCAGGGACAGTACTTTGCCAACAAAGGTCTGTCTAGTCAAAGCTATGACTACTATTTCCAGTGGTCATGTATGGATGTGAGAGTTGGACTATAAAGAAAGCTGAGCGCCACAGAATTGATGCTTTTGAACTGTGGTGTTGGAGAAGACTCTTGAGCGTTCCTTGGACTGCAAGGAGATACAACCAGTCCATTCTAAAGGAGATCAGTTCTGAATATACATTGGAAGGACTGATGCAGAAGCTGAAACTCCAGTACTTTGGCCACCTAATGCAAAGAGCTGACTCATTGGAAAAGACCCTGATGCTGGGAAAGATTGAAGGTTGGGGGAGAAGGGGATGACAGAGGATGAGATGGCTGGATGGCATCACCGACTCAATGGACATGAGTTTGAGTAAGCTCTGGGGATTTGATGATGGACCAGGGAGGCCTGGCGTGCTACAGTCCATGGAGTTGCAAAGAGTTGGACAGGACTGATCGACTGAACTGAACTGAACTGAGCAGTTACGGATGATCAAGGGCTGACTCTCCTCTAGCAGCTTCCTTTGCTTAAGCAAAAGGGAAAAAAGGAACACTCTCATACTGAAGTGGATGTCACCAGAGTGAACCCCACCATTCTGGATGAGGCCGCTTGGAAATAGTAGCAAGCCTGAGAGGCTGAGAGACCTGCGTTGTTTGGGACAGGACGCAGGTAGTCAAACATCCAGGAGCAGAGTCAGGAAACCTGCATTCAAGTCCTATCTACACTGTGCATTTCAAGTCCTATCTACACTGGGCATTGGCAGCAGAAGCCAGGGCAAGATGCTTTACTCTGCTGACCCTCACTGTTTACAAACATGGGATCGTGCCTATCTCAAAGGATGCTGGCAAGATTAAACGAGATGTTTGCAAATGTCCTAAAACTGGACACACACGGCACTCAGCAGGCCTTCAATGAATGGTACCTATTATATGCTTGCTTTAGAGTATATGAAAGACAGAAGTCTTTTCAAGTTCTAAATAAGCAGGAAGCTAGTGGGGATAAGAGAAAGCAAAATGAATGCAGAGCTGGCTAGAATCAGAGAAGGAGGGGCTATGTAGGAAGTTTAGAAACCACCCAAGCTACTCTTTGTGCCTAGCTTTGATGGAACCTCGTGTGTGGCAGTAGAAACAAAACTAGAGAGATCCGTTTAATTTTATCTTGGTCAAAACATTTTCAAGAAAATTTTATTTTTTGTGCAAAATCATTGAAGGAAAAACTAGACTTTGTTGAAGGAAACGAGAAACAGTTTTTAGGCTACTCAGTTCAGTTCAGTCGCTCAGTTGTGTCCGACTCTTTGCGACCCCATGAATCGCAGCACGCCAGGCCTCCCTGTCCATCACCAACTCCCGGAGTTCACTCAAACTCACGTCCATCGAGTCGGTGATGCCATCCAGCCATCTCATCCTCTGTCATGCCCTTCTCCTCCTGCCCCCAATCCCTCCCAGCATCAGAGTCTTTTCCAATGAGTCAACTCTTCGCATGAGGTGGCCAAAGTACTGGAGTTTCAGCTTTAGCATCATTCCTTCCAAAGAAATCCCAGGGCTGATCTCCTTCAGAATGGACTGGTTGGATCTCCTTTAGGCTACTGAACGTCATTAAACAAACATCATCTTTCAAAAGCCCATGAAAAGTGTTTGGCTTTCATCTCTATTGCAGGGCAACCTCAGAAATAGAGCACACTATTGAGATGAACTGAGCATCTCTGACGCTGGCTTTAAATGTCTATTTTGCTGGAAGGGAGAAGGGAGGGAAGGATGAAGGAGCAGGGGTCACCTGGGCCATTTCCCATACCTCTTCCCCAAACTCCAAAGCCTGTGATTACACTGGAGCATCTGCTAAACATCAAAAGTGAGGAAGAGTTTTAAATATTTTTCTGCTTCCAAAAAATACACTTTCCTCTCCTGAATGATCCCTATAATAACCTTAACTTTCTACTTTTCCTACTTTATGGAAATTGTCTCCATGGCAAAACTAAATTGTGCAATTCAACTCATATATATAAGACTTGTTTTTCTCTCTGCCTGGTTCCCCTGGAAACCTGAGTTGTATCTGCATGTCTGATTTTCACTGAACCCCCATCAACTGGCATTCAAACATGATTCCTCTCGAAAGTCACTAGCATGCGCTGATATTTCACATATCTGAACTGGGCATTTTAACTGCATACACCTTCTAGTAAATAATCTTACTTTCACTTGGATTCAGAGGATGAGGAGCAAACTGGTCTGTGTTTCCACTAAGGTAGCCAAAGAACATTCACATGAAGAGACAAAGCGAGGGGGACTGGCCAGAGTTGGGGCAGTGGGGGGAGAAGATGCGAGGCTACCTTACAGAATCCATGGGTCAGTAAATGACTGGAGATTCACTGTGACAGCTTCAGAAAATAATGTGCTCCATCACCACAGATGCTGAAATGCTGGTTGTTGGGCTGAAAGGCGGGAGGTTGGGCTGGCCCAAAGTTTTAACCCTATATTCACCTTCACAGGATGGATCTCCTCAGGGACTATCCCCATCTTGAAGCTATGTAAGGGCCCCCCATTCACAGTCACCTTATTAGCATAACAAAGATTTCTTTCACTCAGGGTTCCACAAGGATTTATAAGCTATTTGCCAGGAATGGGGACAAACAAGAAATATATTTTTTGTTATATCACATTATTAGACCTTATGTGTTCCATGGAAGTTCATTTAAATCACAAAGCCTCATTTACTGGAAGAAATACCTTTTAGTCTATAAAAACTGGCATAGGTCATGTGAGCAATAAACTGATCTTTTGCTGATGGCGTTCTAAGCAGATACAGGTATATTCTTGTGGCTTAGGGTTAATGATGAGCTACTGATTATATTAAAAGTAATACAAGACTATCTTTGTTTTCAGGTACAAAGAGCTCTAAAAAGTAAAAGAAACTTTAGAACTTTCTATAATATATACTGTGTTCTGGCAGAAAAAAAGAAGTATTAATCAGGTTGAAGTAAATTAGGTTAATTGTTACCTAGAATGTGTTCACTGATGGACAGCTTTGTAGAACAAATGAGCTTTGTTAGATCACAAAAAGAATGGTTGGTATGAAACTGTGTGCTATATATATATATATATTATTAATAGAAATGATGCTTGCTTTTATCATCACAGGCTGGAAAAGTGTAACCTTGTTTGTCACATTTTTTTTTTTTTAAGAACTATGAAGTTTTCCGTCAAGAGTCACATGTTTAATGGTGCATGCTATGCTAAGTGGCTTCAGCCATGTCTGACTCTTTGCGACCCTATGGACTATAGCCCACCAGGCTCCTCTGTCCATGGGATTCTCCAGGCAAGAATACTGGAGAGGGTTGCCATTCCCTTCTCCAGGGGCTCTTCCTGACTGAGGCATTGAACCCATGTCTCTTATGTCTCCTGCATTGAAAGGTGGGCTCTTTACCCCTGGTATTTAATGGTAGTTAAGTACTAAAAGAGAAGGGAGTCCTTTTAAAAGCAATTTATAATCAGAAAATTGTCAGAGTTGGAAGAAACAAGGAAAGATAATGCTATTAATACATCACATGGTCCAGAAAACAAAACTGCAGACTCAAAGCGAGGTGAAAAGTGAAGTGAAAGAATGTGCGCACCTTCTCTCTGCTCCGGTTGGAAATCAAAGTGAGGAAGGTGGAAGAAAACGGACAGAAGAGCTGGTCAGTGTCTTATGAACTGCTACCATGGAAACCACTGCTTTGCTCTTCTATGCAAATGAGGAGCTTTCTGGAACAGGGCCAGTCTTGAGCTACTTCTCCTCCAGAAATGGCTACAACAGGGTTTGATAGTTTTCAGACTGCAGGTTATCATCCATTAGTCACTCATGAAAATGTAAGTGAGAAAGCTTTCTCTTGGTTATATATGTATATACAGGTCAAAATATATTCTGTGCTACAACTGGAAGTCACATGTTTATGGAGTTGGGAGGGCAAGGCCGCGTGCTGCCTGTAACTGCATCAAACACTTCACATTAATCATGGTAGAGATGAAGTGAAAAAAGAACCATATACCGCAATATCTACAATAACAGTACCACCGGGAAACTCACATTGTTATTTAAAATATATAATGTAAATAGGATTTTGACAGTATAAAAATTAAATGCTTATGAAAAACTCAAGGAAGGTCAAAGGGCATACAAGCCAAGTACTATACAGATAGTTTCCTTAAAAGATAAATTTTAATATACAGAATAAAATTCAAGAGTTTATTTTTTCATGTTTCCCCAAATTTGTGGCCATGAATGCCTCTAAATCTGACCAGGAGAGTTTATATTTTGGTCCAATACATTATTAGACTACTTGTATGATCAAGTCCGGCTTGATTATCATAAATCATAGCAGTTAATGGAATTTACCCGGAAAATATTATTTTTATAGATGATAAATTTTCTATTTTTTCTTAGCTAAGAGTTTATTCCACTTTAGCCTCAGAATCAGATTCAAGATATCTTCCTTAACAGCTGGTCATCATGTTAGGGTTAATCTAGGAAAATTATTTACTACTTTATTGAAGATCATAAAAAAAAAAATTCCACAATAAATAATGAAAAAAGTACGCAAAATCATTAGCCTCTGTCTGCAATACAGAAAATACATGTCAATTCTGGACCAAAATAATTCCATTGAAATACAAAAAGCGATAGGGAAGAATGCAAGGATTTGCACTGACTGCTTTTGGTGGTCAGCTACAACAAACCAACAACCCTCAGCTATTTTGCAAAGTGAAGGTGGGGTTTAATTTGCAGATAAAGAATGTCTTCGGTAGTTTAAAAAAATATAAACTCTAAAAAAGCTTGTGAATCATATAAAAAAGCAGCTGTCTGAGACCAAGGTTGAAACCCAGAAATCTGTGTGTTAGCACCACCAGCAAGCACAGGTCCTGTGACTCATCCACCCTTCTCTCTCGTGCAGAATGCAGACCGGACGCTGTACACGTCATTTATAGGTGTAAAGGCCGGCCCGGAGTCCAGGTTTCCTGTAGGGTAAAGTCTCAAGCCCGAAGAGGCACCAAGCGGTCACAAAGCCTGGGCAACCGTCCAGGTCACAAGTTCCGACGATACAACAAATCCCGTGTTGCCTTATCAACTTTTTGCTGGTAGTCCTCCAATTTGTCAAGTATTTTCTGGGACAGCTGTAGGAGAAACGAAGGGAATTGTTAGAGATAGGTCAAGGACTGAAAAAGACTAAAGTTATCACTTTGATGTCACCAACCAGATGTCCCCTGATGAAGCTGTTAGCCACTGTGCTTCATTTAATCACCGTTCAGTATAGGAGTCTGCTCTGTGGCTCCACTGCTAAAACTGGACTTTTCTATTATATACAATACTCCAAACTTGTTTTATTAATGAATTTCTAAATATGCAAATCATACCAGTATTTTTAATAAAAGCTTCATTAGCTCTTGTCCCAGGACCAGAAAGCTTATATGTGATTTAACTAATCATTTCGTAAAGGGGTAGAATTCCCTGGTGGCTCAGATGGTGGAGAGTCTGCCTGCAATTTGGGAGACCCAGGTTCAATCCCTGGGTTGGGAAGATCCCCTGGAGAAGGAAATGGCAACCCACTCCAGTATTCTTGCCTGGAAAATCCCATGGATGGAGGAGCCTGGAAGGCTACAGCCCATGGGGTCGCAAAGAGTCAGACATGACTGAGCGACTTCCCTTTCAGTTTTTCACAGAGGGAATGGGCAACACGTGAAGGGCAATGCATGGCTTCGGCCCCTCTCTTAATCCCTGAGAACCAAAAGAGCAGGCTTTGCAACTGCTAGTGCAAGGACTTATGGAATCTAAGGTGCCTCAGGAGAGGGTTTACTCACTGCGATGTTGTGACTGTTGGCAGTGTTCTCTCCCAGAGCCTGGAGAAGCTGATCAATGGAGGAGTATGGGAGCCACACCATTGGAGCCGTGGCGGACAGTGGGAACTGAAAGGAAAAATATGGATCGTTTGAAGAAAATCTGAAAAGTGGACCCTTTCTTCTGGGCAGTTACTTCCATAGGATTCAATAACATGAAACACTTTTTCTTTTCACAGCAAGAGATTGTGTGTGTATGCATGCAAGTGCATCCATACACACACACACGTGTGCACATAGGCACATGACTGGACCCCTCCTCCCCCAACTCTTTTCAACTGGGGAACTAGTGCTTTTCTTAGTTAAATCAAATGCGTATTTTTAAATTCATGTCATCTTTTATCTTAAAGCAGGCCTAAGGCCAATTATCTATTTCTGCTTTATTGACTATGCCAAAGCCTTTGACTGTGTGGATCACAATAAACTGTGGAAAATTCTGAAAGAGATGGGAATACCAGACCACCTGATCTGCCTCTTGAGAGACCTATATGCTGGTCAGGAAGCAACAGTTAGAACTGGACATGGAACAAGAGACTGGTTCCAAATAGGAAAAGGAGTACGTCAAGGCTGTATATTGTCACCCTGCTTATTTAACTTATATGCAGAGTAAATCATGAGAAACGCTGGGCTGGAAGAAGCACAAGCTGGAATCAAGACTGCCGGGAGAAATATCAATAACCTCAGATATGCAGATGACACCACCCTTATGGCACAAAGTGAAGAGGAACTCAAAAGCCTCTTGATGAAAGTGAAAGTGGAGAGTGAAAAAGTTGGCTTATAGCTCAACATTCAGAAGACTAAGATCACGGCATCTGGTCCCATCACTTCATGGGAAATAGATGGGGAAACAGTGGAAACAGTGTCAGACTTTATTTTTTGGGCTCCAAAATCATTGCAGATGGTGACTGCAGCCATGAAATTAAAAGATGCTTACTCCTTGGAAGAAAAGTTATGACCAACCTAGATAGCATATTCAAAAGCAGAGACATTACTCTGCCAACAAAGTTCCGTCTAGTCAAGGCTATGGTTTTTCCAGTGGTCATGTATGGATGTGAGAGTTGGACTGTGAAGAAAGCTGAGCGCCGAAGAATTGATGCTTTTGAACTGTGGTGTTGGAGAAGACTCTTTCGAGTCCCTTGGACTGCAAGGAGATCCAACCAGTCCATTCTGAAGGAGATTAGCCCTGAGATTTCTTTGGAAGGACTGATGCTAAAGCTGAAATTCCAGTACTCTGGCCACCTCATGCGAAGAGTTGACTCACTGGAAAAGACTCTGATGCTGGGAAGGATTGGGGGCAAGAGGATGACAAAGGATGAGATGGCTGGATGGCATCACTGACTCGATGGACGTGAGTCTGAGTGAACTCTGGGAGTTGGTGATGGACAGGGAGGCCTGGCGTGCTGCGATTTATGGAGTTGCAAAGAGTCGGACACGACTGAGCGATTGAACTGAACTGAACTGAAGGACAATTAAGGATAAACACACTCAACAAAACTTTTCTCTAAATTGTTAATAAATGATACTGTTTCCAGTCTGAAATTTTAATTCAAGTTATCTGGAAAAACCTTTGGAAAAAGCAAGTGTGATAACACAGAATTAAAGGAAATGTGGAGACAAGCCTACCTCAATTCCAAAGTACTGATGTCCTTTTCCCAGTACAGCGTCCACATATTCTGAAACCAACTCCACAGCTTCTTCTAAAAGGTCATAGTTTAAGTACAGACGGAGCAACTCAGCTGCATCAACTTTCTGTAAAACGTCAGTGGTCAAAAACATTTACCTGTTTCCATCTAATCCAGGCACTATCCAAAGACTGTTGAGTGTCCGATTCCCTGGCATTGATACTTTTCTTTATAAATAGACCAACATCATGGTTTGCTTATCTTGGGATGAGGGTTGGATTTTCAAGAGCCTAGTTGCCTCCGGGCACCTTGCGAGGCCCTTTCTATTAAGTGGCCTTCCTCACCTGTTTTTTGACCTAAGACACATTTTCATTCTTTCCTACTTTGTTTTGACAGCAGTTAAAAGTCAACAAAACTTCCCAGAAATGCTGAGTACCAGAGACAATATAGTCACATTAATTCTAAGAAATACACGAAGAATCACCAACTTTCAATGCTTGAATTATATTTGTGTTGAACTCAGGGTGAAAGAGAAATGAATACAGCTTCAGTTAGGAAGGTTCTCCTAATTACCCCAACTATGCTTTCTATATTCTGATTTGATCACAATCTTAACCGTTACCAACTTAGCTGCCTTCTCTACTTTCTAACTTAAGAAAACAGACTAACTTTCTTGATTTTAAGCTTTGTATTCTTTTTTCCTATTCTTCCCAATGTATTTCAGAAACAGTAGTCCTCAACTTTAGGCAAACATCAAATCAAATTAGGACCTTGTTAAAAATGCGTATCCTGGATCTTAACTCCAGGCAATTTGATTCTGGAAGTCTTGGATGGAACCCAAGAATCAGATATTTCAAAGAAGCCCACCACCCAAATAATTTAATGCAGGTGGCCCAAGAACCCAATTTTGACAAAACCTGAAAGAAACACTGTTGCAGTATTTGAAAACTATTCCAGCCACTCCTGTGATTTCTTGAGTAATGAATAGTAAATGCAATGTCCCACATAAACTCTTTGTTCTAAAATACTCATTGTTCATTGGGCACACCAGCACATATTAACTTAGTCACCAACCGAGTGAACTTTAAATCTCACACCCAGTACTTCATAGGGACGGAAGAAACTGTTTTTATATTTCCATAAATTATCTTTTTCTTTTTAATCATCTCATAAAGTTATTCAGGATGATAAAGACCAGGTTCCTACTCTCTACAAGCTAAGGTGCCACTTACCTTGTAACTGTTTATTAGCCAGTTAGGCAGAGGAACTCCATGAGATAAGAGCTTGTTGATTACACAGTGGTGATATAAGTTATTCTGGACTTTGTACCTTTCCAGGTAAGCTGATAGTAGCCGCCACGCTTCATCTGTAGCACTTGATGAAAAAAGAGGACTTATGAGTTCCAGATTCTTAATAGATAATTACAGTACCATTCAAAACATGTATTTACAAGGAAAACAATCTTTAGACATAACTAATCGACAATACAGCTAAATGATAACTGACGCTATTAGGGCCAAGGTGACTTAGAGGCGGCACTAGAATTTCCCAACAACCGCATATGAACTCAACAATTTAGTTTACTTATGTGTTCCAGATTTCTAAAATAATGAAATTGGCTCAGACTCCTGTTTCCAAACCTGACCAAGCATTAGAATCATGTAGAAGTTCTGATTTAGAAGATTAGAGTGATGTTTTGTAATCTGTATCTTGATAGTAATTCTGGTGTGAATTTAGGGGCTGAAAAATAATGTCAAAGGACTTCATCACTGTAAAATGCTATAATTCTAAAAAAGGACTTCATCACTGTAAAATGCTATAATTCTAAAGTGCTAAGCTGCATAATACAAATTATAAATGCAACTCAGGGAAGGGAAGTGTACTGAGGGTTGTTAGAGAAGGATCTGAAGACAATGGAATACATTCAGGTAGCCACTTATTGGGTGCACTGGGGTCAGATGTGGAGGGTACGCCCTTGCAGGGCTGGCTGGAGTCTGGGGCGGTACCTAGACTCCTTAGTGGTGATGACTGACGAAAGCTGGTTGGCTGCTAGCCAGGCCCAGGCTTCTGCTTGAACTGCTTCTCCTCCAAACTGCAATTTGATGCATCTGAAAGGAGAATGGTTCCACACACAGTAAGTCAATTTGCTGAAATGCACATTATGTTGCTACTAAACCTGAAGATAAGATGACAACTTTAGCTCCAATCTATTACTGAATTCCCTGCTGGGATATTGGCTTTCCCTCTCCTCACATTCAAGTAACTGGATGACCCATAAGGCCATTAAGAAGTGTTAAGAGATCATTTACTTACAAGAGAAAACTGATGAATAATTCTGAAAGTTTATTTCTAACCCACAAACAACTTGACCAATATTTAGGTGTGACGTAACATCAGTAAGAAGCGCTTTTAAACAGTGTGTGGGCCAAGAGATGCCCTAAAGGACTGAAGAGAACACACGTCTTGTCTAAATGGGCACACAGGTTACCTACTGTCATGCGGGCATGCGGGCTTGGCAATGCCAGATCTGATTTCTCAAAAGACGCTATAAACCAAGATTAATTCCCCGCCCCCACACAAAAACCTCACAGTCAACTACCAAAAAAAAAAAAATTCAGACTACATAAAAACTTATTTAAAGTTGGCTTGTAAGATACTGGCTTGTGTGATAACTGCTTCATACTAAGCAACAGTGAAGTAAATAGAAAATTAAGAATATTTTAGAAATTTAAGACTAGAAGATAAGACTATGTTAGAAAATTAAGACTACAGAAAAGCAATTTTATACATACTTGAAAGCAAGTCCTTCAAAGACTGGCGTTAAGGGAAGCTTGAAAGTCTGACACAGTGATATGGCAGTGTCAAAAAGGCCAGCCTGAACCAAGAGAGTGACCATCTCCTCTGCGGATGAACTTCCTGCAGAAGTGGAGAAGAGCTATTTAGTGCAACCACTGGGACATGCCAATGAACTGACCCAAAGACCACGTCCTTGGTGAATGCCCAGAATAACAACGACACGCTCCACACCCACGTGGCACGCTACGTCTGCTGCCCGGTCCTAAAATGTGCTGTTGGTGCTGAATGCCCACCTGCGACGGCAGCTGCCGAGGGGTCATGCTGAGCCAGGGTGAGGCGAATGCGGGCCAAGGAGCACTCCTTCTCCAGATCTTCCAGTTCCAGGATTTCAATCTGTCTATTCGCTATAAGCCAAAGGAAAACACTGTCAATTCCCGGAGCACAAAGGAAGTGCCTGTCAGACAAACGCAAGCCGTCAGTTTCCACTAAACACTAAGTCACTGTCAGTTGAATGTTAAGAAGATGGGGTGAAAACAAAGGGCTCAATAAAACAAACGACCCTGCTTCACTCTAGAGCCGAGTCAAGTGAAAGTACTTTAATAACAGCTTCAAGGAGGCGCTTGCAAGGAATTAACTCTTACAACTGTGAAATACTGTCATCTTTATCGGTAAGGAACATTGCCCAAAGTGAGAGGCAGAATTAAAACCATGTGTGTCCAACTCTAGAGCCCAGGCTCTTTAAGGAAGGAAATCATGGTCCAAGACTCTGCGCTCCCACTGCAGGGGCTGGGGGTTCAACCCCTGGTCGGAAAACTCAGAGACTACTTGCCTCGAGGCGAAAAAAAGGAAAAAAAGAGAAGGGAAATCATGCTTCTATAGAGACACTAAAGGAACCCAATTTAAAAAAGTATGCAGCTCGTGTCCCGGTGGAGTTGCCAAAAATAAAATAAAATAAAAAAAAGTATGCAGCTTAAGCTGACTCGAACACAACAAGCAGCAAACATACACACACCCTTTTTTAAGGATTTTCAGGCACACAAAGTTTTCAAAGGGCAACCAGACAGAATACTGATAAGAAACTTTACTATATTTTAACAAAGCAACTACCATACATATACAATGTAATACAATATGAGTGTTTATACTATAATAAGCACTATAAAAAAACACGTAAATATAAACACAACTAGTGTAACACGTGGCAGTCAGCGCAAGTCGGCCTGAGCTCCCCAACTCACTGGGGGCAGCTGTGCACTCTCCATCATGATTCCTCTTAGGGGATGCTCCAGGGCGATCATACTGAAAAGACAAGAGATTTAACTATGAAAAATCAGTATTTTATTTTAATATCATTAACTATGATCCAGGGCTTTCATGCTTAAATTCTCTCAGCGTAAATTACATCTATTTCAACTAGCACAGCTCTTCTCACAAAGTTACTGTGACTACTAGACAAAGAAACTCGGCTCACTTAGCTGAAATTTTACTGAGTCCAAAGACACTGATTTGATGTCCATATAAACCACCTGACTTCCCTTGGTTTACAAAATTACATTCTCCATTCATAACCCTGGAAAATAGAACAGTATATGCAGGAACTATAGAAGTAACTGGAGTACCCCATCAGCATGATAAGAAAAACTCAAGGTTCACCTCCTTTAAAACAGTAGCAATACATTAAATTAACAAAAATGAATGAGATAAAAACAGCTAGCACTTACTGAGCACTTTCTGCAGGCCAGGCACTGTCACTATTCTATGCAATCTTAGATGGGTTATCTCATTTAATACCCACATAATCCTAGAAGGTAGATATTATTATCATCATCATTCCTATTTTATGCAAGAGGCTAACTGGACAATAAAAGATACAGTAATTTGCCTGAAGTTAGGCTGTCTAATTCCAAAACCACTCTGTAATACTTATTCAGAGAACTGATGATTTTGAACTGTGGTGCTGGAGAAGACTCTCGAGGGTCCCTTGGACTGCAAGGAGATCAGACCAGTCGATCCTAAAGGAAATCAACCCTGAATATTCATTGGAAGGACTGATGCTGAAGTTGAAGCTCCAATACTTTGGCCACCTGATATAAAGAGCTGACTCACTGATGCTGGGAAAGATTGAAGGTGGGAGGAGAAGGGGATGACAGAGGATGAGATGATTGGATGACATCACTGATGCGATGGACATGAGTTTGAGCAAGCTCTGGGAGATAGTAAAGGACAGGGAAGCCTGGCATTCCGCAGTCCACGGGATCACAAAGAGTCCGACATGACTTAGCAACTAAACAACAATACTTATTCCTACAGTAATTCTGAACTTGGAAACCAAAGAGGGTAGTAACATAAAACAAATGAATCACTGCAAAAACAGATTAATTTTACAAATATCCCAGTGGAAGTTTTAAATGAAATGAAGCAAAATGAGGTATTTTTAAAGGACCAAACAAAATAAGTTAAATAATCCCCAAATTCCAGGATACAAAGTTTTCATACCACTGCACCAGATGCTGGCTGAACAATCCACGCGTATTCTGGGCGAATAAGTCGTAAGCAATTAATAGCAGCCAGATAACAGTTGCCTTGCTTCTCAAGTCCCCGGATGGTTCGAACCTCTCTGCCAAGACGCATTCCATATTCAAACATCACTGTGCCAGCTATAAGGCAATAACAGATATAAGGATTTCAAAAATGTGACTCTTTAGAGACACAGAGAAAATCTGTCACACTTACCAAATGTTAAAAATTAAAAAAAAAAAATCAAGTTTAACTTAAAACAACAAAAAATCACATGTTGCTAAGAATGTGGAAAAACTGGAACCCTTGTGTCGTGCTGGAGGGAATATAAATTGGTATAGCCACGAAGGAAAACAGTTCTTCAAAAAATCAGAATTACTTTATAATTCACCAATTCTACTTTTGGGTGTATAAACCACTCCCTCCCCCCAAAAAAACCAACTGAAAGCAGTCTTAAAGAATTATTTGTACATCCTTGTTCACTGCGGTGTTATTCATAACAAACAAAAGATGGAAACATCCAAGGTTCCATCAAAGTTGTTATCAATACGTCCATAGAGTTTCGTAAACTCTGATGGATGCTACAACATGGATGAACCTTGAAGACATTATGCTAAGTTAAACACGCCAGTCATGAAAAGTCAAATGCTAGAGGATTCTGGTAGCCAAATTTGTTGACAGAGAGTGGAATGGTGGTTGCCAGGAGATGGGGAGGAGGGAATGAGAAGTTGGTGTTTAAGGAGTATAGTTTCCGTTTGGCAAGGTGAAAAGAATTCTGGAGACTGGCTACAGTCACGTGAAGGTGCTTAGCACTACTAAACATGTAAAACGGTTAAGACAGTAGTTTATGTTACATGTACTTTACAATCCCGAAGAAAGGCAGAAAAAAAAAAAATTCTGCAAACATCTAAAATGTTACTTTTGAAGTTTAGATACTACATACCCATGTAGCACAGAACACTAGCTGGAGAACTAGTTTCAATTCTGTGGTCACCTATCACCACCCAGGATCTGAGTGTCTGTTCAAGGTCATAAACTCTTTTTTCTTTTTTCTGGCTGAGTTGCATGGCATGTCGGATCTTTGCTCTCCAACCAGGGATTGAACGTGTGTCCCCGTGTTGGAAGCTCAGAGTCTTAACCACTGGATTGCCACGGAAGACCCCCCAAGATCATACTCTCATCATTGTTCTAAGACAGCATGGGACTCCAGAAACTAAACAGATTTAAAAATTCTCTTTCAGTTTTCAAACTAAATCAAACTCTTTTTCATCCCAACAAAAACTTTTGAGTGCCTGGAATATGTAAGACGTTTTTGTCAGAAAAACAGCCTTGCTCCAGAAAGATCTGAACATTAATCCAGCTAAACTGGTCTTAATCGGGTGGACGTAATGGATGCTGTCATTGTGAAAGCAGTGAGAGATGTTGAATCGTCTACACTGCCTTTCTTATATTTGTCAAAGAACACACAACACCCTTTACCATTAGGAATATGAAGAATAGGCCTATGGACTATTTCCATCTATTCTTTCCAATGAAAATCAATAAGAAATCTAAAAAAAAATTCCTGAGTGAAAATAGTATAAAAATGTTAGTGGTTCCAAAGGGTAACCACAATGATTATCTTGTAAAATATGATCTTAAAACAGCCATGTAATCCCTTAATTTTAGCTGACCTGATAAAGATCACATTGTCATCAAATAAATCCAAATTCAGAAACATTCTACAAAAATGATTGGCCCGTCCTCTTCAAACATATCAGTGTCATCAAAGGCAAAGTAGGGCTGATAGAATGTTCCGGATTAAAGGAGACTAAACCAACAGGCCAATTAAGCCCAAGACGTGATCCCAGATCAGGGGGTGAGGACAGTATGGGAGAAATGTACTAGCCGTGTTTGGCAATATTTAAACATGAATAAGAGCACGTTGGATAAGAGCACTACATCTACATTTAGTTCACAAAATTAGTTATTTTCTCAATTTGCAGTTATATAAGAAAATGTCCTTGAAATGCATCTGAAGTGTTTATGCATTGAGTCATGATGTCCACAACTTACTCTCTAAAGGATCAGCACAAGTAAGAGAAAAGAAAGGCCAAAGGCTTCCCTGGTGGCTCATTGCTAGAGAATCTGCCTGCCAATGAAGGAGACACAGGTTTGATCCCTGGTCTGGGAAGATCCCACAAGCCATGGAGCAATGTGAAGCCCGTGTGCCACAGCTACTGAGCCTGTGCTCTAGAGCCGGGAGCCACAACTGCTGAAGCCCGCGTGCCCAGGAGCCCGTGCTCCACAGCAAGAGAAGCCCCAACACTGCAGTCAGAGAGTGTCCGCTGCTCACCGAAACTAGAAAATCGAAGGCTTGGCACAGCCAAAGATAAGTAAATAAATTAGTAAATCAACAACAACAACAAAGAGCAGAAAGAAAGGCCAAAGGCAAAATTGTACAGGAACTTAAAAACCAGCCACAAACAAAACAAAACAAACAAAAAAAAAACAGCCACAAAAATTCAAGGTGCCTTTAGTGAAATAAAGTTGCTTTTAAAATTAGATGAAAGATACACATAGAACGCCATCTCAATGGAAATGCTTCAGGAATGTTCTAAAATGGGAGAAATATCTATCTTTTTTGGCTGCACCGACCAGCTTATGGGGATCTTAGTTCCCTGACCAGGGATTGAACCCAGGCCCTTTGCAGTAAAAGCATGGAGTCCTAATAACCACTGGACTGCCAGGGAATTCTGGCAGAGAAGTGTCTATCTTTAAGATTAATAGGTAATCTACAAAGAGGTGAAGCAAATCTTGAACTTAAATATAAATTCCCCAAATGCTTGTAGAGAACACTTGTCCAGTGGTAAAAATAAGGTAAAAATTACATAAGTCAAACAGATAATATTTTTTTGTAATGCATGAAACCACTGATGAGGCTGCCTCCCACAGAGACGACACGCTTCAAGTGCTCACCCTTCCGGTAATTGTGACGATAGATGTGAAAGGCATACAGAAGCTCATAGTAATTGTGAGTCATAAGGTCCACAGCTCTTGCGCGTGATTCAATTATTCCCACCACCTAAATGAGGGGAAGCAGTCAGATATCAACGTTAGCAGCCATCACGACAACCACCAGAACTGCGTCCAGCCATCAGTGGATAAATAAGATGACCTCATTATGCAGATTCACATAGGGAAACTCCACAAGATCCTGAAGTTGGGAACGTTCACAAAGAACTACGACCAGCTGCCGCAGACAATCCAACTGCCTAGAAGGAAAGAAAGGGATACAAGTGTCCATTTTCCTTGCGGATTACACAGGGCTGGTAAAATGCCTCCTCTAACTAAGACTGTGGGTTTGATTACCTGCTGGAATCAGGAATTTGGGTTAAGGCTTCATAGGCTTGGCTATTGTGACCTAAATCCAAATGATGCTTGAAAATGCATGTCCTTAAAGTGGCCTAAGTATCAAATACAGGGGAAAAAAGAACAGAAATTAAAACACCGTACCCATGATAAAGCTCCAGGGTAATAAGCAGAATACAGTTAGTCCTCACCTGACTTTTCCAGTCATCACCTGCTTCAGTTATTGCTGATGTGGCCAACTGAATAACTAGTTCAGGCAAACCTACGACATCCAGCAGACGCAAAACCTAGGGAGAAATATTAGAGCACTTCAAATTGAAATACAATTTACTTTATTTCATGTTTTGGCTTCCCTGGGGATCCAGTGCTTAAGAGTCCACCTGCCAATGCAGAAGACAGATTCGATCCCTGGCCCAGGAAGATCCCACATACAACTAAGCTCATGAGACACAACCATTGAGCCTGCGCCCCTACGGCCTGTGCTCTGCAAGAGAAGCCACTGCAGTGAGAAGTCCGAGCACCACAAGTAGAGGAGCCACCGCTCAATGCAGCTGGAGAAAGCCTATGAGCAGCTACAAAGACCCAGTGGAGTCAAAACTGAAAGACATTGAGTATAGTTCCTCGTGCTATATAGTAGGTCCTTGTCTACCTATTTCATATATAAAGTGTATATGTTAACCCCAAACTCTCATTTATCTGCCTCCCTGCCCCTATTACATTTTTAACCAGTGTGGTATAAGAAGGACCAAACCATGCCAGAACCTTATCATAATACTGCAGCCGGGGGGTGGACACAATCTCTCCATCCTCGGAACGGATCAAGCGATCTAAGAATTCCTCTTTGCCCACTTCGGATGCTGCCTGGCAGAAACATTCCAGAGCCTGGAGGAATAGAAGGATATAAAATGACTTATAATAGATTGTTCCACTTCCAGATACTATGAGCCAAGAGTTCTTGTACCAAGAAAAGCCAAAAAAAAGAATGAAAATTATTTAAGTAAGTAATTATTAAGTAAGTAAATGACTGCATTTATTGTTTGTTGTATCTAAATTCTCTCTGATGCATTATTTAATATTTTAACTTATCTAACTTTTTAACTTAAATGTTGCTAATTACAAGGTAAACTTTAAGAAGACATTTGATGGATACCTGTGATACAGCAACTATAGCATCATGCTAATTTTTGTAGAATCTGAGTGGGGGGTTTAGTATGAAAGTCTTTGGACTTTTATGTCTGCAAGTTTACATAACAGGATGTCAGGGAAAAAATCAGAAATGGAAACTACCATAATGGGAAAAAAAACAGCATAAAAAAACATGCTATAAAAACAATGTATCTGACAAATATTTTAGTCACAAAAATGTATCCCTAAAAGCAGTGCACAGGGGCAGGAGGGTTTTAAAGTGTTCTTCATATTTTCTTGTGTCCTAAATAATCTGTAAAGTACATGAAGCTAAACGGTCCCCACGGGTAGATCATGCCCCTTGCTGGCGCTGCTAGTCTTCTTTAACCTTATCTGGGGGATTCTATGCCTCCAATTCCCTCCCTGAGATGGAAACTGAGTGTCCTCCTTGCTCTAAAGTCTGCTCATCTTTCAGATGCAGTTTACCTTCTGTCCCTCTCCCGTAACCAGGTAACACCGTCCCAGCATAAATCTGCAGGAACCAACATTGACTTGACACCAGGGATGCAGCAACTGAATATAATCCTTAAAGGCAAAAAAGATGGTTTCTGATTAGAGGGTAAATATCCCTTAAGGAGATATTCATTTCCATGTTCTTCAGAGGGAGAGAAGATAGTGGTCATTCAACACAAAAGCTGTATTTTCAGAAAGCATCTGGAGGTTAAAACCAAA
The DNA here is from genome assembly GCF_002263795.3 of Bos taurus. Taxonomy (NCBI): domain Eukaryota; kingdom Metazoa; phylum Chordata; class Mammalia; order Artiodactyla; family Bovidae; genus Bos; species Bos taurus. Next base: position 77,540,580 of record NC_037342.1, read on the forward strand.
TCCTGTTAATTCATTCTTAAACTATTAATAAGTTATTAGACACTCTAAGAAAGCAAACGGGACTCTAATAACACTATCTCATGAAAACAAACACACACTTTCCGTCTTGGCAATCTTCCAACTTTTGGTATTTACTGGCTCAACTGACTAGATTCCAGTGAAGGATTTATATGAAGACAATGATACGTTTTCTTTCTATAAAGAGAACCCAACAGAGAGAATTAACAAAAAAGTACTTTATAAAACACTGTGTTAGGAATGACACTGCCAAGAATGAAGTATAGAAAATCTCTCTGGTGTATGTTTCTGTGTAATCCAGTGTAAATTACTGTGGGTCTTATCAGCCCAATTAAAATGCAGGAAACATTTACAAAGAAAAAAATTCTAGAAATCTCCTTCTTTACAAGAATAACTGTCCTGAAATGTTCAACGGTACTCACCTGCAATTGTACATACTGACAATTTCCCATCAAACATTCTAGGAAGAGACAACCAGGATTGCTAGGCCACCTAGTCATTGGTTAAGGAGAGTATTTACTGTTTTGGTAAAGCTTAAATATACACACTGGGCACCCAAACTCCACGAAATGGCTTAGTTTTTAAAAAGAAGGTAAAGAAAAGGTGGTACAACACATGTTCTTCCCACGTAACTATATAACTTTAATATTAAACACAGTGGAAAGGTTATAGACTAGGAGCCTAGTCACCTGCATTAGAATGCAACCAACAAAGAACTAGAGCAGGTATCTCACCTCTTGGTGCTCACTTCTAATTTTAGCTAGTATATTGCCCAAGCCTACTATGCCAATGGATACTCAGTACCTAACACAGGGCTTGGAATACAAAACCATTCAATAAATATTTGATAAATGTGTGTTTTAAAAGCAATCTAGGTATTAACTGTGTGTGCACCAATAAAATCTGGCTCAACCCCTGAGCAAAAAGACAAATTAAAAAAAAAAGGGGGGGGATACCTGAAAATAACTATCATTTCTTATTGGGATGGGGGAGGTAAACATCCAACCTCATTAAAATTTTTCATTATACAGGCAGAATATTCCTGAATCTTAGACTATTTGGATAGAAAAAAAAAACCTTCAATTAGCTTTTAAATGAAAGGATACAAGAGCTGCAATAAATAATTGGTAACTGCAGTGATCATCTCTGGCCAGTTCAATCCAGTTTGGCTTAGAGGTGCCTTTGGTTGAGAGAACAGATGAGATATAATGTGTTTTCTTGCAACTTCTTGGAAGAATAATTCCACAATTGTCTGAGGGCTAGATACTTAAAAATAAAAAGTTTTAACAGTCACCAACTTGTGACAGTAGTATCAATTTTCAATTAAGACAGCCTCCCAATTCATTTCACACCTGTCACAGAGAACATTTATTATTTAAAAACATAAAATGCATCACTGGTATAATCAATGGCAATATAAATAAAAGCAATCTGTAAACTATGAAGCACTACATAAATGCAATAAAAAAGCCACTAAATAAACATGACAGTCATGCCATTCCTCTTGAAGTATTTCCAATAAACATAGTCTTAAGAGTCTAAATTTTATACCAAAACACAAATAAATTCTCCAGAATGGTTCTCAAGCATGAGAGGACTCCTTTTGAATATTTGTTGATGAAGACAAGATTATAAAAGCTATATGAACTTAGTAAATTAAAAAAGTGATTAATCACTGGAGTATCAGTATACAACGGAAAAGCAGTTGTACACATGTGTATGCGGGTGTGTGTGTACATACACATATACATGGCTTCCCAGGTGGCTCAGTGGTAGAGAATCTGCCTGCCCATACCAGAGAGATGGATTCAGTCCCTGGGTTGGGAAGATCCCCCGGAGAAGCGAATGACAACCTACTCTAATATTCTTGCTTGGGAAATCCCATGGACAGAGGAGCCTGGGGGTCACAGAGAGTCGGACACGACTGAGAACACACACGTGCGCATATATACAGGCAACACCCTTCATTTAAGTCTGATCTGATACTACTTGTCACAACCAGAGAGGTCTCAGGACAAGCTTGCTCACACCCTCTCTAACCAAAAGCACAGCCGAGGCACCTTTTCTAAAGCAAAGGTGGCAAAAGACCACCTTAATGAACACGAATAAATGCCAAACTTAAAATCAAATGCATACACAGTCCAGTCCTTACCAAACTTATTTGCCGTTAAAGCACCAGAGTCAGTCAGTTCCAGTACTGACAAATGTTGAAGATTAGACTCCCTGTGAGGAAGGGAGAAAAAAACAAAAAAGCTCAATAAATTTTCCTATGACAACATTACTTCAACAAGTTAGCCGATTAAAACACTGTCAATTTCACTAATAAATTACACATGAAAGCTCCACTGAAAGCACAAAAATATCTGGAAAATGACCCATGGTTTAGACTGTTTCCATCATATCACCCAGTGATCCTTCAAGGAAAAGCCAGAGCAGAAATTTCTTAGGCCTCCATGCCCTGAAAAGCCTTCCCTTGCCAGAAAACAAAGTGGCTTATCTAACTGAAACGTCAGTCTTTTAGGTACACATTAAATTTTCTTTCTTACTTTGGTTATAAAGAATCTCAGTCTTCTCTTGATAATTAGCATATTTTCGTGTGTGGCCTAACTTTCTCTGTGACCTCAACTTAAAAAAAAATTTATTTATTTTTAACTGAAGGATAATTGCTTTCCAATATTGTGCTGGTTTCTGCCACACGTCAACGTGAATCAGCCACAGGTATACAGATGTCCCCTCCCTCCCGCGTCTACTCCATCCGCCCACCCAGGCCATCACAGAGTGCCGGGCGGAGCTCCCCGAGTCATACAGCACGCTGACCTCATCTTCTCTCGCTTTCCACAGGGTTTGTCTTTCCATTATTCATACACACATACAATAACACATACTTATTGCTTTCACTCTTTTTTTTATATTATTTTCATTCTTATAACTTGCCTTTAACCTTTAGAAAATGGGAGTTATCTGAAAGCTCTGAATTTTAAAGGCATATCATGCTACAGCATAATATTTAATTTGCTTTTCTATCAGACAATGGAAAAGAATCATTAAGCTCACAATTTATTTTTAAAATAAGCAGAACACTGAAACTCACAATGTATCAACTGGAACATCAGTTGCCAAGCATTGACTTCCCCACTTAATGAGGTAATAAGATAAGAGAAGGGGAGCTGTTCGATGCAGTAGGTCTTGCTGGGCTTGAAAGAGCTGGCCAGCTCCCAAGATTACCTATATGTCATGGGTGGGTGGGTGAGACAGGAAATAGCATTTAGTAACGATAACCCTTAGGTTCAGGTGGCGGTAAAATAACAAACACAGTTACACAGGGCATACATAAAAGCAACACACCCATTACATTTTTGGGTAGCAGGCAGCAAAAGGATCTACCCACTTAACAGTACAATATAATAAAAAACAGCTCACCAGGTCACAGGAGCTGATGGCCAAAAAGAAAACAGTAACAGACTGCTTAACTTGCACCAAATTTGTAGGTTCAGGACTCAAGAAGAGGAACAGGGAAATCTAAGACATTTCTTAATCTTCTGGTTTTGGGTAAAAATAAATACGAGCATTGGAGGAAAGCTCGACAAGAACATCAGTAGCCTTAAAAACGTGTGTCGCTTTGGGACTCTCTGTTGGCCTGGTGGTTAAGACTCCACGCTTCTACTTTAGGGGCATGGGTTCAATCCCTGGTCAGGGAACAGACCCCACAGGTACCTGCTATGACTGGATGCAGCCAGATAAATAAATATTAAAATACAACACAGACTCAAAAAACAAAACCACAAAGAGAACTCCATGGTGGTCCAGTGGCTGGGACTTGGGCTTTCACTGCCAAAGCCTGGGTTCAGTCCCTGGTCAAGTAACTAAGATCCCATGAGCTGTGAGGCAGACAGACAGACAACTTTCAGGAAAGGGTCCTGCTTCTCCTTGGTGGTCCTAAACCAATCATCTTCCAGAATGTTTTCTCCTTATCTTTTACCTGAAATTCTGCCATTAGCCATGTACTTGAGTTAATGAATTCTGATTTAAGTATAAACACCCCCAGGAGCTTCAAAGGGCTTTGTTTATTTATATATTAATATGAATTAGTTTAATCAGATTACTTCCTTATCAGGCTCAGATGAGTGACATAAATGGGCCTTCTGACGGTGGGCAGAAAAGTTAACTTTGGAATGTGAAACGTTCAAGGTGGGGAGGAGGGGGAGAGACAAGGACAGCAGTCTGGCAACACAAGTCTGGTGGCTAAAAGGCGAGGATGGGAAGGGAGGTACAGAATGGAGCTGGGAGGACCCCAAAACCAACTCTGCAATTTCAAAACAGCTTAGGGAAAATCCTGCACGGGAGAAATAGAGAAGTTCTTTTTCTCTTTCTTCCTCTCTCCTCCATCCTAAATGGTACTCTGTGATCACATCCAGAGCTGTACTAATACTACATTTTGGGAGAGCGTCCTAGAATATTATCCCACCATCATATACACAAAGGTTAAGAGTAAAACAACCTGCTTCATATACAATCTTTTTCTTCCCCCCATATACATTCTTAATCTGCAATTTAGGCTCACTCATTCTTAAATCAGCGTGCATTCACAGAGCACCCCCGAAGGGCCAAGCACGTGGGACAGAGCAGTAAACAAAGACACATGTCTCTGTGCTCTTGGAGCTGATGCTCTGCCGCGTGCCTGCAGGTCAAGACCAGGTTTCAGATTTGACAAGCTTTCCCTCAAGTAGTACTTACGGCATCTCCTAGCCTCATTAGTAGCTGCTGTAAGATCAAAAGGTCTCGGCAGATGAGGAAGCGTGTGCTGGCAATTTTACACACACTTCTGCACACAATATGCCCTGACGTGCTACTACCATACAGCTGAGAAAGATTCATTCGAACATTCAAAGGCTGAGCTGTAAATTAAAAAATAATAATAATTAAAAAAATTTAACTGCATTACTGTTTTCTCTAAATCAAAAGGTATATGTGTTACTTTGTCATTTACCTGGACTGAATCCCTTTTCCATTTCTACTTCTGTTTCATAATCCATTTCCCGTATTAGAAGTCCGATGGCATGGATTGGGTTCCTAATCTCCTGCAGTTTACTACAAATATCCTCCATCACATTGTCTCTGTAAGGAAGTTAGAAAACCATTACTTCTGAGAATGTACATGATAAACTCTTTACGCCCCTGTAAGGTAAATGCTCTATGAAACAGGAAAACCAGCCATGTAATATAGGAGTGAAGTAATCACTCTGGTATATAAGATACTTTCATGCCATGTAGCAAATTTTCCTTCATTTTTTCCCAGAAATGACAGACAAAATGTATTAGAGGAAAATATGTTTACATTTTAGAATTTACAGCTCAGTTCCCTGGTGGCTCAGATGGTAAAAGCATCTGCCTACAATGCGGGAGACCCAGGTTCGATCCCTGGGTTGGGAAGATCCCCTGGAGAAGGAAATGGCAACCCACTCCAGTTTTCTTGCCTGGAAAATCCCATGGACAGAGGAGCCTGGCAGGCTACAGTCCATGGGGTCGCAAAGAGTCAGACACGACTGAGCGACTTCACTTCATAGTTAACAGCTAGACTATAATTCATGAGTCTTGTTTCCAGACTTGAATTCATGTGTTAGATTTTCTGTTTAAAAGCTGAAACCAGCTACTTAGAATCATGACAACTCACTTTAAGCCACTACTTTGTACATATCTGAATTACATTCAAACCTGATATTGACACTAAGAATTGCTAAATTTCCATTAGGAAATGGACTTTACCCTAAATTCTCCTTACACATCAATAGTGATCAAATCTTCCAGAATCTGTTCTGCAGCCTTTTCTGGAGACTGTAGGTTGTAACAGCTCATTTCCATCATTACTGACATATCCATAGTTACTGACTCTCCAATCAGCCGGAGGCATTTTATAAGACACATGACATCCCGAGCAACATCCACGTCTGTAAGAGGAAGGTGACATTCACGTCTCAGGTCAATGAAGAGCTGCTAGTTAATATTATACTAAAAGATATTAAGAATACATGACAGGTAGCTATCTAAAGTCTTGGAGATGCTTAGGCCTCTTCAGTTTTTTTTTTTAAAATGTACAATGAGGTACACTGACCAGGAAAGGTCACAGTGGCCGTCGATGTTTTTTGTATCTGTTTGAATGAAAGCATAGGGCTTAAGGAGAAAGAAGCCTGGATGTGGACATAATAATCACTCTTACCATCAGATATGGTTGTCTCATCCTCTGTCAGAAGATTCTCATCAGGGAGGAGATACAAATGATCCACTAAGGAGGAAGGCACAAGGAAAGACAGGTACCCCTGAAAATATAAAAAATATATTATTTTTTTCAGTGTTTAAAGGTATAGAATAGTTGAGACCTGAATCTTATCATGAGGAGACCCCAGACAAATCCAAACTGAAGGACACTCTACCAAATAACAGGTGTAACCTTCAAAGAGGATCAACGTCAGGACTTCCTTAAGAATCTGCCTTGCAATGCAGGGCACAAGGGCTTGATTCCTGGCCGGGGAACTAAGTCCCACATGGCCCGGAGCAACTAAGCCTTCTCACCACAACTAGGGAGTACGCATGCGGCAACGGAGACCCCACAGGACGCACCTAAGACCAGATGCAGCCAAATAAATAAGTAGTTTAAAAAGTTAGTGTCATGAAAGACAGAGAAAGGCTGACAACAGTTGGAGATTAAGTAAAGAAACATGACAACTCAATATATGCAAGACCTTGAATTGGATCCTAGATCAAGGAAGAAAAATTCTAGGCACAACTAGTAAAATCTGAATATAAACCAATATCAAACTGCCTGATCTTTAAATTGTGCTGCAGTTATGAAAGAATGCTGCTGTGCTTAGGTACACGCTAAAATGTGTCAGGACCAAGGGGCATGATATTTACAACTAACTCTCAAGTGGCTCAAGAGGAAAAGCAAATGAAAGTTAATAAATGGTGAATCTGGGTGAAGGGGATTTAGAAGTGCTTTGTGCTATTCTCATAAGTTTCAAATTAGGAATCACTTCAATGTAACAGGTGAACAAGATGCAGAAAAGTGTAAATAGTGCAGAAGACTATTTAAACACAAATTAACCATAATTCTGAGGTTGCCCTCCCCCCCTCAAGAGAAAACCCACCAAAGTCCTAAAAGCTAACTCCAGTATACAACAGACACTGCACTCTGAAAGACCCACTGAACAGCCCACAGGGGTTCTTCCGTGTGTTTCTGCTCTCTTACTTTCTTCAACAGGCACACCATGCTTGTGTGTGGATTCAAATGCAGGGCAAGAGGATGGGAAAGGGCTTCCTGATACTGAAGACAGCAGGCATAGAACTTGCACCAGAATTCCTGCTGTAAACTTCGGAACTCCTCCTGGGAGAATTCATACTCGGTTACACTTCCTTGGAGCTGGCAAAGACAAAAAAAAGAAAAAAGAAACTCTTGATACCATTTGGGATATTTTCTTCCACCAAACATAAATGTTTAATATCATTTTATTAAACTATAGGGAAGTGAATATTCCTTAAACTATAGGAAAGTATATATGCCATAGCCTCTGTAAATATGTATCTAATTCTTTAATTAAAAGGTCTAGAATTTTATATTTCTTAGCAACAAGGTCCAATGAACAATTTGAACAATTTCTTGGTACCAATCTGCCCCACAGTGAGATGAAAGAAATTGTCTTTCTTTCTTTAATCAAACCTCACCTCACTTTCAACAGCTAAAGTAACTTCTTTCTTTAGTTCCATCCAGGAAAGATCTAAATTCCTCTCAGTTCCTCGACAGAAAATCTGAAAAGAGACACAAAGAGACACTTTAGAGTGCCACATAATACTAAAAACTAAATGAAAAATACTCCAGAAGACGCTGAGGCAATATATAACAATACAATAGACGCTGGACATGCCTGAAATAACACATTTACTCTTAACATTGTGCAAATAATTTCTAATTGTGAGATCACAGCAAGTTGAAATAGTTTATATAGTCCAGGATAAACTATAAAAACTCATGAGCCTGCAAGAATTATAATAGGGTACATTTGGGTCATTACAAAAAACAAAAGGAAACATAACATCTACTGTTGAGCTGGAAGGAAGATGATGCCAAATATATACACCCTGACAGGCGCAAAGGTGAGCGAGAGTAGTGCTGGAGGTAGGTCACTCTACTGGGAAAGACTCTCCTAAAGTAAAGCTTGTGATCGGTGCCTTACTAACTATTCAGGATCTCAGTCTGCAAGAGACACCATGAGAAATCGTACATTGATTACTGTTAACAGGAAGTGCTGATGAGATGAAAGAAATAATGCCTTAGAAGTAAGTGATTGTGTCATCCTGGAGTTTTATTAGAAAAAAGAAAACACAGAACAGCCAGATATTCAAGAATGTACCCAGAAGAAAAGTCAAGGATCTGGAAACCACATCACCTGGGAGCAAGTTAAGGGACTGGGTGTACTGAGCCTGGAGAAAGATAACACGGAAAACGCTGAAAATACTTGACGAGCTGCTTTATAGAAAAGAGCCATGTTCTGTGAAGTTCACAAAGAAAGATGCCACCTAAATGATGCAGGATTAAATCTGATCTAATACCAGGATGGACTTTTCTTTGGCTGTACCACGTGGCTTGTGGGATTTTAGTTCCCCAAACAGGGACTGAACCTGGGCCCCCAGAGTGAAGGTGTCGAGTCCTAACCACAGGACTGCCAGGGAATACCCTGGGATAAACTTTCAGATGGCACAGTTCTGAATGATAAGTCACACAGGAGGAGCTGAGATACTTGTCACTGGAGGCAGAGACAATTAGAAGCTGACTAGCTATCTGTCAGAGAAGCCTCAGAAGGTATTTCTGCTTTGTGTGGGAGGTCAAATCAGGAGATTCTAAGGGATTTTTTAATTCTATGAGTGATTATTTCAAATTCATGAAGCTAAGTGGCAATTTAATGAAGTCTAAGTGACTTGCATCTCTTATACCCTATAACTTTGAAGCTTAGATTTTTTTTTTAAAGAGTTTTCTTAAACCCGAACCAAGTCAGACCTTTGCTGTACTAACAAAAGGGTAAAAAACTGTACCAGCAAACCTATCCAAGAAAACATTTAAAATTTCTTTCTAGTATAGAGAGTATATACAGTGTAGTAGGTATGTTTTTACAACGGTACAAGTTTCTTCTTTACTATCAGTGGGAAAGTGCCCTCAATCCTCTCTCCACACTGGGACTCTTGGTATTCTTACGGAAAGAACAGTAAAAAAAATTACAACAGTATTTATAAACGCCTGTATGTACGATCGCAAAACTATGTTGGGGTTAGTACGTGCAAAACAACAAAAATTAACAGTAATCATTAACTACATAATGATCGCAATAGGAGAGTCTTAGATCAACACGAAATATTTTTTCACTGACCTGTAAAGCTTTACATAAAGCTGCATTAATGAATCGCCCTGGTGTAAAAAGACTCTGCAAATACATCTCCTGTTAGAACATGGAAGCAAGAATTAGCATCATTCTAAAAAAGATAAAATTTGGAAAAATTTGAATGAGGAATCCAACACATTAAAACCAAAGTCTGCATTTCTACTATGTGAATGTAGAAATTCTGCCCTCTGCACAGAGCAGAGGGGCGGAGCAGTCATATATTTTCACACTGAGCGAAGCCTCTAGCATTCTGAACCAACTGGATGTACTACACTGAGAATGCTGTGTTCCTTCGGAGCACTTCAGTGGGTCAGCTTGTCAAACGCCAATCTTAAAAGGGAAGAGTTCTTATCTAGGTTATTAGTCATAAACACCAGTAAGAGAACAATTAAACTAAGCTGGTTTCTACACCATCCACAAAAGGCCTCATTTATGGTTCACATATAAAAAGGAAAGGAACCAATAAGAACAGGCATTATATACATAAAAAACAAACAAGCGAAACTGCAATAAGCTCTAACAAGTGGGGACATGAAGTAGGGAGAACAAAATGGAAAGTCTCATATTGTCTAATTATTTTGATCAAATTTTATAAACCAGATTTGCCAATAAGCAGCAAATTTGGTTGACCTTCATTCAAATTTCCTTCCTTCCACTGAGGTTCTGAGGGACATTTATAAAATGACCAAAATGGAGAAAAACAAGAACTTTTAAAAATCAGCATGTGATTTTGACTTCTAGATCAAAGTTAAATGCCAATAAACTCTTTGGATTAAAAATAGAGCAATATTCAATTTCAGATACTCAAAATGGGTTTCCCAATCTTACAAAGAGTTAATGTCTCAGACCCAGAGCCCATAATCTTTAAGTTCATTTTAACAGTAAAGAATCAAGTTTTTTCGTTTACCTTGAGGATGTCCCTGAAAAACAGGGAGCCTGGCCTGTTTTGTTCTCTACTGCATTGCCTTTTAAAGTTGTGTTCTTCATAGCATATACCTCTATCAGAATTTATTTTGTTTCTAGTTTTTATGCATCTATTCACACAGTTAGTATAGTGGACACCCATGGTCTGTGCCTGCCCAGAATCCATTTCCCTTTCTTTTACTAACAAACCCCTTATCTTTCTCTGAAGAATCACTCCTCCTACATCCACACCCAACTGAACTTCACCCTCCACAATAAGAAGGTCCAGGCTGGACATGTTTCTCATGCCAAGCCAGAATATTCTATTCCTTCTGATCAGAATGACCATGCCAGGCCAGGGTCAACTCCATGACCTAGAACAGAAGCGCTCTGCCCAACAATAAACCCAAAAAGGAGGGAAGCAGAATAGAGACAAAGGAGAGATGAAGCCCTAAAGGCATTATTCCAGCCATGGCTGAAACCAGGTAACTCTGAACTTCTCAGCAGCACAAGCCAATATGTTCAGCTTAAGGCAGTTTGAGGTGGGTTTCTTTCATCTGCAGCTTAAAGAGTTCTGCTAATACAACTGGTTCTTCTCAAACTGATGATCAGGGTAAATCATCTCCTTATATAAAACTTCAGTGTTGCTTACTCTGGGGTCTTGATCATCTCTGATGACGATTTCTTCCTCTGGCAGAGGCTGCATAAAAACTGGACTCCACTGACCTGCAACATTACTAGAGAGAGAAAAAAGTCCATCAGTCTACGTAAAGATGATGAATAAAAATGAAGCTTACGCGGTTAGCAGTATGTGGGCAGGAAGGGTCCCGCTGCTGAGCTCTGCAACTACTGCTTGATCAATTCTGTTTTTTTCTGGCTGCAGCAGGCAACATGTGGAATTTCCCTGACCAGGGATGAACCCATGCACCCTGCAATGACAGCATGAAATCTTAACCACTGGACCACCAGGAAGTCCTAGATCAATTCTATTTAAAATAGTTTCCAAAAAGAGAAACATATTCATAGCAGAGTCTGGATTATAGAGGTGTTCTTACTTCTCTTAATAGGCATCTTCCTGAATTAAAACTCTAAACACAAATCTACAAATAATAGCTAACTTTCATTCTACACTTACCATATGCTACACCTTCTGCAGGGGTAATTCTGGATATACCTCATGTATGTGCTTAGTTGCTCAGTCGTGTCCAACTCTTTGTGACCCCATGAACTGTAGCCTGCCAGGCTCCTCTGTCCATGGGGATTCTTCAGGCCAGGATACTGGAGAGGGTAGCCTTTCCCTTCTCCAGGGGATCTTCCCAACCCAGGGATTGAACCCAGGTCTCCGGCATTGCAGGTGGATTCTTTACCATCTGAGCCACCAGGGATGTCCAAGAATACTGGAGTGGGTAGCCTATCCCTTCCCCAGGGGACGTTCCCAACTCAGGTCAAACTGGGGTCTCCTGCATTGAAGGCGAATTCTTTATCAGCTGAGCTACCAGGGAATCCCACACTTCATTTATACCTTATGATAATTCTTGGAAGGATACACTGCCCTCATTTTAAGATGTCGAAAGTGAGGTTTAGGGTATCTCACAGCTAGTAAGTTGGAGAACCAGATTTCAAACTCACCCGACACTGGATTCTTTGCTTTTTTAACCCACTCTGCCTGAATGCCATCTATGAGGAGTACGCTCTATTTTCTGAGGTGTGGTTCAGGGTCAACCTGGGGGCAACCACTCCTAGAATCCTTATCTAGAATATGGGTTTCATGAGGGACCCCTCGGGTACAATTACTTTATAGTTGACTCTTGAACAACATGGGGGATTTACAGGTGCTGACCCCCAAAAACCCAGGTATAGCTTATTCAAGCAACTGTAGATCCAACAGTAAGTACTATGAAAAAAATCGATGTATTGAGTGGACCCCACAGTCCAAAATCCATGCTGTTCAAGGGTCAACTGTAGTTCCAGGAGCATCAAAATAGGATCCAGGGAATCCTTCAGATGCTTCAGGAATTACACAAGTGTCTGACTCAAAACTGGTTCTTAAATGTGTTTTGTAACTGTTAAAAATCTTAAAATGAATATCATGTAAATAAAAATAACAGATATACCAAACATATCTAATATTAGAGATTATCAACATGTTAAATTGTGTTATAATTTTATATTCATAAAATACTGGTTTTGTTATATATACTGGAGTTCATTATCTTCGGAGGGGGAAAAAAAAGGGTTTCCTGTTTAAAAAACAAAGTTTGAGAAGCACTGTTGTAGAATCTACTTTTTATCTTAGGGTGAGGACACTGAGACTTCAAAGGCGCTGCAGTGACTCTTGGAAGTTGTAGGTATCAGAAACGGCCTTTGCTTAAAAACAAAGGAAACGTGCAGATTACAAGTATTGGGGACCTTTCTCGCTCCCCAGCCTTCCTGGAGGCTGCCCTTGGCTGGGGGCATCCTGCATGTAAGGCAGGAAGACCACGAACATGAAAAAGTCGCTGGAGTTGCTCAACTCTAGGCTCCAACCCGTCATGAAAAGTGGAAAGTAGGTGCTGGGGTACGAGCAAACGCTGAAAACGATCAGACAAGGCAAAGCGAAACTGGCCATCCTTGCCAAGCACCCAGCCTCGGGGAAATGTGAAGTACAGTATTAGGCCACATTAGCTCGAACAGGCCTCCGTCGCTATAGGAGTATTAACACAGAACTGGCAGAGCACGTGGAAAATACGAGAACTTGTACACTGGCTGTCACAGGTGCAGGGGAATGGGTCGTGCCAGAACAGGCTGGTAAAAAGTCAATCATGTACAACTTTTAATAAAACCACCCAGAGCTTGTTTGAAAAACAAACAAAAAAAGAAGTATTTTGGATATGTGCTGTCTCTCCCAATAAATATGGTATATATGCATATTTTTTTGTGTCATTCCAACTCTAAGAATCCTTTTTTTGTCCTAAAACCGTTAAGGTAAGAATGCAAAATGAAACAGAAGGTATGTCAGAAAACAGGCAAACCCAGGGTTGAATCCTTTAAATGCACACATTTGACTTTTGTCCTACACAAGGAGCTCCCTTCTTTTCTGAGTGTGACTCTGCCTGGGGCAAGGCAGGAGGACAGAGGAGAGGGACCCCTACTGTTCAAAGTTGATGTATTTCACAGCTGTCTGGTTCTCAGCGTCGTGCCACAGGGCCCAGATATCCGTGGAGGTTAAGGCAAAGTCAATCAGTGTCTCCTGGAAAGAAATGTAGGGAGGAAACAAACAAAAAGAGGTTAAAATAAGACCGAAAAGGTACTACTTTATGGTGAGTTACACTTATAAGCAGGAGACGTAAAAACATGAAAACTGAAGATGGTGCCGTGTGAACCGGGTGAAACCCAAATCAAATTTCGTTTGGACGAAGTTTCATTAAATATTCCACTTTAAGATTATAATCCCATCACAACAGGTAAGTTAGCCAGTACTTCTTTCCTGTACTTGTGTGATATGCAAAGCATGATTCAACCTACCTGAGAAGTGAACAGTGAGGAGATGTGATCTAGGCTATAGCGGTTATTCTCGGCGCTCACCAACTGGAAAACGCAGAACTGATAAAAAACAAGTTGCTAAGTTAATACTTGAAATAACCAAGATGCCATTTTTCTAAGCAAGCAAGACTTATTAGCATTCAAAAACTTATTTTTAAAAAATATGTGTGATAAAATATAAGTAGCACTTCTTAACTATTTTTAACTGTGCAGCTTAGTAGTATTAAGTACATTTATACTTGTGCAACCAATCTCCAAAACTTTTTTTTGTTTTTCAAAACAGAAACCCTGTATTTGTTAAATCCCCGATTCCCCCCCACCCCTCCCACTGCCCAGCTCTGGGCAACCAGCATCCTATCTATCTCTAGGATCTTGACTCCTCGACATAATGGTACCTGTCTTTTAGGGTCTGTGTTTTCACTTAGGACAATATCCTCAAGGTTTACCCACGCTGCAGCATGTGTCAATTTCTTTCCTCTTAAAGTTGAATCATATTCCGTTTTATGTAAACACCACATCTTGTTCATCCACTCAGTCATCGATGGAGACTTAGGTTGCTTCCATTTTATGGCTATTGGGAATATTGTTGCTAATAATGTGGGTGTACAAATATCAAGACCCTACTTTGAATTCTTTTGGGTATATATCCAGAAGAGGAATTGCTTGATCATACGGAAATTGAAGAGTTGCCAAGCTGTACCCCATAGTGGCTGTAGCATTTTACATCCCCACCGGTAATGCAAAAGGGTTCCAATGTCTCCACATCCTCCTAACACTTGATATTTACTATTTCCCCCTGCCATGGTAGCTATCCTTGGGTATGAAGTGGAATCTACGGTCAGAAACCTATTTTTAATGCTTTTACCAAAAATAATTTAAAACATACACATGATAAAAATCAACTCAAGTCAATCCTCACTACAAACAAAAACCTACAAAATAATTCATGTTTCATATTTAACTCTACTGCCAAAACAAAAAAGATGTCAAACTCAAAAATAATATTTAATGAACATTATTTTAAATAATTTTTTTACAAAGAAAATATACGATAAACTAATAAGAGCCATGAAGATTCTATCCTGGTAACATAAGCAACTGTTCACAAGAAGCTTTAAAAAAAATACAGTGATTCCCTTTGAGAGAAAAATAGACTGGTACGAAGCATGAGAAAAATATGTAGTGGTCACATTCATTCCCGCCTCCAGCTACATTTCACAAGCTACATATCCCAAAGCACTACTGAGACATGAATCAACTTAGTAGGTCTCATCCAGCATTTAAGAGAAAAAAAAAGATTAAGAGTTTATCGGCTGATCACCCATGGTGAACACTTTCATGAAAACCGTTTTCTGTTACATGTCTATTGCCACATAAGGGTGTCCAGATGGCAACGTAAACTATTTGTTGTATCTTCCAGCCAAAAAGTTGGAAGAATGCTGGTCTAGTGCAGCGCTTCTCAAACCACCTGTGGTAAAGGAACGCTTTTTTTTTTTTTCTTTCATTTTTTAACCTGCTCCAGACTAATATTCTTTTTTTGGGGGGGGGGGTGCTCCACTGGGTGGCATGTGGGAATCCTAATCCCCCGAGCGGGGACTGAACCTGCACGCTCTGCAGGGGAACCGTGGGGTCTTAAATCGCTGGGCCGCTAGAGAGTCCCTCAGAAAGACACTTTCATGACATACAGAAACCATGAATGTCTGTGGCAACGTCAAATCACTTATGCTTCTGTTCTCTCAGTTTCTATATTTATTTTACTGCAAACTAGTAACAGTTTGTGGCCCAGGACCATTCCACAGACCACATCACAGGTCTAAGGCACTTCTGTTTGAGATTTTCATTAGTGTCCTAGATGGAAACTATTATTGTTATTATGTAGTGGCTAAGTCCTGTCTGACTCTTTTTCGACCCCATGGACTATAATCCACCAGGCTCCTCTGTCCATGGCATTTCCCAGGCAAGAATACTGGAGTGGGTTGCCATTTTTTCCTCCAGGGGATCTTCCAAACCCAAGGATCAAACCCATGTCTCCTACATTGCAGGTGGATTCTTAACCATTGAGCCCAAGGAAGCCCAGATGGAAATACATATGGCATAATATAACACGGAGGACATGATGCTGAGAATGATTAAATTAATGCACTTAACAGAATTAGTGTCCAAAGAACCAAAAGAAAACCAAAAAGAAACAAATGAAACTACCAGGAATGGATGTAAACTACTACAGAGATTAAAAAGACCAAACAGGGCTTCCTTGGTGGTCCAGTGGTTAAGAATCTGCTTTGCAATGCAAGGGACACCGGTTCGATCCCTGGTCCAGGAAGATCCTAGAGGCCTCCGATCAACGGCGACTGTGCTCCACGACAAGAGACGCCATCGCCACAAGAAGCCCACACATCCGAACCAAGAACGGCCCCAACTCACCCCAGCTAAAAGAAAGCTGTTGTGCAGCAACAAAGACCCACCGCAACCAACAAATAAGTCTGTAAAAAACACCACCAAACTTCAAATGTGCAGGTTAGGGAGAAAAAAACATTCTGAAGAGCAGTTTTTGTTTAGAAAAAGAAAAAAAAAAAAGACCTCAACTTCATTATACTCTGAACAGGCACACCAGCATTACATGGCTGCTAAAAATGAAGTGTATCTGATTTTAGGCTTCATTAATAGAACCTTAATGCTTAAACCAAAGGAGGTAGTAGCTCTGCTCACTTTGACCCTAATCCTAGAATAACACATCCAATCTCAGTGTAATCTTTAGAGCAGAGAGTCTCAAAATGTGGTCCACAGACACCTGGAGTCCCCGAGACTAATCTCAGGGGGTCAGTGAGGTCAAAACTCTTCACAGTAATTCTACATCATTTGCCCTTTTCATCGTGTTAATATTTGCACTGATTATGCAAAAAAGCAAGAGTGGGTGACATTACTGATCTCCCAATGTCACAGTGGCACCAACCTGAATACTCTTTCATGATAAAAATTCAACAAGCTAGGAATAGACAGGAACTTCCTCAACACAAAAAATACACAGCTAACATCATACTCAGTGGTGAAACACCCGAAGCTTTCTCTCTTAAACTGGGAATAAGACAAGGGTGTCAACTCTTGTCACTTCTATCCAACATTATACTGGAGGATCTGTTCAAGGAAATTAAGACAAAAAAAGAAAAGGCACATAAATTGGAAAGGAAGTAATAAAACTATCTTTATTTGCAGATGTTGCCGTCCTATAAATAGGAAGTCCCAAGGATTCCACTATAACACTACTAGAACTAAAAAGAGTTCAGTATATATAAAATCAATATAAAAAAGTGAATTATATTTCTATAAACCTGCAATGAGGAACCTGAAATGAAATTAAGATAACTTCACTTACAATAGTATCAAAAGGAATAAAATACATAGGAATAAGTTGACTAAAAACTACTAAAAAGCAAAATCACTGTTTAAATAAAATTAAGCCATAAAGTTGGAAACTTATTTCATTATTTCAATGAATGTTATGTATATACATATATGTATGTATATATTTAAGAATAACAAGTGTTGCTTTCCTATGTATCCAATATCCCAACTATGTATCCTATGTATCCAATATTAATTGTCCAGCAATTTATAAAATCAAAAAATTAAAAATCTTATGTTAAAATGCAAAAAAAAAAAAAAAAAACCCTACAAAACCTGTATCATGAAAACTATAAAACATTAAATGGAAAAGCATCCCATGTTGATGAAGCAGAAACCTTAATACTGCTAAGATGGCGATGCTTTTTAGTATGATCTAGAGTTAACAAATCGCTATCAGAGTCTGCAAAGTAGCAATGAACATACATGTCGGTCTCTGGCTCCTGACACGGAGCTCCTAAAACACCTGCAATCTTCTGAGTGGTGACAGAGGTGCTAGGAGCATCTTTTGTTATAGTAGCTGGTCTTTGACCCTGGTTCCTGGCACAGACTCCTAAATCCCTGTGCATTTCCTGAGTGACAGGAACACCTTTTGCTCCAAGAGCTGACTCCTGGATAGCTTCAGGATGGCAACTGGTCACCAGAAAGAGGAAGCCTGAATAGAATCTTGCAACTTTCAGCCCAGACCCCTATTTTCTAGAAAGGGAAGAAAGGCCACTGGCTTAATAATCCATCATGCCTATGTGATGAAGCCTCCTTAAAAACCCCTATCCCTATGGGATGTGGGGAGCGCCCAGGCTGGGGAACACATCCATGTGCCGGGACGGTGGTGCGCCTCAATGCCTCGAGACCCTTCTGGACCTTGCCCTACCTACGTCTTCAGCATTTATTGTACAATAAACCAGTAACTGCGAGTGTTTCCCTGAGTTCTGTGGGCCATTCTAACAAATTTCTGAGCCCAGGGAGAGGGTGGCATGAATCAAGAACCCAAGGACTAATGACTTCTCTTGCAGTCCAGTGGTTGAGACTCTGAGCTTCCAATGCAGGAGGCATGGGTTTGATCCCTGGTCAAGGAACTAAGACTCTGCTCGCGAGGCAGCTTGGCCAAAAAGGTAAAAAATGAAACAAAAAAAGAACCCAAGGGGCTAAGAAGAGTCTCCGTATCAGGCAGCAGCCTGGCTTCGGGCAATGAGCATGAGCAGGGAGAGGGGGCGTCCACCTATGTGGAAGGCCTGGGGCAGGGTGGAAACTTACGCAGGGCGAGGAGGGTTCACACAGAGAGACAGCCCACGCTGGAGACTAGAGCCCAAGGAGGCGAGGAGGGCGTCCACTGCACGGGGGTGGACCAGCGCAGTGTCAGTGCCGAGGGGGTGCGGAGGGCATCCACATGAAAGGGCACCCTGGAGAGGGATCGCTCTTGTTTAGTCGCTCAGTCGTGCCTGACTCATGGACTGCAGCACACTGGGCTTCTCTGTCCTTCACTGTCTCCTGGAGTTTGCTGATGGTCTGGGACCCCAGAGCCCAACGGGAGTGAGGAGGGGACCCAGACAGATCAGCACCCAGCATGGGGAATCAGAGCTCCAGTGGAGGGAGGACGACAAACCCGACCTCGCTGGGATGCCACTAGGATTAAATGGATGGTATGTGTGGTGTGTGAGTCCAGAGGAAGCACACAGTCCAAGCATTTGCTGTTAATGTACATAAAGGGCCCGGCACTGTGCCAAACACAATATCCAACAATCTATTTATTTGGCTGTGCCATAGGGCTTAGTTCTTATTGCTCTCTGCCATAAGGGTGGTGTCATCTGCACATCTGAGGTTACTGATATTTCTCCCAGCAATCCTGATTCCAGCTTGGGCTTCATCCAGCCCAGTGTTTCTCATGATGTACTCTGCATATAAGTTAAATAAGCAGGGTGACAATATACAGCCTTGACATACTCCTTTCCCGATTTGGTTCATTTGGACCAGTTTCCAAATGAAACTGTTGTTCCATGTCCAGTTCTAACTGTTGTTTCTTGACCTGCATACAGATCTCTTAGGAGGCAGGTAAGGTAGTCTGGTATTCCCATCTTTTAAAGAATTTTCCACAGTCTGTTGTGATCCACACAGTCAAAGTCTTCAGTATAGTCAATAAAGCAGAAGTAGACGTTTTTTTTGGAACTCTCTTGCTTTTTCTATGAACCAATGGATGCTGGCAATTTGATCTCTGGTTCCTCTGCCTTTTTTAAAACCAGCCTGAACATCTGGAATTTCATGGTTCATGTACTGCTGAAGCCTGGCTTGGAGAATTTTCAGCATTACTTTACTAGCGTGTGAGATGAATGCAATTGTGTGGTAGTTTGAGCATTCTTTGGCATTGCCTTTCTTAGGGATTGGAACCAAAACCGACTTTTTCCAGTCCTATGGCCACTGCTGAGTTTTCCAAATTTGCTGGCATATTGAGTGCAGCACTTTCACATCGTCATCTTTCAGGATTTGAAATAGCTCAGCTATTTCAACACCTCCACTAGCTTTGTTTATAGTGATGCTTCCTAAGGCCCATTTGACTTTGCCTTCCAGGATGTCTGGCTCTAGGGAGTGATCACACCCTTGTGATTATCTGGGTCATGAAGATCTTTTTTGTACAATTCTTCTGTGTATTCTTGCCAGCTTTTCTTAATATCTTCTGCTTCTGTTAGGTCCATACAGTTTCCTGTCCATTATTGTGCCCACGTTTGCATGAAATGCTCCCTTGGTATGTCTAATCTTCTTGAAGAGATCTCTCATCTTCCCTATTCTATCGTTTTCCTCTATTTCTTTGCATTGATCACTGAAGAAAGCTTTCTTATATCTCTCCTTGCTATTCTTTGGAACTCTGCATTCAAATGGTTATATCTTTCCTTTTCTCCTTTGCCTTTAGCTTCTCTTCTTTTCTCAGCTATTTGTAAGGCCTTCTCAGATGACCATTATACCACTGTATTGTATCCTGAATACCTTATCGGCATGTAACAGTTAATGTTTGAATAATGAGCAAAATTATTTCGCAAAATTAACTTCTACTGCACTACTTAACAACACCTACATCCCGTTCACAACTCCATTTTCTTCACTCAGACTTTCAAACTAGCTCTTTCTTGTTTGGTTTTGGTTAACCTTTGCTTCCATGGACTTCCCTTGTGGCTCAGCTGGTAGAGAATCCGCCTGCCATGTGGGAGACCTGAGTTAGTTCCCTGTGTTGGGAAGATCCCTGGAGAAGGGAAAGGCTATCCACTCTAGTATTCTGGCCTAGAGAATTCCATGGACTGTACAGTCCACGGGGTTGCAAAGAGTCAGACACGACTGAGCGCCTTTCACTTCACTTTCCTTCCACGTTCCTCTAAACTCTCTACTTCCTTTCATCCTGAATTTTCCTTTAAGATCTTTCAATTCACATAGTAGCACAAAAAGTGGCAACATTTTTTTGTGTGGAAACAATGCAAGATACATCTAGAGGCTGATGTGAAGAGCTGAAGAGACTCGAGTCTGCAGCTACTGCTCCACGCCAGTACACGTAGAATAACTCGATACGTGTCTTATCTGTCTCATACCTGTCCTCGCTTTGGTGCATGCAGGTATACCCCCAGGTAGAGTCCCATGGAAGGGGAATAAGCAAGTCGCAATTTATGTCCAGTCCCAGCAGTGAGCCGGAGATCTTTATTTACGGGGACAAACTCCAGCATGTCAGCCACCATCAGGCACATTTGGTCCTGTCAAGAAAAGATTGAGTAAGTGGTATTAAAGAACATTCAAGATAGAAAAAAAACTCCTTCCCTTTTTAAAGAATGCATATCCATCATATCTAGCAATGTATGTAATTTATCTGCTGAAGGGCCCTACAGGTTTTTTTTTTTTTTTTTAAAGGGTTGAGATGAAAACATTTCTTTGGTCTGATAGATAAAATCAGTAGCTGTTTCATATTCAAAGGTTGAACACTATTTTACCAACTTGCATTTTATTTTTTAAAGTTTTTATCTTAAAAAAAGGTTTTGGCCACACTGTGTGGCATGTGGGACCCTAGTTCCCCAACCCCTGCACTGGGATCAAACACGCACCCCTGCACTGGGAGCACAGAATCTTAAACACTGGACCACCGGCAGAAGCCTCTCAACTTGCATTTCAAAACCACATTTGTCCTGAACTGAAGAGTATACTTGGTATCACTTCAACGTTTCTGTAGGACTTAATTTTCCAAAATAAAAATACAAAAATTTAGGGGAGAAGTGTATGGAAAATAAAATTAAATGAAACTGTCTGAATCTGGAAATGGCCCATCATTTCCAAAGTAAGAGATCTGATCATCTTTACGAGAGGAAACAAGACTTATTTCAATTTCTCTACAATTCGCAATCCTATTTTAACTTACAGTACTATCAATGTAGCATTTACCTTGTAAGACCACATTCGTAGTTTATGATCTTGACAGAGAGCAAAGATGAAGGCATTGTGCTCGACACAATGCACAGCAAGGCTCAGGGGACGATCTGAAGGCCCCTGGTCACCTCTGAAAACGGAAGGCTGAGCATTAGCGTTTTACTGGTGCCAATTACCCGATCCTTAGAGTTTGCAATTTAAGAGACTAAATAAAATTTTAAATGTACAATCTTAACGGAAGGAGCAAAAGTTTCCAGGCTGGGCTGTGGCAGCACACTTTCTATTTGGCTTATGTCCGGTTACTATAGACAGAATGCAGTGTTGTGTAGACCCTTCTTCTTTCCAGCATAACGTTTATTTGTCTTGGAGTCAGACTGGAAGCATTAATTGCCGCTGACCAGGGCAAAAGCTCACACTCTTGGGCCCTCTGATTCACCGGCTAGAGACCACTCACCTGATAGCTGTGGGCATCCAGCCTATGAGCAGGCGCTGCATCACTGAGCTTTGTTTCAGCTCCACGACTGACACCACCCCTGCAAGATGGAAAACAGGCCAGTGATACCAAGGCACCCCGTGACCATACCTGGCGAAACCCAAAGACA
The DNA here is from genome assembly GCF_002263795.3 of Bos taurus. Lineage (NCBI taxonomy): Eukaryota > Metazoa > Chordata > Mammalia > Artiodactyla > Bovidae > Bos > Bos taurus. The sequence goes on from NC_037342.1 coordinate 77,562,844, forward strand.
AGAGCATGCAACCGTGAACAAGGAATTTATAATGGGTGAGCTTTCTATACCAAGGAAGTCTTAGGCTGTACCTTTTCCATAGAGCTCTCCTAACTAAAATATTCTGAATCATTACTGGATCAATAGCAACAGCAGTTTTATATTCCAAGGGGAAATTTTTGCCATTCATAAATGGGAACCCATGTTGCTGCTCAGAAGCAGCACTGCATTCTTTCCAAAAGCAACAATCGGTAACTTTCCTGCGCTATGCACAATTCTAAATGCGAGAGATACAGCAGAAAATACAAGTGAAAACAGTCTTGTCCTCCTGGAACTTAACATTCCATTGAGAGGAAGGGAGAAGCAGACAGTTAACAAAGTAAACAGAACGCCATAAGCGGAGAAAAAGAAAACACAGAAAGGGTACAGTGAATGGGGGGAGGGGGTGGTGTGCGTTACGATTTTAAAAAGTGGTCAGATCACCCACTGAGAAAGGACCTAAAGGAGTTGAGAGAATGAGCCACAATGGTAGCTGGGGACAGACTATTCCTACCAAAGCCTTGGAATCAAGATTGCCGGGAGAAATATCAGCAACGTCAGATATGCAGATGACACCACCCTTATGGCAGAAAGTGAAGAAGAGCCTCTTGATAAAGGTGAAAGAAGATAGTGAAAAAGCTGGCTTAAAATTCAACATTCAAAATACTAAGATCATGGCATCTGGTCCCACCACTTCATGGCAAACAGATGGGGAAACAATGGAAACAGCGACAGACTTTATTTTCTTGGGCTCCACAATCACTGAGGTCAGTGACTAAAGCCATGAAGTTAAAAGACGTTTACTCCTTGGAAGAAAAGCTATGATCAACCTAGACAGCGTATTAAAAAGCAGAGACATTACTGTGCTGACAAAGATCTGTATAGTCAGAGCTATAGTTCTTCCAGTAGTCATGCATGGATTTGCGAATGGAACATAAAGAAGGCAGAGCACTGAGGAATTTATGCTTTTTAACTGTGTTGGAGAAGACTCTTGAGAGCCCCTTGGATGATCAAAGGAGATCAAACCAGTCAATCCTAAAGGAAATCAATCCTGAATATTCATCAGAAGGACTGATGCTGAAACTGAAGCTCCAATCCTTTGGCCACCAGATGTGAAGAGCCGACTCACTGGAAAACCACCACCCTGATGCTGGGAAAGATTGAAGGCAGAAGGGGACAACAGAGGACGAGATGGTTGGACGGCATCACTGACTCAACGGAAATGAGTGTGAGCAAGCACTGGAAGATGGTGAAGGACTGGGAAGCCTGGTGCGATGCAGTCCATTGGGTCGCAGAGTCAGACACAACTGAGCGACTGACCACCACCAAAGCCCTTAGGCAGATGCACCTGGTATGTTCAAGGAACTGCCAGAAGACATGTGGCTGGTTTGGAGAAGGAGGGGAGAAAGAATGAGAAGATGCAGTTAGAGAGGCAGTTGGCGTTGCCATAGGACGCTGGGTTTATTGGAGTGAGATGAAGAACAGCCCTGACCCGAGGGCTTCGAGCAGTGGAATGGCATGACTCAACGTAGGTTTTAAATGTCTTGGTCTGCCTGAGAAGTTTCTGCAGAGGGCTAAGGACAGATCTGGGAAGATAATTAGGAAGCAAATGCAATAGTTCAGGTAAGAGAAGGTGGTAACCTGGAGCATGGTAGCAGCACTGAGCTTCCTTGTTTCAGGTAAACTTATTTTAGTTACAGCACCTCAAACTGAAAATAGACATCAGTCAACTCATCCCTACTAAAGGCCTTAGAATAGGCCACCTTACAGCCACCTGTTTTCCTACATTCCAGTAAGCTGCAGTTTCTCATTCACTGTATAAAATCCCACCCTCTTGGGAAAAACTGTAAAGTGCTAGGGACTCATTAGGCAAGCAATAATGAAGAACCATTTTAGGGTGGTTTGGAAGCAGTTCCTGCACTGGATAACAGCCTTGGACTTCTAACGTCCATCTTAATGCCAGTATTTGTTTAAAATTAAATCCATGCTGCATTCCCATTCTTACCAGGTATGTCATAAGGAGGTAGTTTAAGAACAAAGATTCCCCCAGAGGCAGATGGCAGAGCAAACAGAGCCTCCCCATCGTTGCTCAGCCAGGCTGCTGAGGTGGCAGAACCAGGGGAGAGGCCAGGCACTGATGGGATCGGCTGATAGTTGCAAGGATCCCTAAAATCAACTTTTCCAATGTCAGTGAATATTGACTGCATCTGACTTTCAATTGCCAACTCCTGTGGAGAAATGAAAAAGAAAAATCTGTTAAAATCAAAATAAACGAATTTTGCTCAGTTCCTCCCAATTGCTATCAATGTTTTTAAAGTAAAAAAATTGTTGAGTTGAAAAAGGAAGCTGTTCTTTTTAATGAAACTATTTTTGCAACTTAAAATGTATTTGATCATTTAAAATAGTAACTAGGAAAGTATGAGGCTTCCCCAGTGGCTCCTCAGTTAAGAATCTGCCTGCAGTGCAGGAGATGTGGGGTCGATCCCTGGGTGGAGAAGATCCCCTGGAGGTGGAAATGGCAACCCACTCCAGTATTCCTGCCTGGGCAACTCCATGGACAGAGGAGCCTGGCGGGCTATACTCCATAGGGTCGCAAAAGAGCCGATCATGACTTAGGGATAAACAATAACAGCATGAACGTGTGCTTGGTTAGGGCTGGCAAGGAATCTACCCTTCCTTCAATTCCAAAGGACACTGCTCTAATACTAAATTTGTGACTGAGTAACTTGAGAAATAAAGGACATTATACTTAACCAACTCACACTCCTATACATCCGGGAAGGGTGTGGTAAAAGCAACCTATGCACTGTCTGATTGGTTAATATCAAGATTATCACGTGATTCTGAGTCTCAGAGACATGAACTCCTCCGGGTAGAAGGACGCCGTTTTGGAATTTGAGGCGAACGGCATTATTCAGCAGGTTTATGTCCAATGACTCTTCCACCAGCTCCAATGTGTCTCCAGAGGCTTTCCTGTGAAAAAGAGGCATTTGTAAAAACCACAAAAAAAGAGTTTACGCTTTTCTTTCTGATTGTTGCATGGAAATGTATGACAATAGTTTTCAGGTGAACTCTCCTAATTCAAAAATTTTGGATAAGCAAACTCAAATCAATTCTGCCATTCCAAACCACATTGTATAGTCTACAAAACACAGTATTATATACAATTCAACTATTATTATATGACTCTCTGTTAAATGGACACATTTCCAAACTTGATAGTATGTTTAGAACAAAGTGTTAAGTTGCTTCAGTTAGTTCAGACTCTTTGCAACCCTATGGACTGCAGCCCTCCAGGCTCCACTGTTCCCGGGATTCTCCAGGCAAGAATACTGGAGTGGGTTGCCATGCCCTCCTCCAGCGGGGATCTTCCTGACCCAGGGATTGAACCCAGGTCTATTTTGTCTCCCCCATTGGCAGACACGTTCTTTACCACTAGCGCCACCTGGGAAACCTTTAGAACAATAGTCAATTCAATTAAACTCCACTAGGATGCAACCCACTCCAGTACTCTTGCCTGGAAAATCCCATGGATGGAGAGCCTAGTAGGCTACAGTCCATGGGGTCGCAGAGTCGGACACAACTGACATGACTTAGCAGCAACTTAGCAGCAGGATTAAAATCCACAGCACACACTCACACCTTATAGTGTAATGTGGCCTCTACATATAATTACTATAGCATCAAACTACAGTGATCTTATACATGTGGGTGTTTCCCTTCTAAAGCTTCCTCCTGCTAGGAAGCAGGGTAGACTCATCCTCACGTACAACTCTGCTATGTGGTAGCTTCGGAACCACAGACAGCACCATGCTGGGAGTGTCCTAACCAGCACCATCTCATCTACCGCACCACCTGAATCTCCTCTCTGTGTCAGCGGGCTTCCGCCTCCGGGATCTAACGCCTCATGATCTGAGGTGGAGCTGATGTCACAGTAACCAAGGGCACAGCCGATGTAACGTGCCGGAATCGTTCTGAAACCGGTCCCCCACCCCAGGTCTGTGGGAAAACGGTCTCCACGCAACTGGCCCTTGGCGCCACGAAGCCTGCGGACCGCGGCTACAGGCGATCCCCTTTGGTTTACCAGCTCTGACTGGCAACAATTTCTAAATCTGTATCTTATTCAGCCCACACTCTCCACTCACCTGACTACTGCCTCAAACGTGCACTCGTGTATCAGGGATCTCAAACTACACCTGTCCGAAACAGAATTCCTGGACCCGGCAAACCAGAAAAAACATCTGCTTCACCTGCACTTTTTTCCAACTCATGGATGGCGTCTCTATAACTTCCAGTTGCTCAAGCCAAAAAATATGGGGCTCACCCTTGAATTTTTTCTTTCAATATACCCTACATCTGATCCGATACTAAATTCTAACAAAATCACCTGTAAAACATATCCACTATTAGAACATTTCTCACAGCCTCTAACAATACCAAACTCATTTTAAGCCATTGTCTTTTGTGTGGATTGTGGCACCAACCTCTAATTGGTCTCTCTGCTCCCACCCCTTCCTACTACACTCTGTTCTCAACACAGCAGACAAGCAATCTTTTAAAAACACTGTTATTCATAATACTTCTTCATTTAAAACCCTCCTCTCACTCAAAGTAAAAGTCACAGCCTTGAAATAACTGACAAAGCCCCAATCTGCCCCTTGGTTACCTTATTCCTCTATCCTTCATTCTCCCAAGAGGCAGACTTCTGGCCCTTTGCCATTCTTTGAAAACAACACAGAAGCTCCTGTCTCAGCATTTTTGCCCTTTTTCTTCGAAGGCTCTACCTGAAATCTCATCCCTTGGGTACCCTTATTTCCTCTGCTCAAATGTTAACTTATCACTGAGTCTTGCCCAACTACCCTATGTGAAATATTAAACGTAATAATTCCCCTTCTCCCTTCCCTGTTCTCCATCCCACGTATTACCTGATGAACTACTGTTTTTTGGGTTTACTGTTGTTGATCAGCTCCCTCTGAGAGCAAGGACTGTCTGCTCTGTTCCCTGCTGTGTTCCCAGTCCCTAAACGTCCACTGGAACACATTGTGTGTGTGCAAAGTCACTTCAGTCTGACTCTTTGCAACCCAAAGCCCTACATAGCTTGCCAGGATCCTCTGTCCATGGGATTCTCCACGCAAGAATATTGCAGTGGGTTGCCATGCCCTCCTCTAGGGGATTTTCCTGACCTAGGGATGGAACTTACATCTCTTGTGTCCCCTGTACTGGCAGGTGGATTCTTTAGCTCTAGCGTCGGAACATATTAGGCACTCAAAAATATTTCTGAAATCAATGAGATTTGCACCTCTAACATAGGTCTTTCTTCTGAGCCTATAAAGTTCAATGCCTACTTGACACTGTCAAAGAGCAACTACACAGACACTTTAATAGCACATCTAAAAGAATGACTTAACATCTGTCCAAAACCCACCTTCTATATCTCAGAAGATGGCAATCCTTCTGCAGGATATCTGGTCAGTCACACCAAAAGACAGGAACTTGTCCTTGCTCCCTCCTTTTCCCTACCATCCTTTATCCAGTAGTCAGTCTATCACCTGGTCCTAATGAAGCTACCCTCTAAGTGTATCTCGAATCCATCTATTTCTGTTTTTCTAGCCACTCCCACAGCTGAGTCACCAACATGTCTTACTTTGTCCATCATAAAAGCAAACCGTTCTTTTGTATTTTACCCATCCATCCCAAATCTACTTTACACAAAGCAGACTGATTATTTTAAAATGTGATTTTGATCATGTTGCCAAGTCACTTCAGTCGTGTCCAACTCTGCGACCCCATAGATGGCAGCCCACCAGGCTCCCCTGTCCCTGGGATTCTCCAAGCAAGAACACTGGAGTGGGTTGCCATTTCCTTCTCCATTTGATCATGTTAGTAATCCTTTACAGACTTTCAGTGACTGCTCAACATACTCAGGATAAAATTCACATATCTTGGGGCTTCCCTGGTAGTCTAGTGGTTAAGAATCTGCTTGCCAACTCTTGGGACACCAGTTCGATCCCTGGCCTAGGAAGATTCCATATGCTATGCAGTGCCTAGGCCCATGCTCTAGAGCCTGCGCTCTGCAACAAGAGAAGCCGCCGTAAGGAGAAGCCGGTGCACCAGAACAAAGACCAAGCACAGCCTGAGGTCCTTCATGAGTCCGGCCTAGCTACCTAGTCTCAGCATCTCTCATGTCCTTATCCATTTTGCCCATTTGCAGTTAAGCCGCATAGATCTTTAGTCAGTTCCTCAAACCTATCAAATTCTTTTCACCTCATGGATTTTGGAGATAGTGATCCCACTTGCTCAAATGCCCTCTCCCGCAACACCTTGCCTGGCTAACCTTTCCCCCTTCCAATCTCAGGTGAAATGTGACTTACTTTAGGCCTTTCCAGCCCCACCAATAACACTTGGTCTTCCCATTAGCCTCTCAAAGCCCTATTCTTCTCCTCTGAGGCAAGAATGAAAAATCTGTATTGATATACCTATGTATGAACATTAGTTTAATGCCTTTTTCCTTCTCAAAACTGCCCCATGAAAGGTAGGTCCACTTCTCTTACACTGCCACACCCTGCATGATGAAAACGGTGATTGTTTTTGTTAGTCATTTTGTCCCCAGGACACCTACCAGTGCCTGACAAGTAAAGGCTCAAACATTCATAGAATGAAGGAAGCTTCATTCATAGAATGAATGTAAAGCACTACAAACACATAATGGGCTCATGTTTTAAAACTGGTCTTTGGGGCTTTAGCCTCTATGCTACATTTCTTCTGCTTTTAGTGTTGCCTGGTAGGGTACCTCTTCCAGAACTCTGGGTCTCCTTAATTATCCACTGATTAAGACATAAACAGAAAGCAGGCTTTTTTTCTTTTCCTGTCTACAACCACTCGGAAAATGAATGACACCTTAGGGTCAGACACGCAAATTCAGCCGCCGAACGACCCGACCTTCCAGAGGGTTTGCCAAACACAGCACTCACCAATGAATGAATCTGTTCCTGGTGACGGAGAACAACTTGCCACTTTCCACATAGTAGAAGCCTCCCGCGCTCTCACCATATTTCACGGCTCCGGCCGCTGCATTTGCAGTTCCTGCAAAAGGTCAGTGGTCAGCCTGCACACGTGGTTCTCTGGGGATGACACGGACTGAGGTCGCTGAGAAAGCAGAGGAGGACGGACTGAGAGTCCATACAGAATGAAAGGGGAGGAAAGAGGAGGCAGCAGGACACTAAGGTAGCTCTGATTCCTGTGCTAATAGGCATGTGGGCTCAGAAGGGTAACGGGGGGGTTAGGGATTGAGGAATCCACAGGAGAGGCCCGAGGGGAAGGTTCGGTCGCGCTCTGCTGGGATGCTGCCGTACCAATGCCGCAAACAGTGAACTCCCGAAAGTGCCTCGGCCTTTCGCGCTCAGCGCCGACGACCTCCACGAAGCTCCGTTCCACGGCTCCCGCCGCCGCCATCTTCCCGCGCCGCCGCGAGGCCCGACGGGACACCAGCAGGGCCGGGCGGGTGTCGTCACTTCCGGGGGAGGAGCAGGCGGGCAGGTGGAGAAGCCCGGAGAGGTCGAGGGCCGCCGGATCCTGCGTTGTGAGGCGTCCACCGAGTTAGCTGGAGACCAGGTGCGCAGGGAGGGAGCCGAGGGAGAAGGGGCTAGGGGAAGCCTGCGGACTCCACCTGAGGAAACCTTTGCGTGGCCGACTAGGACGCCCCAAGGGGCGGCGCCATTTTCCCGGCGGCCTCGGGGCAGGGGGCGTGGCCGGGTTTGTTTCCATTTTAAAAACGCCGGCGCGGGCCTAGGGTCTCATCCTGCCGCGAGGGGCGAGGTCCAGGGAGGCCCGGCAGACGGGCGCCCTCTGCTGGGTTTCGAGCTTGCGGTCACCTCTCCCTGCGTCGTAGTGTCTGTCAGTGCATCTCCGCTCTGTCTCCTTTTATTCACCCTTAAGCGAGCCTTGGGATGGGATGGTGGGTGATGGGGGCGGGGGCAGTGAAGGGCAGAGTGTTCTTTTGTGTTGGAATTTTTCTGAGAGACTGTATACGAGTATTTTTGTATAATGAACCGTAATGTATTCTGGTATTCACCCATCTGGAATGGGTGAATTTAACTCAGATGACCATTATATCTACTACTGTGGGCAAGAATCCCTTAGAAGAAATGGAGTAGCCATCATGGTCAACAAGAGTCCGAAATGCAGTACTTGGATGCAATCTCAAAAACGACAGAATGATCTCTGTTCGTTTCCAAGGCAAACCATTCAATATCACAGTAATCCAAGCCTGTGCCCCAACCAGTAATGCTGAAGAAGCTGAAGTTGAATGGTTCTATGAAGACCTGCAAGACCTTTTAGAACTAACACCCCAAAAAGATGTTCTTTTCATTATAGGGGACTGGAATGCAAAAGTAGGAAGTCAAGAAACACCTAGAGTAACAGGCAAATTTGGCCTTGGAATACGGAATGAAGCAGGGCAAAGGCTATTAGAGTTTTGCCAAGAGAATGCACTGGTCATAGCAAACACCCTCTTCCAACAACACAAGAGAAGACTCTGTACATGGACATCACCAGATGATCAACACCGACATCAGATTAATTATATTCTTTGCAGCCAAAGATGAAGAAGCTCTATGCAGTCAGCAAAAACAAGACCAGGAGCTGACTGTGGCTCAGATCATGAACTCCTTATTGCCAAATTCAGACTTAAATTGACGAAAGTAGGGAAAATCACTAGACCATTCAGGTATGACCTAAATCAAATCCCTTATGGTTATACAGTGGAAGTGAGAAATAGATTTAAGAGACTAGATCTGATAGAGTGCCTGATGAACTATGGATGGAGGTTCGTGACATTGTACAGGACACAGGGATTAAGACCATCCCCATGGAAAAGAAATGCAAAAAAGCAAAATGGCTGTCTGAGGAGGCCTTACAAATAGCTTTGAAAAGAAGAGAAGTGAAAAGGAAAGATATAAGCATCTGAATGCAGAGTTCCAAAGAATAGCAAGAAGAGATAAGAAAACCTACCTCAGTGATCAGTGCAAAGAAATAGAGGAAAACAACAGAATGGGAAAGACTAGAGATCTCTTCAAGAAAATTAGAGATACCAAGGGAACATTTCATGCAAAGATGGGCTCGATAAAGGACAGAAATGGTATGGACCTAACAGAAGCAGAAGATATTAAGAAGAGGTGGCAAGAATACACAGAAGAACTGTACAAAAAAGATCTTCATGACCCAGATAATCACGATGGTGTGATCACTGACCTAGAGCCAGACATCCTGGAATGTGAAGTCAGGTGGGCCTTAGCATCACTACGAACAAAGCTAGTGGAGGTGATGGAATTCCAGTTGAGCTATTTCAAATCCTGAAAGCTGATGCTATGAAAGTGCTGCACTCAATATGCCAGCAAACTTGGAAAACTCAGCAGTGGCCACAGGACTGGAAAAGGTCAGTTTTCATTCCAGTCCTAAAGAAAGGCAATGCCAAAGAATGCTCAAACTACTGCAATATTGTACTCATCTCACACACTAGTAAAGTAATGCTCAAAATTCTCCAAGCCAGGCTTCAGCAGTACATGAACTGTGAACTTCCAGATGTTCAAGCTGGTTTTAAAAAAGGCAGAGGAACCAGAGATCAAATTGCCAACATCCGCTGGATCATCAAAAAAGCAAGAGAGTTCCAGAAAAACATCTATTTCTGCTTTATTGATTATGCCAAAGCCTTTGACTGTGTGGATCACAATAAACTGTGGAAAATTCTTCAAGAGATGGGAATACCAGACCACCTGACCTGCCTCTTGAGAGACCTATATTCAGGTCAGGAAGCAACCGTTAGAACTGGACATGGAACAACAGACTGGTTCCAAATAGGAAAAGGAGTACGTCAAGGCTGCATATTGTCACCCTGCTTATTGAACTTATATGCAGAGTACATCATGAGAAACGCTGGGCTGGAAGAAGCACAAGCTGGAATCAAGATTGCCGGGAGAAATATCAGTAACCTCAGATATGCAGATGACACCACCCTTATGGCAGAAAGTGAAGAACTAAAAAGCCTCTTGATGAAAGTGAAAGTGGAGAGTGAAAAAGTTGGCTTAAAGCTCAACATTCAGAAAACGAAGATCATGGCATCTGGTCCCATCACTTTATGGGAAATAGATGGGGAAACAGTAGAAACAGTGTCAGACTTTATTTTTTTGGGCTCCAAAATCACTACAGATGGTGATTGCAGCCATGAAATTAAAAGATGCTTACTTCTTGGAAGGAAAGTTCTGATCAACCTAGATAGCATATTGAAAATCAGAGATGTTACTTTGCCAACAAAGGTCCATCTAGTCAAGGCTATGGTTTTTCCAGCGGTCATGTATGGATGTGAGAGTTGGACTGTGAAGAAAGCTGAGTGCTGAAGAATTGATGCTTTTGAACTGTGGTGTTGAAGAAGACTCTTGAGAGTCCCTTGGACTGCAAGGAGATCCAACCAGTCTATCCTAAAGGAGATCAGTCCTGGGTGTTCATTGGGAGGACTGATGCTGAAGCTGAAACTCCAATACTTTGGCCACCTCATGCGAAGAGTTGACTCATTGGAAAAGACCCTGATGCTGGGAGGGATTTGGGGCAGGAGGAGAAGGGGATGACAGAGGATGATATGGCTGGATGGCATCACTGACTCGATGGACATGAGTTTGGGTGAACTCCGGGAGTTGGTGATGGACAGGGAAACCTGGTGTGCTGCGATTCATGGGGTCACAAAGAGTCGGACGTGACTGAGCGACTGAACTGAACTGAACTGAATGTATTCAGGTAAATATTGATGCTGCTCCCTGCTGGAATTACATAAATGCTGCTCACTTGCATAGGTGAAAGGAATTTGCTGTTTCTTCCATTTGTGATTTGGGTGTTTGGAAGATACTCCAGCTTTAGTCATATGTAGCGCAGAGTAGGGGCTTACCCAGTGGCTCAGGGGTGAAGAATCCACCTGCAATGCAAGGAGGTAAGGGTTCCATCCCTGGGTTGGGAAGATCCCCTGGAGGAAGACATGGCAACCCACTCCAGTATTCTTGCCTAGAGAATTCTATGGGCAGAAGATCCTGATTTGCTGCAGTCCATAGGGTCACAATGGGGTAAGGTTGTCCATGGGGTCACAGTGGGATAAGTCCATGGGTTCACAATGGGGTAAGGTTGTCCATGGGATCACAATGGGCTAAGTCCATGGGGTAAGGTCCACCTTACCTGTCTCCTGAAAAATCTGTATGCAGGTCAAGAAGCAGCAGTTAGAACCGGACATGGAACAAACAACTGGTTCAAAATTGGGAAAGGAATAGGTCAGGGCTTTGTTTTGTCATCTGGCTTATTTAACTTACATGCAGAGTACATCATGCGAAATGCTGGGCTGGATGAAGCACAAGCTAGAATCAAGATTTCTAGGAGAAATATAAATAACCTCAGATATGCAGATGACACCACCCTTATGGCAGAAAGCAAAGAAAAACTAAAGAGCCTCTTGATGAAAGTGAAAGAGGAGAGTGAAAAAGTTGGCTTAAAACTCAACATTCAAAAAATGAAGCTCATGGCATCCGGTCCCATCCCTTCATGGCAAATAGATGGGGAAACAATAGAAACAGTGACAGACTTTATTTTGGGGAGCTCCAGAATCACTGCAGATGGTGACTGCAGCCATGAAATTAAAAGGCGCTTGCTCCTTGGAAGAAAAGCTATGACCAACCTAGACAGCATATTAAAAAGCAGAGATATTTTGCCAACAAAGGTCCGTATAGTCAAGGCTATGGTTTTTCCAGTAGTCATGTGTGGATGTGCGAGTTGGACTGTGAAGAAAGCTGAGCGCTGAAGAATTGATGCTTTTGAACTGTGGTGTTGGAGAAGACTCTTGAGAGTCCCTTGGACTGCAAGGAGATCCAACCAGTCCATCCTAAAGGAGATCAGTCCTGGGTGTTCATTGGAAGGACTGATGCTGAAGCTGCAGCTCCAGTAGTTTGGCCACCTGATGGGAAGAGCTGACTCTGGATAAGACCCTGATGCTGGGAAAGATTGAAGGAAGGAGGAAAAGGGGATGACAGAGGATAAGATGGTTGGATGGCATGATTGATTCAATGGACATGGGTTTGAGTAAGCTCTGGGAGTTGGTGATGGTCAGGGAAGCCTGGTGTGCTGCAGTCCATGGGGTCGCAAAGAGTTAGACATGACAACTGAGCTGAACTGATGGAGTCACAAGAGTGAGACAGCTGAACACAGCACAGGGCAGAGTAGATGTTCTGTGGAGGGAATTGGGATCTATTGGGGGGGGGGGAATAGTCCTTTGCAGGGGGAAAAGGTATTTTTGTCCCCTGCTAGTTAACATTTGTTAAGCACTTCTGTTGTTTCTTGTTAACAGTGGCCGCAACCCTTCACTGGCATTCCCTGTTTCATTCCTTTGTTCTAACTGCTCTCCACTGTTTTTCCAGCTCACTCCTGCTAGTGAGATGGAGCAGGACCCTATGTTCCTTACCATAGCCTGCCTCCCCCCCAACTATGTCCTGTGCCAGCCTTTTGACTGTGAAAAACTTTTGTCAAAAAATAAGTTTAATCAGAGAAGTGAGAAATGCAGAAACAAAGGAAAACAGTTAAAGGAGACTAAATAACAATGTAGTTGTTAAGCATAGTCAAGGACCTTTAGTTCTTTCTCAAGGGCTAACTATTCTGAGCCATATCCTGTGAGCTGTCTTACAGATACTAAAACACCAGGTGGAGAAGTTAACGACACAATGACCAGACCGTACCCAGGACATGAGTTGCCACAATTCCAAGAATTGGCCACAAAGAAATGAAAACAAAGGGACCCTGGACCTGAAGATTAATGGTACTGAAAACAATCAAGATGATGCTGGTCAGACCACTGATGACCAATCTGAAGATGACTGTTAGAGATGACTGTGCTGTTTCTGCATATAGCCACCGCCCCCCTTTGTCTATAAAAGCTCTCACCCCATTCTCGTGGAGGGGGTCGGGGGAGTTGGCCTTTGGACAGATGTCTGCTACCCTCCCCCAACAGTTGCCAGAATCTGAAATAAAGCAAACTTTCCTTTCCACCATCCTGGCCTATTTGTTTTCTTTTGAGCGGCAAGCAGCCGGGGCCTGCAAACTCCTTTCAGTAACACCAGAACACCCACTCTAGCAGTGCAGCCCCTCCATCCCACCTGGAGTCCACTGTTCCAGTCACCTTTTCACTGCCTTTCACTTCTTGTTCTTCAAACCTGTTTGCCAGGGGACTGAAAAGAGTCTTGGGAAACAAACTTGCTTTGGGAGAGAAGGAACCTGTTACTGCCTAATGCCATAGGACCTAACTGTAGTGGCGAGGGGAGCATTCTGGGTGTGGTGTGATTTATCTCCCTCCCCACTCCCACTGGACTTAACTCTGAGGCCTGTGGAGGCAGCATGGGGGACTAGAATGAGAAAGAGACCAAGTTTGTTACCAATTCTATGAACCATTGAGGGTTCACAGATGCTGCACTGAGACTGCTCTCACGGAGAGAGCCAGCATTCCCTCCCCCACAAAATGAATGACCCCAGAGCAGTTTTGCCCATTTAAAGGCTTTCCAGAAATCTGGTGATCAAAGGGGTGGAATGAGTCCCTGGCAAGAGCTGGGGTCTAGTGTAGCAGGGGCGGTCCCCAAAGGAGACTGGAGCCTATCCAGTACAGCATCTCTTTTATGGGGGGAGTATTTTAATCCCTTTTTAAAAAAAATTATTAAAGTATAGTTGATTTATAATGTGCTAATTTCTGATATACAGCAAAGTGATTCACTTATACATATGAAAAAAGTTTTAGTTGCTCAGTCATGCCTTGACTCTTTGCGACCCCGTGGACTGTAACCCACCAGGCTCTTCTGTCCATGGCATTCTCCAGACAGGAATACTGGAGTGGGTAGCTATTCCTTTCTCCAGAGGATCTTCCTGACCCAGGAATGGAACCTAGGTCTCTGGCATTGCAGGCGCATCCCTTACTGTCTGAACCACCAGGGAAGCTCATTTATTATAAGCTCATTCTTATTCTTTTCTGTTATGGTTCATCATAGGATATTGAATATAGTTCCCCATGCTATACAGTAAGACATTGCTGTTTATTAGCAGTTTTAAACAGTTGATAGAGTACTTGTACTGTTTAGAAATGGATTATTTCAGAAGCAGATTATTTCATGAATATAGAGATCCCCTGAGGACCCTCAGAAGTTTGAGGGACTCTTCAGCAGGGACTGGGTAGGTGGGGGCAGAAGTCAGTAGAATTTGTTCTTTTTTAATAAAACTGTGCTTTTTTTACCCATGGGATGGGGAAACTTGAGTTTTGTGCTGTTTGGTAAGAATTTTCTATTGCTGATTAACAAATTACCGCAGATTGAGTGGTAATTTAGTGGCTTAAACAATACTCTGATCTCACAGTTCTATAGAAGTCCAACCAGGGTCTCATGGGCCTAATATCATGATGTCTGTAGGGCTATATTCTTTCTGGAGACAAAAAAGAGAATCTCTTTCCTTGTCTTTTCCAGCTTCTAGAGGTCAGCATGTTCTTTGGCTGTTGACACCCTTCTTTCATCTTGAAAGCCAGCAATGTCATCTCTGTCTCTGATCTCCAAGAAGGGTTCTCTGCATCTAAGGACTCATGTGGTTAGGTTGAGCTCACCCAGATAATCCAAATTAATCTCTGCATCTCTAAATGCATAAACTGAATCGTGTCTGCAAGGTTCCTTTTGCCACGTCAGGTAGCATAACCACAGGTTCCAGGGGTTAGGGTGTGGACATCTTTCTTGGGAGGAGACATTATTTATGATTTTACTAATTATATCATGTTCTAATTTCATTTTCATCACGTCCCTTGTGAAGTAGTATTATCCCTGTAAGGCAGATGACTTTTCTGAAGTGCTTGTTAAAAATATAGTTTCCGTCCATTGGCATCACCTTAACCCAGAATTCAGTCTTAGTGTTGCTCACTAATAAGGACAACCAGATGTAAAGTGCCTGCTTCTGAGATGACCTTTTGTTTATGTCAATGACCTCTTTCTAGATCCAGAGATTCAAAGCCTCTTATCTTACACTATGGCCATTGGGCACTTCCAACAAGAAATATGCTTGGAGGGTGTCAACCAGGACCCAGAAGGACTCTGAGGGACTGCCACTATAAGCCCCAGGGATTCAAGTACTAACTAGGGTTTGGAAAGGTGGGTCCCTAAAGGCTCAACTCCAGCCCACATGGACGACCCCTACCCTGTAATACTTTCTACGCCTTAAGAAGTTGTCCTACCCATCCCTCTTGGCTTCCCCCTTTTTATCCCTCCTGTCTCCTCCTCTTGGTTGTGTCCTGTGCAAAACAGGGCTTGTACCCACCACCAGTCAAGAAAGGAAATGGGCATATGCTCAAGGCCAGTTGACAGTTACAAGTTATATAACTATAGACTCTGTTGTGCATATCTTCCCATAATTCAGTCTATTATAATCAGATGTAGTGAACCCTTAGTGGGCTCCTAGCTGCCTAAGTTTACTTGAGGAAGCCCCTGTGGTTAGTTTGTATCCACTGTGTGCCCAGGGTGCATATGCAGGAGTTGGAAAAGTCTCTGTGGTTATTTGTAACATATCCGTGAACTCTCCTGGGTGTGTCTGGAATGGGGTTTAGAGATCAGCTTGCATCCTGTTGGCCAGGCTAGGCTACCCCTGTTGCTCATGCCTAAATGTCTTGATATAAAATGAAAGACACATTACTTCTAAGGCATCTTTTGTTCTTTTGGCTGCACTTCCAGGCTTGCAGGATCTTAGTCCCCCAACCAGGAATTGAACCTGGGCCCTTGGCAGTGAAAGCATGGAGTCCTAACCACTGGACCATCAGGGAATCCCCTGTAAGGCAGTTTTAAACAACTTTTTAAAATAATTTTTTTTATTTATTTTTTGGCTGTGCTGAATCTTTGTTCCTGTGTGGGCTTTCTCTGGTTGTGATGCTCGGGCTTCTCATTGCAGTGGCTTCTCTTGTTTCAGAGCACGGGCTCCAGGGCACACCGGCTTCGGTAGTTGTGGTTCTCGGCTGTAGGCTATAGGGCTCCAGGGCATGCCGGCTTCAGTAGCTGTGGTTCTCGGTTGTAGAGTGAAGGCTGAGTAGTTGTGGCACATGGGCTTAGTTGTTCTGAGGCACGTGGGATCTTCCCAGACTGGGATCAAATCTGTGTCCCCTGCCCTGCAAGGCAGACTCTTAACCTCTGGACTACCACGGAAGCCCCACAACTTTCTTAAGATAGTCTTCACATACTGTAAAATCCCCGCCTCTAAATTGTGCCATTCAATGACTTTGGTATATTCATATAGTTGTGTAACAGTCACCACAATCTCATTTGGGAACATTTTTATCACCCCTAAAAGTCATTGACCATTTCCACCCCCTCAGCCCTTGGAACTGGTAATCTACGTAGGTTTCTATAAATTTAGCTATACTACATTTATATATTTCTCCAGGCAGTCTTGATTCCAGCTTGTAACTCATCCAGCCCGGCATTTCACATGATGTGCTCTGCATGTAAGTTAAATAAACAGGATGACGATAAACAGTCTTGTCATACTCCTTTCTCAATCCTGAATCAGTCAGTTGTTCCATACAAGGTTCTAACTATTGTTTCTAAAGAACCTCTTGGTAAGGGTGAGGAATGAGAGTGAAAAAGCTGGCTTAAAACTCAGTATTTAAAAAACGAAGATCATGGCATTGGGTCGCATCACTTCATGACAGATAGAAGGGAGAAGGTAGAAGCAGTGACAGAGTCCTTCTTCTTGGGCTCTAAAAATCACTGTGGGTGGTGACTGCAGCCCTGAATTAGAAGACAGTTGCTTCTTGGCAGGAAAGCTATGACAAACCTAGACAATGTATTGAAAAGCAAAGACAGCACTTTGCCAACCGAGGTCCGTGTAGTTGAAAGGTTGTTGCTAAACCACAAAAGACGCCGGGATTCTTGGCCTCTGGAGGAGAAGAATTCAATCTGGGGCCAGAGACGAGGCTTCATCTCTCAGAGCTTTGGTGTAATAAAGTTTTATTAAAGTATAAAAGAGATAGAGAAAGCTTCTGACATAGAGTTCAGAAGGGGGCAGAAAGAGTGCCCCCCCGCTAGTCTTTAGCTGGATGTTACATAGCTACTAGCAGTCTGCTAATTAAAGAAAGGAAATGTCTCAAAACTCAGAGAATGGCACCAGCCCCCTCACCCACAAGATGCATTTTGAAATAACCTTGGCACCAGGTGAGTCATCCTGGGCCATAAAACGATTGACATGAATCTTGAAGAAAGGTAGATTTCCATACAAATACATAGTTTCATTAACATGGATTAGGAGAACAATGCATGAGTATCACATACTGGTTTGTCAAGTCAGTTCTGAGCCTTTAGGCAGAACCGGAACCAACTTGAAGACAGAGTCTGGGGTAAATACACAGCACATTAACAGAGCTTAAGACAAACATCTCCATAAGAAAAATGCATTGGTTAGCTCAAGGTTTGAGAAAAATTAAGCTCAGGTAGAACCAGGTGTCATTATGGCAACACAAATTTTAAGAGAAACCTTTTTTTAAATTTGTATAGAGAAGGGGAAAAAATGTAACACTAGTTTGTTTCCTCCTGCTGCTTAAGAGAGAGATAAGAAATGTCTGACATTTGCAGCCTATTTCCCCCATTTGGAAACCCCTGGCCTTCCTGCCTGTTACCGTCTGATAGTCAAGGCTATGGTGTTTCCAGTAGTCATGTACAGACGTGAGAACTGGACTGTAAAGAAGGCTGAGCACCGAAGAATTGATGCTTTTGAACTGAGGTGTTGGAGAAGACTCTTGAGTCCCCTGGACAGGAAGGAGATCAAACCAGTCAATCTTAAAGGAAATCAACCCTGAATACTCCTTGGAAGGACTGATACTGAAGCTGAAGCTCCAATCCTTTTGTCACCTGATGTGAAGGGCCGACTCATTGGAAAAGATCCTAAAGGTGGGAAGGATTGAAAGCTGAGAAGAGGGCGACAGAGGCTGAAATGATTGGATGGCATCACTGATTCAATGGGCAAGAACTTGGGCAAACTCCAGGAGATGGTAAGGGACAGGGAGGCCTGGTGTGCTGCACTCCATGGGGTCTTGAAAAGTCGGACTTGGCAGCTGAACAACATTATATATACACACATACATACACAGATATCAGTTGCTGGACATTTGGGTTATATTCACTTTTTGGCTACTATGAATAATGCTGCTATGAACATATGAAGTATTCTTATAAATATATTTAATTCATATTGTGGCAGGCAGAACAATGCCCCCCGCCCCATATGTCTACTTCCTTATCCCTGGAACCTGTGACCTTACATGGCAGGACTTTGTACTACGTATGAGTACAGTAAGGATCTAGAGATGGAAAGGCGAGCCTGGATCATGCAGGTGGGCCCTGTCTAATCACATAGTCCTTAAAAAGAGAGAACACGTCCCTGCTGAGGTTGGAAAGATGAGAGGACCAAAGAAAGGTCAGAGTTACATGAAATGACTGGCATGTAAAGGGGGCCATGGGCAATGAGTGTGGTCAGTCTCCGGAGGCTGCAAAAAGCAGACACAGATTCTCACCTCGAGTCTCCAAAAACGAATGAAACCCTGCACACCCTGATGTTAGCTCACTGAGTTTTGCTCTCAGCTAAAGGGAGCTGCCTGGCCTATGGTTATGCCCCCTGCATCCAATGAGTGGTCAGTGTGGGGAGTGTGAAGGTCTCACCCCCTGGGTTGGATCTGGAATGACCCTGAAGGACCATCTGCACTTCAGGGCAGTGACTGGAAATATCTGAGGCTTCAGCTTCTCTTTCTGCCTGTCCTGCCCCTCTCTGTCCCTTCAAGGTGCTCGTTCTGGGAGCACTCTCCAGCAAACGTCCTGCATGCAGATCTCTGCCTCTGAGTATCTCCTCGTGGAATCCTATGGGAGACATTCACTCACACATCAGCTCTTGGCTGATGGATCATCTGAGGATGAGCAGCCAGCTGGGAACCAGCCGGGAAAATGTAGTTGCAAAGGGAGGATCTTTTCTAAATTCCAAAATTGATGATACAGTACTGGAAAGAACCTCAGCTGGACGGTAAAAGACCGGGGTTCAAGGTCTAGCTCTGTCCCAGCTCACCTCTTGTCACTTGGGAAGTCCCCTCAAGTCACTTGAGTCCCCGAAGATCTCTGTCTCGGTTACTTAGGAGAGGGTGTTGCACTCATTGACCTTCAAGTTCTTTCCTGGCACTAAAGCTCTGGTGTCTGTGGTCTGAAAGTCAGAGAGAGGCTGGATCTTCAGCTTCATCTCTCCTTAATTTCAAAGCTCAGAACTGAGCCCACCCCAGGTGCTCCCAGGGTCTGAGGACTGACGTGTCCTCCCTGAGTCAAAATTGACTTCAGAGTCACACAACCTGTGACCCACCCATCAGCAGGCATCAGCTCTTTCCACTAGGAAGCCTACATAAGCTTCTAGACCAGCCTGTCACCCACCAGGGAGCAGAAACTAGAAGGAAGAAAGCTACAATCCAGCAGCCTGTAGTCTGCAAATGCAGGCTAGACACTGCCCTGGGACCGCTGGCCCCTGGCCCTTGGGTGATGAGAGAGGAGGGCACTTCTGGGACCCATAGGACCTCTCCTACTGAAGGCTGCTTCTCCAGAGTTGAGAAACACAATTAACCCAAAATGAGGTGGCAGGGGAATCTGTTTCAGATGAAGAATCAAGATAAAACTCCAGAAAATCCAAGTGATGTGGAGATAGGCAGTCTACCGGAGAAAGAGTTCAGACTAACAATGGTAATGAGTTACATGAGTTAGTCACTCAGTCGTGCCTGACTCTTTGCGACCCCATGGACTGCAGCCCACCAAACGCCCCCATGGACTGCAGCCCACCAAGCTCCTCTGTCCAGGAGATTTTCCAGGCAAGAGTACTGGAGTGGGTTGCCATTTCCTTCTCCAGAGGATCTTCCCAACCCAGGGATTGAACCCCGGTCTCCCTGCACTGCAGGCAGATTCTTTACCGAGTGAGCTACAAGGGAAGGCCCTTGTAAACAGTGATAAAGTAACAGTGGTAAAGGTGATCCAAGAACTAGGGAGAAAAATGGATGCACAGATCCATAAGTTAGAAGGATTTTTTAAACAAAGGGGAAGTATAAAGGACAACCAAAACAATTGAACAATGCAATAACTGGAATGAAAAACACACTGGAAGGGACCAATAGTAAAGTAAATGAAGCAGAGCAGACTAGTGAGCTGGAAGGCTGAGTAGGGGAAATCACTATGGTGGAGCAGAGGAAAGAAAGAAAAGAGGACAGTTTAAGAAACCTCTGGACCAACAGTTAGCACCCTAAGATTCACATTATCAGGGTCTCAGAAGGAGAAGAGAGAGAGAGGGCCTGAGAAAATGTTTGAAGAGAGAATAGCTGAAAACTTCCCTAACCTGGGAAAGGAAACAGTTACCCACAGGAAACAGAGAGCATTCCAAACAGGTAAACCCACAGAAGAACACACCACGACACACTGTAATCAAAATGACAACAATTAAAAGTAGAAGATATTAAAAGCAACGGGAAAAGCAACTGATAACATACAAGGGAACTCCCATAAGGTTATCAGCTGGTTTTTCAGCAAAAACTGCAGAGGAGAAGGGAGTGACATGATATGTTTAAAATAAAAACTAAACAGAATATCCGTCAGGCAAGAGCTGCTGTAAGGGTTTAAGATGATGCCGGTAAAAACTGGTGCCAGCTGGCAGTTCTGCTGGGTTCAGCAGAGTTATATCATCATACAGGTAGCAGGAAGTGGTGGGCAGGAAGATTCAGGACCATCATCAGATCATGATAAATTGTATTGTTCCTAAAGGGTTGAAGTACAATCAAGCTACTCAGACCCTCCACCCAGGGCAGGACACTAGACAGGTGAAGGGTCTCAACTTTGGCAGCAAAGAAGATGCCAGTGTCCACAAGTGCCCTGATGCATGCCTTAGAAGTGTTGAATTCATAGGAAACAGGGACAAAATTCCCGACTACCTGCCCAAGTTCACAATGGCCCATCACAATTTGGAAATTCAAAGAAGGCAGCTACAAGCTCAGCAACCATAAAAGCAGCTGGCATGGGAAAGGCTGGAGAGAGAAAGAAGGGAAAGGGTGAGATTGGAGAGGGAGAGGGTAGAAAGGGAGAGGCGGGCGAGGGAGCGACTGGAACAGGAGCAGTTGGAGAGAGAGAAGAGGGAACGTCAGGATCACTGGAGCAGGAGAGAAGTGGGAGAGGCTTCAGAGACTGGACCTGGTGAGGGGACGGTAACAGCACAGGAGCAGCTAGAGAGGGCTCGAGAGCAGAGAATATTAAATGCCCCCACCTCTGCCTCTGTGGAGAGTCCTCTGAACTCCGTGCCAGGGGCCTCCTCAGCTTCGGAGCCAGGCTTGCAGGCAGCTGCTCAGGGCATTGTCATGGGAACCACCTGCACCCCAGCCACCCTTCCACTCCCCGCCCAGGTCCTGCCCAGGCATCAGCTGCACCCCCTCCTCCCCCAGGGTCCCCTCCACCCACTCCACTTCCATCCTCAGGGCCTCCACCTCCTCCACCACCTCTTCCTAGTCAAGTACCCCCCTCCTCCTCCACCCCCTCTTCCTGCTCCTCACCTCCCTGCATCTAGATTTCACCCCCCGCCCCCAGCCACGGGATTCACGTCTGAAGACAATCGCCCTTTAACTGGACTTGCAGCTGCAGTTGCTGACCCAAAACTTAGCAAAGTGTCACGGATGGAGGATGCCTCTTTCCAAGCGGAGGAAGTTTGATTGGTGTGAATTCGGCCTCATCTAAAAGAGATACGGTCATGGAAATGGACCCCTTCCTCTAGAGGGTACTGATTTAGTGGAAGAAATGAGTGCCCTGCTGGCCAGGAGGAAAAGAATTGCTGAAAAGGGATCAACAATAGAACAAAAAGAGGGCAAAAACGAAGATTCAGAGTCTGTAACTTCTAAGGCCTCTTCAACCAGTACGCCTGAACCGACAGGAGAACCTTGGGAAAAAACAAATACAAGGAATGGCAGCAAGTCACCTGTCGTTTCCAGATGTGATTCTCCGAAGAAAAACCAGATCTTTTTGACCACAGGCCCTATGACTCATTACACAGACCAAACTCTGCACCCTGGTCACAGGGCAGTGCTGGCAGAGTCCAGACGGGGGGCCTGGACTAGGACAGATTGAAGCAGGACATTTTAGATGAAACGAGAAAAGAATTAGCCAAAAGAAAAGCTCCCTGATGCAATCAAGCTGGAAGTGAGCAAGTCAAATGCTACCTAGAGAAACAAACTAAGGAGAGATAGGACTTAAATCTGGAGAGAGAGAAAAAAAAAAAAAAAACCAACCCCTGCAAAGAACACTAACAATGAAACCTTTACATTTTGTGAGCTTTAAGATGATGGAGACAAACAGTTGGAAAGGAGGGAAAAAACCAACATGCTTTGAAAGCCTTCAGATGATACTACTCTGGCTGTTTCTCTCCCAGTTTGCTGCTTTTTCCCCCCTGACCTTTATAGCAAGATGGAAGACAATCGTATAGGAATTCCTGTATCAGTTACATAGAAAATACGAAACCCATCAGGTAAGAACACTGTGCTGTGAAATATTTTCATGTCAAGACAAAATCGCACATTTTCCATAATCCATTGCTAAAATAAAGAAGAGAGGGCTTCCCTGCCTGCTCAGTGGTTAAGAATCTGCCTGCCAATGCAGGAGATATGGGTTCGATCCCTGATCTGGGAAGATCCCACCTGCTGTGGAGCAACTAAGCCCGTGTGCCACAACTATTGAAGCCCGAGTGCCCTACAGCCCTTGCTCTGCAACAAGAGAAACCCCCGCTGTGGGAAGCCCCAGCACTGCAACTAGAGTTAAACCCTGCTCGCTGCAGCTAGAGAAAAGCTTGAGCACAGCTCAAAGATAATAAGAGACCCAGCACAGCCAAAGATAATAAAGTTATTTTTAAAAAAGGAGAGAAAGACTTGAGAAGTTTTTTTCAGAGAACGTTGGTGAAGAATTTGGCAAGTTGCAAATGCAACGAAGAGTAGCCCCCAGTCGCTGCAACTGGAAAAAGCCCACACATGGCAGCGAATACCCAGCACAGCCAGAAATAAACAACTAAATAAATAAAAAAGGATTTGGCAAGTTATACTGTTGTGTTTCAGGTTTGTCTCCCTGTCATATTTGATGTTGCGATAATAATTGAGATCAGCCCCGTAGGTTAAGATCATAAAATACAGAATAAGTGGAACTGTATATGCTTTCAGAGGGTGATATTTACAAGAAAGTGTCCTAAAAATTATTTGTCCAGAGTGAGGAATTTTAGAATGATAGGAAGTCTCTCAAGTTTAGTCCTCATGCAATGTCATAGATTCAAGCATAAAGTTCATCCAGAATTAAAAGATGTAGATGCCTTCCTAAATTATTACAATGCTTTACCAAATTATGACTCCTACAAATACGAACCAGTGGTCAAATGTAAAACAATATATTGTAGATTTGGGACGTCCCTGCTGGTCCAGTGGTTAATAATCACCTTGCGATGCAGGGGACTAGGGTTCAATCCCTGGTCTGGGAGCTAAGATTCCACCTAAGCCTGTGAGTCGCAACTATCGAACCCGAGCACCTCAACTAGGAAGCCTACCACTGCAATGAAAGATCCTGCGTGATGCAGTGGAGACCTGATGCAGCAAAATACATTCATAAAAATAAAGTGTTTAAAAAGTATGTTGTAGATTCATTGTAGGTTTTCAACCTTTTTTACATTTATGCATGTGGACATGTTTATAATATAATTACAAGCACCACAAAACTAGCTTTTTAAATTGCACACCTTAGTGCATGTCATACTGATATGTAGTGACCTTTTCAAGGCCTTGTCATTGTTTAGTTGCTAAGTCACGTCTGACTCTTTGCGACCCCATGGACTGCAGCACGCCAGGCTCTTCTGTCCTCCACTACCTCCCGGAGTTTGCCCAAATTCATGTCCATTGAGTCGGTGATGCTATCTAAGTATCTCATCCTCTGCTACCCCTTTCTCCTTTCTCCTTTTCCCTTCAGTTTTTTCCCAGGATCAGAGTCTTTTCCAATGAGTCAGCTCTTCTGATTTTAGACTATAGAGTGGTTGCAAAATAGTGTTATACAAAGGGTTTCCGTACTCTATTAATCCCTGCTGCTGCTGCTGCTGCTGCTAAGTCACTTCAGTCGTGTCCAACTCTGTGCGACCCCATAGACGGCAGCCCAGCAGGCTCCCCCGTCCCTGAGATTCTCCAGGCAAGAACACAGGAATGGCTTGCCATTTCCTTCTCCGATGCATGAAAGTGAAAAGTGAAAGTGAAGTCGCTCAGTCGTGTCCAACCCTCAGCGACCCCATGGTTTGCAGCCTACCAGGCTCCTCCATCCATGGGATTTTCCAGGCAGGAGTACTGGAGTGGGGTGCCATTGCCTTCTCTGCTATTAATCCCTAATGTTAACATTTAACATAACCATAGTACAGTTACCAAAAATAGGGTTAAAAATGGTACAAGACTATAAACCAGGTGTTGGCAAGGTTTTACTGTAAAAGGCAAGTAGTAACTATTTTAGATATTTGTCACTACTTTGTAACCACCGTTATAGCACAAAAATAGCCATAGACAATTTGTAGCAAATGAGAGTATATCCAATCAAACTTTATTTTAAGAGCAGGTGGCAGACCAGATGAGATCCATGGGCTGTGTAGTGGGCTAACACCTGCAGAGGCTGCTTTTAAATTTTAAGTTGCAAAACTAGTAAAGTAGCAGTGATGACAGCAATCACGGTGACAGAAATTAGACAAAGGGGGAAGAGTGAGGGGCTGTGCATACTTTTCTTTCAAGAAATAAAATGAGACTTCGGTGGTAGGGAGAAGGAGCTAGATGCTCTACTCATTACCCTGTGTGTGACTGTGTGTGTGCATGGGTGACTGTGTGGGCACTCAGGTGTGTGCATATAGTCCACTCCCCTTTCTTTGAAGCTTCTGAGATTAAAACGGGAGAAAGCCTGTATGCTGCAATGATAGAGTGTTTTTGAAAATGTAGGAAGTCAGAAATTTTCCAGGTTCTTCATTTTGATTTATGCTTGAGTTATTTTGTGCCTTATTTGCAGGCAGCAAGTATCAATCAAAACTGAAGATTGAACACGAATGTTGAGTTCTTATGCTTCGGGTGTACTTCCTTTTCAGAGTTTTTGGTTCTCTGCTATTTTTATCATACTGTGTCATTTAAATTTCCTACATGCTACCTTCATTTGTGCAGTTGACGTAAAATTTCAATAAAAAATATGGTTTTTAAATTGATGGGACATCCTCATTTCCCAGGAATCCAGGGATTATTGGGTTTTTCCCCATTTTTATCCATATTTTATTTTCCCCTGTTGCCATCACATCTGTAGTTACCAAAACCAGTCAACTGTGTAAGATCAATTTAGTAGGAAACAAACTCTCATTTATGAAAGAATGTTCTGAGTCTTAGAAGAAAACATTGCTCTTGGATATCAATCTGGAATTCACAAATGCTAGTAAGTCAGTTTTTAAATGTTTTAAAGTTTAACCCACATTGACATCATAGGAAATCCACTGAGAAATGCTTTTCTAGGCTGAACGCTTGTTTCCCCTTAGCCTCCCCCAACAGAGCATGTGCGTGTTATGACCATGCGCGTTCAGTCGCATCCAACTCTGTGGCGCCCTGGACTGTAGCCCACGGGGCTGCTCTGGCCACATGGGATTCTCCAGGCAAGAATACTGGAGCAGGTTGCCATTTCCTTCTCCAGGGGTTCTTCCTGACCTAGGGATTGAACCCAAGTCTCTTGCATCTCCTGCACTGGCAGGTGGGTTCTTTACCACTGAGCCATCTGGGAATCCCAGTGTACATGTTAATTATCTTCATATTACAATCACTGCTCTCCCACCACTATACCAAGATCACCTAAACTGTGTGTGTTGCATTCTGAATGTTCTTAGTTATGTATTAACTGCAAAAGATTTTCTGCATTAACCTGTCACTTGAATTCTTTGGCTACTATTGGAGATGAAGTCCAAAGAACTCTTTTTTGCCCCCCCAAAGAACTCTTAAATGACACTCCTCTGGAGGCGGTTATTTTTATAGAAATTAGCAACCAGTACCTGTATCTGTGCTGATCCCACCTGGGAGACAGCTTGTAAGACTAAAGAATCATTTGATGCAACAGCCAACTCAGTGACTCAAAACCAAAGGTTAAGTTTAAAGAAAATCGAGGATAAGAGGCAATCCTGGGGGAACTCATTCTAGGCAATCAATCATTGTGCCTCTATGTGTGCGTCTGTGCGTGTGGAAGGCATTAGGAGATTGATTCAGGGCAGGCTGGCAGGGTCCCAGACGGCTCTCTTTTTTGGGTGGCAGTGATCTGAGGGAGCAGAATCTGGCAAGCAGCAAGTAAAGAGCAGCAGTAAAGAGCTGGGGGCATTTATATTCAACCCCCTCTGCAGTCAAGGCTTCCCTGGTGGCTCAGCAATAAGGAATCCACCTGCAATGCAGGAACTGCAGGTGACCTGAGTTTGATCCCTGGGTCGGGAAGACCCCCTGGAGGAGGGCATGGCAACCGACTCCAGTATTCTTGCCTGGAGAATCCAGTGGGCAGAGGAGCCTGCGGGGCTACAGTCCATAGGGTCGCAAAGTGTCGGACACGGCTGAAGCGACTTAGCACACACAGTGGAGTCAAGCCTACCACTTGGGGAATTCCCTGGCGGTCTAGTGGTAAGGACTCACCTCTCACTGCCAAGGGCTGGGGTTCATGCACCAGCATCATAGGCTTGTGGGACTTCTTTGGGACACGTAAGATGGAAATGGCTCACACACAACAGGACAGGAATCGTTTCAGTTGATTCAGGTGTAGCAGTTCAGCTGTCCCTCACTGCAGGCACACAAGAGAAATTCCTCCTTGGGTCCAGGGCAGTGACCAGGCACCGCTGCTAGTGTCTCCTGGAGTGTCCTTTCTGGCTTCAAACTGAGGCCGAGACTGTACGGGTCATGTAAATTTCATCACGCAGATTCTTACATCTTTGGATGATGGTTTTCATGTAACTTTTCAAAGTCCGCAGCTAACATCTTTAACCCATTTCCAAGCTCCATTTGTTCCTTTTAAACTTCAACCTCCAGCTCTCTTCTCCCATCTCCGTAGATGCCGAAGAAAGACCCCGTATCCCAGCGAGCCTCTGAATTACAGTGAGCTGTCTCATTTTTCCTCTTATTTTCAACATTCATCAGAGCTTAAAAGTTCCTAATAAGTGTTTGGAAGAATGACTAAAAGTGAATAAATGCACATGTACATTCTTAGAAAACTTAAATATTCTTTTTGGTGTGGTTGTAACATAAATGGGGCTTCCCTGGTGGCTCAGCTGGTAAAGAATTCGCCTGCCAATGCAGGAAACGTGAGACATGGATTCGATCCCTGGGTCAGGAAGATCCCCCAGAGAAGGAAATGGCAACCCACTCCAGTGTTCTTGTCTGGAAAATTCTATGGACAAGGGTGCCTGGCAGGCTACAGTCCCTGGGGTTGCAAAGAGTGAGACACTAAGGAAAACACACACACACACCACACACACACACACACACACACACACACGGGGTTGCAAGGTGAGACACACACACACACACACACACACACACACACACACACACACACACACACGGGGTTGCAAAGAGTGAGACACTAAGGAAAACACACACACACACACACACACACACCCCATTCCCCACCCCCCGCCACACACAGTAACTTAAATGGAATTATGTTGCCATCTAGTGGTGAGGTGATGACTTCATTTAGAAATAAAATGCAGAATGTTACTAAGGTTGTTGTTTGTGCAGCATGTTTTATTTACAAATACTTTCATAGGAAAAATAGTTTTATTGCTTGACACTATTATCTTGCTTTACCTCGAGAATGTCTTGATTTGCCAGATCACCACTAAGTAGAAGAGTATTATAAATTGAACTTCAAAGCAGATTTTCCTACACTAACTGAATAGCTATTCCTTCAAAGAAGAATTCAGTGGTTGAAATAAGTATGGGAGATGATGACAAAGTTCAACACGTTTCTTTCCTGCAGAACTTTTCAGAGACATTAATGTGATAGTGTGCTTTGTGAAACTCCAAGAGGGCCTTACGAGCAATGTGTTTCCCAGACTCTATGTTCTTTTCATTGGAAGGACTGATGCTGAAGCTGAAGCTCCAATCCTTTCACCACCTGATTCAAAGAGCCGACTCATTGGAAAAGACGCTGAACCTGGGAAAGATTGAGGGCAGGGGGAGAAGGGGGCGAGAGTGAACGAGATGGTTGGATGGGATCATTGACTCAATGGACATGAATTTGAGCAAACTCCGGGAGATAGTGAAGGCCAGGGAAGCCTGGCGTGCTGCAGCCCATGGGGTCGCAAAGAGTCAGACATGACTTAGTGACTGAACAAGAATGAATACTCTTTACAAGGAACAACTCATTGGACCATTGTTCTATGGGGAAAAAATTGGGGGAAACACTGCTGTGTTTTAATTTTCCTCATATATTAAAATATTCAGACTTTTCATTTTGTTGTAGTGGGTATGGGGACTTCTTGTTTGTATGGAAGCATGTTTAGGCTTACTAAGATATGGGAAAATTCACTAAGATTAATTTACTACATTTTATCAATAAAAGAAAGATTCTTAAAAAAAAAAAAAACCTATTACTGCATATTGTCTTCCTGACTACAAAGCCTTTTTTGGCTTTCGTGTCCATGTTTTAGACACAGTGAATTCAAGGTACATTGTAAGAAGTCAGTAGCCATGACTTACAATTATAAGGCTCTTAGTTAATTTTTCGGTAATAAATTCTTAAAAAATTTTTTTTAATATAACTTTATTTATTTTAATTGGAGGCTATTTACTTTCCAATATTGTATTGGTTTTTCCATGAATCCTCCATGGGTGTACATGTGTTCCCCATCCTGAACCCCTCTCCCACCTCCCTCCCCAGCCCATTCCTCTGGGTCATCCCAGTGCACCAGCCTGGAGCACCCTGTATCATGCATTGAACCTGGACTGGCGATTTGTTTCACATATGATATTATACATGTTTCAGTGCCAGTCTCCCAAATCATCCCTCCCTCTCTCCCACAGAGTCCAAAAGACTGTTCTATACATCTGTGTCTCTTTTGCTGTCTCACATATAGGGTTATCGTTACCATCTTTCTAAATTCCATATATATGTGTTAGTATACTGTATTGGTGTTTTTCTTTCTGGCTTATTTCACTCTGTATAATAGGCTCAAGTTTCATCCACCTCATTAGAACTGATTCAAATGTATTCTTTTTAATGGCTGAGTAATACTCCATTGTGTATATGTACCACAGCTCTCTTATCCATTCATCTGCTGATGGACATCTAGGTTGCTTCCGTGTCCTGGCTGTTATAAACAGTGCTGCGATGAACATTGGGGTACACATGTCTCTTTCAATTCTGTTTTCCTCTTTTTTTTTTTTAATTAACTTTGTTCATTTTTGGCTGTGTTGGGTGTTTGTTGCTGGCATTTCTCTGGCTGTGGTGAGTGGTCTTGATGGGGTCTTCTCTTGTGGAGCTTGGGCTCTGGGGCTCGTGGGCTCAGAAGTTGTGGCTTCCAGGTTCTAGAGCGCAAGCTCAATAGTTGTGGCCCACGGGCTTAGTTGCTCCATGGCCCGTGGGCTCTTCCCAGATAACAGATGGAACCTGTGTTTCCTGGATTGATAGGCAGATTCTTTACCATTGAACCACCAGGGAAGCCTGGTAATCATTTCTTTAATTGAAATTAGCATCATTTCACATTGACTACTTTTTACAAAATCTACCTGGGTTCTAGGAATGTGGTTTCCTGCCATGCGGACAGTCACTTTCAATAATAGCTGTTAGTGATAGCAGAATGACTTGGGATATAACCACAATGCAAATGACTTGAAATTTTCTATTTCTGGTCTTTTTTTTAAAATTACCTTTCACATATGTGTTGCCGAATTAATCATAGCAACTCAATTTCAAATTCCTGGCAATAGCTTCATTTCCCCTTCGTTTATTTAGACTTGCAGTCTTGATTGCACTAGACATGTGCTAGTCACTGGGCTTAGACAGATCCCTTAGGATACAGGTTCTGTGCGGTCAGGGGTCTTGTCTCCCTCATTTTCTGTTGTATCACTGGTGCCTGGCATGGTGACCAGCACTTCGTCAGTGTTCATGAAGTATTTGTGGACAGAATAAAACTTTCACACACTCTGCTTTTGAGAGTCTCCCGACCGCAGCCACGAAATTAAAAGACGCTTACTCCTTGGAAGAAAAGCTATGACAAACCTAGACATCGTATTAACTAGACAGGGTATTAAAAAGCAGAGACATCACTTTGCTGACAACGGTCTGTATAGTCAAAGCTATGGCTTTTCCAGTAGTCATGTATGAATGTGAGAGTTGAACCATAGAGAAGGCTGAGCGCCAAAGAATTGATTCTTTCAATTTGTGTTGCTGGACAAGACTCTTGAGAGTCCCTTGGATTGCAAGGAGATCCAACCAGTCCACCCTAAAAGGAAATAAATCCTGAATATTCATTGGAAGGACTGATGCTGAAGCTCCAATCCTTTGGCCACCTGATAACAAAGAGCCAATTCATTGGAAAAGGCCCTGATGCTGTGAAAGATCAAATGCAAAAGGAGAAGAAAGTGGCAGACGATGAGATGGTTCGATAGCATCAGTGACTCAATGGACATGAGTTTGAGCACACTCCAGGAAACAGTGAGGGACAGGGAAGTCTGGCAGGCTGCAGTCCATGGGTCACAAGAATCTGGACATGACTTAGAACATGTCTTAGAACAACAACAGTGGTTTAATAGACAAAGGAGAAAGGACAGTAAAATACGCTAATTGATATAAGAGAGATAGGTACCAAAAGGAGAAAGTGCATTCCAGGCAAAAAGTCTTAAAAAGCATGGAGAGAACTGGAGTAAGAAGGCTGGGGACCTTTTTCGAGAGCTTTTCCTTTCTTACTGAGGAGTTTACATTATCATTATACATTATATAAGATAATTATACATTATCATTGTAGATTTGGTGTACTAATTTTATTGGATCTCAAACAAAAACTTTGTAAATAGTTAAAAGAAAGTTTTTTTGAAAGGTTGATCTGATCCCAGTGTAGAGAAACTTAATATGCGTGGGCCTTGTTGAAACACAGCAGACATCTCTGTATGCTTGGTAGCTCATGGGGAAGCCAGGCTGACATTGTAAGTTCTTAATAATTGCCCCAACATGCTGTCTAGAATTTTGAAATTCTCCCCAGGAAACCCCCAGAGCAGAGCCCTGCAGGAGAAGTTTCTTTTAAAAGCAAAATTGTGGAATAAGCGAAGTGTGTCGGTGACATCTCACTTCCCTTTTCATGATTTCTTTCTACCCAGTTAGGAAACCACCCTGATTCAGACGGCAGGGCCTTCTGCTGGCCTGTGAAAGCCTAGAGTTCCCACCCAGACCTAATCTTCCTGGGCTTTGGATTTATCCTTGGGGACTGTATGCCTTGGATTTTTTTTCACCTTTCCTATAATGTTTCCCATAAATTTCAATATGTTGTGATTCATTACATGCTTACTTAAATGTTAGTTTTATATCTTTGTAAGAGCTTGCATGTATTATTTAATTCACAAAAATCAGAAAAAAAAAATCTTTGCTTGAATCATCTATCCTGACTTTTGCTTCTATGAAGTGTGCTGTGCCTATTGAAACCAGCACTGGAAATGATCTGATATGAATTCGCCTGAGACGCTGATGATATAAAAGCTTAATGAATTGCCCTTCCCAGAGGTATGGGTCCTGCAACGCACATTGCCCTAACCCACAGAGCCTTGTCACTCTTCTCTCTTGCTCATCTTGCTGATCAGTTGGGGGAGTCCTTTCCTACCTCATTGTTGTTTTGACATAGTCATTCAGACAGCTGCTACCAGTTGACGGGGATTGACATGTGATACATAATCAATTCACCATCTAATTCAAAGGGACGGTGAAATTGGAGGCATCAATAAGGAACCAGATGTTTTGGCAGGCTCAACAGGGACACTTAAGTCATCTCGGGAAAATATGTTTAATATTGAACTTCAAGACCAGGATCAAAGCTGATTCAGTAAATGGGACTTTCCTGGTGGTCAAGGGGTTATGGACCCGCCTTGCAATGCAAGGTTCGATCCCTGACCCGGGAACCAAGCTCTCACATGCCGTGGAGCCGCCAAGCCTGCAGGCCATAACCACTGGAACCTGTTCACTCTGGACCCAAGTGCTCCAACGAGGAAGTCCACGGGCCACACAGATTCCTCCACACGGTGCAACGGAAATCACACGGGCCACACAGATTCCTCCACACGGTGCAACGAAAGTCACAGGGGCTGCAACCAAGACCCAACAGAGCCAAATAAATAAATTCTTGTTTTAAAAAAGCTGATCCAGTAAAGAGTGTTAGTTGCATGTACATGAAGCCCAGAGCTGCTTTTTCCTGTAAAAGCACACAATTAGAATCTAGAGATTCAGATTGCTAAGTATAGATTCTTATTTGAATCTAGATTCTTGTGAAGTTGCACCCACTTCAGATGCTCCATTCTCATTCTGTCCTTCCCTAAAACCTCAGGGCTGTCACTTCTTCCGTTGCTCTGAGATCATAGGCAGTGCCAACCAACCTACCCGTGTCTTTGCCTCTTCCACCACAAAATGCTGATGGCAGTTAATAACCATCAGAAGACATTGCCATCCATTTAATTTTTTCTTCTTCCGTCTCCTCCTGTGAGCTCTCTAACTCGATCTCCTGTTCTATTCCTTCAAAGAGTAAAAAGGTTCAAACCATAAAAATAGAGTTTTAAGAAGTATGACCCCTTCCTCATTTTGCCTGCCAAGTTTCAATCTGGTGCAGGTGCTCACAGACGCTTATAGGCAAATAAAATAAGTTATTTCCATATCGCTAAGGAAGGACGCTCACTGACTTGAGTCAGGGTCAGGACTTTGATTAGAGGCCCTGGTTTGAGGTCAGAGGCCAGTGCTTTTCTAAATCCCAGACTTGAGTATTGTTTTAACTAGCTTTTGTCATCACCCAAATCCTGCAAGAATGTCTGGAAATTAAATAAGTCAGAAATGGATGGCTGTAATCTTGGGCCTGGCAGGGCTTCTACAGGCAGCCACACCGCACCCAGTGCCTGTTTATCCTTCTCCTGCGTCCTCCAGAATCCTGCTTACGCATCAGTTTCTATTGAGCAACGGTGTGTGGAGCCAAGTCAGGAACGGTCAAGTTCCTTGTCTGCCTTCTTGGTCTGGTCCTGACACCGGCCCCCAACAATGCCAGGCTCGGGAACTATTTGTTTCTGAACTCCAGCCAAGAAGTCTAACAATTCTCTCCCTTCCTCTCCATCGCCCTCTTCATCCTTACCCATGCCAAGTCTGGGATTTTTCCCTTGTCTAGAGACTATGTAGGCAAGGAAATGAACTTTCTTGGGATATGACAGGCCACTTAGCAGAGAATGTGCCCTTTGTTCTCATTTAAATGCCTTTTCCTTAAATGACGTTTCTTTGGCTTCTGCAGATATATCCGCACTTAGCTGCTTAATTTCTACAAGGTACCTGTCAGACGCTAAGAAGTAGGTGCTGGAATTCCATTTTTTTTTTTTTTTCCTGATCAGGAAGCAGTGGCTCAGAAAGGAAAACTGATATGCCCAAGGACTTAGTCAAGCACTTCTGTTAGTTGCGTCTGAGTCTGTTCTTTAATTTTATTTAAAAATCCTTTCAGCTTCCAGCAACCACATCCAAGACAAAGGAAGCAAACACTTACTTACAGAAAAAGACACAGGTCTGAGTGTTGACTCCAATTCCACCATGAGTCAGAAAATTTAATTTCATTTGGACACACCCAAGGACAGCCCAGCACAGATAAGAGTCAACAGGGAAATGGGTTCTACTTCCCACTGTTCACTTGCCACTTGACCTTGGGCAAGTCACTTCAGGCCTCTGGACCCCAGTTTCCTCATCAGTAAAGCAGGGCAGCTGAGTTTCATGATCCCTTTGGTTTCATTTCAGCTTCAAGAAGTCTTGTTGTTCAGTCGCTCAGTCATGTACAACTCTTTGCAACCCCATGGACTGCAGCATGCCAGGCTTCCCTGTCTGTCACTATCTCCTGGAGTTTGCTCAAACTCATGTACATTGTCAGTGATGCCATCCAGCAATCTCATCCTCTGTCGCCCCCTTCTCCTCCTACCCTCAGTCTTTTCCTATCAGTCACATAGGAAAAAGCTGAAATGAAGACATAAGGCTAAGACATCTCTAAGAAGTCGGCAAGGCATCTTCATATAAAAAGCACTTTAAAAGAATAATCTCTGGGGAAAAAAAAAGAATAATCTCTGGTAAGTAAAAATATGTGTTCATTTTGACTCAGCAATTTCACTTTGGGGGCTTTATCCTAAGGGAAGAATCAGAGGTGTGCTTCAAGATACAAGAATGATTATCACAGTGTGTGTTTGTTTGTTTAATAAACTTTTAATTTTAGGATAGTTTTAGATTTAACAGAGAAGTTGCACAGATAGTGCAGCTGTTGTTTTAGTCACTAAGTCATGTTCTGACCCCTTGCAACCCCATGGACTGTAGCCCGCCAGGCTCCTCTGTCCATGGGATTCTCCAGACAAGAATACTGGAGTGGGGTGCTATTTCCTTCTCCAAGGTAGTGCAGAGAGTTCGCATATACTCCTCCTCCCCACTTCCTTTCCTATTAACAACTTACGTCAGTATACTAGGATACATTTATCACAACTAATGAACTAATATTGATGCATTAGTAACGAAAATCCATCCTTTAACCATATTTCCCAACTTTTACCTTATTTCTTTTTCCTGTTCCAGGATTCTGTCCAGAACACCACATAACATTTTGTTGTCACACCTCCCTAGTTCCCTAAGAGGGTGGGAGATGCTCCGATTTTTCCTGACTTTTGATGACCTTGTTAGTTTTGCGGAGCACCGGTCAGGTGTTTTGCAGAATGTCTTGATTTGGGTTGGTTTGATTTTATTAAAAAAGGAAAAGTCCTGGGAGAAAGATCACAGATGTGATTAAAAAAAGAAAAGTCCTGGGAGAAAGATCACAGATGTGAGCTGCCTTTCTTGTTACATCATATCAGGGGTATCAGCCGTCTACCTAATGTTTACCGATGATGTTAATCAGATAGCAGGTGGTATTTGCCAGGTTTCACCGTGCTATTTTGCTTTGGCTGTGCCGCATGGCTTGTGGGATCTTAGTTCCCTGAGCAGGGATTGAACCCAGCCAGCCCCTCTGCAGTGAAAGTACGGAGTCTAACCGCTGGATCACCAAGGAATTCCCTCGCCGTGGTATTTTTTAATAATAAAACTTTTCAATAATAGGACTGTAGCCTTCTTGAGGGCAGGGACTCTGCCTGTTTCACTCATCACAATGCACCCAGTGCCAAGAATAGTTCTGATATGTAGAACATATAGTTCAATAGGTAGAATTGGTTGAATGAGAAGAGATCTATTTAAATAAATTAATTTATGCAATAAGACAGAATACTAGCAGTCATCATCAATGTTTGGTGATATGGATAAATGCTAGTGATAAATTCAGTGAAGAAACAGGTTAAAAGCAGTCACTATACATTGTATTTTTATAAAGTGTGCACACCCCTGTATGGGTAGAGGATTAGACTACTATTGTCAAAATGTTAACAGGGGTCATTAGTTACTGCTGGGTGGAAGGATTAGGGGGATTTAAATTTTCAGCCTTGTTCGATATTTTCCAAAATTTAAATGATAAAAATGAAGTTTTTCTGGAAATCAGAAAGAAACATACCACAAAAATGGAAAGAAGTTTAAAGCTTCAGAAAGATCCTGGAGCAAGAAAAACAGATGTTCCAATACAGTGCCCAGCAACCACATTATTTAGTCATGTATTAGTATCTGTGAAGGAACTGAAATTAGTGGTGCAGTGCGTAGAGGGTGTTGTCCTCAAAATTCTGCAGTTTCTAGGAAACTAGGCACCATCTGTTTCTGATTTAGGGCATTAGAGTTGCAAGATCATGGGCTGTATCTTCGTTACTCTTATAACAAATTGTTTAAAGTTAAAAAAAAAAAAAAAGAAAAGGAGTAAAGAGCACAGAATACCAGAGTGAATGGCATTCTTGTCTGGTTTGCTTTCTCCTCCCTGGGGCTTTGCATTTTAAAAACGCATGTTGTGGTTTTTCTATGATCATCTTCCCACTTCCTGTGCTGTATCTCCCTTACTGTAAATATCCTTTGGTAGAGTCATGCTTTTCTTGTCTCTCCCCTGCATTCTGTCTTTCTTCATATTCACTAAACTTTCTCCAAGCTTCCACTGTGTATTTTTTTTCTAATTTGTATGAGTCCGATGGTATTTATTTTATTCTCCACCAAGATTTTTAGAACCCTGGTTTCAAATCCTAGTTCCATCTTTTATTAGCTGTGTAATTTGGAGAAAGTCGTTTAACCTCCCTGAGTCTCCCCCTTGGAAACTGGGGGACGATATTTTGTACGCACTGGGTGTGTTGCAAGGATTGAATGAGATTTAATGTAACTATGTGGAGGATCTATCCTAGTGCTGGTCCTAAGCAGGGCCTGTAACCGTTGGTATCTGTTACTTCCTTTCCCCCTTCTGTGCAGGCTCTGTCTGGTGTCTCTCACTATCTTTCTAAAACACATACTAAAGGATCAAGTCCAAACTTAGGCTTTCAGGGTCCTTTTCAAATGAGACCTAATCCATCTCATGGGCCTCACTATCTTCCAGGAATGTTCTGTATCCCCGTGTATCCCCATGTTCTGTAACTCCAGGCACATTGGCTGTTCCCTGAATACATGGCACTCTTTCTTCTCTGCTGGCCTTTACACATGCTGTTTTCTGGGTCTGGAAGTTTTTTGTGCTCCTACTTAAGAAATGGTCTTTGTGTAGCCTCTGACAGCTTGAGGCCCCTACGCTCCCCTCCAACCACAGTCATTTGTTCAGAACTTTATTACTGCAACTCCTTATTCAAGTGTCTCTATCCGTCACTCACTCATGCAACGAAGAGTCATCCAGCCCCTACGATGTGCCAGGCACCGAGAGTGCAACCTCTGTTAACAGTTGAATTATAGGTTCCATAAGTACAGGGGTCTTGTCTGACTTCTCCTTCCCCAGGGCTTAGCACCAGAGAAAAGCAAACACTCAGTGTTTGTTTGTTCAATATCGAATAAAATTAGAGCATTTCCTTTTCAGTCATCAAATCGAAAACCATAATGCTGCCAAGTACTTCCTGGTTTGCCTTTTAAAGGCAAAGATAAAAGACACATATTTTCTTTTACATGTAACATATTGTTATGCTTTTTTTTTTTTTAAACAATTCCAGGGGGCTCAGAACTATTCCCTTGCTTTGCATGCTTTCCATCTGGAAAAGTTTAGCTAATTAAACCAAAGACTGCAGATGAGTTGGCCCCATTTATCTCCAAGGGATGAAATCTTTTTCTCTCCAGAGATTCTTCCTCAGACAAATACCAAGGGTCAGTGTTATTTTTAGTAACATATAGTTTTGAAAGTCTTAAAAAATTTTTTTTTCAATTTCTAAGTTTGGTAACACATACTTTAAAAAATCTTTTCATAAAAAAATATTAAATGTACTAATAAACCCTAGCCTGTACAGAAGCATTTCTATCAACTCTAGATTATGTTGAATTACTATAGTGGAGGTTAAGTTAGCCATTAATCTACTAACAAGAAGTTAGAAAAAAATCCTTGCTCTTTCCTTTTTTTGGTAAATGCAGGATGCCTGCTGGTGATGATAATCTGTGCAGACTGAGTGGTTGTTCAGAGAAAGCTATTCTCATCCTTCATTTTGAGGGATTTTCAATTTTTGATGATGATTTGTCACTATTTCTGTGTTTTCATTCTTGTCCCTACCCTGTCCCCTTCTCCATCTTCTCCTAATCTACAGACACATACGAGCCATGCTTTCTTGAATGAATTTGGGTTCTCGTACACCCCACAGGACAATTATGAAAATCATGTGCCAATTACATGCTGATTTCTTTGAGGTTCAAAGTGAAAACGCTATAACTTCACACTAACAATAATTAAGAAATGGCCACAAAAGCTGAATTTTATTGATATAAATTAAAAAAAATTTTTTTTTCCAACTGAAAATAATTTGTCCATCTCCTGGGTTATGTCATGAGATTTAAACCAATGGGCCTGATAGGAAAGAGCTACATCAGGTTTTAGGGGAAAGATACTGTGCAAACTTTGATAGTGAATAAACCAAATTTCAGGGCTAATACTGCCATCTTTGCCAGGCAATGTGGCATGCACAGTGGATTCAACTGAATTTCATAAAAACTAAAAACCAGTAAAGAAAGTCAGTGTGGGCCCAAGAACCTGCGGATGTTCATCTGGCCCCGTGTGAGTGAGGCCCTCTCTCACACCCCTGCCTGGGGCTGCCCCCCAGCCTTTCTCAAGGCTGACCACCTCCTTTCCCATTCTTCTTCTGTGGGAACAAAAGGGCCCCCCAAAAGCCACGCGTGGGTGATGGCTATTGAATTTCGTTTCCTTTTAAATTTACCTGCTTATTTTTCTGACTGTGCTGGGTCTCTCCCCACAGGCTTTCTCTAGTTGCAGCGCTCAGGCTTCTCACTGCAGTGGCCGCTCATTGCAGAGCCTGGCTCTAGGGTTCAATAGTTGTGGCGCGCAGACCTAGTTGTCCCTTGGTGTCTGCAGTCTTCCCAGGCCAGGGATTGAACCTGTGCCTCCTGCATTGGAAGGTGGATTCTTAACTTTTGGATCACCTGGAAAGTCCTGGCTATGGAATTCAGATGACTGAGTTTAATGAAACAGAAGGTTCTGTGGTCATCACAGCCCCAATAATAGGTTGGATCTGAGCCTTAGCTCCTGAGTAGGCTTTGACACTTTTGTTGTTCTTCAGTCACTAAGTCGTGTCCAGCTCTTTGCAACCCCATGGACGGCAGCACACCAGGCTCCTCTGTCCTCCACTATCTCCCCAAGTTTGCTCAAATTCATGTACATTGAGTCAACCGTGCTGCCTAACCATCTCATCCTCTTTGGCATTTTACAGTGTCCCAAAAGCCTGAGGGCCAGCACCAGGTATTCATTTCTCTTCTCTCAGGCCCTCCTGGAGGTCATTGCATCCATCCTTCACTCCTGGGTGGTGTCAGAGGAGGTTACTCCAGTTTTGTAGACTTGGGTAGAAATATCGGTGCTTCTATCTTGGGCTTTGGTGTTGTAAGGAGGATCCAGGCCATCCTTCACTATGCTTTGAGAAAGATGTTATTAGGATACTCTCCACTAAATGCCTTTGGAATGATCCATGGGATACTCTGTAGTTTTAGAACAGTTATGCTGTGCCTATGCAGTTGGTGTGTTTATCCTTCTGGGACCCTGTGTATTTTGTAATTCATCATTTTTCTCTCTTGTGTTGAATACCAGGAGGCTCTGAGCCAACTTTTGTATCGTTGATAGCAAAGACTCCATGTCTTGCATCTTAATTATACCTTTGCTTTCCCTCATGTTTCTTATTTCAAATTTATTTGATACTCCTATAAGTGTTTGCTTTCTTGGTGGCTCAGATAGTAAAGAATTTGCCTGCAACGCAGGAGACCCAGGTTCGATCCCTGGGTCAGGAAGATCCCCTGCAGAAGGGAATGGTCACCCACTCCAGTATTCTTGCCTGGAGAATTCTATGGACAGAGGAACCTGGTGGGCTACAGTCCATAGCGTCTCAAAGAGTTGAACACGAGTGGGTGACTTAACACTTACATAGTGTTTGCATTTTTATAAGCTGCCTTAAAGTCTTCTTGAAAGAAAATAGGTTGCAGATTAATAAGAAAATAAACATTTGTGGGTAGGAAAATTCAGAGACAATGAGTTTTCAGGCAACAAACCTTGATAGGATTTAGGACTGCCACTGTTTGGTATGGATTATGTTAAAAAAGTCAACACCCCTTTCAGCATCATGGCATTGCCTATAGTATGGATAAATATGACCATCGATATATGAATTACAGCCTTGGGTCAGTGAATGAATGGAAAAGCAGGGATATAGGAAGAAAATGTCTTTTTTAAGTTGGTTGTTGAAAAAGATGAGATTCTCTTGCAGGAGGAAAAACTCAAGTGACCCAAAGGAAGTGATTCACAGGGGATGAAAACAGAGAGTGGTGACAGAAGGCTAAGGATGGCAACCCAGAGGGAAGCGGGAAGTGCCAGGCAGAAACTAGAAAAAAATAAAAATAAATAAATCCACATTTGTCGAAAGGCGAGTACAGAAGCCATCCAAACCAGGGTCACAAGCTCCCAGCAAAGTAGCTAGACTTTCTGCTGATGAATTGAAGGAAATTTGCAATAAGGAAAAATACACCCATCTGAAAAGAAATCCAGTTCATAAGGTCAGCCCAACCCAAAACAACATCAGTGAACAGGAATTTCATTCTCTGAACAATACCAATCTTAGCGCTACTGTGGCCAACTCATTCCTTTCTAAAGGGTGCACAGTTCACACCTATTTTTGTCCTGAAAATTCTACAGAGAACTTTTGGAAAGAGGCCTGCACAGTTAGAAATCCTCAAATAAAAACTGTGATCGTGCTTCCTTGTTCAGCTGCAGGGTGGCACATGTCCCCTTTAACATGCTGACAATTCCCAGCTTCACTAAAACTGCGCAGATGGGCGCGGTGAAACTGCCAGTTACCTTGTACACAGGAAGTCTCTCAGGGAAGGGAGACAGAGTCACATGGTAATGTTTTACATGGAACTGCTCATAGCCTCTGTGTTAGTGGCTCAGTCGTGTCTGACTCTCTCCGACCAGGTGGCCT
The DNA here is from genome assembly GCF_002263795.3 of Bos taurus. NCBI lineage: Eukaryota > Metazoa > Chordata > Mammalia > Artiodactyla > Bovidae > Bos > Bos taurus. The sequence continues at coordinate 77,603,759 of NC_037342.1, forward strand.
ACTCACTGAGTCCCTCCTCTGTGCCTGTGCTGTGCTAAGCATATGTCGCTTTGTGCTAAGTTTCTTCAGTCGTGTGCAACTCTGCGACCCCATGGGCTGTAGCCCGTCTCTGTCCATGGGATGCTCCAGGCAAGAATACTGGAGTGGGTTGCCACACCCTCCTCCAGGGGGTCTTCCCCACCCAGGGATCAAACCAGTGTCTCTGACGTCTCCTGCATTGGCAGGCGGGTTCTTAACCACGAACACAACCTGGGAGCCCGCACATTACATCACTGAATCCTTAAGACAAGCGTTTGAGGTGGTTTCTGTTATTAACCCCATTTTACATTCGCAGGAACTAAGTCAGAAAGATAAAGTACACCCAGTGCCTACGTTAGATCTAGTAAGTCAAGACTGAGCGTGTCAACTGGATTTGGCCATGTGGAAGCTGCAGAATGATGCGGGGTCCCCTGCAGGTGGAAGAGTGAAAGGGTGGTGAAGGAGGAAGGTGACTTGAGAAGCTTGGCTGTGCTCAAGAGGGGAGAAGTGTTATTTATTGAATGTTCACTGTGCTCTGACATCAGGAGATGCCAGGGTGAAGCAGAAGAGCCAACAGATATGGGCTTCTATCCTCAGGTGACTGACAGTCCAGCAAAGAGAGACGGTCCACAGGTTTATTCAACTTCAATTTGGTGAGCGCTGAAAACACGAGAGGAGGGTGGTGTGTGTCTATTACAGCAAGATGGCACCTGAGGACGGGGAGGAAGGAGGCGTCTCTGAGGAAGTGATGCTCGAGTGGATGACGATTTCATATCCCCAGTGGGTCCACCTTCAGGAAGCAAGCACCCTGGCCCTGCTGACATGGGCATTTGGGTCCCCGTGGAAATTTCTTATTGTTGTGTGTCAGCCCCGTCACCTGGCTTCTAGAATGGGCATATGCAAATGGAGTCATTTATGTGTGCTCAAAGTATACTGGCTACACCCTAAAGTAGGAACTGAGCCTCCCCCACTAAAGTAGTCCCAAACAGCCCCAGAGAAGGACTTCACTCACACTCTCAAACCAGCCTGCCTCTGCCGTCTGCCTCTCCTTCCTCTTTGACCCTGGCTTCCATTTGTCTGAATCCGCCGCTGGTGAGGCTAGTTGATGGCCAAGGTTAGAGGGTCTGAATGTGAGAATACCCACGTGTGTGCCGGGGCCTTCTCCCCAGGCTTCTATCACCGCCGGTCATCGGGGTGGGGAGCAGGGCTGGGTCTGGGTGGAGATACTCAGGCGCAGAGTGTGCCGGCCACGCCCCAGAGCAGTGATGCTTGAGCTCATAGAGTCTTCCATTCAAGTTTTCTGTCTCCTTTCTGTCCTGTTCAATTCCAGTTCAAGGGCCAGATGGGAGGTCGACATATGACCTTGGGCATGTTACTTAACCTCCTTGTGCCTCAATTTCCTCTGAAATATGGAGATAATGAAAGTACCTATTTCAGGGAATTCCCTGGTGGCCCAGGGGCTAGGACTTGGCGCTTTCCTTGCCCTGGTTGAAGAACTAAGATCCCACAACCTGCGTGGTGTGGTCAAACAAACAGTACCTGTGTCAGACGAAGTGAGAAAATTCACATAAAGCAGCTTGCCTAGTGGCTAGCACATAGTAGGTATTGGATAACTGTTAGCTTTGATTATTACTATTGTGATTATGTTTTGGAGAGTTCTGTTATACTGTGTTTGAGTCTTAGCTCAGCTAGCCAGAGCCTACTATTTAGTCTACTTATGGGCATCCCTGGTGCTCTAGTGGTTAAGAATCTGCCTGCCAATGCAGGGAACATGGGTTCGACCCCAGGTCTGGGAAGACCCCGCATGCTGCAGAGCAACTTATCAACTACTGAAGCTCAGACGCCTTCAGCCCATGAGCCCTAACTACTGAGCCCACACGCCTAGAGCCTGCGCTCTGCAACAAGAGAAGTCCCTGTTATTTGCAACTAGAGAAAGCCCGTGTGCAGCAACGAAGACCCTGCACAACCAAAAACAAAAGTAAATAAATAAATATTGAAAAAAAAACATAGTGTACTGTTGAATAAATTGGTGTTTTACTTTTATCCATCAGTCTTACAAACTTAGCTAAAGTACGTCTGACCCTAAGGGCTGAAGCGAAAGCTGACAAGCTCTGGATTCAGAACGACAAGGCGGAGGACAGCCTTGGCTTTCGACCCACGCGCCAGAGGCATGAGGCTTCTTGGAAGTCAGCTTGCTGCCCTCCCTGGATACGCCCAACCTCTCCATTGTTTTTCCATTTGAATCTCCGGCATTCTAAGGCCACCGTTGCTTTTTATATTCCAACCAGAAAAGAATGTGTTTTTAAATACAGTAGTACCTACATGCCGAAGATTTCTAACTGTCTCAAAAGTTTTGGGAGATCTTTTTCTTTTGTTATTTTTGAAGAAAAATTCACAACTTAGGCTGCTGATCAGCCCAACTGCAAGTATTACTTCTATTTTCTATTGGAGTATAATTGCTTTGCAATGCTGTGTTAGCTTCTGCTGTGCAACAAAGTGAATCAGCTATTTGTATACATAAATCTCTTCCCTTTTGGACCTCCTCCCACCCCCCACCCCACCCCTCTAGGTCATCACAGGGCATATGTGGAGTCTAGAAAAATGGTTCAGATGAACCTGCTTGCAGGGCAGGGTAGAGACCCAGACATGGAGAACAGACACGCGGAGCGGTCGGGGTAGGGGAGGGTGGGACGAACTGGGAGAGTAGCTTTGACACGCATACACTACCACGCATAGAGCAGCGAGCTAGTGGGGAGCCGCTGTGCAGCACAGGGAACTCCGTTCAGTGCTCTGGGGGATCTTTGTTTCCCCCACCACTCTCTTGCTTGACTTGGTGGGCCTCCTATTGTCTTCCTTAGCGAGGCAGCGCAGTGCTGAGCGCCAGAAAAGGCCCAGGGAAAACCCTCTGCCAACATGCAAAACCAGAGGTAAAATAAAAAGCAATGATTTTGGAGCAGACTGGCATCAACTGTGAGCCCAGTCTGCCATATTTACTTTTTCTTAATCTAAAATAACAGAGATAACGTACACAATAGACTTTCTAACTTGCCACTTTTCCCTTATCTTTTTTCCCTTTGTGAACCTAAGACATCATGTTCTTTCATACAATCCCTCAAAAAAAAAAAAAGAGAAGAAAAAAGCCTTTGGCCATTCCATTCCCTGCTGCCCATGGAGAAGGACAGACTCTATCTGATATTTCAGCTGGAAGGCAGGGTGGCAGATTCTTTCCAATGGGGTGGCGACTTCCTCCCTACTTTCAGAACACACCCCTTCCCAAAAATACGCCCTCCGGGGCAAGCAGCACAAAGGGAGCTCTCGGCGTCAGCAAATGCCCACATCGCTTCCTTTTCCTTTTACACCCAGTGGCCTGAGAATGGCACAGAGTTTGGGGAATCCGCACCACAAAGTTGTGTGTAGCCCCTCTGGGCCTGGAAGTGGCCCCTCTCTCCTCTCTTACCTTCCTGGTCCGTCTTCCAAACCATCGTAGGTGGTTTGGTTGCTAAGTCGTGTCTGACTCCTGGCAACCCTATGGACTGCAGCCCTCCAGGATTCTCCATCCATGGGATTTCCCAGGCAAGAATACTGGAGTGGGTTGACATCTTCTCCAGGGGATCTTCCCGACTCAAGGATTGAACCTGCATTTTCTGCATTGCAGGCAGATTCTTCACCGACTGAGCTACCAAGGAAGCCCGTCATAGTGATTGTCCTAAAACCCAAATCTGATCATTCCATCTACTTAAGAACTTGCTATGGCCTTTTGGCCCAAAGCAAGCATTCTCAAGCTCCAGTCGATGCATGGGCCTGTCCGTAGTTGACTATGAAAGAACAGTCTTTAAAATTTTTTTTTTTTTACTTTTTGGTGGTGCCATGCAGCATGTGGATCCTAGTTCCCCGATCAGAGATAGAACCCATGCCCCTTGCATTAAGAGCATGCATAGTCTTAACCACCGGACCATCAGGGGAGTCACAGAATGATCATATTTAAGATATAGTTTCTGAAGTTTGGGATAAGGCCTGGGAATTTGTAGATGTTAGTTTGAATTCTTTAGATTTGTAAGTGACAAAAAGTCATCTCAAACTAGTTTAGGTCAAAAAAGGAACCCGTTATTTCCTAGGACGTTCAGGGGATAAAACTATCTCCGTTATATCTGGGGGGTTTTAATCTATTGGCATGACTGAGTGACGACATGGAGAGGTCAGTGTCTTTGAGAGAGTTTATTACTTACACTTCCTGAGAGCAAAGGCTCTTGCCATGCAGGGCACCTAAGGAAGCACGAGCTTTGCCAGGAGGCAGGAAGAGGTGAACCACAGCCCTGATTGGGGCTTTTGCAGAAAAGGTAAGGAGGGGTAGAGTAAACAGCTTAGGACTGGCTAGTTTGAATGATTCTTCTGGGCTTTGGGGCATAGCAGCTGTTCCTAGATGTCTGATTTCTGGCCCTGTGTTGATCTGGGTTGGGGAAACAATGGCTTGGTGTGTATGAGTTAGTTAAAGGAGGTGATTTCAGAGTATGAGCTCTGGATCTCAGAGGAGATATAAACAACTTAAGCTGTCTAATTGATGCCAAATAGACAAATATAGAATCTAAAAAAACAGGAAAACAACAGAATGGGAAAGACTAGAGATCTCTTCAAGAAAATTAGAGATACCAAGGGAACATTTCATGCAAAGATGGGCTCGATAAAGGACAGAAATGGTATAGACCTAACTGAAGCAGAAGATATTAAGAAGAGGTGGCAAAAATACACAGAAGAACTGTACAAAAAAGATCTTCACGACCCAGATAATCACGATGGTGTGATCACTCACCTAGATCCAGACATCCTGGAATGTGAAGTCAAGTGGGCCTTAGAATGCATCACTACGAACAAAGCTAGTGGAGGTGATGGAATTCCAGTTGAGCTCTTTCAAATCCTGAAAGATGATGCTCTGAAAGGGCTGCACTCAATATGCCAGCAAATTTGGAAAGCAGCAGTGGCCACAGGACTGGAAAAAGTCAGTTTTCATTCCAATCCCAAAGAAAGGCAATGCCAAAGAATGCTCAAACTACCGCACAATTGCACTCATCCCACACGCTAGTAAAGTAATGCTCAAAATTCTCCAAGCCAGGCTTCAGCAATACATGAACCATGAACTTCCAGATGTTCAAGCTGGTTTTAGAAAAGGCAGAGGAACCAGAGATCAAATTGCCAACATCTGCTGGATCATGGAAAAAGCAAGAGAGTTCCAGAAAAACATCTATTTGTGCTTTATTGACTATGCCAAAGCCTTTGACTGTGTGAATCACAATAAACTGTGGAAAATTCTTCAAGAGATGGGAATACCAGACCACCTGACCTGCCTCTTGAGAAACCTTTGTGCAGGTCAGGAAGCAACAGTTAGAACTGGACATGGAATAATAGACTGGTTCCAAATAGGAAAAGGAGTACATCAAGGCTGCATGTTATCACCCTGCTTATTGAACTTATATGCAGAATACATCATGAGAAACGCTGGGCTGGAAGAAGCACAAGCTGGAATCAAGATTGCTGGGAGAAATATCAATAACCTCAGATATGCAGATGACACCACTTATGGCAGAAAGTGAAGAGGAACTAAAAAGCCTCTTGTTGAAAGTGAAAGAGGAGAGTGAAAAAGTTGGCTTAAAGCTCAACAGTCAGAAAACAAAGATCATGGCATCTGGTCCCATCACTTCATGGGAAATAGATGAGGAAACAGTGGAAATAGTGTCAGACTTTATTTTGGGGGGCTCCAAAATCACTGCAGATGGTGACTGCAGCCATGAAATTAAAAGATACTTACTCCTTGGAAGGAAAGTTATGACCAACCTAGATAGCATATTAAAAAGCAGAGATATTACTTTGCCAACAGAGGTCTGTTTAGTCAAGGCTATGGTTTTTCCAGTGGTCATGTATGGATGTGAGAGTTGGACTGTGAAGAAAGCTGAGAGCTGAAGAATTGATGCTTTTGAACTGTGGTGTTGGAGAAGACTCTTGAGAGTCCCTTGGACTGCAAGGAGATCCAACCAGTCCATCCTAAAGGAGATCAGCCCTGGGTGTTCATTGGAAGGACTGATGCTGAAGCTGAAACTCCAATACTTTGGCCACCTCATGCGAAGAGTTTACTCATTGGAAAGGACCCTGATGCTGGGAGGGATTTGGGGCAGGAGGAGAATGGGATGACAGAGAATGAGATGGCTGGATGGCATCACTGACTCAATGCACATGAGTTTGGGTGAACTCTGGGAGTTGGTGATGGACAGGGAGGCCTGGTGTGCTGCAATTCATGACTGAGTGACTGAACTGAACGTAACTGAAGAAAACACAGGACAAGAGCTGGCTTCAGTAGGAATGGATCTAGAATGGTGTGGTCTACAAAGCTGCCACTAGCCACATGTGACTGGCAAACACTTCAAAATATGGTTATCCGAATTGAAATGGGATATGAAGTACAAGCTGGCTTTCAAAGAGCATAAAAAAAACACCCATCTCATTAATGATCTTATATATTGATGACACATTGAAGTAAAATTTTGGAAATATTGAATTAAATATAACATAGCATGGAAATTCATTTCCTTTGCTTCCTTTTACTTTTCCTAACATGGATGCTAGGAACTGAAGATTGCGTATGGCAGCTTGTATTTTGGAGTAGCAAATGGCTACCCACTCCAGTATTCTTGTCTGGAAAATTCCATGGACAGAGGAGTCTGGCATGCTGCAGTCCATGGGGTCACAAAGAGTCCGACACGACTAAGCACAGCACAGCTTGTATTTATGGCTTACATTGTATTTCTATTGAACAGCATTGATCAAGACCAAATGATGTCCTCTCTGTCTCCTTCTCTCTTTCCGTAATTCGACTCTGCTGCCTTCCGATATATTTGGAGTTCATTCTCTCCAACTATCAACTATCTTTCCCTGTGTGTCCATGGGAAAGTGACTGATGGAAGCTCCCAGCTTATAGAATTCCAGCTTCCTAATGCCGTCGAGAGAAGGCAATGGCAACCCGCTCCAGTATTCTTGCCTGGCAAATCCCATGGACAGAGGAGCCTGGTAGGCTGCAGTCTGTGGGGTCGCTAGGAGTTGGACACAAATGAGCGACTTCACTTTCATGCATTGGAGAAGGAAATGGCAACCCACTCCAGTGTTCTTGCCTGGAGAATCCCAGGAACGGCGGAGCCTGGTGGGCTGCTGTCTCTGGGGTCCCACAGTCGGACATGACTGAAGCGACTTAGCAGCAGCAGCAGCAGAATGCCTTCGAAGACAGGCTTTCTTCCACTGTTCATATATTAGTCTCTGAGAGAAAGACTCACTGGCTTGCTGATGTCATATTCTAATTCCCCTAGAATGCTTATGTCCAGGGAAAATTTCCTGTATCAACCACTTAGTTTTCGTGAGATGAAGTTTGTATCCCCTCATTCCTGTGCTTTTACATGTGCCAGTCCATCAGCCTGAAATACCTTTCCTTCTCTCCTGCCTGGCTAATTTCTAATTCAGCCAGATTCTTCATGATCTAGCTGAAATGTGAAGCTCTGCTATCTCAATCATAACACTCATTTCTTGTTTTTTCTTTTTTTAATTCTTTTGATGTGGGCCATTTTTGAAATCTTTGTTGAATTTGTTAAAATATCACTTCAGTTTTATGTTTGTTTTTTTTTTTTTTTTCGGTGGTTAGGCAAGTGGTATCCTAGCTCCCTGATCAGAGATTGAACCCCCACCCCCTGTATTGGAAGGCAAAGTCTTCACCACTTACTGCTTTTAATTTTTTGCTTTCCTGTCTCCTCCACTGACCTTTAGCCCCTCAAAGGCGGGCTCTGTCTTCTGTTCTTTCATTTGGCCCCAACAGAATAGTGGGCACTCTATAAACATTGGTGAAATGAAGGTGAGCTTGCTCATTCCAAGCAGCAGGCAAAAGACAAGGGTTAGTTACCTACTTTATATGCTGTGTTGGCTTTGTATTGCTGTGTATCGAACTACCACAACTCTAGAGGTTTAAAACAATACATTTATTGTCTCTTAGTCCTGTGTTCCAGGAATCTGGCGTGGTTTATCTGGGTCATTTGTTCAGGATCTCATCGATCAGTAATCAACATGGTCGTTGATCTGCATAGTCTCATCTGCAGACTCCATTAGGAAAGAATTAATTTCCAAGAATTAATTAATTTCCAAGAATTAATTAATTAATTAATTAATTCCAAGAATTAATTCAGGTGGTTGGTAAAATTCATTTCCTTTTGACTGCATGATTCAGGTTTCTGTTTTCTTGTTGGCTGTAAACTGGGGCTACTCTTTCTCTTTCTATCAAAATTAATTTTTATTTTTAGTTGGAGGATAATCGCTTTACAGTATTATGTTGGTTTCTGCCATACATCAACACGAATCAGCCATAGGCATATTTATGTCCCTCCCTCTTGAACGTCCCTCCATGGAGCTGCTCTTCACTAGAGGTGGCCCACAAGTCCTCAGTGTGTGACTTTCCCCATAAGCTCTCTCAGAGGGAATTCCCTGGGGGGCCAGTGGTTAGCACTTGGTACTTTCACTGCCGGGACCTAGGTTCAGCCCCTGGTTGGGGGAACTACGTCCTGCAAGTTGCCTTCTCACAATACGGCAGCTTATTTTTTCCAAGCCAGTAACAGAGAGTGAATCTCTCTAGCATGTGCTTTCGGAGTGGAAACATGTACACAATTGTAACTCTAATCACATTTTTAGCTCTACTGGTTACAAGCACATCACAGGTCCTATCCACACCCAGGGCATGTCCTCCACAATTAGCAATGTGACTAATGAGAGTCTGCTGTGTACCAGAAACTCTACCAGGCACTTTTCATTCATTATATCATTTAATCCTCCGATCACCTTAGGAGATGAATACTATGAAAGTAATTTTCAAATACTTGGAAATTGAAGCTAAAAGGAATTGGTTTTGACTTGTTCAAGGTCCTCTCCCGCACTCCCCCCACCAATACATGGCAAAGCTGGGATTCAAACTCAGATTTGATCTTAAAAGAACCTTCTGCCCTTTACACCTCAACTTTTAAGTAGTTTGCCCCAGAAACGTTTAAAAAAATCATCCTCTTCTTCCTCTTTCTCAAGGGTCACAGCAGAAATAGGAAATGCATATTCTTTGCTTCTTGGGTTCATATTTTTAATCAGAGTCAGAATGAAGTCTTCCTACTAAGAGAGACTGTTCAGATAGAAGCTGGCCATTCTAGGAAACATTATGTTGCAGAATTAGGGCAGGCTGCCAAAGCAGTGAATGAGACCTGACCTGGATTTTCTCAATGCTATTTGACAATAATTATATAATAATACCTCATAGTTATATACTGCATTATCAATTGTTGTCTCATTTGATTCTCAGTGTCCCTGTGGGTCAACCAGGGCAGAGATTTTGTGTAATGTGTGTGTGTATATATATATATATATTTTTTTTTTTTTTCATTTACCTATTTTAATTTTTGGCTGCGTTGGGTCTCAGTTGTAGCATGTGGGTTTTATCTAGCTGTGGCAGGTGGGCTCCGGAGCACTTGGGCTCTGTATGTGGTTGTGATGAGCTGGCCTAGGAGTATGATCTGAGTTCCCAGACCAGGGATTGAATCTTTGTCCCCTGCCTTGAAAGGTGGGATCTTAACCACTGGACCACTAGGGAAGTCCCCCTCCATATTCATTAAAAAAAGATACATGTATTTACTCACTTTTATTTTTGACTGTGCTGGGTCTTCATTGCTGTGCAGGCTTCCTCTAGCTGCAGTGCTCAGGCTTCCCACTGCAGTGGCTTCTCTTGATGCAGAGCACAGTCGCTAGTCCCGTGGCTTGTGGGACTGGATGTGGGATTGAACCCATGTCTTCTGCATTGGTAAGTGAGTATTTTTTTTACCACTGAGCCACCAGGGAAGCCCCAACTCCATATTCTTAAATCTTCTCCTTAAACAGGATTTTAGATGGCTGCTTAATATTTAATGCAGTGGACCTATTCTTCCTTACTCTAAAATGTTTCCTTAATTTTAGTTATTTAGGTTTCTCCTTGTTTTTCACTATTGTAGAAAATATTGTGAGAAACATCTCTGATGGCCAAAAATGTCCTCTCATCAGGACAGAGTCCCGGAAAAGGGATGGCAGATGACAGCCTTAAGGGTCTCGGTGTATATAGAGGTATGATTATAACCCCCAGCTTTTAGACCCAGAAACAGTCTTAGAGTGTGACTTGCCCAGATTCACATGGCTCATAAATGTGTAGTGGAGACTTGGATCCAAGTGCTCTGCTTCCAAGATGAAGCTCTTCCTTACACCCAGCTGCTCGCTGTGTGCTCCGCGGAGCAGCGGCTTTGGCAGACTCAGGGAGAATGCTGTGCTGTCGTTCAGTCCCTCAGCGGTGTCTGCCTCTGCGACCCCAGGGACTGCAGCCCGCCAGGCTTCCCTTATCCTTCACTGCTTCCCGGAATTTTCTCAAACCTAGGTTCATGGAGTCAGTGACCGCATCCTCTGGCACCCTCTTCTCCTTTTGCCTTCAATCTTTCCCAGCATCAGGGTCTTTTCCAGTGAGTCAGCTCTTCCCATCAGTTGGCCAAAGTATTGGAGCTTCAGCTCCTTCCAATGAATATTCAAGACTGATTTCCTTTAGGATGGACTGGTTGGATCTCTTTGCAGTCCAAGGGACTCTCACGAGTCTTCTCCAGTGCCACAGTTCAAAAGCATCAATTCTTCGGTGCTCAGCCTTCTTTATGGTCCAGCTCTCATGCTGGTACCTGACTACTGGAAAAACCATCACTTTGACCACATAAACCCTTGTCAGCAAAGTGATGTTTCTGCTTTTTAATATGCTGTCTAGGTTTGTCACAGCTTTTCTTCCAAGGACCCAGCGTCTTTTAATTTTATGGCTGCAATCACTGTCCTCAGTGATTTTGGAGCCCAGGAAAATAAAGTCTGTCACTGTTTCCGTTGTTTCCCCATCTGTTTGCCATGAAGTGATGGGACCAGATGCCATGATCTTAGATTTTTGAATGTTAAGTTTTAAGCCAGCTTTTTCACTCTGCTCTTTCACCCTCATCAAGAGGCTATTTACTTCCTCTTTACTTTCTGCCATTAGAGTGGTATCATCTGCATATCTGGGGTTGTTATTTCTCCCAGCAATCTTGATTCCAGCTTGTGATTCATCCAGCTCAGCATTTTGCATGATGTACTCTGCATGTAAGTTAAATAAGCAGGGTGACAATATGCAGCCTTGATGTACTCCTTTCCCAATTTTGAACCAGTCTGTTGTTCCATGTCCAGTTCTGTTGCTTCTTGACCTGCATACAGGTAAGGTAATCTGGTATTCCCATCTCTTTAAGAATTTTCCACAGTTTGTTGTGATCCAGTCAAAGGCTTTAGCGTAGTCAAGGAAGCAGAAGATGTGTTTTTGAAATCCCTTGCTTTCTTTATGATCCAACAGATGTTTGCAATTTAATCTCTGGTTCTTTGGCCTTTTCTAGATCCAGCTTGTACATCTGGAAGTTCTTGGTTCATGTACTGTTGAAGCCTAGCTCGAAGGATTTTGAGCATTACTTTGCTAGCATGTGAAATGAATGTAATTGTGCGGTAGTTTGAACACTACCATTGCCCTTATTTGGGACTGGAATGAAAACTGACCTTTTCCAGTCCTGTGGCCATTGCTGAGTTTTCCAAATTTGCTGACATACTGAGTGCAGCACTTCAACAGCATTACCTTTTAGAATTTGAAAGAGCTCAGCTGGAGTTCTATTACGTCTACTAGCTTTGTTCATGGTAATGCTTCCTAAGGCCCATTTGACTTCACACTCCAGAACGTCTAGCTCTAGGTGAGTGACCACACCATGGTGGTTTTCTGGGTCATTAAGATCTTTTTTGTACAGTTCTTCTGTGTATTCTTATATACTTAATTTCCTCTTCTTCTGTTAGGTCCTTGCTGTTTCTGTCTTTTATGGTGCCCATCCTTGCATGAAATGTTCCCTTGGTGTCTGCAATTTTCTTGAAGAGATCTCTAGTCTTTCCCATTCTATTGCTTTCCTCTATGTCTTTGCATTGTTCACTGAAGAAGCCTTTCTTATCTCTCCTTGCTATTCTTTGGAACTCTGCATTCAGATGGGTATATCTTTCCTTTCCTCCCTGTCTTTTGCTTCTCTTCTTCTCTTAGCTATTTGTAAGGCCTCCATAGACAACCACTTTGCCTCCTTGCATTTCTTTTTCTTTGGGATGGTTTTGGTCACTGCCTCCTGTATCGTGTTATGAACCTCAGTCCATAGTTTTTCTGTCAGGCACTCAGTCTGCCAGACCTAATCTCTTGAATCTATTCATCACTTCCACTGTATAATCATAAGGGATTTGATTTAGGTCACACCTGAATGGCCTAGTGGTTTTCCCTACTTTCTTCTATTTAAGTCTGAATTTTGCAATAAGGAGTTCATGATCTGAGCCACAGTCAACTCCCGGTCTTGTTTTTGCTGACTGTATAAAGCTTCTCCATCTATGACTGCAAAGAATATAATCAGTCTGATTCGGTGTTGACCATCTGGTGATGTCCATGTGTAGAGTCTTCTCTTGTGTTGTTAGAAGAGGGTGCTTGCTATTATCAGCGCGTTCTCTTGGCAAAACTCTATTAGCCTTTGCCCTGCTTCATTTTGTACCCCAAGGCCAAATTTGCCTACTATTCTAGGTCTCTCTTGACTTCCTACTTTTGCATTCCAGTCTCCTGTGATGTAAAGGACACTTTTTTTTGGTGTTAGTTCTAGAAGGTCTTATACATCTTCATAGAACTGTTCAACTTCAGCTTCTTCAGCATTAGTGGTTGGGGCATATACTTGGATTATCGTGATGTTGAATAGTTTGCCTTGGAAATGAATTGAGATCATTCTGTCATTTTTGAGATTGCACTCAAGTACAGCATTTCAGACTCTTGTTGACTATCAGGGCTACTCTATATATACTCCAAGGGATTCTTGCCCACAGTAGTAGATAAAATGGTATCTGAATTAAATTCACATATTCCCATGTATTTTAGTTCATTGATTCCTAAAATGTCAACATTCGCTCTTTCCATCTCCTGCTTGACCACTTCTAATTTACCTTGATTCATGGACCTGACATTCCAGGTTCCTGTGTAATATTGTTCTTTACAGCATTGGACTTTACTTTTACCACCAGACACGTCCACAGCTGAGTGTCATTTCCACTTTGGCCCAGCTGCCTCATTCTTTCTGCAGCTATTAGTAATTGCCCTCTACTCTTACCCAGTAGCATACTGGACACCTTCTGACCTGGAAGGCTCATCTTCTGGAGCTATATCTTTTTGCCTTTTCATACTGTTCATGGGATTCTCTTGGCAAGGATACTGGAGTATCCTCCAGTGGACAGTCTTTTGTCAGGCCCTACCCAAGGTTTTGTGAATCAGAACCTGCATTTGCACCATCCTGAGATGCCTATACGTACATTAAATTTGAAAGTGATGCTTACAACACACCCTCTCCTATAATCTTGTAAAGAGCTTTAAAATGAAGCATAACACCAGATTCTCCTCAGCTTTGAGATGTCTCACGTTTCCACAAGGGCTGTTTGCAATGTGTCCTCCTCATGAAGGGACTTGTTCATTTCCTTGTAAACCATCAGATTCTTTTTAAAAAATATTTATTTATTTGGCTGTATTGGGTCTTAGTTGTGGCACTTGGAATCTCTGTTGTAGCACGCAGGATCTTTTTAGTTGTATTGTGTGGGATATAGTTCCCTGACCAGGTATCATACCTGAGCCCCCTGCATTGGGATTGCGGAGTATTAGCCACTGGATCACCAGGGAAGTCCCAAAACATCAGAAATCTTTAACTCCATTTTATCCCTGGATATGGCCAAACTCCCTGCTCAGAACCATACAAACAGCACTTTGGATACTTTTCAGGAAGTACCATGGTGAAGGAGAAAGGATACAACACCAGGAGTCCTGGTCCAGATTCCATAATTAACAAGTTGGGTGACTCTGGAGAGCCTCTGAACCTTTCTTTATTGAATTAGATACAATGATGGGAACATGCTTTGTATATCATAAAGCCTTGGGTCCTTCTGGTTGGGAGCCTATATTTAGACGTCATCTTCCTTGTGAGGGAAATGATGGTGTTTAGACTAGATGATCCTTGGGGCAAATATTCAGAGGGCCAAATCCTTCCGAGAAAGTCTATTTTAGGTAGGATTCCACCTGTGCTCCCCAGGAATATAATGACAGGGGGATTATATAATGAGTCAAATCAGAATGGGTGAGAGTGAGAGCTTGGAGTAACTGATCTTCAAAGTCCCTTTAAAATCTAAAAACATACGCTTTTCTCCCATTTCAATACAAAAAAAAGAATGAGAATTCTAGCATCAGCTGGTTATTTTATGCAACTACCTGCTTTCAGGAAAGAGAGAAACTATTGTATTCTTTAAAAATTTGGATTTACTTCAATCTCATTCCTGAGATTTAAATATGTCTTCTTGTATGTGGTTCAATTAATTTCACTTGCCTTAAGCACACTGAGAAGAGAGCAGGCTCAGGTCTTCCCAATCAGATGTAATTACTGAAGTCACTGATCTCTGGTCTGTTTTCCTTTTTCCTCTCCACTTATTACCTTTCTTGGAGGAAGGAAGTTAAAAGCTTTACATAGTCTCTCTGTTTTGTAACCACATTTCTCAAACTTAAGAGTTGAGCATCGTGATGACTAAATAAGAGGTCTGATTCAGCTTCTTGGAAAAACACATAGTTAAAGGAATTTATGTGTCACACGCAGCAGATTTCAAAAAAAAAAAATGGTCAATGATTGCCATTAACCCTGAACATCACAGTCATATCCACAGAAAAAGGAACCATATTTTTGAGACTAAAATCTAAAACTTCCCTTTTGTTTTAATGTATTATATAATCTGTTTTCTTATGATAATTCAGATTATATTCTTTTCTTAGAGCTCCGTGGATATGGGGGGGTGTTAAATTGAGCTTTTTGATATTGGGAGGTCAGTATTTCTAAAATCTCCAGTTCTGAGAGGGGGAAGCAAGGGGAACAGAGAATATTTCGATTACTTTCAACAGCAGGATCGGAGAAGGCAATGGCACCCCACTCCAGTACTCTTGCCTGGAAAATCCCACGGATGGAGGAGCCTGGTAGGCTGCAGTCCATGGGGTCGCTGAGGTTCGGACACAACTGAGCGACTTCCCTTTCACTTTTCACTTTCATGCATTGGAGAAGGAAATGGCAACCCACTCCAGTGTTCTTGCCTGGAGAATCCCAGGGACGGGGGAGCCTGGTGGGCTGCCGTCTCTAGGGTCGCACAGAGTCGGACACCACTGAAGTGACTTAGCAGTAGCAACAGCAGGATATTTGCACAAGCATCTATTACTTAATATCCCTTATTAGGTACGGATGGGAAACTAACTACTCATTCATTTTACATGTATTTGGTAAAAGCTTATGTGTCAGACACACCTAGAGATCCCAGGTGAAAGACACAGCTCCTGCCCTCAAGGGGCTTCGAGTGCAGTGGTACGCTGGGTATTGGCATAAGGGTGCCCACAGGGCACTACAGAGACGTCAAGGACAGAAAATTCCTCCGAAGGGGATGGGAAAAAACTCCCTGGAAGAGGAGTCCCTTGGGCTGAGGAGGAGATAGTGAGGGGGACGAGGGAGGGAAGGGTGTTCCATTCAGAGGGAACAGCAGAGGCAGAGGGAAAAAAAGCAAAGCGCAGAGCCAGCCGAAAGCACACCAACGGATGAGGCATGACTCGATGGTGGCAGATACGTAGACGACGGAGAAAGATGCAGGCGACACCGCAGGACCCGATGTAGCACCTGCTGAAATAAACCCAGGCAGACCGAGCCAAAGTCTTCACTGTATGACGTCAGAGACTGGAGCTGCTTTACACGCACTTTAGAAATAATACCTGTTAGGAGGGAACTTTAGCTTGGAGAAGGCACTGTGTCAAAAAATCCTTTGGTTGGAACTCCCCTGGCCGTCCAGGGGTTAAGACCATGCTTCCAATGCAAGGGGCGCAGGTTTTATCCCTGGTGGGCTTACTGAGATTCCATATGCTGTGCAGCACAGACAAGAAAGTATATTTAAAAAAAATAAAAGAAGGGGGAAAAAGAAAGAAAGAAAGAAAGAAATTCATTGGCATTACTCCAGAAGTAGAGATTATCATTCTTATTTTGCCTAGACTTACTTTTTATTTCTCTGTGTTTTTCTTTTTCTTTACCCCTTTGAGAGCAACTGCTTCATCTCTCTTTGGAAGAAAATAGAGCCTCAGCACAGGCAATGTTTGATTCAGGGCTCATTTGATCTGGTTGATTCAGGAAACAGATGCATCCTCTTGGTCTCCGTACAAATTGTTGGGGTTTCTTTTTTTCTTGGTTTCACCAAAGCCAGATCTATGTCTCGATCAGCACAGAGGAAAAAAGTAATTACTGAAGTATTAGTGTGATTATTATTTCCTGATATGAACTGCTGCATTCTTTACTAGTATCTGGTTCTCTCCCTAGGCTGGAGTCAGAACATTTAAAAACAAACTCTTCTTGGGCAAAGCCTGTACTAATTATTTTTTAACCTCGTTTGCATTAGAGAACTCTTTGAACATTTAATGAAAGAGATAAACCTTCTTCTCACTTTCTCACACCTATGCAGCGCAACAACAGTTTCAAGAAGTTCACAAACTTCCTGATGCCCCTGGGATCCTTGAGGAGGCTTAGACCCTGGCTATAAACCTATGGTCTGTACAGTCAAGAATAAAATGGAAGAACCACTTTTTAAAATTGGACTGTGACTGTTGTCTGTTAATTCTGGCAGGACGTTCCCCAGTTTATTCTGGGAAGTCAGAATAAACCTAAATGGCATTGGCCATAGCTGCTCAAGCCTCTGCCACAGCCTTGATTCAGTGGGTGGAACTCAGCTTCCTCAATGTCCCCGCCTCCATGCCAACCCAAACACAAGCGGAGGTCCCAGAGGAGCAGGGGGAGCCGGAAATCACTTGAGACTTCTGATTTTCTAAAATTATCACTCCAGACTTTTCGTGTCCTAAAGTCGTCTCCCCGGCCTTGGAGTTGAAAGAAGACCTGGTTTTAATCTCAGTGCTGTTACTTTCTATGTACGTAGTCTTGCCAAGTCATCTACATGTTTCGAGTATCAGCTTCCTCATCTGTAAAATGGGGACAATTTTAATACCTACCTGTCACGGCTGTTCTGCGGGCTGAGACAGATAACAAGTGTGAACGAATCTACCAGACATTTGTTTCGTAGATGGTGCTTGACAAGTGTTAACTGAAATTCAATTCTTCTAGGGCAGAGTAAGACCTTTTAGAGACTCCTCGGTACTGAAAAAATTCTGGTGGAGGACTTCTAGTTTCCCGTCTGGCATGTAAGGAGCTTAGAAGTTGCTGCTCTGTCATAACAGCAAGTAAAAAGCTGAACAAACTGAAAAAGAAAAACAAACAAACTTGTCTTAGATCTGTCAAAGAAATGAGGTCACAGAGCAAATCACCAGATGAGTGGACACAGAGAATCACAACTTCCGGGAGCAGAAGCCACCCTGCTGTGTGGGCGCGCAGCCGTGCCCGACTCTCTGCGACCCCATGGACTGTAGCCCGCCAGGCTCCTCTGTTCATGCGATTCTCCAGGCAAGAATACTGGGGTGGGTTGCCAGTTCCTCCTCTCGGGGATCTTCCCAACCCGGGAATAGAAACTGCATCTCTTGCGTCTTCTCCTTTGGCAGGGGCATTCTTTACCACTGAGCGACCTGGGAAGCCCAATAATGGAAAAACCTGAACTGTAACTGAAAAATTGCTGGAAGGTCAGTGTGGACAAGTCTGAGAGTTAAGGGCTCCAGGGGGGCCCAGTGATAAGGGGGCCTCCGCACTTTTGTACCAGTGTTCCTCCCAGTGAATATTGGAGAAAAGTACTCGGAAGTCCAGCAGGTGGAGGGGGAAAAGGAACCACTTGGAAATATGCTAGAGCATTCTGTTCTTAGCAAAACCTGCTCTCAGGAGAAATTATTTCATCAGAGCTTAACCTACTGGGGTTTTACCAGAACCTAACCCACTCCAGTGTTCTTGCCTGGAGAATCCCAGGGACAGGGGAGCTTGGTGGGCTGCCATCTATGGGGTCGCACAGAGTTGGACACAACTGAAGTTATTTAGCAGCAGCAGCAGCAGCAACTTACCTTGGGGAAAGGAAATACCTAACTCTAGCCTCCTGTAGCCTCCCATGTGGGAAAAGGGAAATACATAACTCCAGTCCCTCCAACCATCCTGGCCCAACTAAGGTAGGGGAGAGGGGTGGGTGTTTAAAGTATTGGTGAAGTTATCAGTCCATGGCCAAGTGGGGTTTATACCAGGTGGGATCCGGTCCCATCACTTCATGGCAAATGGATGGGGAAACAGTGGAAACAGTGGCTGACTTTATTTTTCTGGGCTCCAAAATCACTGCAGATGGTGATTGCAGCCATGAAATTAAAAGATGCTTACTCCTTGGAAGGAAAGTTATGACCAATTTAGACAGCATATTAAAAAGCAGGGACATTACTTTGTCAGCAAAGGTCCGTCTAGTCAAGGTTATGGTTTTTCCAGTGGTCATGTATGGATGTGAGAGTTGGACTGTGAAGAAAGTTGAGAGCTGAAGAATTGATGCTTTTG
Organism: Bos taurus; assembly: GCF_002263795.3. Lineage (NCBI taxonomy): Eukaryota > Metazoa > Chordata > Mammalia > Artiodactyla > Bovidae > Bos > Bos taurus. Next base: position 77,622,430 of record NC_037342.1, read on the forward strand.
AACTGTGATGTTGGAGAAGACTCTTGAGAATCCCTTGGACGGCAAGGAGATCCAACCAGTCCATCCTAAAGGAGATCAGTCCTGGGTGTTCATTGGAAGGACTGATGTTGAAGCTGAAACTCCAATACTTTGGCCACCTGATGTGAAGAGCTGACTCATTGGAAAAGACCCTGATGTTGGGAAAGATTGAGGGCAGGAGGAGAAGGGGATGACAGAGGATGAGATGGTTGGATGGCATCACCGACTCGATGGACTTGGGTTTGGGTAAACTCCAGGAGTTGGTGATGGACAGGGAGGCCTGGTGTGCTGCGGTTCATGGGGTGGCAAAGAGTCGGACACAACTGAGCGACTGAACAAACTGAACTGACATAATTGTCTATGTAGAAAATCTGAAAGATTTGAGCAAAAAACTCATCAAACTAGTAAATGATTATAGCAAGATCACAGAAAGACATGGAGGAAACACATGCATGGTACTAAGTAAAAGAAGCCAGTCTAAAAAGGCTACATAGTTTGGTTCCAATTATATGACATTCAGGAAAAGGCACGACTATGGAGACAGTAAAAGGATTACCAGGGGTTGCAGTCAGCAAGAGGGAGGAATAGGCAGAAGGCAGAGAATTTTCTAAGATAGTGAAACTATTCTGTGCTATACTGCCGTGGTGGATACATGCCATTATGTGTGTGTCCAAACCCACAGATTGTAAAAGCTCCAGTGAGTGAAAGTCACTCAGTCATGTCCGTCCAACTCTTTGCAACCCCATACAACACCGAGAGTGAACCCTAATGTAAACTGTGGACTTTAAGTGCTGTGATGGGTCAGTCCAGGCTGGTTGTAACAAACGTGCCCCTCTGGTGTGGGGGTGTCGACAGTGGGCAAGTTGTGCTTGTGTGAGGACAGGGGGGCATACGGGAACTCTGCGCTTTCCCCTCGACTGTGAACCTAAAACTGCTCTAAAAAGTAAAGCGTATTCATTTTTAGAAAAGCAAAAAAAAAAAAAAAAAAAATCGTGGTATACCTCCATTCCTACAAGTAATTTGAACTAAGAACAATATATGATAAACCTCGGGGAAATATTATTTTTTTCTTATGATGGTATCAGAGCTTTTTGTTATTTATTTATTTTTTTTATTAAACATTACTTTTTTTGGCTGAATCCATGCAACTTGTGGGATCTCAGTTCCCTGTCCAGGGGCTGAACCTGGGCATGGCAGTGAGAGTCTGGAATCCTGACTACTAGGCCGCTAGGGAGCTCTCCAGAGCGTTTTTTGTTTTTTGTTTTTTTTTTTGAAATCAGGCATTTATAAACAGGAAAGCATACATTAATTACATAAAAATAGTTTTCAAATAGTAGAGTGAGTCTCCGTGTTGTCCTTAGCAGGGACAGTTGGAGAGGAGACGGCAGTGTGGACGCTCCTCCTAGTGGGTACGAAGGTGGAACTGTGGTTCCCCAGAATTTTTTTATTTATTTTAAAATTTTATTTGCTTGTTTGTGACCGTGCTGGATTTTCGCTGCTGTGCATGGTCTTTCTCTAGTTACAGTGAGCCTGGGCTACTCTTGTAGCAGTGCGTGGGCTTATTGCAGTGGCTTCTCTTGTTGGGGAGCACAGGGTCTCTAGGTGCCTGGGCGTCAGCAGTTGTGGTTCCTGGGCTTCAGGAAGCATAGGCTCAGTAGCTGTGGCACAGGGGTTTCATTGCCCTGAGGCATGTAGGATCGAACCCTGGCCAGGGATTGATTTTTAAAAAAACCATCAATTCTTGTGTGTGTGTGTGTGTGTGTGTGTGTGTGTGTGTGTGTGTGTGCGCGTGCACGTGCACCTGCCTTGCTGGTATCCTAGGAGCATGCTTCGTCTTCCAGCTGGGTAACCCAAGCACTGAATTCCCCAAGTATCCAGCTCAAGGTCATAATCTAGGAGAGCAGGAAGGAAGAATCTTTCAAGGGTGTGGGCATCGTTGTCAGGGTCAGAGACACCAGAGCAGTTTCCTCCGAGGGTTCATGAGTAGGACTCCCGCCCATGGGTCATTCTCCCGGTCAGGCCGCCTCTTTCCTTTTCAGCCACACAGGTGGATCAAAAGTGCTCAGACAACCCTGTGTGTGGCCCACCCCCCAGGTGCGTCGGTCACCTTCTCAGATGGTCTTTCTGTTTCTAAAGCAGAACCGAAATTTCACCTGGGCAGTCAGCTTGAGCAACCACAGAACTTTCATTTCCTTGTTACCGTAGGGAGAAAGTTCTGAACATTATTATTTCACCAAGAGAAACTGAGTCCTGGGGGGGAGAGTCTGAGTGGATGTTCACACCTGTGGTCCCTAACCCAGCAAATGACTGGATTCGCCTGGGGGAACTTGTGATGATGAAGTTCCTGGCTTCACCTGAGAGCTGCTCTGGGCACGTAATTTCTTACATGCTCAAGTGTTCCTGGTGATCTTCCAGGCTTGGGATCCACTGGGGTAGAGAAACAAAGCTCCCTGTCTTTTCTTGCCCAAGAGTATTCAGTCTTCCCTAAGCTGGTCACACGTTTCATGCTTTATCATCTTTAATCACATCTCACTCTTACTGCTCCTTCCCATAATATGTGCACATTCCTTTATAATGTCACTTATATGATATCTCACGTGATTTTTCCCCTTGACCAGATGAGCTCCTTATGGCAGAGATCAGGCCTTATTCATCTTTGTGTTTCCTGTACCCAAGGTTGCCACGTACAGTTGAGCCGGTCGTTCACCGTGCAGAGGAGCTTAGTGTGAGGGTAAGTGGGGTTGAAAGTGGTTCTGAAATCTAGCCAGACCCACCAGGTCAGGAGCCCTGATTTTGACCTCTGACTGTCTAGAGGACAGATGCTTTTTCTCATAAAAACTAAGTTGCTCTGTGGGCAATTGCTGGCCCTGTCTGCCCCGATTAATAGCATCACAGTAGTATTGCAAAACTTAGTATATGCTGGGCACCTATTCCAAGAAAGGCACGGAATTTAGTGTTTTTGGTAAAGAGTAGGTGATTAAATGGTGTTTGTTAAATTGAATTAAAAGCCTTCTTGGGGTTTCCCTGGTTTAGTGATAAAGAATCGGCCTGCCAATGCAGGAGACACAGGTTCGATCCCTGGTCTGGGAAGATCCCATGTGTCTCAGAGCAACTAAGCCTGTGCACCATAACTACTGAGCCTGTGCTCTAAAGCCCAGGAGCTGCCACTACTGAAGCCCGTGTGCCTGGAGCCTGCGGTCTGCAACGACAGAAGCCACCGCAATGAGGAGCCTGTGCATCGCGATGAAGAGGAGCCCCTGCTCGCTGCAACTAGAGAAAAAGCCCTTGCGGCAATGAAGATGCAGCATAACCTAAAAGAAAATATATAAAATACTTTTTTTAAAAAGCCTTTTTGCTCATCTCTATCTCTTGTAATCATCTCATTCTTTCAGGCCCTGCCAAATATTACTTCTAGGTGAGGTCTTCCTCCAGCCTCAGTTCATCGCTCCAGTGCATTCCTCCTTGGAGACTCGACAGCACCTGGTTTATATCGAGAATGGCACTTCCTGTGGTCTTACATCAGAGTGGGTGTCTCCCACTACCCAGTGAGCCCCTCATAGGCAAGGGCTACCTTATTCAGCTCCTAGATCCTAGACATCATAATGAGGATTTATTAAGTGAAGGAACACCCCACCCCCAAAGTGGCCCTTTAGACTTGGGGTTTCATTGGATCATGTAAAGATGCAGAGGTTTTCGACTGCCCTGGTGGTCCAGTGGTTAAGATTCTGTGTTTCTCCCCAGAAGGGTGTGGGTTGAATCCCTGGTCTGGGAACTAAGATCCCACATGCCATGCAGCACGGCCAAAAAATTAAAAAATACGGGAGCTTTCATCCCTATCACCTAAAACTGGAAGCAAAATTTCAGAAATTAGTGTTAATTCAACTGATTATATACATGTGTGAATATGTATATATTACCTATAAGTATTTATGAGCTTCCCTGATAGTTCAGTTGGTAAAGAATCCACCTCCAATGCAGGAGATCCCAGTTTGATTCCTGGGTCGGGAAGATCTGCTGAAGAAGGGATAGGCTACCCACTCCAGTATTCTTGGGCTTCCCTTGTGGCTCAGCTGGTAAAGAATCAGCCTGCAATGCTGGAGACCTGGGTTCAATCCCTGGGTTGGGAAGATGCTCTGGAGAAGGGAAAGTTACCCACTCCAGTATTCTGGCCTGGAGAATTCCATGGACTGTATAGTCCATGGGGTTGCAAAGAGTTGGACACGACTGAGCGACTTTCACTTCACTTCACTTCATATGCATGTATATGTGTGTACACACACGTGTATATTAACATCAGCTTTGTGGGCAGCACTGGGCCAAGTTAAATAGTTGATTGGTAGACAGTTCAACTGGTTGCTCACTGCTCACGCTCTAATGGTATTTGAGTATATATATATATGTTAGGTTACATCTGTGTGTCAGAAGTCTGCATTTTGGTTTCATTGATACAGTGGACAGTCCTGGAGTTGCCCCCTGTCTGAGATTTAAAAATGAGCCCTGACCTAAGCTGATCTTTCTCTGGTTTTCCAGGAGAGAGATGCTGAAGAGGGGGGTCATTTCTATAATTGCATGAGTTCCTCCTCATTGATCTACACGGATCCTGAGATGTACAAATAATGTGGAACATGAGAGTAGGAAATGAAATGTACCCAATTCTGGTCAAACTCGGGGACACTCTTAGGAAAGCTCAGTGTCCACTTTTGGCTCATCTTTATTGATGAGATCAATTTGACTGAGGCATACAGGGCTCTGAAAGTAAAAAAAAAGCTCAGGATTCTTCTGTTTTTTGTAGCTCCTGATAAATGAAAATATGAAGACAGTATAAAGCAGTGTAATACACACTGTGGTACATTTAATATATAAAATATTTACATTTAAAAAATTAAAAAAAATTTAATATTTTACCCCCTATCCCTGGACTGCAAGGAGATTAAACCCATCAATCCTAAAGGAAATCAGTCCTGACTATTCACTGGAAGAACTGATGCTGAAGCTCAGACTCCAGTACTTTGGCCACCTAATGCAAAGAGCTGACTCACTGGAAAAGTCCCTGATGCTGGGAAAGATTGAAGGCAGGAGAAGGGGATGACAGAGGATGAGATGGTTCAATGGACATGAGTTTGAGCAAGCTCTGGGAGTTGGTAATGGACAGGGAAGCCTGGTGTGCTGCAGTCCATGGGATCCCAAAGAGTTGGAGATGACCAAGCGACTGGACTGAACTGAACCCCCAAAAATGTAATTTTGTAATGTTATTCACAAGTTATGGCAGACATTCTAAAGCAATATTAATTCAAAGTAGACTCTAAATGCCACAGCCCAAGATCGAGTGTAATTCTACCGATGTAGCACAATGGTTCTAAATGTAAGTTGTTTCGTGTGTGCTTGAGAGCTAAGTTGCCTCAGTCATGTCCAACTCTGTGTGTCCCTGTGAACATCCCCCCGCCAGGCTCCTCTGTCCATGGGATTCTCCAGGCAAGAATACTGGAGCGGGTTGCCATGCCCTCTGCCAGTGGATCTTCCCAACCCAGGGATCAAACCTGCGTCTCTTGTATCTCCTGCGTTGGTGGGTGGGTTCTTTGCCACTAACGTCACGAGGGAAGCCTGTAAGTTCTTTTGTAGATAATGCCAAGAGTGAATCGAGGTCTTTGTCAGTGTAGGGATTTGAATTAGATGGCGCTCATCTGTTCCCCCAACTTGCCTAGCATCAAAGGGAGAACTTAAGGCCTACTCTAGGGCCTGTTTACTGAACTGATGCATGCTGAAAGTGCCAGGCATAGGGACTCACACTGATGGATTCAAATCGCTATGAGGACATCAAAAAGGGCGCATTGGGTGGAGAAGAAAGGGCTGGGTGAATGGAAACCCTGACCATTCAATATGTACATTTTCTTGGTCTTCCGCTAGAGCTGAAAAGTAAGGAGGACTCACTTCAAATTCAGGCACAGTTGGGAAAGCACAGCGCTGGTCTTACAGAGTCATTGTGACTTTGGGGCCAGGTCCAGTGCACCTGACTGCATTCTTGGACAGCCTCCTCTCAAGTCAGATGTCACATACGGAGAATGGAATGGGCCATGGCTATCGGCTGGAGTTAATAAGGGCAGTTTTCCAGCAAATCAAGTCCTTGTTTATGCACAACATTTCCTCCTTTGTATATGAAGTCATATGCTTTTCTGGGGCCCTAAGTCTACCAGAAGAGGAAGGGACACACAGCAAATTTTGAGGTCAAGTAGATGAAGAAAGGGCTTCCCTGGTGGCTCAGCGGTAAAGAATCTGCCTGCCAAGCAGGAGACATGGGTTTGATCCCTGGGTCAGGAGGATCCCCTGGAGAAGGAAATGTAACCCACTCCAGTATTCTTGCCGGGAGAATCCCACAGAGGAGCCTAGTGGGCTGCAGTTTACGGGGTAACAAGAGTCGGACATGACCTGGTGATTAAACAGCAACAAGATGGAGAAAACCCCCATCAGTGGGAGAATTTGCGGGACTGGCATCTTGGCTATGGAGAAGGCGATGGCACCCTACTCCAGAACTCTTGCCTGGAAAATCCATGAACGGAGGAGCCTGGTGGGCTGACATCCATGGGGTCACTAAGAGTCGGACACGACTGAAGCGACTCAGCAGCAGCAGCAGCATCTTGGGTAGCCCTAGGCTGAATCCAGATCCTGGTATCAGACTGACCCATGACCCTGGCCAAAGATAAAAATCAAGGGGAAGACAAGTTAAATTTATATTGTGGACAGGGGTCAGCAAGCTTCTTCTATAAAAGGCCAGAAATATTATGTTAGGCTTTGTGTGCTATACAGTCTCTGTTACAATTATTCAGCTCTGCCATTGGAGCATGAAATCAAGTGAATGCGTGTAGCCATGCTCCAATGGAACTGTCTTTCCTAAAACAGGCGGCAGCAGGCTTGGCTCACGGACCATAGCTTGCTAACTCTTACTCCAAACTATCACAGACAAAAAACTGCACCATCAAGAATTTTGTTGTTATCGTTTAGTCACTAAGTCACGTCCTACTCTTCTGCAACCCGATGGACTATAACCCGCCAGGCTCCTCTGTCCATGGGATTTCCCAGGCAAGAATACTGGAGTGGGCTGCCATTTCCTTCTCCAGGGGATCTTCCCGAACCAGGTGTCTCCTGAATTGCAGGTGGAGTCTTTACCACTGACCCACCGAGGAAGCCCTACAAGAAATATCAAGTCTAAAATATGATCAAAAAGCAAAATATCAAAGAGCAACGTTGACTCCATAAAAGGGACCCCTAGATTAAGTGATCTTAAGTCTCAGATCTATTATTTACAAGCTATGTTACTTTGGGAAAAACACATAACTTCTCTCATCTTCAAGCTTCTTATTTGTAATATGGAGATTGTAAAACCAGCTCTGCCTACCCTAGGAATATTGTGATGCTCAAATGAACTCTAATGCATCAGCAGAAAGAAACTTTAATTTGTACTAGTATAGAATTGCAGAAACACCCCATTCAGTCTTTAGTACCTGCCCCATATTGGCACTCAGAATTAATTTATGAACTTTATAAATGAAACAGATAAAATATTTCCTTCTTTCAAATCAGTGTGATAGTATTTGAATAGACTGGACAAGTAGAAGCCTGAAGTGAAATGATTGGAAACTAGGTCAGGAAGCATTTAAATTTTGGAGTTTAGCTGCATTTGGAGAGCGTTTCTGGACCCACTTGCCTAAATGACTTTGGACACGTAGAGAAGAGCTCCCACCAGAATATTAGACACACATTTCCAACTGCACTGAGATATATTGGAAGTGTTCCATAATCGAGGGAGGGTTTTCCCTCAGGCCTTTAAACATTCCTCATCAGTCATATCCTCATCACAAGAGAATCCTGTCCGAGTACCCCAGAGACAGCCACTAGTTTCCACAGTGTATTCCGTGGTGGGACATGACCGCTGCACAAACTTCTCAGACTCATGATGCCAGCTCGTTAAGCAAGACAGGGGTCCGTTCAGTGTATTACAGACATGTCATTGCCAAAATAAAGGCTCTAGATAACAATCTGTCATGAATACTACTGATGCCAATAAAAAGAAAATGAAGCAAAGACCTTAATGCTTGTATATTATGGTTGTATCCTAGTCCTGTTTGTCTTTCCATTTTGGAGGCAGCAGTGAATGGTGGAAAGAGTGTGAGCTTTGGAGTTAGCCAGGCTTGTGTTAAGATCACAGTGGCAGCATGTTAGTTTTGTGGTCTTGCACGGTTTACTTAATCTCAGTTGTTTTTTTTTTTTTTTTTAAAGAATTCACGCATTTATTTTTGGCTGCGCTGGGTCTTTCTTGCTGTGCATGGGCTCCTGTCTAGTTGCTTTTCATCGCGGCGGCGTCTCTTGTTGCAGAGCACAGACGATAGGGCACTCGGGCTTCGGTAGTTGCAGTACGCCAGCTCAGTCGTTGTGACGCTTGGGCTTAGGTGCCCCTCGGCACGTGGAATCTTCCCAGGCCAGGGAGTGAACCTGTTTCCCCTGCATTGGAAGGCGGAATCTTATCCATTGTACCACCAGGGAACATCTGTGTACTTTCAGTTTTACATCTCAAGGCTATTGTGAGAATAAGACAAATCAATGTAAATAAAAGTACCCAGCAAGTGCTGCTGGGGTCCCTTCTCCAGGGGGAGTGGAGAAACATTCTGAGATGTGGGGGCTGTTGTGGGCTGGGCTCCCTCCTCCAGAGGGGCCTGTGACCATGGGCTTCTTCCAGCGTTTTGCCTTTTGCTCATCATATGCAGGATCAGTGAAGATGAAAACCATTCCTGAGAGTGGATGAAAAGCATTCAGGGTATGATGTGGGGGAAAGTTTCTGGACAGTCTTAAAAGAAATGAGTGAAAGACTAATGGGCAAAAAGAGAGGCCCTGGGTGACCATCCCAGGGAAAGAAGCTACCACTAATGACCCTATTGTTTCCTTTCAGCATTTCCCTCTTTAGCTTCTATAATAAGGGTTTTTCTGCAGCGAATGCAATGCAGTTGCTTTGGGTGGTGATTTGAGAGCGTGGTTTACCAGCTGGGAGAATAGGCTTGAGAATTAGACTACCTGCTGGGCAGGTTAGTTGGCTTCTCTGAGGCTCCACTTCCTTATTCCTGAGGATGACTGTCTTCATTCTCTACTCAGTAGCTTTTTCTTGCCTTCTGGCTTCTGCTTACACAGAGCTGCTTTCTGCTTATCACTGTAGTTCACTCAGGGCTGTAAGGCTAATTAGTGGGCTCTCTAGGAAGAACCTTTCACTTTGGAAGCTGCCAGACAGCCTGTGGTTGCCTGCCTATTAGTCAGTTGTCCACCCCAGGACCAGTCAGCATGGCCAGCAGGGAGACAGGGTAGACATGGTCACAGAAAGTAACTCAGGGTTGGCTGCTTAGCCAGGGATGTAGACATGGCCATTCTCACCAAGGATTGTGGGTATGATGTAACCATGACTGATGCCCCGGACACAGAGGTGAGACAGAGAGTTTAACGCAAGGTAGACAGTACTAGGGCTTCCCAGGTGACTCAGTGGAGAAGAATCCACCTGCCAAGGCAAGAGATGCAGGAGACTTGGGTTTGATCCCTGGGTTGGGAAGATCCCCTGGAGAAGGAAATGGCAACCCACTCCAGTATTCTTGCCTGGGAAAGCCCATGGACAGAGGAGCCTGGTGGACTACAGTCCATGGGGTTGCAAAGAGTAGGACATGACTGAGCACACACACATGCACACACGCACAGACAGTGGTATAATCGCAACATTAATAAAAGAAATGCTGAAAAAGAGCTTTACAAGTTCAGAGGGGAAGGAGCCTACTTTCTAGTTAGGAGAGTCAGGGAAAGGCTCCATGGGAAAAAGGGGCTCCAGAGCATCTATTACCCTAAGGCAGTCAGGGGTCATCCCTGGACTTGAAGGCAGGGGTCAGTCGTACCCAAAACGTCATGACTGGAACTTCAGGGACTTCTTACAATGAATGCGCCCCAACCCTGGCCACAAGCATTGATTAAAGGATTGGAGGTATGAAGAAAGTCAGGCCTGTCACGGACAATGAAATCTACCAGGAAACAGATGTTCGTCTTCTCCGCCAAATGTGATGTGGAGGCATGTGGTCTTAGAAGACCCTGGCGGCTATCTCATGGGCACGAGGGGAGAGACTTCTGAGAACAGAACCCTCCCTGGGGAAGTAGAGCTTGGAGATAGAGACAGATAAATAGAGACAGAGAGAAAGGGGGACAGAGGGAGAGAGGAACTGGGTCTTGGACACATCCTTTGGGGACCATCTGGGGAGCGGGGGGCAATAATGAACAATACAATTCACTGAGAGCCCTGGGAGCCCTGGTGCAGGGTGTCAGCACTGGAAAGGCAGAGTGGAAAGAGAGCATCCATGTCTTGAAGGGGGGATAAGAGGTGTTTTTTTTTTTTTTTTTCTTCTATAGGCAATAGGAAGATACTATGATATGAGCAGGGTTGTGGATAGATCAGTCAGCAATGTGAGTGAAATAGATTGAAATAGTGTGAGGCTGCAAGTGGAAGAGCCATTGAGAGTTTATTGTAACAAGTTACCCCAGGCAGCAGTGGTAAAGAACCTGCCTACCCCAGGAGATGCAAGAGACACAGGTTCGATTCCTGGATTGGGGAGATCCCCTGGAGTAGGAAATGGCAACCCACTCCAGTGTTCTTGCACACTGGATAATCCCATGGACAGAGGAACCTGGCGGGCAACAGTCCATGGGGTCGCAAAGAGTCAGACACAACTGAGCACGCACACGCACACACACACACACAGCAAGCGCAGTGTGGCTAGAAAGAGGAGGAAAGTGTGCAAAAAGATTCAGGTGTTCAGAGTGAGATTCTGCCACTTTCTAAAGGCTGCCTGAGCGGAGGAGGGCTCCACACACAATGTTGGAGGCACACCTTACCTCAGCTCCTGGAAGGGCCCCTCCAGGCCAGCAGGTTATCACCACAAAAGATGGATGGGAGCGATTAGGCAACCGATTAGATGACAGATCTTCTTAGGTCAGATTTTTGTCACAATGCAAATGGATCGTGACACAACTTTCCAATCTTGAGAAATAGCCTGCGGTGTTGACTCATCTGCATACTTTAGGAGCTATTTATAGAGGGAGTGAGCAAAATATTTGTGAAGGGGGTGGCACAACACACACACACCAGTTTGTTGAGATTAGAACTTTTTTTTCTAGCTGCGTGACTCTGGTAAATCACCCTCTCTGAGCTACAGTTTACTTAACTTTAAAAAAAAAAGAAGAAGGATAAAGTTTCTTCCTGGGATGGGAATCCTCACCTCATGATCTCACGGGAAAACTATTTGCCAGTTCCTAATGAATAAAATGGAGAAGGCAATGGCACCCCATTCCAGTACTCTTCCCTGGAGAATCCCATGGACAGAGGAGCCTGGCAGGCTGCAGTCCATGGGGTCACTAAGAGTCGGACACAACTGAGCGACTTCACTTTCACTTTTCACTTTCATGCATTGGAGAAGGAAATGGCAACCCACTCCAGTGTCCTTGCCTGGAGAATCCCAGGGACGGGGGAGCCTGGTGGGCTGCCGTCTATGGGGTCGCACAGAGTCGGACACAACTGAAGTGACTTAGCAGTAGCAGCAGCAACGAATAAAAGGTAAAATAAATAAAAATATGAAAAATAACCTGTTAAAGGTAAGTTTGTTTCAATCCTCCCTTCCTTTTTCTCTCCTGTCTTTTCCAGGTACGCCTTGCGTTGACAGGCTGCCCATCCACATGTACCATCTGTGTCGTCACAGCTTGTTTGATAGGTTTCCTATGGCTTTTATGATTAAATCCGTAGATTCTGGTACCATCTCCATTACAGAATTGGGATGGCCTTTCTTTGCCCTGTGTTCTGTAACCGTGGACTAACTAAAACGCAGTATTTTATGATGATGATTTGCTTGAGAAGCTAAAAAAGTATCCTTGATTTGTATTAGTGGGGGGAGGAGGGCGGTGCTCCATAGCAAGGGGCTGTGCTTGTGGCAAGCACTGTGATTGACATCTCCAGAGCAGGGGCCACTTCATGGACCACAGCCCTGACATGGCCAGGGGGCTTGCATAACTCAGTGAAGCCATGAGCCGTGCTGGGCAGCGCCACCCAAGACCGATGGGTCAGAGTGAAGAGTTCTGACAAAACGTGGCCCACAGGAGGAAGGAATGGCAAACTGCTCCAGTATTCTTGCCAGGAGAACCCCGTGAACGGTGTGAAGAGGTACAAAGATGCGACACTGGAGGATGAGCCCCCCGGAAGGTCGGAAGGTGTCGTTTGCTACTGGGGAAGAGCCAAAGTGGGAACAACGCTCAGCTGTGGAAGTTAGATAGCATCACCTACCTGGTGGTCAGAAATCTGAGCAAACTCAGGGAGATAATAATGAAGGACAGGGGGGCCTTGGTGTGCTGCAGTCCATGGGGTCGCAAAGGAACGACTGAGCAACTGAACAACAGCCAAGAGCAGGGGGTAACATGGATGGCTAAAATGCAAGGGAAAGTGAGGGGGGCCCTAGAAGAAGCATAGATGAAGCTCTGTGGCCAGAGAAAAGCCATGATTAGGGATCTGGGGTCACAGATCTGTCAGCAGTTCCTCCACTACTTCTTGCTGAATGCTCACATGTGCTAAGTGTTTGTACTACTTTGTTCAATTCTCAAAATAACCCTCGTAAAGCATTATTATTGTCCTAAGTAAGCATAATCTGTCAAATGGACTGATGAGGAGACTGAAGCTTAGGTCACTTGTCCAAGGTCAAAGACAACGAGTGAGTGACGTAGCAAGGACTTGAATCTGTACTTTAAAAATTCTAGAGCCCACGGGTTTAACTCTTGCTCCAGATTACTCATGTTGAGATTTCCTGGGAAGAGCTCTCTTATCTTTTATAGGCACATGATTTATATCACCCATCTGGAATGGGATGGAGTGAAAAGAGGGATTCGGGAACTATTGTCTCTTCAAGATTACTCAGCTCTTTGATTTCTCCCCTGGGAGCCACGCTGACTGTCAGCTAGAAGGTGCTGGAAAACATTAGATTGCTCCAGTGTGTTCACGTGTATGCAATTTATCATTTCTAAAGATAAGGCCTAAAGAGACCTCACTGCGTTACATTTCCTCCAATAAATGGAAGCAGAAGGGCATCTGTTTAGTATTTGAGACACGCACCTGGCTCACTTTGGTTAAAAGAGGAAACTAAGCATTAAAACAGAGTGGTCCAAGGAATGACTCCCTCTGGGCTGGCTTGCTCTCTGCTTTGAGTATGGACCTCAGAGGCGATAATTTAAATTGGGGGCTGCCAGGAAAGCATGCCTTTGCTCTTGATTAATTGGGAAGACTAAAGCTATCCCGAGGAGAGGGCTTGGGTTCCCTTTTAGGGTCTAACCTTTCTAGATCTGGATCTGAAGCTTAGAAAAAGTGCTGAGAATCTATCAGAGGGTGAGACAGAAGGAGAGGCTACCTCCTTCATGCTGTGCTGTGCTTAGTCGCTTAGTCATGTCTGACTCTGTGCGACCCCATGGGCTGTAGCCCGCCAGGCTCCTCTGTCCACGGGGATTCTCCAGGCGAGAATACCGGAGTGGGTTGCCATGCACTCCTCCAGGACATCTTCCTCAACCCAGGGATCGAACCCAGGTCTCCCACATTGCAGGCAGATTCTTTACCAGCTGAGCCACCAGGGAAGCCCAAGAATACTGGAGTGGGAGGCCTATCCTTTCTCCAGGGGAACTTTCTGATCTAGGAATCGAACTGGGGTCTTCTGCATTGCAGGCGGATTCTTTCCCAGCTGAGCTACCTTCATATGTTCCTTTAACTGTGGAGGACACTGATGCCCGCTGTGCTGGATACTGCCGACTGCCCCTCCAGACCCTCTCTTCACCCTTTTCCGCTCTGTGCTGTGTCCTGGGAGGCTGCCCTGGATGTACTGTATGACTGGGTTCCCTTTTTCTCAAGTCTCTGGTTTGATTAGGCCGAAGGAAAGCACCCACAGATCCAAGGGCAGGAGGAAATCAAAGTAAAGGTATTTTAAAAAAACACCTCATATTTATTCATCCGGACCAGGTCTCAGTTGCAGAACGCAGGCTCTTTATTTGCGGCACGTGAACTCTTAGTTGCAGCATGTGGAATCTAGTTCCCTGACCAGGGATCGAACCCGGGCCCCCTCCATTGGGAGTGTGGAGTCTTAGCCACTGGACCACAATGCTAGGGCGCCCTGAATGGGCTGCACCCCTCCTCTGAGGGCCACAGCCTCCCATCTGGTGGCTTCTCAATGCAGCTGCTGCCTCTGATCCTGGTGACTGCTTCTCCTTTTGCTCTTTCATGGCCAAGCGGAAGTGAAGCCTCCTTGGGGCCACTAACCTTGAGATACCCACTATTCATTCATGCACATATCTTTGTAAATAGCCCTGTTATTATACTCTAATCGGATTACCCAGTTTGGATGTGCCATCTGTTGCCTGGTGGCACCCTGACTGATACACCCAGAGAGGTTTAATGACTTGCCCGAGGTCTCAGGAGGATTTGATTATATACTGGTATGTGTTAATGAGAAGGCATAACACTGGCCTTTCATATAGTTTATGAAGCAAATTCATAACCATAATCTTGGGTGCAGGAAAGGCATTAAACTTTCCACTTAGAGACTAGGAAATTGAATCTCAGAGAAGAGGAGGGGTTTTCCACAGCTGGTAAACATCAGAGTCATCCTCAAACCCTACGCACGGGCTCTGCTGGTCACATTGTGGCTTGTCCACAGGTCAGGGCTGAACCTCTGATTCTTCACTAGCACAACTCCATAAGGAGCATCAGGGAAACACACAAGGCCAGAGTCCCATTTTCCAGGCCCAGAGCTAATGATATTACATACACAGTCTAACAAGTTGTGGGGTCAGCAGTGAAGTCAGTGAAGTGAAGTTGCTCAGTCATGTCCGACTCTTTGTGACCCCATGGACTGTAGCCCACCAGGCTCCTCTGTCCATGGGATTCTCCAGACAAATACTGGAGTGGGTTGCTGTTTCCTTTTCCAGGGGATCCTCCTGACCCAGGGATTGAACCCAGGTCTCCTGCATTGTAGGCAGACGCTTTACCATCTGAGCCACCAGGGAAGTCAGTGGTATCATCCCTATTTTATAAAATTCATTTTATTTTATTTTTAAAATTTATTTATTCTTTTTGGCTGGGCTGGGTCTTTCTTGCTGCACAGGCTTTTCTCTAGTTGTGGCAAGTGGTGGCTCCTCTCTTGGTGCTGAGCAGGGGCTGTAGGGCATGTGGTGTGTGGGGTCAGGGGTTGCGGTTCCTGGGCTCTAAAGTGAGTTGGGGTGCACGGGCTTAGGTGCTCTGCGGCTTGTGGGATCCTCCTGGACCGCCGATTGAACCCATGTCTCCTGAGCTGGCAGGCGGATTCTTTACCATAGAGCCACCAGGGAAGCCTCACCCTTATTTTATAGATGAGGAAAGTGAGGCTCAGAAAGCTGAATATCTTACTCAAAGTCACGCAGCTGGGAGGTCCCCAGAGTTTGAACCCTGGCCTGTCTGCCTGCTCTTTCCACCACCCATGCCACCTTTTTCTACAGAGATGTGGCTTTCTGAAGGTCGTGCAGCCTGCAAGCCTGGCACACCCGTTGTATTTTCTCTCATCAAACCAGACCCAGCCTGGCCTTCATACTAACCCTGGGACCATAGCCTGGCTTTCCTGTTGGGCAACCAAAGAGGCTTTTGTGGATAAATCATGATAGAAAATGGAGTGGGGCTGATTAACTGCGAGAGATAACGAGGCGAGGCCAGGCCAGCCCTTTGTCTGAGACAGCCTGGGAAAAATGCAGCCAGGGTCTGGACCGCCTCTCCCGTTCCTGCTGAGAGGGTAGGGGTGCCAGAGGCAGTTCTTCAGCTTCGACAAGCAACCCTGCCAGCAGGGCTGAAGGGTCCACCTAGCCTATCAACTTAGTAGCAAAAAAAATTTCCCGGGACCCACTAGCTTCCATGACATAAAAGCAGAGTCAGGCTGGTGTTGGCTGAGCAGTGCCCCGGGGTCACCTACTCTCTGAGTGGCCTTAAAGGCTCACTTCCCTAGGTTGGACCCCAGGGACCTTATCTGAAATCTGGAGGAGATGGGTGAATCCAGTGATCTGCCACTGTCTTCCCAATTTATTCTTTGTGAGTTTGGGAGTCTGGGGGACAATGTGAGCCTTCCGAGACCTCCCCATTCACGCCCCCCTCCCTTGGCAGGAGACCCAGGTAGTACGGTCATGGATTTGCCTCAGTCAATTCACATTTTCCCTACTGACTCACATCCACAAACAGCTGTCCCAAACCCGGCAGTGGCCTGTGGTCGTGGAGGATGCAGGGCCAGACTCAAGACTTTATCTGCACAGCATTTTCACCAACCAGCAAGCCTCGAGGGATGTCGGTTACCATCTTGGAAAGTAGTGTAGCTCAAGAGTCCTGCTCCCCCTACATTTCAACGTTGCAAAGCAGACCCTGGGGTGCTAAATGACTTTCCCAGGACATCCAGTTCCCTGTTGGGGCCTCCCCCATGCACCGTACTGCTATCACCCAGGAAAATCATTCCTGCGCTTGATGAGAGTCTCTGTTTGAAGTTACTGCTTTGAAGTTTAGACAGACATGCTAAACATCCAGTGTATGGGGGAAAACATAGAAAATGTAGATAAGCAAAGGGAAGAAAGTGAAATGGGGTGATCTGATGTCCTGCCGTTTTGGCTTAAGCAGTCCTGGGACTTGTAAGATGAACTGGAGGCTGGCTTAAAACCCAGCAGAGACTGAACTTCTTGTTCTTGTTGGCAGGTTCACGGGCTAGTGGTCACTCTGCTTTCTGTTTTGGGAGGGCCCTTGGCCAGAGTTTTCTGAGTAGTCAACCCAAGCCAGGCAATGAAGCAATCACCAGTAGACAGAGAAAGGGAAAGTGTTTCTCTTGGTTGAGTGAGGAGGTGGCTCCTTGGTGATGCAGCGCAGAGGGTGGGGTGGTCCCCAAGAGACCCCAAGAGTAAATCTATAGAGACATTTGCTCTGTGGGAAGACTTGCTTCCCTCTAACACCCACTTTTAGAGGGTGGCCCTCCTTTCACAGTTCCTAAGAAATAGCTGCTTCCAGATAATTTTGGCTGAAGACTGCGCTTTCTATGAGCAATTAAAAAAAAAAAAAAAACAAAACTCTGTTCAAGGCTTAAGACTTAGAATTTCAGAGTGTCTGAGCCCAGAAGGACCCTGCAGCCTATTTAGTCCCAACCAGCTTATTTAACACATGGGGAAACTGAGGTTTAGAGATAGAAACTGGCTCACCGAATGCCATATGGTAAATTATCGGCAGTGCTAGGCCTAACACGTAGGTCTTCTTGTTTCATTCTTTGTGCCAAACGTTAATTTCAGACACATGGGAAATGTGTTCTCAGCCAGTGTAGGGAGTTAGGGTTTACATGTCAGTAATTAGTAGCCTTAGTTCTATTAAACAATGGTAAGTGTGTGTTAGTTGCTCTGTCATGTCTGACTCTTTGTGACCCTATGGACTGCAGCCCTCCAGGCTCCTCTGACCTTGGGATTCTCCAGGCAAGAATACGGGAGTGGGTAGCCATTTCCTTCTCCAGGCCATCGTTCCAACCCAGGAATTGAAGCCGGGTCTCTTGCATTGCAGGCAGATTCTTTACCATCTGAGCCACCAGGGAAGCCCTATGAATGTGATAATAATGAGTTGAAATTTATCCAGAGCTTGTTATATGCTAGCAATTTTATAGTTAGAGTGAGACATCATCTCACTTCATGTCCACGGTAACCTATAAAGGAGATGTTGTTACTCCAAGTGTTTCACATGAGAAAACAAACTTAACAGGTGACATTACTAGCCCAAATTCCCACAGTGAGCAGATAGCTGAGAGCAGATTAGAACTTAAGTCTGATGTCTCCACCTCCCTACAGTAACATAAAATGATCCTGCAAAGTTTGGTCTGAAATGAGACATGACTTTCAAGCATCATTTTTCTTCATATCTGAATGTTTTAGTAAATCTATATGGGAGTGTGCTCAATGGTTTAAAGAAGTAGTTCTCAAGCTCTACTGGGCATCAGGGGGCTTCCTGGGTGGCACTACTGGTAAAGAACTCGCCTGCCAATGCGGGAGACTTAAAAGAGAGAGTTTGATCCCTGGGTGGGGAAGATCCTCTGGAAGAGGGCATGGCAACCCGTTCTGATATTCTTGCCTGGAGAATCCCATGGACAGAGGAACCTGGTGGGTACTGTCTATAGGGTTTCAAGGAGTCAGACATGACTGAAGCAACTTAGCACACACCCAGTTGGGCATCTTAGGGACCTTCTGAAAACTTGGACTGCTGGCCTGTCCCCCAGAGTTCCTAAACCACTATATGTCTGGGGTGTGGCCAGTAGACAGGGAATTTTAGCAAGTTCCCAGGTGATGCTGATAGTGCTGATCTGGGGACCACATACAGAGAGTCACTGATTTAAAGGAATCATTAAAAGATTCTGTGTCAGCTGCATTTTCTTGCACTAGGTCTCATTTTCCAGATAAATACTCAGGAACAAAGCTACTACATCTCACTGAAAGAGCAATTTGTCAGGAGATACAAGAAATGATATTATTGTTCGATTTCCCAACCACCCCCTCAAAAGAGTTGGTGAGGGGTCTTCAGTTGGGATGAATTGTCAGGAAGGCTAAAGATTTAGGCTAAAAAGCACAGGAAGTAAAGTGTTAGACATTCAGTCATGTCCGACTCTTTGCAGTCCGATGGACTGTAGCCCGCCAGGCTTCTCTGTCCATGGAATTATCCAGCAAGAATCCTGGAGTGGGGTGCCATTTCCTTCTCTGGGGGATTTTCCCCACCCAGGGATCGAACCAAGTCTCCTGTATTGCAGGCGAGTCGTTTATTGTCTGAGCCACCAGGGAAGCCCAAAAGACACAGGCTGCAGCAGCAAAAACAAATTACTTCAGGCATTTCTTCGGTCCATGAGGGAATCATTTTTTTTTTCCTTCAGTTTTTTGGCTGTGCCCGGCAGCAGGTAGGATCTTATTTCCCCAACCAGGTATCACATCAGTACCCGCTGATTTGGAAGCAGGCAGTCTTCACCACCAGACCTAGGAGCCACTGAAGGAGTCTTGGTAAGATTGACAGTCCTGAGGGAGAGATTGTGAGTGGCTGAGCTTAGGTCACATGCCCATTCCTGAGCCAATCACTGTGGCCAGAGAAAGGGGATGCTCTGATTGGCCAGACCTGACTCACAGGCCTGCTCCTAAAGCAGGAAGTAACCTGGACTTCTGGAAATGAATTCTGTCCAGGTGCAGAACCTTGAAGAGGAGTTGGGAGTGGTCCCCCGCCAGAGGAAGCCTGGGGATGAGGACACAAGAAAGAAGGGTAAATGGATGGCAGGTGCCACACCCACCCACCTTTCTAGTTGCCAAGCAACCTTTTACCTACTTTCTTTCCCCCAGAGTTCTCCTAGCACAAGGACTGACTCTTCTGTAGATGGAAGAGGGCCAAACCCAGGAAGCCTTGAGTGAAGTGGAAAGAGATCTAGGCGAGAGATTGGGGTTTTAGTCCTGTTCTGCCACGAACTTCCTTCCCTCTGTGAGTCTGTTTTCCTGTCAGCTGTAAAATGAGGAGATGGATAGGAGCTCTGTGGGCGCTTGCAACTCTAATAGGCTGTGGTTCTGGGTAATGCCTTAGGCAGTGGGGCTCTCCCAGTTGCCTCTCTGTTTCTCAGAAACGAAGGCAGCTTTCCCTGAATGTGATTAGTCCCCACCATGAAATGACACAGCTTTCTAGAAAGAGTTTTGGTTTTGGCATCAGACAGACTGACTCCTCAATTACCTGTGTGACCTAGGAAAATTTGACTAACCTCTCTGAACCTCCTTATATAAAGTAATGTTAATAATAATCGCTGCCTGGTCTCAAATGTTGTCCAGAGAATGAGAAAGTGGATGTGAAAGTGCTCTGTAAGCCCCTGAGTGCCATGCAGATGGAGGATTTACCAACACAGGGCTCTTGCCTCCTAGGCCACTTCTGGGACCCAGCGCTCTGAGAAAAAGTTAGTGCCCACATTCAGTGAGCATGAGCCCGTCTATAGGCACAAGCCTACTCCTTACAGGGCATTTGTCCTTAACCTTGTTATTCTGCCCATGAATACCACATCAGGTCGTAAACTGAGGCAACTGGGAGGCTGGAGTGGGGGTAGACGGAGGAGGCCACTGGTCATTCCAGATTTCGCAGGGAGTCTGTCCTAGAATCTCATCTGGGGCCCAGGACCCAGTGACTCACAGGAAGTAGGAAGCCAGGCCCCACCCTTCTCTTCTGACCGTCCTGTCCCTCTGAGTGGGCTTTTGCACGAAGCCTCCCTCTGACTTGTCTAGTGGGGAGTGCGTTAGCCATCTCTACTCTATGATATCTCACAGTCATCTCAAATGTATGTTCAGAATCAGTTTCTTAATCTCAGTGCCCACCCCCTAAATCTGTTTTCTCCTGATTCTGTAAATGTCATTTGCACCCATTGGGTCTCCCATGTAAGATGCCTATTGGTCGTGACCCTTCACTCCCATCCCCCAAATCCATCATCAAATCCTGTCTAGTCCCCTTTTAAAGTATATTTACTTACACTGCTTTCCACCCTCCCCCTTCTCACCACTAGCACACCTATCTGAGACAGTGTCATCTGTTACCACCAACTTGCCTCCTAACTAGTTTTCTCATGGGGGTCTCCTGCCCCCCCTTCATTCCAGTGAACGGGGACATGTATCAGCTACAGTGAACTCACCAGAATGCGAATCTGATGGTGTTACTATCCCTCTTACTGGCCCTCAAAGACTACCAGGTGCATTTGGAGTGGAAGCCGAGTTCCCCAGTGGGGTCCATCAAGTCCTGCAGGGAGTGGCCCCTGCCCGCTTCTCCAGCCCCATCCTCCACACTGGGAAGGGTCACACTTTCAGAGAGGCCTCCTCTAAGGACTCTGTCCCAGCCCCTTTACCCCTCCTCACTGCCCACCCGCTCTTCTCTCTTAGCGCTGTGCTTCCCCTGTAGCAGTTATTGCAATTCATACCCATGATTGTGCTCATTTAGTTGCTTATTGCCTAGCTCCATACACTGTAAGCTCATGAGTCAGGGCAAGTGCCTTGCTATTGTATGTCTAGCACCTATTTGCTCAATAAATATTTCTGGAATGAAAGGACAAGTGCAAACATTAGAGGTCTTGCCTTTCTGTCTTCTTCAGAAGATTTTCCTCAGAGGTGTTATGGTGTGAACCAGTAATTCTTGGCACCCCCTGGAAGCCAGGAATAGAGAGAAATGCTGGCAATCTCTGGTTGTACCCAAGTTGTTGGAGTGGCCTGTCCCTTGACCTTGACCTTGCCCTTCTCCTCCTGCCTGTCCACTGTTGCAAGTGCCTGGACCCTCAAGCTCTCCTAAAATGGCTTTCAGGAAAGGATCTGATAAACTCAGGTATACTGGTAAACGAGAACATGCTCATAGGAAATCGGACTTCCCAGGTGGCACAGAACCCACCTGCCTGCCAACGCAGGAGACTTGAGAAATGGGAGTTTGATCCCTGGGTCAGAAAGATCCCCTGGAGTAGGAAATGGCAACCCACTCCAATATTGTTGCCTGGGAAATCCCATGGACAGAGGAGTCTGGCAGGCTACAGTCCATGGGGTCGCAAAGAGTCAGACACGACTGAGTGAGCATGCACACACGCAAGAACACACACTATGTATTTTACAACAAACAACAAACTAGAACACCTGAGATGGCAAGGACTTTTCTGACACTTCCTGCAGAACTGATGACATTAATTTGTGGGGTCCAGTACAAAATGAAAACGTGGGCTGCTTGTTAAGCGATTATTAAGAATCCCGAGGGCGGCATCAGAGCACTGAACCAAGCGCAGGTGTCCTACATGTGGGTTGCACACCCACGAAAACGGCTGTGCGTGCTTGCTGCCTCCGGGGCAGCCCAGGAGATCAGTTTGAATTCTCTGAGCTGGCCCTGATTTTCTGGATGCTGTGGCTTCTAAGAGACCCTTTTCCCATCAGCTCCAGAGTGACGCTAACTCCAGACGGCACTCTGCCCCTTCGTCGCCAGGATACACCAGGCCCACAAGAGGCTGCTGCCACCTCTTCACCCCAGATCTCCCCCAGACGCCATGGTTTCAACTAAGCCGGCTGACTGAGAGCAGAGCCAAGTTTATTTCCTCTTATCTGGTAGTTTAAGGAAGCAGGAAGTTCGTTTCTGTCAAACTCCCTGGAAGGTGAACACGATGACGCGCTCTCGTTCTGTGCACAGACTCACTGGCATGCAGGGGGTTCTGTGTCAGCACAGGCCACTGTTTACTTGTCCTTCACGCACCTCCAGTGAGCCGGTGAGACAGCTTCCCCAGGGGTCCAGCCTTCAGGAATTTGGCCTTATTTTAGTGGGAGGGAGAGGTAGAGAGGGCAAGAGTGAGGGCAGGCCCAGGGTTGAGCCTGTGGATGAAAATGGGAGGCACACTGGTTTACCTTTCCTGAAAGCCCCCAAGGGAAACTCTGAACTGCAGTCCTCAATTGATTCAATCTATATTTTAAATAAATACTGTTATCAGTTTGATTGACTTTATTTTTGAATAGGTAATACATTCTTATGGTTCAAAACTCAAAAGTTACAGACAGGTGTATGGGGAAAATTCTTCCCTGTTCCCAAGTAGTCCACCTTGCCTCCCTGTAGGTTGTTGCTATATTAATAGCTAGTTTTTTGGTACCCTGGTAGAAATATTATTTGCATAAAGAAGAAAATACAAATACATGGCCTCTCTCTCTCTTTTTTTCTCCCCACCATTAAATAGTGTATTTTAACACTGGCCTGTACTTTGCTTCTTCCTTAAGATTAGATTCAGGGAAATATGAAAACTCTAACTTAAAAAGACACATGTACCCCAGTGTACCCCAGTGTTCATAGCAGCACTACTTGCAATAGCCAGTATATGGAAGCAACCGAAATGTTCACTGACAGAGGAATGGACAGAGAAGATATGGTGCACATATACAGTGGAGTATTGTTCAGCCATAAAAAGGAACGAAATAATGCCATTTGCAGCACTCTGGGTGGATCTGGAGATTATGATACCAAGTGAAGGAAGTCAGAGAAAGACAAATATCATGATAGCGCTTATACGTGGAATCAAAAAAAATGATGCAAATGAACTTTTTTACAAAACAGAAATAGACTCGTAGATATAGAAAACAAATTTAAGGTTACTAAAGGGGAAGGAGAGGACAGAGATAAGGGGATAGGATGAACAGATACACTGTGTGAAATAGGGTGACAACGAGGACCTACCATACAGCATAGGGAATAACGTTCAATATCCTGTAATAGGGTCCAAAAAGGAGTATATGTGTACATATCTGAGTCAGTTTGCTGTACACCCGGAACTATCAAAACATTGTGAATCAACCATGATAAAAAAAAAACAAAACTAGATTCAGGAAATCCTTCTGTATTAGTTCACAAAGAGCGTCATTGTTCTTTCATAGGTATTTGAGGCATCCTCGTTTACCTAAATGTCTATAACCAAGTAGACATTTAGGTTCTTCCAGTCTTTTGTTATTATAAACCAGGGTGTGATGCATTACTTTGATCACTGAGGTTCAGAGATTCTCTTGGTTCTTTTAAGGAAAAGAAAAAGAAGATTCACCCTCCTGATCTCATTTTCAGTCACTGTGGGTGCCTTTGTAGGCATGTGCCTTTGTAACTTTGTTGGCTACTACTCTTCAGCCCTCTGTGGACTTCCACAAATATTGATTGAGTGCCCACTTCAGCCAATACTGTTGCAAAACCCGGGCAGGGGTTACTGCAGTGCCCTGGCAGATCCTGCTCTTCTGACGATACAGTCTACTTGTGAGCCAGTGATCAACTGGAACTCAGACGAATGAATAAGAGAATTTCAGATAGTGATCAGTGCTGTGGGGAAAAACGTCAGACCCAGGAGGTGTGATGGAGCATGTGCAAAGAAGCACTGAAACGGGGCCCACGCATGACTGCTCTTGGATATCTGAACTGTGCCTGGGGGGACCGTTCCATAAGAGGTAAAAACAAACCCAGCACTGCATCTGTGTCGTACGTGGAGCTCTTTCAGACGTTCCCCATCCACTGGTTCCCTAAATAGCAGGAATACGTTTCTTGGGGTGGAGAGGCTGGAGGCATTCTCTTCTCTCTCTCTTTTTGCAACAGAGAACATAATCTTCAACTGTCCTCTCCGAGGAAGGTTGCCTCTCACAGTGAGGAAGATAGACCGTGCTGGGATAATATCCCTTCCATCCAGGGTTGATGTTTTTTTTATTCTTTATTTATTTTAGGGTGTGCTGGGTCTTTGTTGCTGCGCAGACTTTTCTCCGGTTATGGCGAGCGAGGCTGCTCTCGTGTTGCAGAGCTCAGGCACTTGGGCATGTAGTGCATGGGCTCAGTAGTTGCAATTCCCAGGCTCTATTGCTTGGTCGCTAGTCGTGTCCAACTCTTTGTGACCCCAAGGACTGTAGCCTGCCAGGCACCTCTGTCCACGGGGATTCTCCAAGCAAGAATACTGGAATGGGTTGCCATGCCCTCCTCCAAGGGATCTTCCCAACCCAGAGATCAAACCCAGGTCTCCCGCATTGCGGGTGGATTCTCTACCATCTGAGCCCCCAGGGAAGGCTAAACAGTTGCGGTGCACGCACTTACTTGCTCTGCAGCACGTGGGATCCTCCCAGATCAGGGTTTGAACCTGTGTTTCCTGCATTGGTAGGTGGATTCTTCACCAGTAAGCCACCGGGGAAGCCCCATTTGAGGATAATATTAAAAACCTTTGAACCAACTGTACCAGCATTGACCAATCAGGCAAAAGCTGGTTGCTTTACAAATGGGTATGTCTCTCCCACTCCCGCCTCTCCAGTTCCCTTCCTCCTGTGGCAAAGCAGGCGGTTCCTTATTGTTTCTGCTTTAAGGTCAGGGCGGGCATCTTTGTTCCCTACAAGGCCCTTTAGGGTAGAAGCCTTGACAGCCATACCCGCTTCCATCTCCCCCAGAGCTTTGTCCCCAGTAGAACCCTGACTCACTCACGCTATCCCGGGAGTGAAAGGGCTGCCCCTGGATTGTGAGATGACGTTACGTCCATAAGTGGGGGAGCCGGTGATACTTAGGGGTGGTGATCAGCACGTTGTTACTCGAAGCTGTAAGGAAGCAATTGTTGGACTTGTAGTGGTTCTAGCGGACCTATTTCCCTTCCGTGTCAGCACTCTCTTGTTTTCTATTTTGAGTCCAATTTCACCGGAATGATTAAACAAAGGGGAAGTCATCATCATAAAAAACAAACAAACAAAAACGGTAAGTGCAGAGGCGCAGGTAGAAATGAGCGTGTGGGGTTGAGGGGAAGGTGATAAAATTACAGTCAGCATCCTGGCGATAGGGAAGCCTGGACACGAGCTGAAGCAAGAGCGGATATACAACAGGACCGAGTGGCAGTCTTTGGGGAAGAGCTGTATGAGAAGCGGGGGCTGAAGTCCACTTAATTCCACCCTGGGAACTGGTCGACTGTCCTGACTTGTAAGAGGGAAGCCAAAATTGCTCCAGAGGTTTTTTGTTGTTGTTGTTGCTGTTGTTCCTGGAAAGAGGCGTGAACAGAGATTCCAGCCAAAGGGCCTGTAGCCGCCTCCCCTCCCCCATGCGCTGGGCTGGGCCTGCCGACCCCCTCCCCGAAGAGGAGGAACCCCTGTGTGCATTCCATTCCCAGGGCAGGGGGAGACAGGGTCTGCTGTCCCTCGTTCCTCCCCTCGATGGAGGAGGAGGCTGACCCCGGACACTCCCACTGCAGAGAGTTTGGGTCTCCAGTGGGTCACTGGGTGTTACGGTGGGGGGTGTGGATATCTTCAAGGGGAAGAGGCCTGAAAGGGGCAGGAACGCACAGCACCCAAGGGAGATCTCAGACCCTAAACTGGCCAAGGGCAGGGGCTGAGGGAAGGAGAAAGAGGCTTGGCTGCTTCTGCGTAAGCGAGCCTTTTGGGTCAGTGGCCCAAGTTCTTGCTTTGACACCATGGACGCCCATACTGGGGATAGCCACTTGCCCATGTGATTCTTGAGCGCTTGCAATGTGGCTGGTCCAAGCGGAGATGTGTTGTAGGTGTAAAAACACCCTGAATGTCCAAGTCTTCGTATAGAAAGAGAACTTAAATATCTCATTAATAATTAGTACGTGTTGAGGGACTTCCCTGGTGGTCCAGTGGGTAAGACTCTTCACTCCCAGTGCAGGGTACTTGGGCTCGATCCCTGGTCAGGGAACTAAATCCCACATGCTTCAACCACGTGCCACATCTGAGTCGAAGGGCAGCGAAATAAGTGAATAAATATTAAAAAATAATTATTACATGCTGAAATGACAACATTTGGATAATTGAGTTAAAATACATCATTCAAACTAGTTTCACCTGTTTATTTTTTGCTTCTTTTAAGGAGGCTGCTGGTAAATTTAAAATCACTTATGTGGTTTGCATTCTATTTCTGTTGGCTGTGCCACTCTCGAGAGTGTTTGTGCCTGAAGAGTCTCTTGGCAAGGAGTCTGGTGCTGTTTAAACTGGGTGCGCTCAGTTGCTATGTGAACCTGGGCAATTTAATCTTTTTACGCCTCAGTTTTACCATGTGTAAAATGGGGATAATATGTGTGTTCACCTCATGAGGAAATTTTAAGGACTGACAGAATGCCTACAAATTGCTAAATCCCAGCGTCTGAAACTACTGTAATTATTAACAACTGCCTATTTACATCATTTTCATTTATCCTGTTGTTGAATAGGATGTTCTTCCCTCAAATGTTCTGAACTCCATTCTCCCCTTCTTTTTAAAAATATTTATTTACTTAAATATTTTGGGTCTTAGTTGTGGCATGAGGGATCTAGTTCCCTGACCAGGGATCAAACACAGAAACCCTGAGCTGGGAGTGGCATCTTAGCCACTGGACCGCAAGGGAAGTCCTCTGTTTCCCTTTAATCAAACTCTCAAGCATAGTGGTGGCCAGTAGAACTTTCTTCCGTAATGGAAACGTCCCAAGTTTGCACTGACTAGTACAATAGCTATGAGCCCCCTGTGGCTATTAACACTTGATACGTGGTTAGTACAGTGGCTAAAGAGCTAACTTTTACATTTTATTTCATTTTAATTCATCTAAATTTATGTTTAAATAGCCTTGTGGAGCTAGCAGCTCCCATTTTGGACAGGGCAGCTCTAGAAACTAGAAGTGATGGGAATAAAAAACTTTTAATGAGAATGGGAGAATTTTAAATAAATGAAGTGCTTTCTTTTTTTTGCCTTCTAGCTATTGTTTAAATAAATGCAGTATTTTTAAAGTGTTCTTTACAGATATAAACTTACTATATCTGAATTGGAATACCAGAATATATTATATGAAATTTGATTTGCTTATAAAGTATTGGGATGTTTAAATATATGAAAATCCTTAACAAAAAGGGACATCCTTTCCCTTCACTTTCTTTCTGCTCCTCCACTTTCTCCTTCCTCTAACCTTTCTTAAAATTCAGTTATTCTGCTTCCTTTCCTAGGTTTTTTTTTGCTTTTTTTTTTTTGGCTGCCTGGAGTATTGGATGTGGGATCTTAGTTCCCTGACCAGGGATAGAACCTGTGCCCTCTGCAGTGGACGTGGGGAGTCAGAACCACTGGACTGCCAGGGAAGTCTCATTTCCTGTTTTTCTTTTCTTTCTGGGGCTAGAGCTGAGAGCAGCCTCAGTGGATGGGCGGTTGACAGAAAACCGCCTCGATCCCTTTCTCTTCTGTTGTCTGTCTCGGTGCTAGGAGCGGGCTGCTGCTTTCGCTGCTCATTAGATTCAGGTGACACAGGGCAAGGCAGGACACTCCAATTGTAAAATCATGAGTTTTTGAGCTGGGACGTTCCTTCGAGATTGTCTGGTCCAGTCCCTTCATTTTATAAATAAGGAAATAAAAGCCCAGAGAAGGGAAGTGACGGCCAAAACCCAGGCCTCCTGACCCTCAGCCCTCTGCTTGTTCTGTAACTCACAGTGGACAGCTCACATATTTTTCCAGTTCTTTTTCTTAAAAACAAAAGTAATTAAAACTCAACTACATTAAACCAAACCAGACTTTTAAATTTTGTTTTTCTACTACTAAACCTTTTAGACAGAGCTCAGTAAAAAATTTTTGGTCTTGATACATGGGAAAAGAATTAAAGACATACTTTGTCTTTTGAATGAAGAATGACTCTGTTCTAGTAATGTTTTAAAATGTTGCATCATGTTTAAAATCCTTGTAAACAAAATGACTGAATATTGCCTGGCAATATTGTAATTTATTCAATATTTTATGACTTTGCTTTTTTAGGAAAACAGCCGGTGCCTGCATGTTGGTGGGAAGCTACTAACCAAAGTAATAGCAAGAGTTTTCATCTCATTTTCTAAGCTACTAACCAAAGCATACCAAGGCATTTTTCATATTAAACATTCATCCGATATGGAAAGCAATCTTTAACAAATGACATGCAAAATAACTAAATTTAGTGGAGTTTGCATAAGTGCATGTTTTTCCTAGCAATTAGACAATAGTGTACGCAGTGGTTAGATGCTACAGGTTTAGAGCAAAATCCTTGCTGACACCTAGAAGCTGTTTGAGCCTGGGCAAGTCAACTAACTTTTCTGAGTCTGTTCTTCAGCTTATAAAATGAAGTTCATAACAGTATTGACCTCAAAGAGTAGCTGTTAGGATTTAAAGAGAATGTATGTAAAGCTTATAGTATAGTACTTGACACATAGTAAGCATTCAATAAATCATTATTGTCATTTGCTTATTGCATATTACTATTATGAAATAATGTGAGCTTTGGAAATTAAGTGCTTATGCAAATGAAAATTATTTTAATGATTATATATTGATATTTTGAAAACAAACAATTTAACTACTAAAAGTACCTCAGCTTATTTACAAAATATTGAAAATAAAGAAAAGTGTGGGAAAAATTAAGATCACCCATAACGTCACCATTCAAACACAACCACTGACACATTTTTTTAGTCTATTTCTTCAATTTCTTTTTCTAGACATAAGTGTAGTTTTATCTTGTATATATAATTTTTAAAAAAGATTTTTTAATTAATGTAGTTTTGGCTGTGGTGGGTCTTTGTTGCTGTGCACTTTCTCTAGTGTGGTGAGTGGGGGCCGCTCTTCACTGCGGTGCGTGGGCTTCTCATTGTGGTGGCTTCTCGTTGCAGAGTACAGGCTCTAGGCATTCGGGCTTCAGTAGTGGTGGCGCATGGACCCAGTGGCTCCAGGGCGTTTGGATCGAACAGGTATCCCTTGTATTGTAAGACAGATTCTTAACCACTGGACACCAGGGAACCCTTCTATATATCATTTAAAAATTGGGTCTCAGTCAGGACTCCTCTAGTAGTATAGTGGTTAAGACTATGCCCTTCCAAGGCAGGGGGTGCCCATTTGATCCTTGCAGAGGGGAACTGGATTCCACCTGCCTTGCAATGGCCAAAAAAAAAAAAAATTTGGGTCTCAGTCTGTAACATTACTTCATTATCTTCATGTTGTTTGTTGGAAGAAATTTATAGGCCATTCAAAGTGAGCCCATGAGACTTCATGTAGATCCTTCTCCTGTTGAGAGTCCTTCCTTTCTTTCAATCTATCTTATCTTATAGTATTTATACGGATCTCTGTAATTTGTCTAATATTCTTTTTTGAGTTAGCAGAGTAGAAATCAATGACTCAATCCTGATTCCCCATTAGAAGCACCTGGAGAGTTTTCTAGAAACTTCTATAGTATAGTATGCAAGCAATACCCCAATATAATAAACATGTTTAGGGGTGGGGCTTGGTACTTTTCAAAAGAGCTCAAGTGATTGTTTATGCAGATAAACAAATAAATACACGATTATAATAATTTCTAATATATCATTATTGCATATCCTTCCTAAACGTATTGATTTTTTATTTTTAAAACTCAAAACTACCCCAAACTTTCGTGATGTTATTGCCAAAAATGCATAACCTGAATTTAATTGTTAGGAAACATTTGACAGAACCAGATAGAGGAATGTTCTACGAAATACCCAGCCTGTGGTCTTCAAAAATGTCAATGTCTTGAGAGAGGAAGAAAAATTTTGAAACTATTCCGGAGTAAATAAAACTATAGACAGCACAACCAAAGGTAAAATGGGATGCAAGGTTTTGTTCTGCTCTAAGGAAACTGTTGTGGAGAAGGCAATGGCACCCCGCTCCAGTGTTCTTGCCTGGAAAATCCCATGGATGGAGGAGCCTGGTAGGCTGCAGTCCATGGGGTCTCGAAGAGTCGGACACAACTGAGCGACTTCACTTTCACTTTTCACTTTCCTGCATTGGAGAAGGAAATGGCAAGCCACTCCAGTGTTCTTGCCTGGAGAATCCCAGGGACAGGGGAGCCTGGTGGGCTGCTGTCTATGGGATTGCACAGAGTCGGACACGACTGAAGCGACTTAGCAAGGATACTGTTGAGATAATGAGAAATCTGAACAAAGTCTGAAGATTTTATACTATCACATGATCATCAATAAAGTATTTAGGGATAAAAGGGCTTATCTTGTCTGTAGTTTAAGCTCAAATGATTCAGAAATAATATGTATGTATTACATATATGTGTGTGTGTACATGTGTGTGCGTGTGCAAAGAGAGAGAAAATAATAAGACCAATGTGATCAGTTGTAAATATCTGGGGAATCTGGGTGAAGACATAGTGTATTTCTTGTGTTATCCTTCCAACTTTTTTGTAACTCTGGTATTACCTTAAAATAGATACGTTTTGTTTAAACCCTAAAACTTTTAC